>NC_136272.1:101295834-101495834 GCF_964187855.1 Myxine glutinosa
ACGGGCTTTTCAGAGTACCCGAGTTTTTGTTTTACCAATAAAGGAGCTCGGACGAATTCCCGTCTTTTGTCGCGTCAATCCTTTCGACTCGCGTAGGAGCACAGCTCCTCACTGGTGACCCCCGACATGGACACGGCAGTTACCCTTAAACTGCCTACCTTCTGGGAGGCTCACGCGGCGGTTTGGTTCGCCCAGGCAGACTCCCAGTTTGCCCTGCGAGGCATTACCGCAGACGACACCTGCTTCCACCATGTGGTAGCGGCACTCAGCTCCGCCACCGCGGCCCGCGCCCTGAGCCTCCTCCAGCACCCGCCAACCGCTGACAAATATGGCGCGATCAAGACGCTCCTCCTCGATGCATTCGCCCTCTGACCGGCAGAACGCGCACGACGCCTGCTCGACCTGCCCGAGCTTGGCGACACGCGCCCGTCCGAGCGGATGGACTACATGCTCTCGCTGCTAGGTGAGCACTCCTCGGATTTTCTTTTCCAGGAGCTGTTCCTCCGCCAGCTACCTAGCCAGGTACGCCTCGCCCTGGCAGGCACGCAAATCACGGATCCCCGCGCCCTCGCCAGGGAAGCCGACAAGATCTCCTCGGCAGGCCAGCACATCGGCGCAGCTACCTGGAGCCTGCCGCCGTCCGAGGCGACGCCCATGGCGCCCGGTGCGGTTGGAGGCCGAACTGCCAGTGCGACTGGCGGCCGCCACGCCGCGCCGACCGATTCCAACACGACGGCCGGGGCCTCCACCTGACCAGGCATGGTGTTATTACCATGCGAGGTTCGGACAAAAGGCTCGGACATGCTGACCCCCGTGCACTTTCGGCGAGTCGGGAAACGGCCGGGCCGGCGTTCATTACCAGCCATGAGCGCCGGCCACTCGGGCAACTTGCTTTTCATCAAGGACAAAGCGTCCGGGCGGCGTTTTCTTTGTGACACCGCCGGCGCCCAACTGAGCGTCATACCCGCCTCCGAGCAGGACAGGCAGACCGCCGTTTCCGGCCCCTCCTTGGTCGCTGCCAACGGATCGGCCATCCGCACCTTCGGCCCGTGCAACGTCACCCTCTGCTTCGGCAGCCAGCGCTTTAATTGGACCTTTGTGACGGCAAGCGTGCCCATGGCTTTGCTGGGCGCCGATTTCCTCTGCGCGCATGGGCTGCTAGTCGACGTAAAACGGCGTCGCCTCGTCAACGCCGAGACTTTCAGCTCCCTGGCATGCACAATGAGCAGCTCCGCGCCGACCGAACTATCATGCGCCCTCCCGGCGGCGAACGAGTTCGCTCGCCTGCTCGCAGAGTTCCCGGCCCTCACGCGGCCGACGTTTTCGGCCGTCGCAGTGAGACATGGTATCGAGCACCACATACCAACTACGGGCCCGCCGGTCTACGCCAGAGCCCGCCGCCTTGACCCGGCCAAGCTCGCCGTGGCAAAGGCCGAGTTCGACGCGTTGGAGCACCTCGGCATCGTGCGGCGCTCCGATAGTGCGTGGGCCTCACCTCTGCACATCGTGCCGAAGCCGAGGGGCGGCTGGCGCCCATGTGGCGACTACCGCCGCCTCAACGACGTTACCACCCCCGACAGGTATCCTGTCCCGCATATCCAGGACGTTTCCGCCCGTTTGGCGGGGCGGGTCATTTTCTCGAAAATTGACTTGATACGGGGATACCACCAGGTACCTGTCAGGCCGGCCGACGTCCCAAAAACGGCCGTCATCACACCTTTCGGCCTGTTCGAATTCCTGAGGATGCCGTTTGGCCTCAAGAACGCGGCCCAGGCGTTCCAGCGCTTGATGGACGGCGTGCTGCGCGACCTGCCATTCCTCTTCGTCTACCTGGACGACATCCTCGTCGCCAGCACGTCCCGGGCCCAGCACCTCCTCCACCTCCGAACACTGTTCGGACGCCTCAGCGAGCACGGCTTAATCGTCAACCCGGCCAAATGCCACTTCGGCACGACGGCCGTTGACTTTTTGGGCCACCACATCACCAGGAACGGGGCCGTGCCGCTGCCAACCAAGGTCGAGGCCATCACCAAGTTCCCGCGTCCCCGCTCCATCAAGGCCCTGCAGGAGTTCCTCGGCATGGTGAATTTTTATCACCGTTTCGTGCCCCGCGCTGCTCAGCTCATGCGGCCCCTTTACGAAGCCCTCCGGGGCAAGCCGGCCAAGCATGACGTCGTCTGGTCCGCAGACATGGACGCGACATTCACAGGCGCAAAGCTGGCCCTCGCCGACGCAACGCTGCTTGTTCACCCGGTGCTCGACGCTCCCATCGCCCTCACTACGGACGCCTCCGACTACGCGGTGGGCGCCGTACATGAACAATGGGTGAACGGGGTTTGGCAGCCACTCACCTTTTTTAGCCGGCAACTCCGGCCGAACGAGCTAAAATATAGCACATTTGACCGCGAGCTCCTCGGTCCATACCTGGCCGTTCGCCATTTCAGCCACCTCCTGGAGGGCCGCCCGTTCACGGCTTTCGTCGACCACAAGCCGTTGGTTTACGCGATGGCCAAAGTCACGGAGCCGTGGTCGGCCCGCCAGCAGCGCCACCTCTCCGCCGTGTCGGAGTTTACCACGGACATCCGGCACGTCGCCGGAAAAGACAACGCCGTGGCCGACTGTCTTTCTCGGGCCAGCGCGAACGCGGTCCACCTGGGCGTGGACTTCGCGCTTATGGCGGCCGACCAGACCGCCGACACCACGGTGCAAGCCCTCCGGGCGGCGGACACGGGCCTCCGCCTGGCCGACGTCCCCTTCGCGGACACTGTCCTGCTCTGCGACGTCTCCCAAGGCCAGCCTCGCCCCGTCGTGCCCGTTACCTGGCAGCGCCGCATTTTCGCCTCCCTCCACGGCCTTTCTCACCCGGGCCAGAAAGCTTCCAGAAGCTGGTGTCGGCGCGTTTCGTCTGGCACGGACTTCGACAGGACGTCCGCGACTGGGCCAACGCCTGCACGGCCTGCCAGCGGGCCAAGGTCCACCGCCACAACCAGGCCCCGCTGGCACCTTTCACCGTGCCCGAACGGCGTTTCGACCACGTCAACGTGGACCTGGTTGGCCCCCTTCCCCCATCACGAGGTTTCACACACCTGCTCACCATGGTGGACAGGACCACCAGGTGGCCGGAGGCCGTTCCCCTCGCTTCCACCACAACCGCCGACGTGGCGCAGGCTTTCATCGCCACCTGGGTCGCCCGTTTCGGCGCACCGGCAGACATCTCTTCGGACCGCGGTCCGCAGTTCACCTCCGAGCTTTGGGGCGCGGTCGCCCGCATCCTGGGGGTCAAGCTCCACCGTACCACAGCCTACCACCCCCAAGCCAACGGGTTGTGCGAGCGATTTTCACCGCTCCATGAAGGCCGCGCTCATGGCCGGCCTTCAGGACGGCGGTTGGGCCGACCGGCTGCCGTGGGTCCTTTTGGGCCTCCGCACGGCCCCCAAGGAGGACCTCCAGGCGTCCACCGCCGAGCTCGTCTACGGCCAGCCGCTACGCGTCCCGGGCGAGTTCGTGCCCGACGCTACCAGTCCCTGGTCCGCGGCTCGCCAGCGCTCGGACCTCCAGGAGGCCGCCCGACGGTTTTCCCCCGTGCCAACGTCCCGCCACAGTGGCCCCCAGTCCTACGTCCCCCCAGCGCTTCGCACAGCGGAGTACGTTTTTGTGCGTCATGACTCACACTGGGGGCCACTCCGGCCGCCGTACGACGGGCCCTTCCGGGTCCTGCGACGGGACGACAAGTCCTTCGTCGTCGACATCGGCGGCAGGTCGGACCGGATTTCGGTGGACCGCCTCAAGCCGGTGCACTTGGACGTCGACCAACCACCACAGTTGGCCCTTCCTCCGTGGCGAGGCCGCCCCCCGTCCACGGTTTCCCCCGCTCGACAACCCACCACCACACCGGACCCCCCCCCCCCCACGACCCTCCAGGGGTCGCTTTGGCCGGGGCATCAGGACCCCCCCTTAAATTGACCCTGCCGGTGCAAGTCGATTCTGGGGGGGGCGCGTGTAGCGGTTGCCGCTGAGCATACACAATCGCCTTACACCTGCCGATGACGCAACCAGGGAGCGATCACTGTACCGGGCTCGCCCAGGCCGCCCGGCCATGCCCAGACTCGCCTTTCCTGGGCTCGCCCAGGCCGCCCGGGCATGCCCAGATTCGCCTTTCCCGGGCAAACGCTCCGATCGGCATGCCGCGCCCGGCTTGGGAGGCGTGGTTTCCGGCATGACATGTTTGATTGTGCTTATATATATTGCTACCCGATAAACGGGCTTTTGAGAGTACCCGAGTTTTCGTTTTACCAATAAAGGAGTTCGGACGAATTCCCGTCTTTTGTTGCGTCAATCATTTCGACTCGCGTAGGAGCACAGCTCCTCAGTAACACACACACATAGTAACACGCACACATAGTAACACACACACACACACACACACACACACACACACACATAGTAACACACACACATAGTAACACACACAGTAACACACACAGTAACACACACACGGCACCGATCTCGTAAACGGTATCGTGAGATGTGTATATTTATCACCTGCACCGATCTCTAAAAGCGAGATGCGTATATCTATCTTCAGCACTGATCTCGTACAGCGAGATGCGTTTTACCTGACAAAGTAAAAGAAAAAAAAAATCTTAACCGAACCAACAAGGCCACGTAGGCAACCATCCATTTCATCAACCATCCATTTCATCAACCATGACAGCAACCAACCATCCATCAACATGTCCATTTCGGCGATCAGCACAGTTTACAAGATCTTTTTCTCACACGCCGACTCTATATATATATATTCTATATATATATATTTATATATATATATATATATATATATATATATATATATATATATATATATATATATATATATATATAATATATATATATATATATATATTGTTACCGACACGACTTTGATGTTAAGGTGGGCCGAGCGGAATGGCCGTCGTGTCCGCACAAATTACCCGATTGTACCCGAACGTTGACGAAGCCGCGCCACGCTGGCTCAATAAGGGAAAAAGAAGACACCCGGCTGGGTTATAATGACAGACACCAATGTTTCGATTCTCAATTATATTCGTACGGAAAGGTTAGATTACAGGGGCTAGAGGTATATCACAGGAAGACAGGCACTTAGACACACTCTTATATTAACCCCAACAGACCGACAGGTAAACGGGACAAGGCTGACTCACACGGGGGTTGATGGCAGGAAAGCGGGTATCGATGGCTCAAGGTGCACTCTTGGCTCAAAGCAGGGTACAGTCCGGTCCAAAGATGCGGGGAGGTCACAGCGCTCGGAGGGGACGTTCTTTCTCAGGCGGGTCTTTCTCTCTCAGCGATCGCAGGCAACGTTCTTTCTCAGGCGGGGCGCATCTGACTCAGCGCTCGCAGGTACCTCTTTCTCCAGCTGGGGGCGCATCTCTTCTCACTTCCGGTAAGTCGCCACGTATATCCGGCGGGGAGTGACACGCCCTCGGCTCGCTAGCGCCGCCCCAGATGGAATCGGTCCGCCCTTCTGATTGGGTGCGGGGGGTTACCAGGCTCCGCCCTTGAGGAGGAGCTGACAGCCAGCCCCTCCGTGGTAACCCCGTGGAGCGCGTGGTCAATGGCGCTAATCGAGCCGGTGTGAGGACGCATCCTCCCCCGCGCCGCCGCCATCTCCTCTGTTGTGTTGTAATTGTTGGGGAAGAAGATGGAAGGAGGTATGGGAAAGGTCCTAAACTCACTACTGATGCCATATAATCACATTCTGGTGCAACGAAGAGTCAGAATTAATGGAAACGAGTCCTTAACTGACATAGATTAAGAATAACTAGCAAGATGTCCGAAAGTTGTCTACGTGTGGTGCGGTGGACCTGGGCACGACATTTAATGGGGGAATAAGGGGAAGGTCGGCTCTACTGAGTGTTATTTACATGCAATGGGACTAGGGAATGGGGGATTGGGGAAAGTTGGGGAGTATTGGAGAAATAGGGAATATTTACAAGCGGATATAGAGGCCAAATTCCATATTCGCAACATTGCACCCTTCTCTACCCTCGGGGCGTCCCGACCCGATAAATTTTTACCTAGTTTAGTGTGGCACTCAGATGTAGTCCCTCTACTATTAACTCTACCCTGAGTGCGACAGTTTTACAGATGTTCACAAATGAGTAATATGTCCCCCTGTGACGTTGCACCCTTCTCCTCACAGAAACACACCCACAGGATAACCGAATCCGGAAAGAATTCTCAAACTACACATACAGCCGGTAGGGAGCATTATTTACAAGACTACGCTGCTATTTACACTACGATTCAGGACCTGTTTTTGGAGGAACACATGCAGATGTTATGCATAGAGAGAGCGCGCTTGCCAACATCGATACACCAACCCACGAGTGCTCTGTGGCCGACGGCCTTTAATAACGTGCAGAGCACCCTTCCCCGAGCATCAAAAGCACCACCCCACCACCAATCGGTGCAGTCACCATTGTTCATTGGAATAAAAATAAATTCGACAACCCCTAACCCTGCAGGTGTCTCTTGCTCTTCTTGTGGTGCACTTGGTGTTAACTAAAAGTGGTTCACCTGTATGGCATAGGTGCCACGTTGACCCATAGGTCCATCCCCGGGTGGTGCTTGCCGCAAACGAACTGCGGTCCATTGTGGGTGGCCACAAACATTGCGGTCCATATGGTGTATCGATCCCGGCAGCAAACAGCGAAAGTGCAGGCCCACAACTGCGCAGCCAGCACCTCTCTCTCCTCTCTCTACCCCAAAGCCAGATCCCTCGGAGGTGGGAGACAAAAGAAGCAGACAAGTGAGTAAGGTGGTAAGGGCGCAAAAGTGCACGCAATGTAAGGTGATGCACACTGGGGGCACATGGGAACCAGGTGAGACAGGTACGTTCCTATCGTACGCCCCCCCCCCCCCACCAGGTAACCTACATGGCCCCTCCCTTACCCCTTACTGTATCCACAAAACACAACACTACCCATAAACATCTACTTTACAAATCAACAAACATCTCTACTGTCTTCCCCGTTCCTCCCATAAACCAAATTCGTCTTCTCTCCCTCCTAACCAATCAAATTTGCCATTTTCAACTCTCATCAAAATTTGCCATTTCACTCAACATCAAAATTTGCCATTACCAATTCAACATCAGTCCCTCCTAGGGAGGGAGAGATGGAATCACCCCCAATGTCTCATCCACGTCGTGATGCGTCTCACAAATCCACACAGCAATCTCATTTCCTGCAACAAACAAAGAAACACAGGTGTGGAGTCATCATCATCACCACAGGTAAGTGCTGCGTATGGTGCGACAGGTTCATCAATCCTAACTATTTCCTAAATGACTTACAACTTTACACTACCCGGGGTCTTTCTCCGGCCAAACCATTGGCCCTCTTACACTATTGGGTTCTAAAAACCAATTCCCATTGGCCAGACTGTGGTGCTTTTCAATTTGGGGTCTCACTCCCCGATTCATCTCCCGGTGCCCTCGCACAATTTCTGGGCTGTGGCGTGTACCTCTCCCAGTGGGTCTACCCACCTGCACACCTCCACCACTGCAGTTGCCTCCGAGCTTACCTGCTCCTTACCCTAACCTAACTACCTGGGGAAGGCCCTCTGGCACTCTCCCACTCGGTGCCCTCTCTGGCACTGGGCTACCCGGGTCCATCCTCCGGATCCTCGGGCCCCATCCACAACTCTACCGGCTCCCAGAGCCCACCTGCGGCCTCACCTGGCCGACATCCTCACAGTGGTGGAGTGCCCAACCAACTACACACACTAACAGGCTACACGCCCAGCCATTTTCACAACACTAATGCACCCATTCACAATACCATTCTGCAACCGCACCACAAATGCCAATATCCAACCACAATTTACCTATACCCTCTACCTAACACTTACACTACCCACCCCGGGTACTCGTGAAAGGGGTCCACTCTTCCCCATCCACACCTTCGCACCATGCACACCACTCCGTACCACTTACTCCAACTCTCTCCACACACCTGTACTTGCACACCTGTGCTCTCACACCTGGTGCCACCTGCACCCTTCTCTCCCCAAGCGCATTCGCGCTGAGCCACACACTCACTACTCATACACTGCTCCACACACCTGTCCAGTTGCACACCTGTGCAATCACACCTGTTCAATTCTCACACCCACACGGCATCATCTCAGCTAACTACTCCCTTCTGAAACTTGCGCTTCCCAGTCGTCCCTTTAAACTATTGCGCTCCCTCGTCATTATAATCCACACTAATCTACCTGCGTCCCCACTACAGGTATCAGTCACTAACTAACCTTAACGTCACCTAATGTCATCTCCGCTAGATCCCTACACACCATATCCTAACCCACCCGGGCTAGTTTTCACTGCCATACACCCCATAAACTATTGCTCCTTTGCCCCCACACATGGGAAGGGTGGCAGGGATGCCATCCCACCACATCGGGGGTCTCTCACTACCAATTTTGCACATCAAATTTCAACAAATCAAAAATTTGCCAATCACTACCCATCATCTGCCAATCACTACTGCCAATCACCAAATTTTGTTTTTCTCTAATTTTGGGGCCAAAACACTAACCTCATCACCCAGTCTACTCAATAATGCCTCTCGGTGCGCCAATTCCTGTCCAAAGCCCGGCTTCGTAAAGCCAAGCAATGGATGCTGGTTGTTTTGTGCCGGCGGCTGGATGCGTCCGGCATTCGGGGCAGGGACGGGGGCTTACCCGGGCCGAGGTCCCACGCACCACCTCGGCGTGGAGCCATCCAATGCCCCGATCTAGACCTGCCGGAATGCCTCAACAAAAAGTGGTCGCCATGATGACTCTTTCTATCGGGCCGCCCGCTCCGCCTAGTGGAGCACGGACGCGGCCGTTCAAAGCGAGGCCCAGCACGTACCGAGGGCCCGATTCGGCTAAAAGTCGACCTAACCTCTAACCCGTGTAACGTCGATGCTTCACTTGCATGCTTACACCCCGCAGCCCGTTCCTTGCTCACACATCCAGCCGTTTCCATGCTCCTCGTACCTTTCCTTACACACCTCGGTACACCCATTCCACTCACAGCCTTGGTCACACACCTGACCACCGAACACTTTGGCACACATTCGTTGGTCGCACACCTCACCAAAACACCTCTTCGCGCCCCCTCCTCAGTCACCTCCTCTGTGACAATCACAGGTGTGCCCTCATTCGCACACCCAACCATGTGCCTCACCACCAACTCCAGCGTGCATTCCCACTCACGCTCTACCATTCCAGGTGTGCATCCTTCCATCCCAGGTGTACATCCTCGCTCACCTGTCACAACCAACTCACTCTCCTTGTCACTCTCAATACTCTCACCACCACTCTTGACAACGCACTCACCCTTACTCTTGACAGCGCACTCTTTCCCCATGCACCTGTCCGTCACACACCTTTCTCGCGCACACTCTCCAGTTACACCCTCTGTAACACTCACCACAGGTGGACACTCTTCCTTACTTCTGACAGCGCACTCTTCCCTCATGCACCTGTCCGTCACACACCTTTCTCGCGCACACTCTTGCGCACACTCTCCCGTCACACCCTCTGTAACACTCACCACACCGCGCTTCCATGTGCTCCCTCGCACACACGCTACGACCGACTCACTCTCGCCAGCACCCTCACTCCTTGGCACACACTTTTTCCTCACACACCCCAGAGTCGGACTTTCTCGCACACCTCCTTTTTCGCACACCAGACCTGTCGCACACTTCACCAACGGCCTCTCACGAACACCCGGGTCTATCTCGACCCCCAAGCTTCTTAAATCCCCTGGCGCATCATACGCACGACCATATTGGTCACCACTTACACCGGGTCCTCTTCCTCTTCGCTTCTCCTCCATCACCTGCGAATCCCTCATCCGGTTAATGAGCACATCATCACGATCCAAACACAGACTTTGGACCAATTCTTTTATCTCCTCTTTTATCTCTTTCTTATCCCCTCTCCGTCGCTTCTTAATTTCGCTCACCCCTTCTTCCACTTCTTCTAATTTCTGCTTCACTTCTTTTATTCCCCGGTACGTCTCCTCAAGCTCATCCTCTAAGGCTACCTTGACCGTTTCCATGTGCGTCCTCACCTGCCGGTCCTTCGTCTCCATTACCTCTATCACCTCGTCCAACCTCGTTGTCAGTCCCTCACGTACCATCTGACATTCCCTCTTTGTCGCTATCAAGTCGTTTTTTATGTCGTTTTGTGTCGCTTTTAAACCTCCTAATACCGCAGTGTTCCTTTTAACCTGCTCCACTAACTCCGTTTGTCCCACCGTCAGCTGCTCCACCTCCTGCGTCAGGTCCTCTATGCCCCCTTGTAACTTTACAGTCCCCTTTCTCACCTCCTTCTCCATGTGCTCCTTACAGTGCCTCACCTCCTCACGCACTCCTCCGACCTCCTCACTCACTCCTCTTCTGATCTCCTCTCCCATCACTTGCATCTCCTGCCCAGATGCCACCCTCATCTGCTCCATTTCCTCCCTGTGAGCATCCAGTTTGGTTTCTACCCCCATTCTGACCCCCTCTATCTGCTGCCCCATTTGGTTAACTTCCCTTTCCGCTTGGTCCCTCATGTCCCTCAATTTGCCTTCCATACTGTTTTCTAACCCCTCTAACCCATTTTTCACTCCCTCTATCTGATTCTCCTGGGCAGCCATTCTATTTTCTACCCCCATTAACCCATTTTTCACTTCTTTTATCCCGTTGTCTAACCCCTCACCGGTACCCCTCGCTTCGTCCCTCATTACCCCCAATTGCTCACTCTGAGCCCTCGCTTCGTCCCTCATTACCCCCATTTGGCCCTCCAATCGCTCACCCTGAGCATCCATCCGGTTCCCCATTCTGTTTGCCATTTCTTCATTATTCTGGGCCATAAGGGCCTTCATTTGTATAAAAAACTTTTATAATTTGTCTACCGCTCCCTATGTTATATGTTTTATGTGTCGGTTTGTCTTTCTGTGTGATTAATGTTCGCTCTTTCACGAGCCTCGACCTTGTATACAAAAAAAAAAAAAAAAAAAAAAAAAAAAAAAATACAAGCTCCAATCCACCGGGGGCGCTGCCACGGTCGCCGGCGCGGTGACCAGCGAGGCGCCATTTTGCGTGCTTGCTACCCTCGCTGTTTCGCTCTCCTCACGTGTCTCAATTTGGTCCTGGACCGACCCTGCTTCACTCTCCCCTACCGGACCCCAGCCGTCTTGATCCGCCATAGCGCGACTTGCAAAATTCGAGTTTCGTAAAACAAATCCAAGTTTTTTTTTTTTTTCGTTATAATTTCGGCGAGCGCAGTAACCGCGGGACCGCGCTCCGAATCGATTCGGTCGAGCGCCGTACGCGCTCCGGCTCGATTTTCCCTCCCAAAATTTGGGCCTAACTAATTTAGTCCCGGGTCCGAATCTCACTCCTCGACACCAATTGTTACCGACACGACTTTGATGTTAAGGTGGGCCGAGCGGAATGGCCGTCGTGTCCGCACAAATTACCCGATTGTACCCGAACGTTGACGAAGCCGCGCCACGCTGGCTCAATAAGGAAAAAGAAGACACCCGGCTGGGTTATAATGACAGACACCAATGTTTCGATTCTCAATTATATTCGTACGGAAAGGTTAGATTACAGGGGCTAGAGGTATATCACAGGAAGACAGGCACTTAGACACACTCTTATATTAACCCCAACAGACGACAGGTAAACGGGACAAGGCTGACTCACACGGGGGTTGATGGCAGGAAAGCGGGTATCGATGGCTCAAGGTGCACTCTTGGCTCAAAGCAGGGTACAGTCCGGTCCAAAGATGCGGGGAGGTCACAGCGCTCGGAGGGGACGTTCTTTCTCAGGCGGGTCTTTCTCTCTCAGCGATCGCAGGCAACGTTCTTTCTCAGGCGGGGCGCATCTGACTCAGCGCTCGCAGGTACCTCTTTCTCCAGCTGGGGGCGCATCTCTTCTCACTTCCGGTAAGTCGCCACGTATATCCGGCGGGGAGTGACACGCCCTCGGCTCGCTAGCGCCGCCCCAGATGGAATCGGTCCGCCCTTCTGATTGGGTGCGGGGGGTTACCAGGCTCCGCCCTTGAGGAGGAGCTGACAGCCAGCCCCTCCGTGGTAACCCCGTGGAGCGCGTGGTCAATGGCGCTAATCGAGCCGGTGTGAGGACGCATCCTCCCCCGCGCCGCCGCCATCTCCTCTGTTGTTGTTGTAATTGTTGGGGAAGAAGATGGAAGGAGGTATGGGAAAGGTCCTAAACTCACTACTGATGCCATATAATCACATTCTGGTGCAACGAAGAGTCAGAATTAATGGAAACGAGTCCTTAACTGACATAGATTAAGAATAACTAGCAAGATGTCCGAAAGTTGTCTACGTGTGGTGCGGTGGACCTGGGCACGACATTTAATGGGGGAATAAGGGGAAGGTCGGCTCTACTGAGTGTTATTTACATGCAATGGGACTAGGGAATGGGGGATTGGGGAAAGTTGGGGAGTATTGGAGAAATAGGGGAATATTTACAAGCGGATATGGAGGCCAAATTCCATATTCGCAACAATATATATATATATATATATATATATATATATATATATATATATATATATATATCAAGTAATGAACGGCGGTTGGGAATTATATCCATTTTTCCGTTCTCCAAACTATAGCTTTGTCTTTGGTCACGAGGTCTCGCAACACAGCTTTGTGATTGGTTGATAGAATAGGCCCACCCCTCCCCCCAGGTGTTTCTGAGAGGAGGTGAACAAGGGAACTTCTCTTGATGAAGGCTAGTGGAGGCTCAGCGCACGCTGGGTTGCTGGCCGAAACGTTGTTTTTTAAAGACAAAGCTATAGGTTGGAGAACGGAAAAATGGATATATATATATATATATATATATTGTTACGGTCCGCGGATTAGGATGTTATTTTTACCGAGCGGAGGTATAACCACGGCCGAACAGTTGTTCCCTGACTAAAACCCGATTTACCCAAACGTTGGCCGTATCGCGCCACAGCTACTCAATCTGGAAAACTCTAAAGCGACCGAATGCAAAGAGGAAGAAGACGTACAGAAGAGTAACGGGGTTTATTATTATTTACACACAAGCAAAAAGAGCAGTCACGTTTATTTACAGGGGACATGAGACGCAGGTGACACAGTGCAAATTACTAGCTTATCTAACAGGCTTACTTAATACCCAGGACAGAACAAACGAAGACACAGACTCACGCGGGGAATGATGATAGGAATTGGCTGGAAGGAGAGGAAAGTCCACTGGGTCCGGCAGCACGATCCGCACGTTCTGCAGCCGCCGTTTCTTCGCGGCCCTGCTCCGAACTGCCGTCCAGGCCCCTAAGCGGCTGGCGAGCGTTGTTGCTGCTGCTGCTGTTGTTGGCGAGCAAGGTGACGAATAGCAGGCTTTGTGCTTCCCTGGATGATCTTCTGCTTTTGGGACCTCACAACTCAGCCCTGCTCTGACGACCCAGCTCTTTCCTTTTTCACCTCACCACGCAGCTCAGCTCAGCCTTTCAGCTCATCTCTTGGACTCATCTCTTTGGGGAACGCCCCGCTGCGGGTTATATAGGCCCCGCCCCTCAACCTTTGCGAACCTCCCCCAAACGTTCTCTCTCCGCCCTCTCAAGCCAAACCCCTTGTTCATGGTTGGTCGAGTGGGGCTGGCTCACTCCTCCCCTCTCTGATGAGGTGGGGACCCGCCTTTCTTCCCCAACCCTGCCTCGTGGCCAATGGTGGTTGAAGAAAACCGCCCAAAATGCAGTTGGCCATTGAAATGAAATGAAAGGGGGATCTACTCTTATTTCACTTGGTGCAATGGAGTATTTAAATTAATGGGAGACACAGCCTTACCCTAAGACACATAATAAGGAAATAAACTACTGAACAGGGGTATTCTATGATTGGCTGACGTGTATGCTTTTGGACTAATTACCGAGACGCCCTTTTTACCTTTACACTACGGAGGTATTTACAAGGAATCATTACATTTTACAGAGGGTGATATTTACAACAATTTACTATACAATACAACACAATAAAAAAAACACAATCCTCATATCCGCAACAATATATTATAAACAGGAATCAAATTCCTGCGAGGGGCTAAGTGTGCAAAAATTCTGACTCAATGCGGGGCTCGAACCACGGACCTCCGTTGACAATGCGCCAACAGCCCACTGCCCTATTGAGCCAGCCGCAATCTCCTCAGAAATTTCCACACTTAACACTGCGAGCACTTAACACACACACACACACACACACACACACACACACACACACACACACACACACACACACACACACACACAGTAACACACACACACACACAGTGACACACACACACAGTAACACAAACACACATAGTAACACACACACACACACACACACACACACACACACACACATACACACACACACACACACACACATACACACACAAACATAGTAACACACACACATAGTAACACATACACATAGTAACACACACAGTAACACACACACCGGCACCGATCTCGTATACGGTATCGCGAGATGTGTATATTTATCACCTGCACCGATCTCGAAAAGCGAGATGCGTTTTACCTGACAAAGTAAAAAAAAAAAAAAAAATCTTAACCGAACCAACAAGGCCACGAAGGCAACCATCCATTTCATCAACCATTACAGCAACCAACTATCCATCAACATGTCCATTTCGGCGATCAACACAGTTTACAAGATCTTTTTTCACACGCCGACTCTATATATACACAAAGAATTAAGTTAAGCACCCCTACACAACGAATTAAGGTAAGCACCCCCTAATATATATTCTTTGTGTATATGTATACATTGGCATATATTCTAAGGTATGTGAGATCAAATAATGATTGGTATGACATTAGCAATTATCCATTGATGAGATTGAGTGATCAAAGTGAAAAAAAGTGATTGGTTGAGTCAGTGATCCGATCACGTGGGTCCTACACACGTTAATGACGCAAAGATCGCTAGAGGTCTTCTCAGAACAATGACTGTACGTTAGAAAACATAAACGTCATCCACACTGTCCGTGATGGACCTATAGCTCCATACTTAAATTGAGGTGAAAATATGCCTAAAATTCCCAAAAAATTTCACCTTAAATTATTCAGAATAAAATATTGAAAACGGCATGATTGTTATGTTTTTATGTGACCATAATATCACTTCTCCAGAAAATATAGCAATATCATGGGTATATTACACTGTTTTGACGACAACAAACTTGTAATGTGCGAGGTTGTAAAAAAACGGGGGGGGGGTGCTTAACTTAATTCTTTGTGTATATATATATATATATATATATATATATATATATATATATATATATATATATATATATATATATATGTCACGTGAAAAAGTAAGTACACCCCATGTAAAGTTTTGACTTTTTCAAAATAGTTCAACATACAGCTATTTTATCTTCATTTCAACAATATTGATAGATAAAGGTGATATAATATAACAAATATCATGAAACATTTACATTTTATAGTCCATTGTATAATTTAAATAAACATAAATGCAAATTTTGCATGTGGAAAAAGTAAGTACACCCTTGGCTCTAATAGGTGGTATTGCCCCCTTTGGAAGAAACAACCTCAAGTGGGCGTTTCTTATAACTGTCTACCAGTCTCTGACATCGACTGGGAGAAATTTTTGCCCATTCCTCCATGCGGAATTCTTTCAGCTGTGCGATGTTTGAGGGGTTTCTTGCATGCACAGCTCGTTTCAAATCCCCCCACAACATCTCGATGGGATTTAGATCCGGGCTTTGACTTGGCCATTCCAGAACCCTCCATTTCTTTCTTTTCAGTCATTCCTTGGTGGATTTACTGGTATGTTTCGGGTCATTGTCATGTTGCAAGGTCCACCTTCGGTTGAGCTTCAACTTTCCGACAGATGATCTCACATTATCCTCAATCACCCTCTGGTACAATGAAGAATTCATAGTGGATTCTATGATGGTGAGCTGCCCAGGCCCTGATGCAGCAAAGCTGCCCCAAACCATAATATTTCCACCACCATGCTTTACAGTTGGTATCAGGTTCTTGTGGTCAAATGCTGTCTTTGGTTTTCGCCAAACATGTCTTCTGGCACTGTGGCCAAATAACTCAACCTTTGACTCATCTGTCCAGAGCACATTGTTCCAGAAGTGCTGGTCTTTGCCTAGGTGTTCATTGGCAAACTTTAGTCTTGCCCTGATGTTCTTTCTGGACAGCAAAGGTTTCCTCCTGGCACACCTCCCATTTAGATCAAATTTGTGCAGCCTCTTTCTAATGGTAGACTCGTGCACTTTGACATCAACAGTGGCAAGAGCTACCTGTAGGTGCTGTGATGACATTCTGGGGTTCTTAGAGACTTTCAGCATCTTGCGGTCTGCTCTCGGGCTGAACTTGCTGGGGCGGCCTGGCCTGAACAAGTTGGCAGTTGTTTGGAATCTTCTCATATTGTAGATGATCTTCCGGACAGTCGAATGATTGATTTCAAATTGTTTGGAGATCTTTTTAAATCCCTTCCCAGACTCATAGGCATCTATAACCTTCTTTCTGAAGGCCTCAGAGAGCTCTTTTGATATAGGCATGGTGACGCCGCACACTTCAACAACAAAGAGCAAACCAAACTAAATGTCTGAGGTTTAAATAAGACAGGTTCCTCCAAGATCCTCTCTGACGATGTTCTAATCATTTGCACCTGAGCTGGTGCACCTGATTCTAATTTTAGGTATTTGAAGTAGTGATAAATGTAGGGGTGTACTTCCTTTTTCCACCTGTGAAATTTGCATTTATGTTTATTTTAATTATACAATGGACTACAAAATGTAAATATTTCATGATATTTGTTATATTATATCACCTTTATCTGTCAATATTGTTGAAATGAAGATCAAATAGCTGTATGTTGAAATATGTTGAAAAAGTCAAAACTTTACATGGGGTGTACTTACTTTTTCACTTGACTGTATGCACACATGCACGCACGCACACACGCACGCACGCACACGCACGCACACGCACACACACACACACACACACACACACACACACACACACACACACACATATATATATATACACACACACATACAGATTGAACCCCCTGACTTGACTAGGAAGCAAGGCACAGATTGAGTTTCACCCCAGTAATTGCTGCGCAACCTGTTAGCAACAAGTGTAGCCTGCCACGCTGACACGTTGTCTCTGCCCTGCTCATCAACAGCTACGAGGTTTGCAGTCAGGAACATTAAATTTAACTAAAGAAGCACACTAACCCTATGACATGACGCTGACATCATGTGCATAAATTATACCAACACATCACCTCCAAACTAGGAGGTATCCGCGTGGTGCTCAAGTCTTTGCAGACTGAGATTAAAGCTCTATGGTCACAAATAGACAAAGGCAGAGATGTCGATCTCGATTTCGCCCTCATTATGGGCCTTGTGAGGCCTGCCTTTTTTATAATAAAAAAAGGTAAAAAGTCAAACATTTAAACAGCCTCGGACGTGCACCTGGACCCCACGGCCAAGGCACACCATCTATTAAGACTGTCCCATTGGCATACACATGCACCTCAACCCAAAGGCTGAAGCACATGGTCAATCAAAACACATGCATCCTGACCCCGAAGGGCCAGAATGCATGGTCATACAATTGGACCCCTCCTCCATAGGAGTGAGTCCCCATGACTTCAACACCATGCCGTCCCGACGAGGGCTTATTTTTCCCCCATCAGGACAACGTACTGCAAATTGTTTATTTTTGACCAACCTCAGCCGCCAATAAACACTGATTCAACCCCCTAACCTGACTGGGGCAAGGCACAGATTGAGTCTCACCCCAGCAAAACAATTTGCAGTATGTTGTCCTGATGAGAACCATAATGAGGCTGAAATCTAGATCGACATATCTGCCTTTGTCTATGTGTGACCATAGAGCTTTAATCTCAGTCTGCAAAAGACTTGAGCACCACATGGACGCCTCGTAGTTTGGAGGTGATGTGTTGGTATAATTTATGCACATGACGTCAACGTCATGTCATGCGGTTGGTGTGCTTCTTTGGTTAAATATATATATATATATATTTTTGTTGTTTGTTTGTTTGTTTGGTCCCATTTCTTAACGGTGAAGAATCGCTTGTTTTGTAAAAAATAAATTAAAATTCTAGTATCCAGATCCAGATATTAACCAAATTCTAATCAATTCGTCCTTGTCACACACCCAAACTGTCCACCAAATTTCATCTGAATCCGTCCATAACTTTGAGATTTCCTATTCACGGACAGACAAACGGGTGAAAACACGACCTCCGTCCATCTTCGGTGATGGACGTAATACCTTTTCTGTGTCCATGATTTTTACCTGCCAAGTATTTTGCGGATTTAAATTTGTCCGAAGAGCACTTAAGTTCTTGCTCACTTGTCGAGAATAAGAGAACAGGAAAAGATCTGGATTATGAAATTTGAATTGACTATTCATCAACTTTTGCATTTTGCCATCGCAGTCTTTGTTATTCCACATACAGTAACCTTCCGCCAATTCTTCAAAACCAACATCTGGGAATTGATCCAAGAATCTCAAGGGCAGTGCCGCCTGTCAGTGCTGCAAGCAGCATTTCATGTACTCTCGAGTTTCTCTTTAATCTCCATCCAGTATGGAAGCTCTTTTAGTGTAGCAGCATAGCAAACCTGTTGTGCATTTTGTGATACAAGCACCAAATTTGGCACAAATGTACATTAATATGTTGCGAACATTTTCAGATATTGGGCCACTTGAAATTCCGTAATTTTTTTTTCAAAGTTTTCAAATTTCGTAATTTCAAATTTTTCGGGTGACACCGTCACAATTTCGGTCTTCGAGGCGGCCGATATAGTGGGGCGGCTTAGCCCAAATATTCAAAAGAATTGTGCATTTTGTGATACAAGCACCAAATTTGGCACAAATGTACATTAATATGTTGCGAACATTGTGTGGTCAGCAATGAAGACGAGAGTCTGAATTACATGTATGCAAAAGACCTTGTGAACCAGTGAAGCAAATACACGGGTAAGCATGAATTAAATCTAGGGCATGATATAATTTCCATGATGTTTACCTCTACACTCAATGGTGGAAGGAGGTAATGTTTTGATCCCAGCTTGTCTGTATGTCTGTTAGTCCACAAAATTCCAGACAAAGCTTGTAGTAGTGGTAGTTGTAGTGGTAGTGGTGATAACAGAAATTGTTATATAGAACTGAACTTATATTGTTATTATATGCAGAAAATAACTTCATTTCTATATGCCCTGCAGTGGACAGGTTAATTGGTTTATGCACTGAAGGGGTCACCCTGGTGTGCACTGCTGTGTTCTGCCTCACTGAGTTGTTCAGGTATGATGTACTCAGCACAAGCTTCCGGTCGGCCCGGAGGTGGGGGTGCGGGGCCTGTCACGGAACGTCAAAACAAACGGCCTGCCGGGGCCGCCCAAAAGTCGGGCGTGAGGGGCGCGTCCACTAATGGAACGCCTCTCGCTTCCCAGATCGAGGGCCACGTGGTCAGGAGAACCTCGTCCCTTCCGCTCACACTTTGCCTATCGGCCGGCCTCGAAGACCGAAATTGTGACGGTGTCACCCGAAAAATTTGAAATTACGAAATTTGAAAAAATTTGAAAAAAAAAATTACGGAATTTCAAGTGGCCCAATATCTGAAAATGTTCGCACATATTAATGTACATTTGTGCCAAATTTGGTGCTTGTATCACAAAATGCACAATTCTTTTGAATATTTGGGCTAAGCCGCCCCACTATTTCGCTCTTCACCTCCGCTAAGAAAGGTTGGGAAAGCAACGTCTATTGGCTCCGATCAAAAGAGAAGTTGATAAATACCAGGATCGACTCCAATAGGTTGGTGCTGATGCAGAGCACTTACCTCTGAACTGTATACAGTAGTCTGGGTTCGATTCCCTACCCGACTATAAACTACTGTACTTGTGCTTCACTCCCCTTACACTCCTTGGTTGACATTAAAGATCCACAGTGTCTTTCTTCAAAAGTAGGCAAGTTATTACCGGCACCCTGAATATATTGCAAATGTCCTGGCCAATTGGTTCGTAAAAGACTTGGGACGCAAACTTTGTTGAATGTTACCTTGCTCTACACTTATCATGTTACCTTTCTGGGACTCTCAGCTTTTGAACCAAATCCTGGGATTTGATTAAAGCCATTCATTTCATTTCTAATTTGTACCCGGACTAAAAAAAAGAGAATTACAATAATTATTGATAACTAGCAGAAGTACCCGGCATTGCCGGGCGGGGGAGGGGAGGAGGAGGAAGGGGAGGGGAGGGGAACGGGGGGGAGGGAGAAGAGGGGGGCGGGGAGGGGGAGAGGGAGGGGAGGGGGGAAGGGGTAGGGAGGGGAGGGGGGAAGGGGTAGGGGGGGAGGGGAACGGGGGGGAGGGGAGAAGAGGGGGAAGGGGAGGTGGGAGGGGAAGGGGAGGGGGAGGGGGAAGGGGAGGGGGGAGGAGGAGGGGGAGAGGGAAGGGGAGGGTGGAGGAGGGGGAGAAGGGGAGGGGAACGGGGGGGAGGGGAGAAGAGGGGGAAGGGGAGGTGGGGAGGGGAACGGGGGGGAGGGGAGAAGAGGGGGAAGGGGAGGTGGGAGGGGGAAGGGGAGGGGGGAGGGGGAAGGGGAGGGGGGAGGAGGAGGGGAGAGGGAAGGGGAGGGTGGAGGAGGGGGAGAAGGGGAGGGGAACGGGGGGAGGAGAGGGGGAGGGGGAGGGGAGAAGAGGGGGAGGGGGAGGGGAAAGGGGTAGGGTGGAAAGGGAGGGGTAGGGGGGAAAGGGAGGGGGTGGAGAGGGGTGGGGGAGGGGAGGAGGAAGGGGAGGGGAGGGATATAGATGGTTACTGGCAATTGATCACATCCACAAATGATGTAATCCACACAATTTATGTACTTTACATAACGTTAATAGGAATACATGGCCGTGTAGATGGGAAATACAGTTTGTTTGAAATACAGTTTGTCTCATCTTCTGTCTCTCGCTGTCTGTCCCTCGCCAGACGTTGTTGATTGGCGTTTAGACATGCCGTTCTCTCATCTTCTGTCTCTTGCTGTCTGAATCTAGAGACACGTTCTTGATTGGCTTGTCGATGGTGAAAAGTATCTTCATCGGTTTCATGGAGTCTCCGATCAGCGATTTTCCTTGCTCGGGAGGTTGAACGCAACAAATTTCTTTTCTTCGGTGCCATTGCCTTTATCACAGTCAGTCTTTGTCAAGATTGCAACTCTGCGTCGTGTCTTGGGCGTGGCCATCGTGGCCTCATGATCCCAGGTGATTGGCTAACTCGAGCTCGAGCGAGCCATAATGCGCTACGTTATGGCAAAAAATATGGATCTAAAGATGAAAGAAAAAATAAACCTATGTGGTGTGAATGGTAATGGTCATTCGATATATTTTCACTTTTACGTTTTGGCTAACTCGCTCGCGAACCTGACGAAGATCCCGAGCGAGGATCGCTACGCTACGCTACGTTATGCTAATGCTACGTTAGCTATGCTACGTTACGCTACGTTCGCTACGTTATGGCAAAAAATATGGATCTAAAGACGAAAGAAAAAAAAACCTATGTGGTGTGAATGGCAATGGTCATTCGATATATTTTCACTTTTACGTTTTGGCTAACTCGCTCGCGAACCTGACGAAGATCCTGAGCAAGGATCGCTACGCTACGTTATGCTAATGCTACGTTAGCTACGCTACGTTCGCTACGTTATGGCTAAAAATATGGATCTAAAAATGAAAGAAAAAAAAAACCTATGTGGTGTGAATGGCAATGTTCCTCGCTGAAATGTGAAAAAACGCAATCGCTTTTCGCTCTGAATTACGTGCGAACGCGTAACTGTGAGATTATGGCGGCAAGGTTGGAACATCACGTGATCGCTCTGAGCGAATCAGCGCGCTGCTCTGACACCGGCTCAGATTCCGTGTATCAGTTAGGGCATTTTATAATTTTTTTGAAAAATCTGTGAAAAAATTGCTTACCAATAGCTTTCTTCACCCATGTGTTCATGTAGGTGTCTACAAACACCTCTCAATTTATTCCTTCCCAAATCCTTGGGGAAAAGTCAAAATTCAAAATGGCGTCCAAAATGGAAAAATTGTGGATAAAGTCATAGTTTGGCCAGAAATTTAATACTTAATATGGGGAAGAAACCACAAAAATATTGTTCTAGGACAATTGTGAACTCTTGCTAAGCATATTTGTATTATTATCTTGCTTTATATCCAAGATGGTGGCCAAAATGATGTCCAAAATGGCCGCTAAAATGTGAAAATTGTGGATAAAGTCATAGCTTTATATAGAAATAGAAATGTATCTCAATTGAAACCTCGGTTAGTCAGTTCTCTAGTTCACCCTACTCATCCTAATCCCCAGCATATCCCACACTCCTCTCGTCATCTGGCTGGTTGATGTTCTGGCAAGAGTTACCATGACAGTTGCCGCAAGCAGAAATACACTTGACTCCTTGCTTTTTACACAGCACCTGAGTGTGCTACATTCCCCCTCACAGTTGCAGCAGACAAACTTCAGAAAATAGTCCGGTGCGATAGGGTCTGTTGTAGGGACCGGCGCATAACCTTGGTCACCGAGTTTCCATCCGTAGTCCAGGACATCCAATGATGGAGTTTGCAGCAGCAGCCAATCTCTAGTCTGGAGATAAGCCCGGAGAGAGTGCTGTGCTGCAGCTTCTGTTGTCGGGGGCAGTTTCTCAGGTTTGATGCTCCCAGCAGCGGCCCGCTTGCTGAAGATGTCAAATCTCAAGTCCCCCAAGTCTTTGGATGGGTTCCCGCGGAACATGAGCTTGAATAGTTCACAGCCGGCTTTGATGATGTCATCTTTCTTGGCTCGGATGTCCAGAAACACGTCCATGGCCCTCTCTGCTTTGTCAGTCTTGCAGAGCTTGGTTAGCAAAGTTGATTTGCTAAACCCAGAAATCGCGGACACTGTATCGCAGCCGGAGAAGCTGTGCAAGAAGATCAGATACTTCCGGTATCTCTCTGGGAGGGCCTCCCGGATCTTTCCGACATCGTAAGATGTGTCTTTGGCTGTTGTGAGGAAGATCGGGTGGTCTGCAGCATGATGAATCAGCAAAACCATGATGTCGGTGTCCTCAGCCCTCACCTCAACAGGGGACTCTCTTGCCTCATCTAGAGCTGCCCGGACGATAGAGGTGTCTGCATCATCGGGGCATTCCTGTACACTGATCCCATTTCTACCGAATGTCTCAGCAAGTAGCCGAATGAGCTGGGTCTTGTTGCTCTTGTTGTCGAGGAATCTTTCTCTTGGAACGAGGCTTTTGATGTCTGGGCGAATCAGAATGTCGCAGCATGCGTTCTTTGTTCGTCTCAGGTGATCATGGTCCTTGGTGGAGCTGCCGTATCCGTCAAAGACCACAGTGATCCTGAGGCAATGGCTCCCCATGGACTTCACAAACTGGAGGTAGCTCTCAGCGATGTCCTTCCAGGTGAGCTTAGCCTCCCATCTGACGTTGTGCAGGAGCCACCCACCATCAATCACCAGGCTCGTGCAGGGGTGTTGTTCAACGGGTTCCACAAATGCTTTCAGGACCCTTGCTAGGACAGCCTTGTCTGGCTTTCGCAACTTCTGGTCTTTATCAAATAGAGACATCGGTGTTGGCGTCAACTCAAATCGCAGGGCTTGTTTGGTCTTGACTTCACGCTCACTGATGATGATGAGGCGGTTGAAGAGCTTGAGTGAGTCAATAACCAGCTTCTTCCCATTGACTTTGGGTCCACTTCTGAAGCTCTCTAATGATTTGACCTTGTGCTTAGTTTCCATTGTATCCAAAAAAGTTTTTCCATCCATCTTGGCCTGCATGGCTCTGCCAACCTCCTCTGCCTGATCAGCATTGACTGGGTCCTCGGGAGTGCTACTGAACCCCGTGGAGAAGGATACCAGGGTCTTCGAGTCCCGTGTTGCATCGAAGGGGTTAACCTCCTCCAACCATCCAACAATGGCGTAGACAGCATCATCATCTTTCTTCATCTGGGCTCTTGTGACGTCTGTGTGGACAGGTTCTCCACGTGTGTTCATACCTCCTTCCAGCTCCTGGTGAATGAACGAGAAGTGGTTTAGCGTCTGAACCCAAGACTTATAAGCAGATTCATTCCGGAAACGTCCTCTGTTTAGACCGCCTGAGGACTTGGCATCACACATGAGTGTGGTTTCTATCGTGATGTCTGTCCATGTGACATCTTGAATATAAAGCAAGATAATAATACAAATATGCTTAGCAAGAGTTCACAATTGTCCTAGAACAATATTTTTGTGGTTTCTTCCCCATATTAAGTATTAAATTTCTGGCCAAACTATGACTTTATCCACAATTTTTCCATTTTGGACGCCATTTTGAATTTTGACTTTTCCCCAAGGATTTGGGAAGGAATAAATTGAGAGGTGTTTGTAGACACCTACATGAACACATTGGTGAAGAAAGCTATTGGTAAGCAATTTTTTCACAGATTTTTCAAAAAAATTATAAAATGCCCTAACTATATAATATTGTTACGCAACCGCGATTAACACCACAGTTGCGGATGGCCGATTGCGAGGCTTTACACTCCCGAGGCGAAAACTCAATGGCGGATTCCAAATCAACACAAAGTTAAACGCGCGGAATGGCGGACACAGCAAGCTCCGCAGCCTTATCTATTAAAATCCAACAGGAAACTGCGTTCAGATATATATAGAAAATAATATAAGGATTTATTATTGAAAAGTAATAACAGTGAAAAAAGCACGCGCCGGTAATCTATCTATAATTCCAGTAATCTCTGTGTGTATGTGTGTGTGTCTGTGTGTGTGTGTGTGTGTGTGTGTGTGTGTGTGTGTGTGTGTGTGTGTGTGTGTGTGTGTGTGTGTGTCTGTGACCGCTGTTTCTCGACAACCACGGGTCCGATATACTTGAAACTTGCCAGGTATATTGCTGGGGACCCGAGGATGTGCCTTTTCAAGGTTTGAAATTAATCGGACAAGTGGTTCCCAAGGTATGGTCACCGTACTCGCAAGCCGTTCGCTTTGGCTTTGCGAATGGACCAAACCATTTCATGTAAATAGAGGGGGGGGTTCTACCGTACTCGCAAGCCGTTCGCTTTGGCTTTGCGAATGGACCAAACCATTTCATGTAAATAGAGGGGGGGGGGGTTCTGTGGTCGTTACTGCCACGTGGTTTCAAAGTTTTTTTTTGTTGTTGTTGTTTGCACGCATGTTTTTTTGCACCCACGTACGGGCACGCCCTAGTACTAATAACTCTAATAAGCCTAAATTGGGATCCCACGCACAACAGATACCAAACACGATACGAGGGAGATGAATACGAAAATAACACGTCTTTTAGTTTTATGCAAAGTGTATTCGCGGGTACGGCCTTATCTCGTCCTTGTCGTCTTGGTGGCCGCCGTCCAACACCCGGCTCCTTTCGTCCCGCGGCACGCCTCGCTCCAAGTTCCACGGCCCCGAGCACCACCAGGCCTCGTCGGTTCAACGGCACACCCACACCACGAGCTCCCTTGCTCCAAAGGTCCCACGCAGGGCTGCACAAAGCAAACGACTCCACTTGACTCGACTCTCTGCGGGAGTGCTGGCGCGGGAGTGCTGGCAGCCAACTGCCAAGTGCCAGCTGCCAACTCCTCAGTGCCAACTCTCAGTGCCAACTCCCCAGTGCCAACTCTCAGTGCCAACTCTCCGTGCCAACTCTCCGTGCCAACTCTCCGTGCCAACTCTTGACTGCCGACTGCTGACTGCCGACTGCTGAGTGCCAACTGCCAACGAACTGCCCTAAAATGGCGTCCGACCGTCGCTAATATCTCTGGCCGATGACGTCACATTGGCGCACTCCTCAGCCAATAAAAAGCCTCCCAACTCGCCGGCTCGCCCAGGTCACGCCCTCTGCAGCATCACTCCACTCTCCCGTCCCCGACCCCCGCGGTCCTTGTGTTATAACACGTGCCAGGCGAGGTTTGTAGGCCTTGGAGGTGTAAACGGTGGCGGCCAATTGTGGCGGTGGTTTTGGCCTGGTTTCCTGTCCGTTTGTTCCGAAGTCATTGTCAGGGAAAGGAATTATTTAATGTTGCGCTAAGGACCTAACTAATGTTTATGTGGTTTGGAGTGCCATAATGGACAAAGGTTTGACTACTAGGTGAAACTCACAGGGGCGTTACCTTTAATCCCTCACTATTTAACACCCGAATCTCCAGGTAGATCCACAATCATACATATTACCCCGACAAACGCCTAAACATCAAGAACTTATTACATGTAGAGTCCCTGTCACGACAGTCGAATACCTACCTATCAGATCTACCTCGCTCTAGATGTTGCTCTACCAAAATTCATAACAATATTCCTCGCTGAAATGCGTTGAGGTAAAAATATGGTAAAAAAATATTATGAAATAATTTTTTTTTAGGTAGGCCATGTTCTTCCCAGGCTCAATGGCCATGTCTATGCCAAATATCAAGCACGTGAGCCTCTCCGTTTAGGAGTCTATCGGTAACATTACACACACACACACACACACACACACACACACACACACACACACACACACACACACACACACACACACACACACACACACACACACACACACACACACACACAAACTGTGTTTTATATATATAGAAGATGCCCATCTTTTGGTGGTTTAGTTAAGTGTTATAAGTAATCTACAAATTGTATATGGAAACATGCTGGCATTTCGTTTTGTATGATGGATGGAGGCTCCCAACACTGAATCCCCACCCCCTGGTGAGTACGTAATATGTAGACTGCCTCTTGGTCAAATGGTATCTTAACGACGGGCGCGAGGATTTGAGCTCGTGTAAGAGAATGCAATCAACTCTCCATTACACATTCTAGGTACGGTACAATGCAGTGAATTTTGGCTTTGTGGTGCTTGTAGATCGTAGTAGATCTTGACACCACTGCAAAATTGGAGGAGTGCGGGGAGTGCAGCCAGTGAGGTTGAATGATGTTATCGCGTTGCGAACGGCTGGGCGGTTCCGACGATTTCATCATATTTCCGTCTCCAGAGCCTTCGCATACCCTTGTCTTTGCGTCCTCCGATCGTGTCTGCCTCAATTCTTCGATTATACCTGATGAGGAAGGATGGCGTGAGGGCGGGTAGAGTGACTGTCTAGTGATCCCCGAGCTGATGCCCATCCCTCCCTTCCCTTCACGCTCCTTGCCTTGCTCAGACCCTCCCTTGCTTTCCTTCCGATACGCACTCCTTACCGTGCTGATAACTCTCCCCTTACACTCCTTATGATGCTGATACCTCTCCCCTTACACTCCTTACCGTGCTGATAACTCTCCCCTTACACTCCTTACCGTGCTGATAACTCCCCTTACACTCCTTACGATGCTGATACCTCTCCCCTTACACTCCTTACCGTGCTGATACCTCTCCCCTCACACTCCTTACCGTGCTGATACATCTCCCCTTACACTCCTTACCGTGCTGATACCTCTCCCCTTACACTCCTTACGATGCTGATACCTCTCCCCTTACACTCCTTACCGTGCTGATACCTCTCCCCTTACACTCCTTACGATGCTGATACCTCTCCCCTTACACTCCTTACCGTGCTGATACCTCTCCCCTCACACTCCTTACCGTGCTGATACCTCTCCCCTTAAACTCCTTGCCGTGCTGATACATCTCCCCTTACACTCCTTACCGTGCTGATACCTCTCCACTTACACTCCTTACGGTGCTGATACCTCTCCCCTTACACTCATTACGGTGCTGATACCTCGCCCCTTACACTCCTTTCGGTGCTGATACCTCCCCCTCGCACTCCTTACCGTGCTGATACCTCTCCCCTTACACTCTTTACCGTGCTGATACCTCTCCCCTCACACTCCTTACCATGCTGATACCTCTCCCCTTACACTCATTACGGTACTGATACCTCGCCCCTTACACTCCTTTCGGTGCTGATACCTCCCCCTCGCACTCCTTACCGTGCTGATACCTCTCCCCTTACACTCTTTACCGTGCTGATACCTCTGAGTCTCCCCTCACACTCCTTACCATGCTGATACCTCTCCCCTTACACTCATTACGGTGCTGATACCTCGCCCCTTACACTCCTTTCCGTGCTGATACCTCCCCCTCGCACTCATTACCGTGCTGATACCTCCCCTCACACTCCTTACCGTGCTGATACCTCGCCCCTTACACTCCTTACCGTGCTGATACCTCGCCCCTTACACTCCTTACCGTGCTGATACATCTCCCCTCACACTCATTACCGTGCTGATACCTCCCCTCACACTCCTTACCGTGCTGATACATCTCCCTTTACACTCCTTACAGTGCTGAGGCCCCTCCCCTTGTTTCCTTGTGCTGAGGCCCCTCCCATTGTTTGCTTGTCCTGAGGCCCCTCCCCTTGTTTCCTTGTCCTGAGGCCCCTCCCCTTGTTTCCTTGTCCTGAGGGACCCTCTCCACCCGTGTGTCCTTACTAATACTCTACCATCAGTAGTGCGTAGTTATCATGCTGAGCAAGGATTACACCCTGGCAATAATCATCGTCGACTTGCAGGGTGGGTGGTGCTGTGTGATCGTCATGATTTTTCTATTTATTTATTATTTTATTGTCTTTGTTTGTAAAATGTTATTTATGATCCACATTCACTGCTAATGCACCATGTGCCCATTATTAGCCCTTTAAATGATGATGTTCCACTCGCATCGATTTATTATCGCAAGTTCAAATTTGTTCCAAGCCCGGTCCATGTGGTGTATCCCTATTTTCTAAATGAGCCTTTCAATCTACCTCACCAAGTACATGTCAAATGGAATGGTTTTCATTGAAATGCGTCCATATTGAGATTTTATTAGGTTTATTTGTTTACCAAATGTGCAGAAGGTGAGGAGCGAGACCTTATCCAAAATGTGCTGATCTACGTCTGTCCGTATTCGTTGAGTACATCCACACTGATCGCTCGGTTTGTAATAGTGTTCCTTCGTGTACGCATGAATATTTGGTCTGAATCAAATGTTTTATAAATCACTTTGGTACTCTTTGCCAATTGCTAATGAATTGGTTACTTCTTCTTTTTTTTCCTTTTTTTTTTTTGAGTTGTCCAGGTGCCATGGTTACCTGTCATAAGTGATGAACAATGTCTTTGTTCACGTGCAGTTCCTTTCGCACAGAGAGCTGTCGCCGCATGCGACCATTTGAGTTTGCCATTCTATTCATCCGAAATGTTGTTTAAAAAACTGCTTGCTTTGTAACGTCCAAAGGCTCGAGAACATTCCACTGTCGGTGAGGGTAATGGAGGAGGCCCGGCTCTTAAGTGCACGCCATTTGTCCTTGCCCTATTGCTTCAATAGACATTTGCCATTTATTTGGTTTTATCTCAAACTTGCATATTGGCCTGTATATGTATAGTGTGTAAATGTAAAAGGGAATTTTCCACTACTCCCCTCTCCCTTTCCTGCTTTTTATGCCTCCGCCCACAAAGTCGCCGGAGGCATTATGTTTTCGGGTTGTCCGTACGTCTGTCCTAAACCTAAATATGTCCGATTGAGACGAAACTTTCAGGGTAGGAGTGACACCCATGCAGAATGTTTTTATGATAATTGTGACGTCATATGTCACGTGGTGTGGCAGCCATCTTGGATTAAAATCAAATAATTAAATAATTATTTCTCGGAAACGGCTGAATCTAAAACATTTAAATTGCATGCACATGATCTATGACCCATTTATATTGAAATATTAAATTTATGACATCATAGGTCACATTGTTTGGTAGCCATTTTAGATTGAAGGAAAATATTAAATAATTATATCTCTGAAACCGCTCACCCTATTGATGCGAAATTTTACAAATATCATCTAACAGCACTGTTGCATATAGTTTGAAAATGATGATGTCATAGGTCGCGTGGTTTGGCAGCCATCTTGGATAGAAAAACGAACCTTATCCGATCAACACGAAACTTCACAAACGTAATCCACTACCCATACATATGCAGAGTGATGGCATCAACCCGTTGTGCGACTATGCGGAAGCATATTGGCTACACACTCGCATTGTTTTGGTTTTTTCTGTTTTCCTTCCGAATGCTATATCCCTAACCTTTGCATATGTAAAACAGCCGTGGCCAAAAATATTGGCACCCTTGCACTTTTTTCACATAACTCACAATTTTCTCTAAAAATAAGTTGAAATTGACAAAAGTATTTGGTCTCCATAATTCTCTATTTCACTGTTAATATTTCAGAACATTTGTTTTTGATTCAGAACTTCATATATCCTTTTAAATCAGAAAATAAAAATAAATGGCATTGATAAAATTATTGACACCCGAGACACCTTAATATTTGGTAGCACAGCGTTTGGACAAAATAACTGCAGTCAAGCACTTCCTATACCCATGAATGAGCTTCCTCCACCCCTCTACTGGCAGTTTGGCCCGACTCTTCTTGTGCAAACTGCTTCAGTTCTCCCAGATTTGAAGGGTGCCTTCTTTCCAACTGCTGTTTCCATATCTCCCCTCAGGTGTTCAATGGGATTTATATCTGGACTCATTGATGGCCACTTCAGAACAGTCCAGTGTTTTGTCTTGAACCAATCCTGGGTGCTTTTTGAAGTGTGTTTGGGATCATTGTCCTGCTGCAAGACCCATGACCTTTTTTTTTTCTTTTTTCTTTTTTGTATACAAGATCGAAGCTCGTGAAAGAGCTAACATTAATCACACAAAAAGTCAAACCGACACATAAAACACAAAATAAGGCGAACGGTACACAAGATGGGGAGAGAGGGGGAAGGACACAAACACAACATTTGAGAACAGGGACATCGAGAGAAATGTGGGAGGGGAGGGCTTTGGGGGAGGTGGGAGAGGTATAAAACATATGAACACTGCAAGGACTTCCAGGAAAGAAGTTGGAATTTCAAAAAATAAATGTATCTGGGGTGAATTAGTGGGGGTAGAAAAGATCAAGGTTTTGGATGGGGGACATAAGAGATGGTGGTGAACAGCTGTTTTAAAGACCTGGAGGGAGGAGTGGGATTGAAGGGAATGGGGGAGTTTGTTCCAGAGGCGGGAGAAAAGGGGAATGAAAGAGTGAAGGTGCCCTTGAGCAAAAGAGAGGGTGAAAAGAACAGAGAGAGGGTGAGATAGAGCGGCAGAGCAGGATTTTAGGACCCGTGGGCTGATGCCGTCTGGTCCAGTTGCAGAATCAGAGTCGAGGTTTGACAAAAACTTCACCTTGTCAGGAGAGAAGGACACAGAGTCCAGGAGCAGTTGGGTTCGACCGGGAAAGGTGGGAACAGAGAGAGATGGGTTTGGAACACAAGATTTTGGGGCAAACATAGAGTTGAGGCATTCGGTTTTGTCATGTGCGGTGTCATCTGTGTAGCCATTTGAGGTAAGGGAGGGGATGGAGGGGGAACAAACACCAGAAACGGATTTGATCAGACGCCACCAGGATTTGGAGGAAGGAGACAGGTTTGAGAGTTCAATCTTGAGTGTGGAGAGATAGTGCTTCCTGGCACTCCTGAGGGTAGACACACACTTGTTCCGAGCTTGGTGGAAGGAACTGAGATTGCCTTCAGTTGGATTTGCCTTCCAAGAGGCAAAGGCAAGTTGTTTCAGGGCAACTGCCTCACCACAAGATTCAGTGTACCATTGATGGGAGGAAGGGTAAGACAACTGAAAACGAGATGGGATAAATCTGTGCATGAGAGAGAGCAGTTTGCTTTGGAAGAATTCCCAGGAAGAATTGATGTCAGAGGCAGTCGAGATGGGAGACCAGTCCAGATGATTGATGGCTGCTTGCAGACCGTGCCAGTCAGCCTGAGTGGAATGCCAGACTCGTCGGCGCTGAGGAGGCTCTCTGAGAATGGCCAGAGAGATGTCCACTTTAACAAGCACATGATCAGAAGAACCGATTGGAGCAGAAGAAGAGCAGCAGACATTTGCAGGGAACTTTGTCATAACCAAGTCCAGAAGAGAAGATACTCCTATTGACTGCGATCCGGGTCGGGAAATTGACAGATTGTGTCAGTCCCAATGAGTCGCAGAAGTCCTTTGCTGAGGTGCCATGGCTGGAGGTTTGGAGGGGAGGGGCTTCAATCAGGTTTGAGCGAAGGCCCCGGATGTTTGAGATCCATACCGTTAATGAGGAGAGAGGGGGAGCATCGGGTGCAGGACAGGGGAGGGGAGGGGTAGGGTCAGATGAAGGATGAGAGGGGGAGGTAGGGAGAGCAGTTGATAGTGTGTCAGAGATTACAGAAGAGTTACAAGAGAGGGAAGGATGAGGAGGATGAAAGGTTTGATGGTGATGGGGTGAGGCACAGTGAGAGGTTGTTTGAGGGGGGGGGGGGGGCAGAGGAAAGTAGAAGGTTGGGGGAGGTGGAGGTATGAGATAGAAGGGAGACAAGTGGAGAGGAGGCAGATTTGAGGAGGAGGTGGGAGGGAGGGAGAATTTGGGAGGGATGGTTGGGGGGGAGATTTTCAGGGGAGGGGTTGGGGGAGAGTTTTGAATGGGAAGGGCAAGGGGGGAATTTAGGAGGGGAGGGGCAAGGGGGGAGTTTAGAAAGTGGATGGTTAATGAAAAACGAACATTTATAACAAATTGGGTTCATTGTGATTTTCAAGTTAGAGATCCGTTTGAGAACGATGGAGGAAGGGTGGAATGAATGTGAATTTAGAGCATGTAGTGTTTTAGAATTATAAGAGATTAAAATATTTTTTGGAAATGGAATGAGTTGGAGAGGAAATTGAAAAAAGCCTTTTAAATAGGAAGAAAAACAGCGTGTTGTAATAAACCATTGAATAAAACACTGCAGGGGAAAGTTTAAACATATTTAAACAGAACTGTGAAGAACAATCTTATATTCACAAAAATACCAACGGGAGAGGGAGCCGAGACGGACAACCACGAGTCACGTGAACAGGGGAAAAGGTGGAAGGCAAAGGGATAATGGGGGCGGGGCGAGACCGCGCACGAGGACAGGAGCACACGATGGCACAAAATCACACGAGGAGAAAGGGAAATAAATGTTGTTGTTGTTTTTTTGTTGTTGTTTTTTTTGGGGGGGGGGGGGGGGTGGTTAAAAACGTTAGACAAAGAGTAGATGTTCGGGGAAGTTTGGGGGAATGAAAATGAATGAATGATCGTTTTAAGGCCATTCTTCCCCGCTAGAGCGGGGGTTAGCCTTGTGGGCCCCATGACAATCATGGTTCCCTGTTTGAGGCAATGTTGTTATGGCCGGATGCCCTTCCTGACGCCAATCCTTGGTCACGCTCTTACGATGCGCAGGGATACAGTGTGCCTATTCTGAATCGGGGTACACACCATGATCATTCATCCCAGCAAGCTGGTACTCAATTTGCCGACCTCGGAAGGATGACAGGCTGAGTCAACCCCCCTGACGTTAATTCAGCGATCGATCGGGATTCAAACTCAGGATTCTAGGATCCCAAGCCGGCAACCTAACCGCTAAGCCAACGCCAGGGGGAGAAGGGAAAAATCTAAGAACCAAGCAAAACAGCAAAGGAAGAAACAAACTTCGACTGGGGACCGGGGAAGCCTGAGGCAAGGCCGCACATGCACGAGCAAACAGAAACGATTAATTTATGAAAGATAAACACCGAGAAACTTCCAAGGGACACACTATAGGTTCACACACTGAAAGATAAATACAGTTTCGACAAAATACAATTGTGAACAATTACTTAACTTTGAAAACGTGGAGAACATGTAGAGCTTCGAAAATCCCTGCCGTCGTCTCCAAGATCTCGCGAGATCCCGCGAGACCTTTGGCGGAGACCCAGCTTTCTGACCCTGGGTTGAACATTGCGCTCCAAAAAGCCTTGGTAATCTCCTGATTTCATGATGCTATGCACACATTCAAGGCACCCAGTGCCATACGCAGCACAGCAACCCCAAAAATCACTGAACCTCCTCCGTGTTTGACTGTAGGGAAGGTGTTCTTTTCTTTTGAAGGATTCATTTTGTTTTCTGTAAACATAGAGATGATGTGTTTTACCAAAAAGCTCTAATTTGGTCTCAACTGTCCACAGGACATTCTCCCAGAAGGATTTTGGCTTGTTCATGTGTGTTTTGGCAAACTCCAGTCAGGCTTTCTTATGTCTCTCTCTCAGCAGTGGTGTCCTCCTGGTTCTCCTACCATAGAACCCCCTTTCATTGCGTCGGCGACGGATGGTGCGAGTTGAAATCGTCGTACCTTGTGTCTGAAGGTCAGCTTGAATCTGTTTCGCAGTTGATCGAGGTGCTTTCTCCACCATTCGAACAATCCTTCACTGCAATATTCGATCAAGTTTTCTCTTGTGGCCACGGCCAGGGAGGTTGGATGCAGTGCCATCGGCCTTAAAGTTCCTGATAACATTGTGTACGGTGGACACAGGAACACCAAGGTCTCTGGAGATGGGCTTGTAGCCTTGAGATTGTCCATGCTTGGCTATAATATTGTGTCTGATCTCCTCAGACAATTCTCTGGTTTTCTTTCTTTTCTCCATGCTCATTGCGGTACACACAGTGACACAAAACAGCAGAATGGCTCCTTTTCTCTATTGAAATTGGTTGAATGAGTGATTTTTATAGTGCAGGCACCTGCAACTCACCACAGGTGGGTTCAATTCCAAAGTATAGGAGAATCACCTGCTTGAAATCTAATTATTTCTGACAATTTCTAAAAGGTGCCAATAATATTGTCCGGCCATTTTAGTATTTCTGTTTTGCATAATCGAAGATTTCGTAAAAAAAATTCAGCTTTTTTTGTTTTGTTCCACTGCAAACCAAAGAAATACATTTATGGATACCACAAGATTTTTTTATTTCAACAATTTTCCGGAAGAACAGAACAGATTTGAGCATGTCCCATTTTATTGTCTGGTATGACTCGGCCAATCGAACAGCCAGCCAACCTCAGATCACCTGGTTTGAGGTTTCTAAGCATGCCTGTGAAAATCTCTCGGTTGTCGCTTGGCAAAATGGTGGGAGGACTTTCACTCTATCTATTTTTGGTTTTGAGTGAGAAGAGGTTTATGAAAAGATGAACTATTCTTTCTTGCTTTTTCAATTTTTTTTTAAAGCATCTGACAGATTAATGAAGGTTTTTTTGGGGGGGTGGGGTAGATGTGGGTTCAAACCTTGCTGAAGAAGATGCATTAAGCCATTGGATCCAAAGATTCTAGATCCTGAGCTAGGAAGGTTTTGTGGTTTTTTATTTATTTATTTTTTTAACACTGTACATGCAATCTACAAAGATGACTACTAGGAGAGGTGAAAGCAGTACCATCCTCTCTACAACCTCCACCCACCCTGAAGTTCATTGCATTTTCGCCATTTGCGAGAGATTGTAGCGCGGTGATCGTCCGTGCTCAGAGCACGCAGATACATCTACATGGCCTCGGTTATCTATATAGTATCTAGTTATATATCCTCGCAAAGGTTCATTATACCAGAAGTAACTTCATGGTGACGGGTCGGGAGAGTAAGTCGGGAGTGGAAGAACCTAGTAACTCCAATGTCCTGCACAAGGATTGCACGTCACCTGGCGATGATGTGTTGCATCATGTTGGAGTAAAATTGCACCATTCCACAGCAGTTCCGGTTGTTTCTGATACAACATTGTGGGGGAGTATGGGTGGGATGTAAATACCTTTGCATAATACACCCTCCTCACAGTTTGATCCTGAGGAATAGGGTGTTCCAGCACAAGGCAGGATGTGCATCACCTTCAGCGAGTGCTCTTTGGATACAGGAGGAAGTTTTCTTTCTTTGTGACCGGAGACCGCCATTCAACACTTTGCTTCTCCGACCGTGGATCAAATTAATTCATCCATGTTTTGTCTATCGTCATTTTGTTCCCCAGAGATGGGTTACTGTTGTTTTGCTGACACTGAACATGAGTTGGGCACCTCATCATGCATATGGACTCCTGATCATTAAAGATAACATGGGGAACCCATTTTGCATAAATCTTCCTCTCGCAGTTTTTCTGTCTGTATGTGAAACGCACTTGCAGAGGAAATGTCTGCTTCCTGTACAATTCCGGTACAAGTAATGCTTTGGTTCTGCTGCGGAATGGCATCAACCCTCTGAACATGTTATTCATCAGTCGAAGTAGTCATTAGGCCTCCACTTGCGCCATCTTCAACGTACTCACGGCTAGCACAGAGGACGTTCACACGCCTCGGTATGGAGGTATGGAGGACCTCGGTACATCTGTACGAAAATACCTCGCTCTCAATGTACCTCGGTCCACTGCTCACCTTGGAGCGGTCCAATCACTATGATCCTTCGAGGAAGGTTGGTATTTGTACTCGACACAAATCCATTTCAAACGCTGTGAGCACGTTGGCATGTCAAGGTGAAGCACAAATTTTTGAAATGACCCTCGTCATCTCATAAGAATTACCACCTTGTAATTGGCTGATTGGTTAAAAACCCAGCTCGTTAACTGATGACCTTCAGATGAGGTTAATATGCCCACCTTTACTGACTGATCTGGCCTAATTCTGATGGCAGTGTATACTTTGTGGTTCATGGTTAATGCCTTCAAGGCAGCTTGGAAAGGGCACTATAATCGATATAAATATTTTCAAGTGTTTGTCCATTACTCTTTCGCGCTGAACCGGAGCACCTAGAGGCCCCAAATTTTGGGTGTGTGTACTTCAGAATCTGGGCAAGGTTTTAAGCTACCGCATGTTGGCCTTCATGTCCGTTTTGATGTCATCATTTTTTATTTTGCTTTGTTATCTAATGGGCACAATTGTATAGCATTTTTGTCATACTTATGGAATAAAGAGAAGCAGAAACTTCCTCTTCTTCCTCCTCATTTCTCTTTATACAGGGTGAGGCCTAATGTTACAAAGCTGCTGCTGCCCCACCTTTGGTACAATATTCCTCCACTGCCCTCTATCCCCATCCAACTCTCTCTCTACTGTCCTGCCACCCTCATCTTGCATTCCTCCTCACAATCCTCCCATCTAAGCCGAAATCTACCTCTTTTCCTCCTACCCTGCCCCATCAACCCGTAACAATGGAAAATCATGTTTTTACCTCGTTTATCAGTTGTTTGCTGCTTGTCATGCAGATGAGACCTGGGATGACTCCGGCTATGAGCTGGACCAGGGCTTGCCTGCCGGTTGGAAGAGGATTTCCGACACCACCGGGACGTATTACTGGCACATCCCAACAGGGACGACCCAATGGGATCCGCCATCCATTCCGACGTCTTGTGCTTCGACCATCGCCAGCCCTAGTCCCGGCGATTTTCTCCACTCGCCAACATTGTCGCAGGTCTAAACATCAGATGTGGTTGGCTGACCGTGCCACCTCCACCTTAAGCATTAGAGCTCAGATCAAAGGACTGAGTTGTGAAGTTTTTCAAATGCAAAATACCTTGCTGCTCACTCTACATATTACTGCCTCCTCATTCCTTTTTCAGTTACATTAAAAACAATATCTCTTTTGTCCCAAATAATTCAACCTTTACTGTGTTCCTGCAGTGGAAAGGCAAGCATGTGACTCCTTGGCCAGGGTACGGCAGACAGTCAGACGCTGAAATCCTCAAGGTAAGTGTTCTGATATGTCTATCGGTTCGTGGGAAGACTGAATGAGGTTTTCAGAGACGAGATTAACATTCCATGTTTGATGGGAGCAGGGAGAAGGTTGGAAGGATGTTTTGTATGAATTGTGTGAAGATTACTTTCTCATAACTAGAGAGTTCATAGAACACCTTACCCTGCGCAGTCTTGAGAAAAATGACATGGGAAGGGTTTTTGTATTTGCTTTGTATTTTGCACTTAAGAAACAGTTCTAGGTGCCGCCACGTTTGTCTGAGTGCTGAATCTCACAGTTACTCTGCCCTCAGGGCATGACTACGTGAATGCTAAATTGTATAGTTACTCTACCCAAGGGCATGGGACGCCTTAAATAATTTTTCAACGACAGTGAGTCCCCGGTAGACGAACACCCGGTTTACAAACATCCGATATACGAACATCATACCTTATAATCATGTTTCCGTCTTTTGAACGTACGATCCATTCACATGAATACGGCTTTTTTTAACATACCGCACTCTTAATGCAGAAAATCGGTCCTCGAGAGTTAATTACCCTTTCACACCATAATTCCCACCTCATTCACACGGGCTTCACTCCATCACTATTCCGTTATATCACATGTCATGCTCTCCACGGGTTCCTTACCTGCACAAGAGAAGGCTACCTGCTTCACTTTGCCCTGCCTCCTCTAACTAGCTCGTTATCCCTCATCACTCCTTTCACTACACAAGTTTCATCTGCACTAATTTATTCATTCTTTATTTTGAAAGTACATTTCATAATGTGTTCGACAGTGTTCAAGTATGTAATTCAATTGAAATAAAATAAAGGTTTTAAAGACCAGAGAAAAAAGAAACCTTTTAGAAGTTCACAACCATTGATGCAGCGTCTTTTACGCCACCTTGTTTAGCACCAACAACAACAACAACAACATGCATTTTAAGGCCATTTCTCCTGCAAGAGCGGGGGTTAGCCTTGCGGTCCCCATGACAATCTTCTCCATTTTGCCCTATTTTCTGCATCTCTCCTTGTTAACCCCCTTGCCCGCATTTCTTCTTCCACCATCTTTAGCCAAGTCTTTCTCGGTCTTCCCCGTCCTCTACTTCCTTCTACATTCATTTCCATCACTCTTCTCAACCAGTCACTTTCATCCTTCCTCAACACATGACCAAACCATCTCAACCTGTTCCTCTTCACAGCATCAATCACAGGCTCTATTCCCATCATCTTTCGCAATTCATCATTTGTCTTCCTCTCTCTCTTCCAATTCATCATTTGTCTTCCTCTCTCTCTCTTCCAATTCATCATTTGTCTTCCTCTCTCTCTCTTCCAATTCATCATTTGTCTTCCCCATGACAATCATGGTTCCCTGTTTGAGGCAATGGTTTTTTTTTTATGGCCGGATGCCCTTCCTGACGCCAACCCTTGGTCACGCATCGTAAGAGCGTGACCAAGGGTTGGCGTCAGGAAGGGCCATAAAAACATTGCCTCAAACAGGGAACCATGATTGTCATGGGGCCCGCAAGGTTAACCCCCGCTTCAGCGGGGAAAATGTCCTTAAAACGATCATTCATTCATATTATTCTCTCAACGATACTCCACACATCCACCGAACCATTCGCATTTCCACCCTTTCCAGCCTTCGTTGCTGCTCTGCGTTCATTACCCATGTCTCGCTCCCATAAATCATAACACTTCTCACACATGCAGCATACACCTTTCCCTTCAGCTTCAACGACACTCCCCTCCTCATCAGCACGCCACTCAGTTCCCGAAACTTCTTCCATGCACATCTCACTCGAGCAACCGTTGCCGAGTCTGAGTTGTTCAGCTGAGTTGTTTAGCACCATAAATTAGTTATTCATTCCTCAGGCGTCAGGAAGGGTATCCGGCCGTAAAACATTGCTTCAAAAAAGGGGACCAAAAAACAACAACAACCACGGTCCCCGAAAAAGGCCAACCCCCGCCTTGCGGGGAAAAATGGCCTCTAAAGGTGGTTATTTTTTTTTATTATGCCTGTTGTTGTGTCCTTTATGACGTCCCTAAAAACAGTAAGTTTCCTGTTTTGAATGATTTCCAATTTTGTTTAACTGCCAGACAGGCCGACAGTGTAAAAATATTATCTCGCTCCTCTGTGCGCAATCGAGATGAGAATCAGTACATTTTGCCAATTTAAGAGCCATACACTGCTAAACTGCAGGTTAATTTGCTACAGTGTTCAAAATATACAAGTGACATTCAATTGAAGTTGAGTACAGTATGTTCTTGATTTATTCAATGAGTTCTATAGACAGACAGATGAAAAATCACTCATAGAGCGACACTTGGCAAAACAGTCAGACTCAGTCAGCTGATATGCAAAAGTCAATCGGATGACAATTGAGGATTTTAGAAATTTGAGAAAAGTGGTTGACGATAGGCCTATGTTGATCTCCAAAATAGTTGGTGGTTCAATTCAGTTAACTGATATACAAATCCTATTCAAATTTCAAGTCAATTGGATGAAAATTGAGGATTTTGGAGATTTGGAAAAAGTGGCCTATTTTGACCTTTTGACCTCAAAGATAAATAGGATTCTGTCGGACCACCAACTCTACCATTTGGTGAAGTTTCGTGAAGATTGGTTTAAAATTGTGACCTGTAGGCAGGTATGAGTGAGCGGACAGCAAACACACACAAACACACACACAAACCAGAGTGATCAACATACTTGTCAAAAAAATTTTTTTTTTTTTGCCAAGTAACAAATATACAGACAAAGTGAACCAACCCTGATTTTTGCTTGGCACGTACACGATAACAATGTGCAGAGTAGCCTGCATATGATGTGCAATAAAACAGCACAATGTTACTTTGTGTACGTGTAGGAATTGCATGCTGTCACAGTGAACCCTGACCCCAGCCTCAAGGAGTTTGAGGGAGCGACACTTCGCTATGCATCACTTAGACTGGGGTAAGTACAATTATATTTCTGAGGTCGTGCATGCCACGACCGTCACCATGTTTAATTTTATTTATTTATTTATTTATTATTATTTTACTTCTGCAGAGATCATCAGCCCTTGTGTTTTCACATCTGTCTGGCTGGCTGGCTTTCTATGACCAGGATATCTCAAAAAGTTGTGGACAGATTCGGACAAAATTTGGTGCACCATTTAGGTGTGTGACAAGGACAAAATGATTAGATTTTGGTGAAGATCCTGAATCTATAATTTTTAAAGTGATTTTTCATCATTGATAGGACCAAAAACGATATATAGCATGGTATTTCAAAAAGTTGTGTATGGATTCGGACGAAACTTGGTGAATGAGTTGGGTGGGTGACGATAACAACCCAATTAGATTTTGGAAGTCCGGATCGAGATCCAGCCTATCGGTGGGATACAAAATGAAACTATTCAGCCTGGTGGAGGTATGCGCTCTCCCGAGTGCCATTCTAGTTGCAAAAGCTTTTGCTCAAAATTTTCACCAAACATTTACAAGTAAGCTGGACCGACATTATTCCTCAAGGATGAATGATGTATGAAAAAAAACGTAGAAAAGGCAAATTTCATGAGGAATGAGCATTAAGGTTGTGGAAGGAAATGTGTTTGGAGATGATTGGGATTTCTGATATGCATGGTGGAATCACCTCTTATCTTGTTGGTTGTCTCTGAGGTTAGGAGGAAAAGGTGACAATTCATTTTGTCGTGGTTATTTATTTATTTATTTATTTTTGCCTGTTGGGCTTTGTCCCGGAGGCTTACCTGATATGCTCCCCGTCAACTATGTGGCTTCGTCCTCCACGGAGACCTGACCCATCAAACTCTGTGCAACCCGTTTCGCCGGCTTGGGCTTCACTGGTCCATGGCTCCCATTGGAATGCCGATTTGGCCTGCTTGTCGCACCTTTAACTCGTGACAACCGGTGGAGGGCCATGGCTAAGATGGGTGCAGTCTATGGCTTTCTCCACTCCTATTGTCTTTTGCGCTCGACCCGGGTGCCCTATGGTGGTTTGGTATCATGCTTTCCCAGGATGCCAGGTGATCTCAAAGACGAAATGACGATGTGCTGGAGCACCACAGACTGCATCCTGATGATGGGTGCAGATTCTGTGAAGGGCTGGCGCATTGTGCCAGGTACAGTTCCCATCCATGGTACACGGAATCTTGTGGTGAGGCAGTTGCCCTGAAACAACTTGCCTTCGCCTCCTGGAAGGCAAATCCAACGGAAGACAATCTCATTTCCTTTCACAAAGCCCAGAACAAGTGTGTGTCCACCCTCAGGAGAGCCAGGAAACAATATCTCTCTACTCTCAAGCCTGGTGTTGGCTTAGCGGTTAGGGTGCCGGCTTGGGATCCGAGGATCCTGGGTTCGTATCCCGGTCGATCGCTGAATTAACACCAGGGGGGTTGACTCAACCTGTCATCCTTCCGAGGTCGGCAAATTGAGTACCAGCTTGCTGGGATGAATGATCCCGGTGTGTACCCCCGGTTTAGAATAGGTACACCGTATTCCTGCGCATCGTAAGAGGCGACTAAGGGTTGGCGCCAGGAAGGGCATCCGGCCATAAAAAACATTGCCTCAAACAGGGAACCATGATTGTCATGGGGCCCGCAAGGCTAACCCCTGCTCTAGCGGGGAAAATGGCCTTAAAACGATCATTCATTCATATATATTCTCAAGACTGAACTCTCAAGCCTGTCTCCCTCTTCCAAATCCTGGTGGTGTCTGGTCAAATCTGTTTCTGGTGTTTGTTCCCCCTCCATCCCCTCCCTTACCTAAAACAGCTACACAGCTGACTCCACACGTGAAAAAGCTGAATGCCTCAACTCTGTATTTGCCTCAAAATCTTGTTTCCCAAACCTGTCTCTTTCTGTACCCAGCCGTACCCAGTCATACCCAGCTGCTCATGGACTCTGTGTCCTTCTCTCCTGACAAGACTCTGATTCAATCCCCTCTCAATCCTCGACTCTGATTCTGCAACTGGACCAGACGGCATCAGCCCACGGGTCCTAAAATCCGGCTCTGCTGCTCTTTCACACCCTCTTTCTGTTCTCTTCACCCTCTCTTTTGCTCAAGGTCATCTGCCATCAGCTTGGAAATCAGCCAACATTACCGCTTTACACAAAAAGGTGCAAAAACAGACCAATCATCCTGCACCCAATTATCAGCAAAGTCATGGAATCCATCATTGCTTTGGATATCAAATCCTTCCTCTTCTCCAATGGCTTCATCTCTGATCATGAATTTGGTTTCAGACCAGGTCACTCTACTCTGGACATGCTGCTTCTGCTGTCTCAACAATGGCTGGAAGTCCTCAATGTCAAACAGGAAATTAGAGCTGCCTCCCTTGACATATCACATGCCTTCGACACGGTCTGGCACCCCGCACTGGTCACCCAACTCTCGTCCTATGGTATCCATGGAAATCTCCACGCTTGGCTTGCGGACTTCCTCTCTGGTTGTAGTCAACGTGTGGCCCTGAATGGATTTCTCTCATCTCCCCTTCCTGTTCAGGCTGGAGTTCCTCAAGGCAGTGTTCTGGGCCATGTGCTTTTCCTGGTCTTCATCAATGATCTCTCCGACTCTCTGGAAAATCCTCTCTATCTCTTTGCTGATGACTCCACTCTCTGCCGCTCCATACCTCATCCCTCACATCGGCAGTCTGCAGCCTCTTCACTCTCTGCAGACCTGGACAAAACCACAGACTGGTCAAACAAGTGGAACCTGTCTTTCAATCCTGACAAATCTCACACTCTCACTATGTCTCTCCGGAAAGACTGACTAGACAACCCTCCCATCTACTTTCTGAACAATTCTCTCCAAGAAGTTCTGTCACTCAAGCTTTTGGGTCTCACTATCTGCCATGATCTTTCCTGGGAAAACCACATTTCCAAGCTGGCCTCCAAGGCCAGTTGCCGACTGGGCATCCTCCGTCATGCGAAGTCCTTTCTTGGCACACCTGACCACCTCACCACATACAAGGCTTTCATCCGCAGCTCAATGGCTCAATGGCTCAAATGGCTGATCCGCAGCATCCGCAGCTGTTCTCCCCTCTGGGCTATTGCTCCTGCCTTACACCTAGCTCGGCTTCACGCTGTTGAAACCAAAGCTTTCAGAATCATTGGAATCTCCCGTGATGAAGCTTACTCCAAGGGCCTTTCATAGGCTCACCGAAGGCAAGTTGGTGGTCTTTCTGTCTTCTACCGACTCCTCTCCGGCCTAGCTCCCCCAGCTCTGTCTGTGCTCTGTCCCCCAAATATTCCCACAGGCCACACAAGATCTGCCAGCAACCCTCTTATGGTGAAACTGCCACAATCAAGACTCTCTGCTCACCTTTACTCTTTCATTCCTCTTTTCTCCCGCCTCTGGAACAAACTCCCTCACTCTCTTCAATCCCACTCCTCCATCCAAGTCTTTAAAACAGATGTTCACCACCATCTCTTATCTTCCCCCATCCAAAACCTTGATCTTTTGTACCCCTGTTAATTTCACTCCAGATCCCCTTTTTTTGAAATACCGACTTCTTTCCTTGAAGTCCGAGCAGTGTCCATGTGTTTTCTACCTCTCCCACCCCTGCACCCCTTCCCATGCCCCCCAAGCCCTCTCCCTCCCACAGATCTCCCGATGTCCCTGTTCTCTGCTGTTGTATTTGTGTGCTCCCTTCTCTCTCCCCATCGTGTCTCCCGCTATTTTTATCTTACGTTTTATGTGTCAGTTTGTTTTTATGTGATTTGTGTTGGCTCTCACATGAGCCTTGATCTTCTTTACACACAAAAAAAAAAAATTTGAATTGTATGATTAATTGTCGTCGTAACTGGAACCTTCAAGATACACTTCAGCAGCCTTGAAGATCCTTTGAGAGATGAACCATCAACCACGTTGGCCGTGCTGATTTGTCTGTGTCCGGATGAACTGTCTGCTCAGATACTGTGTATGATTGATGAGAGCATTGACAGAGCTTGAGGAAAATCCATTATTTTACTCCCTTTTTGTGACTGTGTGGCAGCCGGAGTGATTACTACCCTATTGTCGGCACTGATCTCCAAGAGGGCATGTCTGGAGGGTTGACTGCTAAGGTGCGCTTCACCAGCGTCCCACTGGCTGAGATGCTGTATCCTCCATATGCTTTATCTTTATCCTGCTTTATCTTTGATGCCGATGATCAGATAAAGCTCAGATGCTTTATCTTTATCCTCTTTTATCCTTTATCCTCATTGGCCTTTCTCTATCAGAGTTACTGCATGCTCATCCTGCCATCTCAAATTAATCCCATCTTTTGCACTTGATCTTCCCACTACATACCTTTTTCCTGTTCAAGTCTGCAGATTTCCTCTACAGAGGGACATTTCTCCAGTTTGTAACTCGTAGGTCATTGGTTTCATTCCATTTGATACAAAAAATTATGATTTGCTTACAATGCCAAGTTGTTTTTTTTTGTTTCTCTTTTTTTCTTCCTCTTTCTCTTTCTTTCTCTTTCTCTTTCTCTTTCTCTTTCTCTTGTGTGAGTGTGGGTTCACACTCGTGTTTTTTTTTTTGTTTTTTTTTGCAGTGTTTTGCCGTGCGCTCACTTGGCTGGGTAGAGATGAGTGAAGAAGATCTTGCTCCTGGTCGAAGCAGCATAGCAGTCAACAACTGCATCCGGCAACTGTCATATCGCAAAGGGGACATACGGGACACGGCCGGCATCTGGGGAGAGGTATAGTTCCAGATTTAGTCTTGTAATCTGGGATTTTTTGTGACATTATGTGGATTATGATTGCAATATTAAATCAATAATTGACGAACATGTTAGTACCTCTTGGTTGACGGCATGCTCTGCATTCAGTTGTCTGGTGTGTTCATTCCCCATCGAGTCGGACTCGAGGAAAAACTGGCAGTCTGATGCAGTATCAGGAAAGGGGAAGAAGCGACGGGGGTGTACATCTCTGGCCATTGTCCCATGGAGAGGGACATGTCCCATCCACATTTATCTTGTGGCCACTAAAGATCCCATAATATCTTTTGAAAAGAGTAGGCCACAGTGTGCTGCTGCCATGACCAAATTTCTTACTCGGAGGTACCATTGCCATTACCTGCAATCGGTGAGAGTGCTGTGAAGTTTGTGATAAATGCATAATAGGCCAAATAGCATTCTGCGTGCTATGTTTCCTTGTCAATCAGTTTGCTACTTTTTTTAAAGTTGGGATTTTAAATTTTGATAAAGCAATCTATTGTTGAACATTCCTTGTGCACTTCTTGAAGAAACTTTTATTGGCTTCACCATTCCTTACATATGTTTGTGCATTTTTAGGAAGTAATTTTGTTGTTCAGCAATTATCCAGAGTATTACGTAATGCACCATTTGGCTCTTTGTATTTATTCTTTTGTACAGATATACATTTGCAAACTTGAACGGCACTTAGTGGAGCACGTACCTCCACCAGGCTGAATAGTTTACGTTTGGTATCCCACTGATAGGCCGGATCTGCTTCCGGACCTGAACCAAGATCTAATTGGCTTGTTCTTATCACATATCCAACTCAACCACCTAGTTTTATCATAATCCATCCAAAACTTTTTGAAATATTATGCTATATATTGTGTTTCGTGAAGAATGAAGAATCGCTTGCAAATTAAAAAAAACCATTCCAATCTGTTTTCAGATCTTCACCAAAATCTAATAAATTCGTCCTTGTCAGTTGTCACGCACCCAACCTGTCCGCAAAGTTTAGTCCAAATCACTCCATAACTTTTTGAGCTATCCTGCTCACAGACAGACAGAGACGGACAGTGGTGACAACATAACCTCCATCCACCTTTGGCGGTGGCCCTCAAACCAACAGTATGTCTGAGGGGGAACAGGTGGACGAGGGATGTGCAGAAAGAGTACGGAGCCCATGGATAGGCAAGGGAGGCAGGGAGAGAGAGTCGATAAGAGTACAGAAGTCGTGGTTTAATAAAGCAGGCATGGGGTTCGTGAGTCACCGCATTATTGAGTGAACCGGGATGCACGTCGAGTGATGTCATGATGTATCATCACAGTGTGCTTTGCATCTTAGATGTGCATTAGGTGCATGAAGGTATGTAATTTACTAATGAATTGTGCTTTACCTCCTGCAAGCAGATAAATAAATCAATTAAATGAATGATTGAGCAGTACGAACTCTTTCCTGACATGCAGTCTAAGCTCCGACCCTCTCCCTGCTGAGGGAGTAATGTGTAGTCCAAGCTCCACCTCTACTGCCAAAAGGAGTATGGCTACACCGGCCGACTTTTGTTGATGGATATTTTCGTTTACAGGCAGTTTTCTGATTTTATTTCTCCAATCGAGCCTTTGAATTACACCGGTGTGCAAACTTTCAACTTTCTGGCCCACCTAGGAAGTACGAAACATTTATGTGAGTGGTTAGGAAAAGCTTTATGTATTTGATGTTGTCTGGTTTTGTTGTTCCTTTTCTTTTCAAGCAGGGCAAGGACATGTTTCTGCTCCTGGAAAATGACAAATTGAACCTCGTGGATCCCTTGGATCAGTGCGTGTTGCATTCGCAGCCCATCGTCGGCATTCGTGTGTGGGGCGTTGGCCGGGACAATGGCAGGTGAATCTGCGGCAGGGAACGTATTATTTTGGAGCGTGTCGCAGCTGGGGCTAGGATGTATTGGCTCGAGTGTCAAAGTCTAATTATTCTTTCCCTCCTGTTTCTCCCATTTTGCTTTTCTTTTTCTCACCCATTGTTTTGCATGCCTTTGTACCGACGTGCATTCGACTTCCTTTGTTTGTACCTGAGCATTATTTGGCCACTGTGACAACTTTGGGCTTGCATCAAATCCGCAGAGATTCAAGTGATGTGATTGACACCTGTGTGGTTTTCCTAACACACTTACCTCTCTCTGCTCCCTCTCTCTCACTCTCTCTACCTCTTGCTTTCCCCTGCCTCTCTGGAACTCAGAGAAAGGTAGTGTTCCAACCCACCCTGAAAATAATTATATTGATGTATTTTGAACCTGGCAGATGTTGCACACCTCATTTCAACCGCGACCAGAAGGCCCGGCTGAGCCTGCAGATCGTTTTTCTTGTTTAAATAAAAGGAAATGCAGATAAGTTTCGTGCATTGGCCGACGTGTCTTGGCTTTTCACAATGTAGTGAGTGATTTGTTTCGCATTCGATATGCCTGGGATAGTTGATAAATAAGCTTTTAGTCTTGACACACGATCTCTATTGTTATTGTTATTATTACTTGCAAAATCGAAGATTTTTCAAGTATATTGGTTGGTCTTGTGCACTATTTTGTCTGTTTGTTTGTCTGCATGTCTGTTTGTCTGTCTGGTTGCCTGTCTGTCCATTGTCTACAAGTCACAATTTTAAACAGATCGTCACGAAACTTCACCAGATGGTAGAGTTGGTCATAACGAGGAAGCCTATTGATTTTGAGGTCAAAAGTCAAAGGTCATCTTGAGGTTGCATTTCTAAAATTGCCATTTTTCATCTGATTGACTTGAAAATTGAACAGCATTTGCACATTGTCACTAAATTGGGAAACCAACTATTTTTGGTGTCAAAAGGTCAAAGGTCGACAAGGTCAAACTTCTAAAATCATCAATTTCCATCTGAACAATTGTCAATAACCTGAAAATTAAAGACCAATTGCATTATACATCACGGAATTGGAAAATCAACTATTTTGGGGTCAAAAGGTCAAAGTTCGACTCAAGGTCAAACTTATAAAATGATCAATTTCCATCTGACCAATTGTCAATAACCTGAAAATTAAAGAGCAATTGCATTATACATCAGGGAATTGGAAAATCAACTTTTTGGGGGTCAATAGGTCAAAGGTCGACTCGAGGTCAAACTTCTAAAATCATCAATTTTCATCTGAAAAAATTGTCCATTTTTATCCTATTAACTTGAAAATTAAACAGCAATTACGCAGTGCATCATTGAATTGGGAAACCAACTATTTTTGAGGTCAAAGGCCAACTTAAGGTCAAACTTCTAATATCAATTTTCACCTGAAAAATCGTCAATTTTAATCCGATGGATCCGAGCTTTGATTAAGTTCATGAATTTTAATGTTTGTGAAATGGACAATTTGATGTATCCATGGCAACATTTTTTGGGGTGGAGGGGTGGATTTTGCAAGTATCATGCTCTGCATGGCATCTTCTTGTTATTATTTCGTTGTTTACTTACCACATCAGAGTGAAACTCAGTGCAAAGACACACCGTCATGGTACATGCATGTTCACAGTCAATATGGAATGGTAGTGGGGACACAAAAGGAACCAATTTTGTGTGTATGCGTGTGCCTGTGCCTGCACGCAGGAAACATTAAAAGACGAAATACATTGTACACCCTTTCCTTCCTCCCCAATAGGTGACACATGATATAAGTGAATCATGTTTGTTACATGCAAGTGCTTCATCTGAGGAGCAAGGACAGATGAAGTGCCCATATCATGGCCTATCCTATTATTCTGTACTCACACCCACGTGATATGAACCCGGTATGTTAGGAATTGCTCCATTTGAATAGTTGACTTCGGAAAACGTTTTTCTTTTGCAGTTTTCCAAAGTCATTTGTGTTTATTTTACCTTGTAAATCTTCTCCTTTATCCACATACATATCGAACCAAATCGCTCAAGGCAAAAATCCGACAACAAATTTCACATGATTGGTTAAGACGTTTAGTTTGCCTTTTTTATGTGAATCTCCGTGATATTGATGATTTTACTTTGCTGTGTCTCGCACTATTGAGCAAGAGGAAAACTCCGGGCCCACTTGCTTTATTTGCCATCCTGCCGTGCCCGGCGTTGCAGGGATTTTGCATATGTGGCGAGGGACAAACTGACGAGGATACTAAAGTGCCACGTGTTTCGCTGCGATTCCCCAGCAAAAGCGATTGCAACAAGCCTTCATGAGATTTGCTCGAGGGTAAGTGATGACGTGAAAAGAACACAGAATTGTGACCTCTAGCGGCGGCCTCTCCGGCCAGACCCGTGAGAGCAGCAATGAGTGGAATGGTCATACGATGCTTCCATCTTTGATCGTCAAAATCGTAATCGTCCAAATTGTAATGCCGCTCGTTATTTATTTCTTTACAAAAATTACAGATAATGTCTGAAAAACGGACGGCTCGACCTTCGACAAGCTGCCAGATGCAGGACATATCTCCAGGGTTACCCGAAGGTGTTCTGCAAGGTAGAACAGGTTTATCATTGGCAGAGCTCTCAAGGCGCTTACTTGTTTGAATGTCCCCTTACGCTGACCTGTCCTCTTGCTCCCCTTGACCTTTAGTCGATTTCCCCGTTGCCAAGTCGGAGTTTGTGCAGAAGTTTCCAGCTCGGTACATCGGCTGCCTGGGAGTTGATAAACCTGCCGGTGAGTCGTATTGATGGGATTTCCTAATGTTTTCGGCTAAATAAAAGAAGGGACTGAACAGCCGTCCCGGTCTACCTGTTGGTGTGAAAGTGAATGGATTGATGTATTGTTTGGAATGATTTTATCGTATTAGATTAGCTTAGTCAGTACATAATGGTCAATGTGGTGGTTTTGTTGGGCAGGGATGGACCTGATAAACTCGTCGATAGAAAGCCTTATGTTGAAGTCGAGTGAGGAGGATTGGGAACCGGTGGTGGTCAGCGTTGCACCAGCCACTCTCACCGTTTGCCGAGAACAGGTGTGGCATAAGTTAATCGTTTGTGTTTGACAGCCTCTTTGCTTTTTCAGTTATACCTTGTGTAAGTGGCATTTTTGACAAAAGTTGGTGGTCAATGTTTGTGTGGGGCACTCAACCATAAGGTATGATATGTGCAATTTTGAGCTGTGTTCTGACTTATTGGCAGGGAGAAAGTGAGAAAGGTGAGGAGAGTGAGGTGCTGTTGGAGTGCCGGATGCGCTTCTTATCTTTCCTGGGTGTCGGCCAAGATATTCACTCTTTTGGTTTTATCATGGCCACTGGACCACTGCGGTTCGAGTGCCACGCCTTCTGGTGCCGACCTCACTGCGCTAGTCTTTCGGAGGCTGTGCAGGCCGCCTGTGTGGTAAGACCACAGGTGTGCATTTGGGCTTGTGTAGTCGGGTAAACGTGAAATGATCAGTTGCTTATCACTCGCCATTGTGTCCCCATCATTACTTAACCCCTGCTTGCAGCTGCGTTTCCAGAAGTGCCTCGATGCGCACCCAGCTGGGGCATGGCTGAAGGTGACCGGCGGAGAGTCCGTAGCACGGCGTGTTGGCTGTAGTGTCCGCAGAGGGGTTCAGAGCCTCTTTGGCAGCTTCAGGCAACGCCTTGCAACGACCGAGACCCCGTGAGCTCGCTTCGTACATCTGCTCTCTCGTCCAAACTCCAGAAATCGCGTAACGGTGGGGTTGAGACAATCTGCTCCCAATTTCGTTGTCATAAACCAGTTGCTAGATCCCACTTCCTGATGGTGAATCTCTCGTGCCAATGAGTCGTACATGTACAAAATATCTGTCCAAGCTGGATGATTCACTTTCGCATCTCGAGGGCAATTTTCTTGCTCGCTGAAACTGACCGTGAGGTTGTTGTCCCACTTGTGAGCCCACCGTGATCACGAGATAGGATGAGCAAGACATTTATTTGAAGGATAAATTGCGAACCATTGCGGTGGCAGTTGCGATTGTTCCTTTTGCTTGACTTTTGTCCCATGACACTCGTGTGAGCTGGGGTCCCCCACGCATGCCGATCTACAAACACCTTTTCTTCACAAGCTCATGTTAGCCACTTAGCAAGGGTTGATGGGGGACCTAGTCGGTAAAAAAACTGGTTTGAATCTCCATTTCTTAAACCATTATACTTGCCTTCACTGTGTGAGCGGAAAGACGATGTGGTTTCTGTTCTGCACGGTTTTCACAAGGCTGATCGATACAGAAAAGTCTTTACTTCGCAAGAAACGTGTTCTCAAGGTAAAGAGCTCGACACTTGCACCACGTCGCTGCTAGGAGGCCTGCACTGTGCCCACACTCGGTTCACGTCGATGTCTCCACTCGTCAAGACGTGCAGGAACCCTGTCGGAACTGTTCAAAATTGACCTGCGAAGCCTGGTGGTTAAACAAGAGTTTGAGCTCAAAAATGTTGTGACATCTTTGCTGAAATAATGTGTATGTTGAATCGCCATCGCTTGCCCATTCATACTATCAGATTGCAGACCTTTTATTCTCAATGCACCGTGCATAACGTGATGTTTGCTTTGAGCTTCCGCCTTGCTTCTATAGGGGGAGGGGGAAAGGGCGACACTCTAGTTTTGTCTCAATTTGTTTCTGGTTTTGAGAACCTCCTGGCTTTCTAATACAGATATGATAAAACTCCACCGTTACGCCATTTTACTCCCCCGCTCCCTCTTACAAAGCGATGCAGTCAGGCCCAGCGTATCTCTTTTGTACTCGTAGGTTTGAAGGGCTCGCTTATTCCTGCACATAAATTACCCAGCACGAAACATACTCTTCGACATCTTAACTATTTTCTCGATTAATGTTTGGAATTAAGAAGCTGAATATGTCCTTCAATTCCTTCACCAAGTCAAAATGTTGGTGACCAAGTATTTGCTTAAGGTTTCTGGCACGTGTAGCTTGACTTGCCAAATCATTGGGAGTAGCAACGGTACCCGCCCTACGGGCGGGGTTTCAATTGGAAGGCCAAAATGAAAAGGCAAAATATCAGAATTGAAGGCTTTTTTTTCTTTTTTTAAAAAACGATTTATATAAACATCCGTTAAATCATATCACACGCAAATCATCAAAATCTAAACAGTATTTGTGGAATTTCAATAAAAGCCACATCACTGTTCATATCGGTAAATATTATTCCATAGTATTTGGAAAATTGGAAATTGAAAAAATTGGAAAAACAACATAGCCTATTTTACTCCAGGCTGTCCCAGGATTACCCACCCAAAATATCGTTGCGATCGGTTCAGCCGTTTTTGCGGTACTTGGGAACAGACGGACGGACGGACGGACATTTGGTGAATTATAGTAATGTGTAATTCCTTTTGAGTTTATCTTTTTAAAGAGACACCGAAAGTAAATGCGAAAATCTGAAATCTGGATATGTGTATTGGCGGGATCGATCAGGAGGTAGCTTCCTCACCATTGAGTAGTCTCGTCTGGGTTTGATCCTTGACAGTGTGACAGATTATCAGGATGGTAATGACAAGTCATGAGCCTGATCACCTTGGCTCAGAACCCAATCTTGGCCAGGTACCACCCTGTTGCAGGGAACTGATATGACCTAAACCCTTTGCTCTGAACGGCCATGGGGATCAAAGCCGCCCCGGTGAGGAAAATCGCTCGTTCGACCAAAGCCGCTCCTTCACGGGGTAGCCGAACAAAAAATGGTTGTTCAGATGCAGAGCCAGGAGAGGGTGCTGATTGCGGCAACACAAGTCAGTGATTTGTCTGCATCATAATTGTGGATGTTAAAGATCCCACATAACAGGATCTTTGGGAAAATCCTAGGCCATAGTATGCCAGCACTCGAGCTAAATTCCCTACCTGGATTTAGCTGTATAGGGGAGTGAACGTGGCACCGGATTGACGAGCCAAATGACCTCCGATTGAGAGACGTGTATGACGTCATTTTGCAAAGACCTCCCTCCCCCCAAACCTCTCACCAAATGTAAATGTCACGTTAAACGTTTGATAATTAATAATTCTCAGTTTTTGAAATGACTTTTTAAACCTACAATGCATTGCGCTCAATATTAACTCATTACTGTACACCAGGAAGTAATGTCGGTGCACAATCATCGTGGGTACAATTAGTACAATAGTCTGTTTATTCGTCATGGCTGCACAGTTCAGGGTGTCGTCACAGTTAGTGAGGTGTGAAATACAGTACAGCGAAGCATCCTCGTGCACCATGTGCATGAGCTGATGTTGGCTACGACGGAATACCGATGCGATATTGTTCACGAAACGACAAGAAAAAGCCACCTTTTCATGCCCCGCCATCATTGTCCGACATTGTCGAGCACTACCGTCGAGCCGTTTGCACACACATGTTATGAACAAACTAGCTAGCTCATGCTTAACACTAAAGTCAATGACAAATGGTTATTTAACGTTTTAAAAAGGGAAGTCGACTGCGTTTTCTTTGTTGTTGGTGGTTTTCTGGACTCTTCGGGCTTCCTTATTGATCCTCACTTCTACCATCTGTTCGCCGCCCACAATACCGAACTTATGGAGTCAGGTGGCAAGTGGTAAACTTTCTTCCCAATTTGTGGAAGATGAAGAGGGATTGTGGAGAAAAACCGGTGCGAGTAAGTCGATTTATCTCGCAAGTGTGTCTTCAAAAGAGGTTTTGCATTGTAACTTCTGTTACATTGAGCTTTGGAAGGGTTGCGGATGGAAGAGTTTGGCGTACTGGGTTAGACCCATATCTGGTTGAGGCAGTAAGATTATGGTAGGATGTAGAATAACCTTGCGGGGACTTCCTCCGTTGGACTTGGATGTCTGTTTGTGATGAATGTGGTTATCTTTTGGCTGCTTCCTGCGAATCGGAGAAGCCGACGCTTTGGTTGAAGATGTGTGCTCGTCTTGGTTTGGTACGGTTGACCCCAGGTTGATATCCGTGACGGAAGCGGAACGAGGGTTTGGAGGATTGTTCTTTGTAGCACCAGGCCCGGTGGTCAGTTTGCCCCAAACCTTTACTTGATCATTGACAGAAGGCATCGGCTTATTGGTCCGTAAAGGAAAACCAAGGCGCTTTGTCACATTTGCCTCTCCGCACCAATCGGATTTTGCACTTGCTGCTTTTGCAGTTGCTCTCTTTGCGGAATCCTTGTGTCATGAAGTAAATGGTTCCACCCGAGGGATGCCCTCCATCTCCTACACGTTACACATGATGCTATTCCGACGCAGACCGCGTGGGGAGGATTTATATACCACCTATGAGTAAGGACGGGTCATTCCGCTCTCTTGTGTCTTCGAGTTGGCGAGATGGTTGCAAGATCTGTTACATTTGCTAATATCTCTGCAATGGCGTAATGGTAATGAAAGTGCTCAGAGATGCTTGCTTAATAGCTTTTGTGTTTTCTTTGTATATCAGTTGCATTCAAGTGAATAAAAGCTCACGGCTTGGAGTTTTGGTGAATCGTCTCGTTTCGTTTTACCACATTTTTATTCACTTCAATACTACGGTTAGAGCCATGGAGAAGCTGCTCCGCCTGGAGGTATTCTCGGGCGACCCTCAGGCTACGAACGACGCGGACCAATGGGAATATTGGCACAACTCTCTTCTGCACTTCACCGAGGCCCAGCGGCTATCGGTACTGACCTGTCATGTCAGCCTCCCGGTCTACGGGTACGTATCCCATTATCCCACTGTACCGGCGACGTTGCGTGGCATATATGTCCGACAACGAAGTGCATTGTACGGACGACACGTGTTGGCTACGCGACGCCAGGAAGCTTCGGAGAGCCAGGAGCACGCCTGGGGGAAAGGTCGTTTGATGGAGGCTCGAACCGCTGCGGAGGCGACCGACTACTTGATGCGGGATGCGTTTGTTGCTGGTATCTCGTCGCCGGCCAGCAAACTCCGGTTGCTGGAGGAAACCACGTTGACCTTCCAACAAGCGTGCGACAGGACAGGATCGGGTGGACCCGATCTCACGGCGGGGACGCCGCCGCGGCACGGCCGGAGTCCACCGCATCGCCTGAACGGGCACTCGCGGAATCTCCAGACGACGCTCCGGCACCGATCGCACGAGACGATGGGAATCCGAACGCCGCAGCTGCGAACTCTGCGGAGAATGCCAAATGGTTTTTTTGTGGCAATAAGAGACACCCTCGCTCCGCGTGTCCCGCCAAAAATTGTGAATGTCATAATTATGGTAAAAGAGGACACTTTGCTAAAATGTGTCGGGTGGCTAAATCCAAGTCTTCCGGGGGCTCGAGTCTCGCAGGTACGCGCACCTCACGGACGGCGCGAGGCTTGCGCCGCGCCGTGCTACCTGTGCTCGTGGAAGGGATCCGCGTGGAAGGGCTTATCGATACAGGTAGTTCCCTCCAGTTTTGTCAGCCACGCTTTGGTACGACGTCACGGCTGGACAATGGGCTCGGATACCCGACGAATTTACCTGGCTTCGTCCGGACATAGCGTGTGCACCAAAGGCGTCCAAAGGCGTTACTCCCAAAGCCTGACTAGCAATGGCAAACCATGGAGTCGACTTACCTGTCTGACGTCATCTAGATTAGTCCAATCAATGGTACCACGTATCCAGGTATGTACCTTCGAGGCCTATGCTCGTCTATTATGCAGAATGCTGCAGTATTAGGTGTATACCTGGGTATTGGCTAAATGCAGGTGTGGAGGCATACCTGCACGGCTGCACGACTACGAGAAACGCACAAACAAATGGAAGTATGCGAGCAGCCGAAGTTTATACTGCACTGTACATCATGAGGACATTTGTAGACGTGTCTAAGTGCGCCATGTCTGCCCACATTTGAGAGTACGAAAGGCCAGTTTGTACGCGAAGCGTCTCGCCCTCTCATCTCGAAGCACCGGATCCTGGGACGCGTCGCCGTAGCGGATCGGGCTGCAGTCGTGGCAGGGCTGGCGACGTAGCTTGGCGAACAGGTCGGCCGCCACCAGGTAGACCCTCCGGGGAAATTCCGCCGGGGGATCGCTCCTTCGTGCCCACTGTTTACCTTGTGCGATCCGTGTCGCGAGGTTCGGGATACGTACGGAAAGAGTCGGCATTTGTGCTGCTGGAGAAAGGCCCCCAATCCCATGGGACTCCGCCGTGACCCCCCAACCCCAACTCCCGATTCGGACGCTTCCCGCCGATCTCAAAACGCTCCAACACCTTTCTCTGTCACACGCGCGCGGATGCGTTTCCATGGTGATCAAGGACGCTCAAACGGAAACGTCTCACGTTCCGGGGAAACTATCCGGAACTCCATCAGCGATACTTAACGGGGACGTCAGCTCATTAAACGACTTCCATTAAACAATTGGCCAACTCGGTGCGATGATCTACGTTTGGCACAGCGGACATGATTGATATTTTAACGTTAGTAAAGGATAAAATAATCGGCAATTAAAGGATCCGTGAATGCGAACCTGAACCTCCACGTGTCATTTTGTACTCATTTCTTTGAAATGTATCGGTCGCAACGTAACTGGGGCACAAGGAAAGGTCATTTGGCACATCATGCCCGTGCCGTATCCACCTCCCAGCATCACCACCGTCCAAATTCCCTTTTATGGTTCACAGTGAGTTGGGGAATCGAAGGCAGACGAGACAACAAAAAGTTAAAGTTAAAAAGTTTTTTTTTAAAGTTAAAAAGAAAGTTTAAAAAGTTACTCCCTCCGTGCTCTTCTGCTAGCCAACAACCTTGTGCAGGTGGTACTCCAACAGAAGGGCAGCTTTTAGTTAAGGCCAACAACCGGATTAACTTGACCTCCAAAGGATGGTGTGCTTGTGGCCTCCAAGTTTATAATAAAGATCACTTTTTGTAGTGTCGAGACTCGTGGGGAAGATAAAAAAAAATAGAACGGATCAGTAAGAACGAAAAGCGCATTAAATTAAGAGAGAGAAAGACACAAACATCAGGGTTGAGGGAGACTTGAAGACCTAGGGAGGACACAGGGGGTGAGAACAGGATGGATACAGACACAAACTCACAATCACAGAAGTGCAAAGAAAGCTGGAAACTCGGAAAGGGGTGGATTTTGGAGAGGGTTAATGGGGGTAGAAAAGACCAAGGTTGTGGAAGGGGGATGACCTGAGATGGTGGTGAACAGCCACCTTGAAGCCCCAGAAAATGATCCACAGGCTGCATAGGAACCACCACCACCACCTTTGGTTAATGGATTGTATCCAAAGTAAACTAGAAAGCATGTGAAAATGCAATTCCCATCAGCGTCCGTTTGTATTCAGTGGTCTTCTTCTTCTTCTTCTTCTTCAGTATGCTCAAAATAACGAAAAGTTTATTTTTAAATCCAAAATGAAAATTGATTTTATGCATACTTGACTTTTGAACTTTAGATCTAACAAAAATAATGAGCTTATAGCTTTTGATTGGTGAATCAATTGTGACCCAATTTGCAAAATCTTTAAATTTCAGGTCAATCGGATGAAAATTGTCGATTTTATGTGATGTTGACCTTTTGACCAAAATGTTAATTTGTCTTTATATTCTCAAAATAAAGCTGTGTTGAAAATTTGATGACAAAACTCAAATGGTAAATGGAAATTACAGGTCACCTGGTTGAAAATTGATGATTTTATGTGATGGTGACCACCATCCGAGTTCCTTTTGACAAAATTATTAATGTCTTCTCCATATCTTTATTATAATAGAGCAAACGTATACGGTTATGTATGTTTATATGCGACGAAAACGTCTTCTTCTTCAAATAAAATTAACACCCTCTGAATTACGTTTAGACTGCTGAGACCTCTGACCTTTGACGACCATTTAATTCCCCCAAGACCCCTGAAGACTCAAAATACCCAAAATACCCCAAAGACCCAAAGGATCCAAAAGACCCTGAAGACCCAAAACACCATGAAGACCCAAAATGGTCAAAGATACCTGTCCATCTGAAACGACGTGTGGTGCGGCTCACGGAGTGGGCGGAGTCATGCCAGTTCTCATAATAAAGCTTTGGTGAAAATTCGATGATAAAACACAAATGGAAATTTCAGGTCAATTGGATGAAAATTGATGATTTTATGTGATGGTGACATTTGGATAAAATTATTAATTTGTCTTCTCCATATTATCATAATAAAGGTTTCGTGAACATTTGATGACAAAACTCAAATGGTGAAAAAACGATACGACCCGGATAAACACACAGACAAGCAGACGTGATTACAATACCTCATCTCCTGCTGTGCCTCGACTTTGTTTACAAACAATAACAATAATAAAAAACAGCAATATCTCATGGCCATAACACACATTCAGTCAAACAGAACAATCTTTATTCATCTCTGCAGTACAACTTCAAGAGTTTAAAATATAGTGCAAGTTCAGCATTCGGAGCAGATGGATTTGAACATCCTTAAGAGCAACGCGGCGTCGAACCACGAAGCAAAAGTGCATGAAACAAAACACGCAGGGAATTCAAAAGGTTCTTTAGACCCAGAATACTCACACGGGTCAAAGAACTGCAATCATTTCAAATACAGAAGAAAACAGTATATGATTATCAAGAATAAGGATGTCAATCCTAATGAAATGTACGTGAAAAATCGTAATTCTCTAAATCAATAGCAACCTCAAAGAGCTAATTGGCGAGTTTACTACCACCTCGTTAGTCAAGAAGGGAATGAAAGTGCATTTGGCTCAGGTGAATATACAAAGCTCAGAAAGGTATGGAACAAAATGAAACCCACCATGACAGGTCCCAAAAATTAAAGCTCCACGACGTGTCGTGCTATCGTGAAGATGAGAGGTCGAAACAAATGCAAACAAACAACTGTTGAACACTGATGCGGATCAGAAGTCCTGTTTCTCATGAATCAAGAAGTTTCCGTCCAAAGCAAGTAAGGAAGGGTCCACACCACAAAATAGATGACCTTCAATTTGAACAGCTTAACCCAAGATATAGGGAGAGGTGTACCCCTGGGTACACCCATCCATACAGACCATGGGGTACACCTATCAAGGGTTGATCACTCATTCAATCTGACATCCACATGAAGGACTAAAATTGACAAGAAAAATAAACAACTCGAGTTTGCGCGATCTAACAGGGAAATGTACTGGCGCACGAGTCTTCATTCATGAAAGGGTACATGTCCACAGGATTGGAGGCACGACTGCATGATCCATAATGCAGTACCCCTTCCTTGTGCACTGTGCCCCGATGGAAATTCGATCCCGAAGTTCAAACCGGACAGACAGCACAGAATGCGAATAAGTTACAGCTAGACTAGCCTGTCGTCCTTTGTTCTTGAAACACGATTAGGCCCCGAGGTTCCCAATTCCATGTCTTCTTGCTCGTAGGTCGCTTGCAGCATTTTTGGTCCATGGACCACACAGCACAACCATTATTCAAATGTTTGCTCAAGCACATGGGAACATTCTCATTACTTCAGGCCTATACATTTCCAATCAAGTATATAACTTTATAAAATAAGGAACGAATTGACAAAATTGAAATGTACGCAATTATTCTGAGACTGGTCAAGTCAATCTTGGGAAATTCCCCAATTGGTTAAAAACACAAGAATAATCCGATCATTTTTGTCTTCAACTGTGGTTGTTCAAACGTCATTTTGACGGATGATGAATATTGAAAATCAATATCGAGTGAAAAAGAGGGTGTGATGGCAGACAGGAAGATCGAGGAAGTTGAAAGGGAAAGTCCCAAAGTTGTAACTTTTGTATATGCGGGCATACCTATAAGATCTGGAGACGGTGGCAACTGAAAACAACAATGACATGATGACAACAACAGCAGGTCTGTCAGAATAACCGAATCAGAAGGGTTGTGGGAGTGAAGAGGGTGAATAGAAGGATGAAAGAACTGAGGGAGGGGATTGGTGAGCAGATGAGCTGGATGGAAAGATTGGTAAAGAGATGGCTGAAGTGGGTAGGTGATCTGATACGGATGAAGGAATGGGACTTCCGAAGAGAGCAGATGTGTTGAAAGAGCAAAGTAGAGGAGAAAGGGGTAGACCGCGGGTGGGATGGGAGGAATGTGTGAAGAGGGCTGCAAGAAAGGTGCAGGTGGATGTAGAGTGGAGAGAAATGGCTAGTGATAGAAAGTGGTGGTGAGGTGTTGTGGACAAAGAAGAGCAGCAGCTCAGTACCAGTAGGCCTCAAGCCATGTAAAGGGATTTGAGGAAGAACACAAATCGAGTTGGTCCAAGTTACGGCTCAGCCGCACCAAGTACTAACAAAGTCTCTGTGAAAGCAACAGGTCGCTCATGAGTTTGAACTTCTCAGCTGGGACAAGGCCGGCACAAAGATCGGGGTCTCCAGAGCGACCCGTGCGAAGGGAACAGAGCAGCGCCGTGCGACAGCCTCCTCTGCACAGGCCTGGTGGGTGGCCTGTATGAAGCAGAGCCCAAAACAAGTCGAAGAGTGAATAGTCTTTCTGCATACGCACTACCAGGTCGTCCCAGGCTTGTGGGAATGCGTTGGACAAGCCAAGAACCTTCCTGGCACTATAAAGAAGGTGCCAGGTGGGCTGTGATTTACCGCCGCTAGCGTTTGCCTCGGAGAGATTTAGGAAGAACGTATGGTGGTCAAGAACCATACGGGAGCTGTCTGGTCTGTCTCCGTCCACCTCGTACACACGATAACCTGGTGATGGGTGAAGCACACGTTGGAATGACAAGGATGAACAGATTATGTACCGCAAACGCTATTAAGAGAGATTGCACGGATGAGGTGGACGAGACGTAGATATGCAAATTGGACAAGATACCTGGATTGAGGTCATGGAAGGTAGTGACGCTGGGTGCAAGGAAGGCAATACCGAGTGGACGTTTCAGCGTCTGCTCATCGTAAAAGACCTCAAACTTGTCAGTATGAACGTGACCAAAAAACTGCCCTGCAATTGTGCTTTCGTATCTAAGGAAGAAGCTGATAAAAATCAGAAACGAGCAACAAACAAGCAACCAAGGGGTAAATACATTTATACAACAAGTCTACCTCATGCAGCATTGTTTGGAAAAAGCAGGGCCCTGTGGAAATTCCGAATAACGTTAAGCATGATGTAAAGTCCTCAAACCCCCTCTCGCACCTCTTTCCCCTCTCTGCCACCCCAACTCTGTCCTCCCCTCCCCCTTTCTTCTTCAACTCCTCAAATCTCCAAGTCCTCAACTGTCGTTCCCTTTCTGCCCCCCACCCCAATCATGTCTTCCCCTCCCTTCTTCTTCAAGTTATCAACTGTCCACACCTGTTTCTTCTGCAGGTCAACTCCTCCTCACCCAAATTCCAAGTCCGCAGCACCCCTCCCCAAATTTCCCTCTCCCAAATCTGTCCTCCCCTTCCCCTCTTCAAGTCCTCAACCCACCCCTCCCCCCAAACCCCAAGTCCTCATCCTCCCCACCCCCACCCAATATCAATTTTGTTTTATACTTTATGGTATCAAAATATGCACTCCCTCCATGAAAATATTCTATATCAAATTTTAATCAAAACTTGTTTTTATGATAGACGACGCATTGCTGCATCTGTTACGGATTCGTCACTTCCGCTGTTGTGGTTTTCATCCACTTGAAACACTTCTGGTTCTATGTATTATTATTATCATTGTTTAAGTGAAATGGTCATTAGTATTATCAAAATGTAAAAGGGTTAACTTTAAATGAAACAGGAAACCGGATCGGGAACCGGAAGACAGAGAAGAGGAAGAAGGAGGGCGTGGCGAGTGAAGTCGGACAAGAAGCGAGTAGCTTCCAGCTCCGTAGCAAGCGTTGTCGAACGAAAGTCGCGAGTGAACTTTGAGTTTCCTTGAAAGGAGTTCCTGCGATAGGTGTTATCGCTGGGGGATTGAAAAACCTGCGTGGTCAGGTTTGGGCGTTGCGATTCTGAAGAATCATCGCTGGGTCGTGTCGACTCAAGTAAGAGCCGTCAGCCATTTTGACACTCGCGCTTTGTTCAGTAAAAGGTCTTGGCTACGCGTCAGCTTTTTCACCATCCTGTCGTCTGTCGGGGATGTGTGTGCGCAACGCTGAGTTTGAAGTTTAAGTGGCGGCTCGCCGACTGAACCGGGAACGTTCGTATCTGGAGGGCGCCTTTGGGATTTCCCATTCCGCCGCGAGTTTGCCTTTGGTTTTGGACCACATGACTTTTTGCGTCGCTTTGACCGCCTACGCCTGAGAGCTGCGTCGGTGGTGCGACTGCCCTTGCCATCCGCACGGGATTCTGGTCTCGATTGGACAGTTCTAGCGATCGCTGGAGCGAGTCAACTTCGTCTTGAGGACGGGAAAATAGAGACATTGGGGAAGGTTTTTCCACTCAATGGGAACACCGTGAGTTATCCTATGCTAGTTGATGGTACCATCATAAGATGTATTGAGTGTACTTTTGATTGCTATTTGTTGTACCGTTATTCTTGTGTGATTTTTAATACAATATTTGTTTGTTGATAAATCATTGGTGTGGTTTCACTATTGGTTTCTGACACAGAATAACATATTTTTCTGCCGTGGCTCCTCTCGGGGCTCGGAGGTACATCGTGACCAGAGGCTCGGGGAGGAACACGTAACACATCTTCAAACTTACATAAACCCTCCCTTTCTTTGGGCAGTGTATAAGACAACAGAACGCTCCCGAAAATAAAAAATAAAACTGGGCTTACGTACATAATGCGCATATATAATACTTTGTGGCTATACAGCTCGGATATATTCCAATTGCACTTATACCCTTATTACCCCTAGGCTGACACCATAGGTCTAAAGCTTAAGGCACGAAGCCTGAGGCCTGCAACCTATACATACCATAACCGACAGAACCAAAATGGCAGACATGTGATTTTCCAGATTACACTTGTGGGTGGAGTCATGCCAGCTGAAGCCTACACCAGAAGGCTTCAGACACACGTAACCATGAAGACAGCTTCATTATGTTTTCAATATCTATCTTCTATATATAGAAGAGGGTTTTTGTTTGTTTGTTTGTCTGCACGCGATAATCTCCTGAACGGTGAAAGATAGGAGGAAACCTCGAAAACAAATGTCGGGAAGGGCCCCGGGAAGGTTATAGGCTAAGTGGTGAGGCTGGTCGAGGCCGCCTCGGCCAGGCTGGGCCCACTTCGCAATTAAAAGCCGAGCTGAATTATAGTAGTCAATCTTCTACGGCCGCGAGTAAAAGCTGAATTATAGTAGTAAATTCATTCAAAAAGAACCCGGGCAACGCCGGGTGCATTCGGCTCGTACAAGATAAATAATACATAAATAAAATAAAACAAATAAAAATTATACTCATCACAAAAATTACAATTTCTGTATTTTATTGTGAAGTTTTGCTTCGATCGATTGGAACAGTTTATGGGGCAATTACTATTGCTCATGGATGGGAGTTTGCAGGCCGTGCATGAGCAATCACAATTTTCTCATAAAATCGTTTGGTGGTTTCAGTCAGTTGAGTAAGAGTCGCAAAATGTGAACTAAGTTGCTCATCCTAGAAAATATCGGACCATGATATGATGATTAAGCCCTGGCAGGCAACAGCATGCCTCGACAAGCTTGGGACTGGAGGCCGTGGGCAGTCGTGTGATTGGTCACTGAGGGCAGAGGGATGCAAAAGTGCATGGAGCGAGAGAAAAGAGATTGACGTGCAATGCTAAGGCCATGAGATAAAGGAAAGAGGACAAATCAAAAAGCACCACAAGATCACTTCGCTGGAATCGATTTGTGGTTCAGCGCGGAAGGACCCCTGAGCACGCGATAATATTACAGCAAGGCATTGTAGGAGATTCCAAGACAAGGTGTATCAAGTAGATGATTACTACTGAACAGACTGATGGGTGCACTCGTGAGATTTTTCTGCCAATCAGAAGCGAGGATTTGCGGATTAGTATCATTGGCCCATCTCATGATTGGAGGAAAGCACTCCAACTTGCCCAATCAATCCAATCACTTGCTTTGGAAAAATAGATCAATTCTGTCAATGAAACAAGGCAGAAAGTCTAATTTCCAAAGCACTCACCCCATGGACCCCAATAATCACTTTATATATGGCATACAGGAAGATGAAGAGCCCACCTGTTGATGATACGGTAGTAGTTCCAACTCCAGGTTTTGCGGCACAGCCCTGGTGGTATGTGCCCAATGACGTGCACCTGTCACACAGAGAAAGCATATCATTGCAACAGACATCCTCTTCTGCTTGCCAAGTTTACCACCTACAGCATACAACGCTGTTTTCATACCAAGGTGTCTGACTTGTTCTGCAGGTGCAGCCAAAATGCTACTATCAATGGATTTCTCTCTTCTCCAAAAGTGCAAGTCCATATTGGGCTGAGTCTTGTTCCTCGTATGTAAATTATGTTTTAGATACTCTGGAAGATACCTCTAGAGTCTAGACTCTTTTCAGATACCCCTCTTCCTCTTTCCACTCTAGACTCCACAATATGCCTCACAGCACCACATTCCATCAATAGGCTGGCAGCACCACATTCCACCAATAGGCAGGCAGTATCTGCATAACTCTCTGCTGGTCTGGAATTTATTAGATGCTGATCTGATAAATGGAACATGTCCTTTCATACTGCAAAATCCTGCTATCTTAGTGTCACTCTGTAAGGATCATTAAACGAACCCACCTGTCTACATCCATGGTCAACCACTGGAAGATGTCCAGTTTCTTTAATGTCTTTGCCTTACAATCAGCCGTGACTTCTCCTGTACTGACAACATATCAAAGTCAGACTGTAAAGCCAAAGCCGCTGGGTAACCTCTGTCGTTCAAAGTCATTCGTTGAGAAAAAAATTCCGTAGCTCACTGGAGTATCACTCTCTCCTATGGGCTGGTGACCCCACATCACATCTGTCACTCCTGGATTATATGGAATCTGAAGCTCTCAACATTATTGGCATCTCCTGTGGTGAGACAGATGTGGTACAAGGCCTGTTGCTCAGATTGAACTGCAGACTAGCTATTGGGCTGTTTTTTTTTGTTTTTTTTTACTGCCTCTCCTCCTATCATGTCCCTCCCTCAACACTCCGACACTCCCTGGCTCATAAAACCCACTCCTTTGTTTACCTTTTTCCTGTTTGTGGAACTACCCGAGACTGTTCAATCCCACTCTTCCCTCTCGGGCTTTATGTTGGTGATTCACTACCCTCATGTCATCCCCAATCCCCATTCACTGCTTGTGATCTTCTCTACCACAATTAATGCTACCCAACCCAACCTTCTTGCAGGTTACAATTTCCTCCCCTCCTCTCTTTCCTGTTTTTTCATTCCCTTGCTTGTTACTTCATCTGTGGCCTCGTTCACCCATTGCCTTTTTGTCATCTGTCACCTCTCTCTTCTATGACCCATAGGGCAAAGCTGTCTAGAACAGTGTTTGTTTGTATGTATGCATGTAAGTCCCTCACAAACATGCACCACTCAGAGCTGAGCATTTGGTCACATGACAGGGGTGATGTGGTGTGATTACGTCTGTGATGTCATTACGGCGTATGACGGCTGACTCCACACACCGCCTTTTAATTTCAATGCCATTCAGTCCCAACATATCGTCAAACTGGTCATATATCACAATCGTCATGCTCTGCCTTTAAATTTTTCATTCAGTGTAAAACACAAACAACCCGATTGTTAAAATGATCATCAAATATCAAAAGCATCGGCATTACGGGTCTTCCAACGACACAGTTAAGCATAGGCCTTAGGCTTCATGCCTCACATTCAGGCTGATTCAGGCAAATTAACATTGGTTTATAAATACAGTAAAATAGTCTTCATAATAATAATACAGTAAATATAATAGTACCATTGCAATGCCTTTGTAAGGTCCTGAGTTTGAATCCCGTTCAGCTGTTGAATTAATAACAGGTGGGCCGGTGGGGTTGACTCAGCCAGTCATCCTTCCGAGGCCGGCAGAATGAGTACCAGGGTACTGGGTCCTCTCTCAAGGAGGTTGGTGACGGGATTTGCACTCCCGCCGCCGTAAAAACACCTCATTCCGTAGCACACACAATGGTGTGTGTCGGGATGGTGCTTCGGAGTCGTCCAAGGAAGCAGCGACATGCTGATCCAGCGTACGCTCCCATATATATATATTCCCTTTGTCATGACTCCACTGTTACTGGATTGAATCGGTGTATGGTTCATGACTCAACCAACTCATCCACAACGTTTTGTCGTAATCCATCCACAACAATTTGAAATATTGTGCTTTATATCATGTTTGGTCCTATCTCTCAATGAGGAAGAATGACTTACAAAATGTTAAAATTCTCATATCCAGATCTGGAGCTTCACCAAAATCGAATCAATTCGACCTTGTCACACACTACCAACCTGTCCACTAACTTTCGTCCAAATCTGTCCAAACCTTTTGAGATAACCTGCTCACAGACAGACAAACAGGCAAACAAAGGGGGAAAATATAACCTCCGTCCACCTTCGGCAGCAGAGGTAAATATTACCTTGAACCAGCAAAGCCAAACTAACCTCGCAGTTAACCACTCACCTTCTCACCAGCTGTCTCTGCTGCCTGCAGGACATCAATAAACCAATGCAGCTGCCCTGCAGGGTCTGTGTCATTGATAAGCAACCAAAAGTTTTCAGCTGAACAGAAGTTCATGTTGAGAGAAACCACACGCAGGCCTGGCTTCACCCGGGCCGTGTAGAACCCACCAATCCTGCGCTCACAAACCACAATTATAACCATTATCCACAAGTTTGCCAATATTTTGGAAAGTTTGCGTGAGGGAAGGGAGGGAAGTTTTGGGATGAAGGCAATTCCATTACAAAACTGGTATACAAGACCCATGGGTAGACTGGAAATGAGACTTCACCTAATGGTGTGAAGGGCATCATTAGGCAGCCACCGTGACCAGTTAGAAGCCATCTCCTCATAAAGCCAGGACGACGATAGATTCCCGGTGATAAACGGTGGTGGGAAGCTATTGACCGGGGTGCTCTCATGGTTGCCGACAGCAGGGAAGACCCTGACGCGAGCCCCGAAATGCTGCCAAAAAAGCCCCGTGACTTTGTCCAGCGCCCTCAGCTGGTCCATCCGTGTCTGTTGCCAGATGTTGTGTGCTGGGATGTCCCCGGTCCAGTAGACAAAATCGAAGGTCGCATTTGTGGCGATGTGTTGCAACATACTTTCAATAGTGCGCATGGGCATGTCACATTTCCTGTAGTCTCCCCAGTAGCCTGCACCCACGGCACCCGGAGCAGGAAGCCCATCACCCTCGCGGCAGCACAATGGTTCACCACACTCAGCATTGGTCCCCTGGAAACAAACACATCAGTCACCATACCAAACTATCTCTTAACGGCTTTTGTAATTAGCCTATCATCTTCTTCTATGGTGGTGTCAGTCATAGTGGTGAAGATGCTGGACCAGCATCCCAGAGATAGTAGTTTCAGAATTACATCACCAACAGTTGGTCAAGAAAAACCTGAATGCGCATTCATGACCTTCGAGAAGGGAGTAATGGAGCGGGGTCTGCACCCATGATGCCAGTGCATACTTTAACGACTCAATACCGCAGTACTGATCTTATCTGATCAAAATACCCTAAAATTAAAATATTACACAATTTTAACAGCTTCTGATCGAATGAGCAATAAGTGATATTAACACGGAGCTGATGCCCCAGGTCCCCACCTTTTGGATGGTCTGAGGAATAGATCTGCTTAATATGAAAGCTAAATCTTGAACGGTTTTTGAAATATTGTGTACACAAGCCAAGTTACTGAGATGGTTGCCATGGCAACATAATTCAGCCGATCTCAGACGTGATCCAATCAGGTTGAGAACATATCACGAGAAATAGATAACTGCAATATGAAAGATAAATGTTCAACAGTTTTTGAAATATCGTGTAAACAAAAGTACATGGACGGATGATCAGTCTGGGTCGGTCGGTCAGACGGAGTTCATTTTAGCGACCCCCGTCTCCGACCCTGTCAGAGGAGCGATTCCCTGCTTGTACGTCCTGCCTTATGGGATGACTGAGGAGGTCAACGACCCAGAAGTGCCTTACCAATGGACACTGGCAAATATTAACCCGATTGACCCATATGGGGAATTAGAACACGTGTCACGTACAATGTGGGTCACGCTCACAACACCATAGTACAGTATATTGATAATGCACAGTATTACTGAACCGCTCTTTATCAATATTACAGCAAGGTAAAAATCGAAACTGGTCACTCTAAACAGAGACCAAATCAGGTTTGAGGTATTCAAGGGCATGATCTTTATTATTCAGCATTCAAGGGAGCAACACATTGCTCGGAATAAATATGGGATCAGAGTGCAGTTTGAACGATACCTCTTTATAAGCCGCATCCCAGTGCACGTCGGTGATGAACAAGATCCGATCAACAGGTGTACCGGGTGGCGGTGGAACGGGAGGGCGCACAGGGGGTTTGGGTACTCCCGGGAAACGCACGGTCCAGTTGCTGGCACCACCATTCCAGTGTCCGCACGAGTCACCGAGGAGGAGGCCGCAGGCAGAGCGGGGTGAGAGCAGCGAGCGGGCCAGCACCGTGAGGACGTCGTGGCGGAATAACTGCACAGTGTCCGTACACACCTGGGCAGGGGTTGTGGAACCAGTGTAACACAGTAAAAATCATACTCCTTACATAAACAAGAGACAAGAGAGCTTCGTAACACTGCACTTGCATTTCAGGGAAAAACAATCAATCCATGGGCCAACAGGGCATGTACGGTAAACGATTATAAAAAGGGTTCATCCTTCAATAATAGAAAACATAAACCAACAACTTCCCCTTGGTGTGTAATGTGGTGCTCAAATAAACCAACCCTATAACTGACTGTATAAACAGCTGATTGAAACACAATCTTTTCGTTTTTGATCCGTTTAAAGTTGGAACCCCAAGATGCGAGATGGGACAGCCACCAAAATAAATGACAATCGGTGGATGTACAACTCCATTTACAACCAGAATGCCAGACAAACTACCACGCAAAACCAAATCCCTTCCCCTTGCTCCCCTTCAAACCATCACCTACCACCTCCCCTCCTCACAACCTTGCCCTCCCCTCAGCACCACCACCTTGCCCCTCCACCTCTGCACCACCACTCTCACCCTCCCTCTCCCTCTGTGCACCACCACTCTCACCCTCCCTCTCTGCACCACCACTCTCACCCTCCCTCTCTGCACCACCACTCTCACCCTCCCTCTGTGCACCACCACTCTCACCCTCCCTCTGTGCACCACCACTCTCACCCTCCACATCCCCCTTCCCTTTCCCCTTCTGCACCACCACTCTCACCCTCCCTCTCTGCACCACCACTCACCCTCCCTCTCTGCACCACCACTATCACCCTCCCTCTCTGCACCACCACTCTCACCCTCCCTCTCTGCACCACCACTCTCACCCTCCCGCACTGCACCACCAGTCTCACCCTCCCCCTCTGCACCACCAACTCCTCCGTTCACCACCATCGGAATTCCCCTCCACCACCATCCTCCCCCTCCCCATCTCCCCCCACTTTCCATCACCAACTTCACTCGTCCATCCCGCACCACCACCTTTCCTCCCAACCAACTCTCTCCCATACCTTTCCACCTCACCAGCAAACACTCTCATACCTTTTCACCCAATCCTACCACCAAACACCCCAATACCTAACCACCCACCACCAAATACTTCCATACCTAACCACCCACCACCAAATACTTCCATACCTAACCAGCCACCACCAAACACCCCAATACCTAACCACCCAACACCAAATACTTCCATACCTAACCAGCCACCACCAAACACCCCAATACCTAACCACCCACCACCAAATACTTCCATACCTAACCACCCACCACCAAATACTTCCATACCTAACCACCCACCACCAAATACTTCCATACCTAACCACCCACCACCAAATACTTCCATACCTAACCACCCACCACCAAATACTTCCATACCTAACCACCCACCACCAAATACTTCCATACCTAACCAGCCACCACCAAATTCCCTAACCATCCCTGGCATTCCACCAAGCATACCGTGCTATCGGCGATGTGCAGACGTATACACAGCTTGCTCAACGCCGAGGCCACAGCCTGCTCGTCAGACTGTAGAAGCAGCGCCGTGTCCAGGGTCCACACCGCAGCGCGGCACAGGTCGCAGGTCCAGCGCCATTCATGGGACTCCGCCGGCCGGGAGTGAACGTCAGACAGCGCGACCAAAGTGAGCAGTGAAGCCAAGACGAGCACACGACGCTCCATTTTGAACGGGGAAATAGTTTTTTTTACCAGTGGTTTGTGGAGGGACATCCGCTAACTCATAACCATAAACACACATTCCACCTCAAACTTCCGCTTCCGCTTTTTTTCTTCCTTTCCCCGAAGCCCGAATGAATCGCAGTCAAAACAAGCCAAATGTTTCCACTTATCAAATAAATAAATCCTCTACTTTCTGAGTTTCTTCCGTGATAATTTCCTTTGTACATAAAAGTAAACGAAGTACAGTACAGTACTTATTGCCTACATTACTGTATTTACGAGAGGGCAATGGTCGGACTATCACACCAACTAGCCCAACATGGCCACCATGTGGTGCACGAAAAATGTCACCCGAGACCTCGATCAACACAATGCCCAGTCTTCGGGTATCCAGATCTTGGAGGTATGTTACAGACACCTTTTGATTGTTGGTTTTCATTGGTTGATATATTTCCAATTTAATTACCGTACCTCCGCCACCAAAGGTGGATGGAGGTGATGTTTTCACCCCCGTCTGTCCGTTTGTGAACGAAATATCTCAAAATGTTGTGGACGGATTCGAACGAAATTTGGCAGAGATGGAGCGAATGTGACGAGGACGAAATGATTCGATTTTGGTGAAGATCCGGATTCGGATCCGGTAGTGGAATTTTTTAAGTGATTCTTCGCCATTGGGAGATCGGGCCAAAAAGGATACATAGCAGGATTAGTCCATGAGCGACTTGGACAAATTGTGACAATTGCTACCATGAGAGGGCACCAGGCTTTTTTGTTATTTTCTGTTAGCTCGATGTATCTGTAACACAAAACAACATGATGGACATTTCTGGAGAGTAGCTTAATGTCTGTAGAGCTAAAAATGTGAGATAGGGGTCGCAAAACAGAAAAATCCTCAAACGAGCATGTTTAAAGGTACAACTTCATCAAACCAATCGAAATTGTTTCCGAGACTCGTGGTACATCGTGATATAAGGTTACACGAACTACAACGTGTTAAAACTCAATTTAATATCGATTTTGAAGTTGTCTCAAAGAGTTTAACCATATTGTAGCTCATTATATTTTGAGCCAAACAGACACAACAATTTTCTTTCTTGCCCCTTTCATATGCAACATTTCCTCACATACATGACTCCAATTCAGAAGACAAACTAATGATGATTACACGCTATCTCCAGATACGCCAGTAATTCTGCAGACAATGTCCAATCTTGCCCCAGTTTTGTGAAAGCTGCTTGGAACTGGACATTCTCCTTCAGAAGTTTCAGAGCAGCTAATTTTCCTCGTCCACTGAATGCGCTGACGCTATCACAACCAGTGTACACATGCAGCCCGATCAATGAAGCACATACATTCTGACCGATGGCATCAGCTACTTTCTTGACATCAATATACCTTATTCTGGTTGCAGATCCACATTTGATGTACATGTCACAGTCAATCTTTCTTTGGAAGGCTAAACACAGAATAAATACATGTGTCCTCAGCAACTATGATGATGGATGAGTAGTTGCCAGAAGCATGCTTATCGTGTAGCAAGATCCGGGTAGCTGCTTCTTTTTGTGTACTTGCCAAATCTGCCACATCTGCCACATCTGATACAGAGTCACTGTTGAGTTTGAAACACTTTTCTCCACTTGTAAAGTATACAGTTCTTTGGGCTGGTTGCTGCCTTCGTTGCGGTTGCTGCCATTGTGTCAAAATGAAACGGATCAGTTTCATTTTACTTACTCCGCATGCAAGGAGACGTCTCCATTGTTTGGATCTTCTGGCCGGGCACAATGTTGGTAAAGCGGATTCCTTGGTCGGAACCCCTCAGTGACCTCTCTGCCCGTTTGATGGACATTTGGTGATACACATCAAATATCAAGTCAACCCTTGTGCTGCCTTCTGAAGCTCGGAGCATGGACACAAGCAGATGATCTGACAGTTCAGTATATAACTGAACAGTATATATATATATATAAGAACAGTTCAGTATATATATATATATATATAAGATACAGTATATAACTGAACAGTATTTTTTTTTTTTTTTTTTTTTTGTATACTGAATCGAGGCTCGTGAAAGTGAAATATATATATATATAAGAACAGTTCAGTATATATATATATATATATATATATATATATATATGTATATATATATATATATATATATATATATATATATATATATATATATATATATATAATATATATATATATTATATATTGTTGCGGATATGAGGATTGCATTTTTTTGATTGTGTGTATTGTATTGTGGTAAATTGTTGTGTAACATTGTTTGGATATGGCCCCTCCTGCCTCCAGAGTTGTGTAAAGGTAAAAAGGGCGTCCCGGTAGTTAATTCCATGAAACACCACATTGCAGGACACTATAAGACCCTTGTTCAGTAGTTTATATCCTTATTATGTGTTTAGGGTAAGGCCTTGTCGTCCCTTAACATGACACTCCATTGCACCAAGTGAAAGAGATAGATTCCCTTCATTCCCATTCCCAAAAACCTCCATTTCCCCTTTCGTCATTGCCAAGCCTCGATTGCCAATTACATCCCCTCCAAAGCCGCCATTGACCACGAGGCAGGGTTGGGGAAGAAAGGCGGGTCCCCACCTCGTCAGAGAGGGGAGGAGTGAGTCAGCCCCACTCAACCAACCACGAACAAGGGGTTGGACTTGGAGAGGGTGTGGAGAGAAACATCAAGGAGGTTCGCGAAGGTTGAGGGGCGGGGCCTATATAACCCGCAGCGGGACGTTCCCCAAAAGAGAAGTGAGAGGCAGGGAATACGAGAGAGTTGCAAAAAGGTCCAAGGCTGAGCTGAGCTGCGTGGAGTTGTTGCAAAGAGGAGCTTTTACGAGAGATGAGCTGAGATCTGAGATGAGCTATGACAAGAGCTGAGTTGTGAGGTCCAAAACCAGAGGTCATCCAGGGAAGCGCAAAAGCCTGCTATTCGTCACCTTGCTCGCCAGCAGCAGCGTCTACAGCAGCAACAAGACTCGACAGCCATTTGGGGCCAGGACGGCGGTTTTGAGCAGGGCCGCGAAGGGACGGCGGCTGCCGAACGCGCCGATCGTGCTGCCAGCTCTGGACCTTCCTCTCCTTTCCAGCCATTCCCGCCAGCAAGTTCCCCATTCGTGTACGTGAGTTTGTTCTGTTCGTGCTGTCCTGGGTAGTAAACTAAGTCTGTATAAGCTAGTAATTTGCACTGTGTTACCTGCTTTTTCATGTCCCCTGTAAATAACCGTGACTGCTCTTTTTGCTTATGTGTGTGTAGATAATAAACCCCGTTACTCTTCTGTACGTCTTCTTCTTCCTCTTTGCATTCATCATCTTAGTCTTTTCCATATTGAGTAGCTGTGGCGCGATACGGCCAACGTCTGGGTGAATCGGGTGAGTCGGGGAAAACCTGTTCGGCCGCGGTACCTCCGCTCGGTAAATAACATCTAATCCGCGGACCGTAACAATATATATATATAAGATACAGTATATAACAGCATTTTAATTGCCAATTTGAGAAATAACCATGATAACAATTCATGCAAATATTGGTACATTCAGTGTCAGTTATAGTAGTGCTGTCTGCTTTCGAAGTCGATTACTATGGCAAATTGAAATATATTAAAATCTTAAGTAATCAGAGAAATATACTTATCAAATTGAACTTAAATAGTGTAAAGGGAATAAAGAGATTAATCATACCCAGCGTCATGAAACATGAGATGTCAGTAAACACTGCATGTATTGATGAATAATGCTGTATGGATTAATATGAGTAATGCCTTAACTAATGTAAATACCACTTAATTAACATTTAATAGGATGATGTTCATATTGTTAACAATTGGATCACTATGATTTTCATCATCCTTACATCCTATCACAATTTTATTCAAAGTTGACCTCCGTCAATGCCTATCCAACGCCTTCGGGACTGTATTAAGTGCTTTTAAAATGGTCAACATTGTGAGAGAGAAACAGTTTGATCAACCAATCATACAATGATTACATCCACATCATGAAAAACAACTCATATTACCATTTTTTGATTTTTTTTTTGAAAACATATTCTATGAAATTAGGCACCGCTTGGCCAAAAATCGTGAAATCTTCAAAGTCCAATAAAAAACTTGAGCTACCCTACTGAGAAGTCCATCATGCTGTTTTGTTATGTCGATGGGTATATAAATAAGATAAAACAACCAAAGTTTGGTGCCCTCTCATCGTAGCAATTTTTGGACGGGCTCATGGTCTAAATATCTCAAAAAGTTGTGGACGGATTTGGACGAAACTTGGTGGATCGGTTTGGTGTCTGACAGGGACAAATGGATTCGATTTTGGTGAAGATCTGAATATGGATTCGGATATGATAATTATTAAATTTTTTAAGTTAATCTTCACCATTGGGAGATCGGGCAAAAATGACATATAGCAGGATATCTCAAAAAGTTATGGATGGATTTGGACGAAACTTGTTAGACAGGTTGTGTGTGTGAAAAGGACTAATCGTTTCGATTTTTGTGAAGATGTGAATATGGATTCGGCTATAATAATTGTTTAATTTTTAAGTGATTCTTCACCATTGAGAGATCGGGTGAAAAGCGATATATAACATGATATTTAAAAAAAAGTTATGGACGAGTTATGAATAAACTTGGTGGATGAGGTGGTTAGGTGACAAGAACAAGCCCAATAGATTTTGGTTCAGGTCCGATTCCAGATCCGGCCTATCAGTGGGATACAAAACATAAACTGTTCACCAGGTGGAAGTATGCTCTCTACTGGGTGCCGTTCGCGTTAATCCTGCGTTTCTATTGGTCCTGCGAATGCCAACAAAGATCGTATTTGTCACGTTTTCTATTGACGTAATTACGTTACGGCTGTTGCTTGGCCCTATCAAACTTTTGTCTTCAAAATCAGTTTGAACTCTTAATTCAAAATGCCGAATTGTGAAACACGTCCTTCAGCGCAGAATGGTCCAACCTCACTTTTTCACCTTTATTCGCTTTTAAAATCGTTTCCAATCGTCCTGCCCATCACCTCATCATCCCCTCTCATTGCCTGCTCGTGGCTGCTCCACACCCATCCTCCACCCTGCGACCACCACAGCTGAGTCCCGGTTTTGTCCCTTTCCCTGTCTGTGATTGAGTCCAGTGTGTGGCGCCATAGATGTTACAGTTCACTGTGTATAATTAATTATTTATTAATAGCATTCTTAATTTCCCCTTCCATCCCACTGTCGAATTCCCCCGTCAGGGCAATCACCACTGTTTGTTGTGTTCGGGAATAAACCCGTTTGGTTTTAAAAAGGATACGGTTCCAGTATTTCTCCTCGGTTCCGCGCTCGCCAAAGCGCTCGCCATAAATGGATAGAGTCTGAGGGAGATAAAGCCAGTTCTGTCCATCTGTTCAGCGGTGGTGTTAATCACCCTGAACATGACAATATGTTACATCTCGGGTTTCCCGCGATCAGTGGCAACCGGAAATGACGAGCAGGCGAGCGAAAGTTGATGCTGTGGTGAATAAAGAAGTGATACTGTCTTTTCCTCATCTCTCTATAATTCCAGTAATCTCTGTGTGTCTGTCTGTATGCGACCACTGTTTCTCGACAACTACCGGTCCGATATACTTGAAACTTGCCAGGTATATTGCTGGGGACCCGAGGATGTGCCTTTTCAAGGTTTGAAATTAATCGGACAAGTGGTTCCCAAGGTATGGTCACCGTACTCGCAAGCCGTTCGCTTTGGCTTTGCGAATGGACCAAACCATTTCATGTAAATAGAGGGGGGGGGGGGTTCTGTGGTCGTTACTGCCACGTGGTTTCAAAGTTTTTTTTTGTTGTTGTTGTTTGCACGCATGTTTTTTTGCACGCACGTACGGGCAAGCACGTACGGGCAAGCACGTACGTGCGGGCACGCCCTAGTATGCTAAAAGAGGACAATAATTCAGCACAACCAGTAAGGGAATAAACAAACAGGTATATAGAAGATAGAGAGAGAGAGAGAGAGAAAGAAAGAAAGAAAGAAAGAAAGAAAGAAAGAAAGAAAAAAGAAAAGAAAAAAAAGGAGATGAAGAAAATGAAGCACTGAAAGCAAGTAATAGGATTGGGTTGGGAAAGGCTAACGGGATAATAAAGATCATCAGACAGGGTGGTGGATGACACAGGGTGGTGGATGACACAGGGTGGTGGATGACACAGGGTGGTGGTGTACTATCTGCCTGAACCCCGAGAGGGAAGAATGAGACAGAATGACCTATGTGTGGAACATGGCTTGTTTGGGTTTTTACATGCAATTTCTCACCATTTTCTGTGCTTACCGCACATCACATGGAAACTATTTACAGGTAAAGGATTGCACTAATGTGTTTGTGTGCAAATATACTCAGACATGTCGGACCGCCAATGCAGTGGATGACAATTGGATGACAGGATAAATCATAAATTCATTAAAATTGATTGATTGTTTTTGTAAGTTATCGACTGATTGAACTAATTCTCCAAGCAATGATAATTCAGCAAAATTTATTTTCCTTTTAAACGATCTTTAATAATTGATTGAAAAGTGGTATTAGCATTCTTTAATCCAGCCATTTTCCCTGAGGGCTTGTTTATTATTCTTTAATCCAGCAATTATCCCGAAGGTCTTGTGTATTATTCTTTAAACCAGCAATTTTCCCTGAGGGCTTGTTTATTATTCTTTAATCCAGCAATTCTCCCTGAGGGCTTGTTTATTATTCTATAAACCAGCAATTCTCCCTGAGGGCTTGTTTATTATTCTTTAATCCAGCAATTTTACCTGAGGGCTTGTTTATTATTCTTTAATCCAGCAATTATCCCTAAGGTCTTGTTTATTATTCTTTAATCCAGCAATTCTCCCTGACGGCTTGTTTATTATTCTATAAACCAGCAATTCTCCCGAAAGGCTTGTTTATTATTCTTTAATCCAGCAATTCTCCCTGAAGGATTGTTTATTATTCTTTAATCCAGCAATTTTCCCTGAGGGCTTGTTTATTATTCTTTAATCCAGCAATTATCCCCAAGGTCTTGTTTATTATTCTTTAAACCAGCAATTCTCCCGAAAGGATTGTTTATTATTCTTTAGTCCAGCAATTTTCCCTGAGGGCTTGTTTAGTATTCTATAATCCAGCAATTATCCCTAAGGTCTTGATTATTATTCTATAAACCAGCAATTCTCCCGAAGGGCTTGTTTAATAATTCTTTAATCCAGCAATTATCCCTAAGGTCTTGTTTATTATTCTTTAAACCAGCAATTCTCCCGAAGGGCTTGTTTATTATTCTTTAATCCAGCAATTATCCCTAAGGTCTTGTTTATTATTCTATAAACCAGCAATTTTCCCTGAGGGCTTGTTTATTAATCTTTAAACCAGAAATTTTCCCTGAGGGCTTGTTTATTCTTTAATCCAGCAATTCTCCCTGAGGGCTTGTTTATTATTCTATAAACCAGCAATTCTCCCTGAGGGCTTGTTTATTATTCTTTAATCCAGCAATTATCCCGAAGGTCTTGTTTATTATTCTTTAAACCAGCAATTCTCCATAAAGGATTGTTTATTATTCTTTAGTCCAGCAATTTCCCCTGAGGGCTTGTTTAGTATTCTATAAACCAGCAATTTTCCCTGAGGGCTTGTTTATTAATCTTTAAACCAGCAATTTTCCCTGAGGGCTTGTTTATTAATCTTTAAACCAGCAATTTTCCCTGAGGGCTTGTTTATTCTTTAATCCAGCAATTCTCCCTGAGGGCTTGTTTATTATTCTATAAACCAGCAATTCTCCCTGAGGGCTTGTTTATTATTCTTTAATCCAGCAATTATCCCGAAGGTCTTGTTTATTATTCTTTAAACCAGCAATTCTCCCTAAAGGATTGTTTATTATTCTTTAGTCCAGCAATTTCCCCTGATGGCTTGCTTATTATTCTTTAATCCAGCAATTCTCCCTGAGGGCTTGTTTATTATTCTTTAATCCAGCAATTCTCCCTGAGGGCTTGTTTATTATTCTATAAACCAGCAATTATCCCTAAGGTCTTGTTTATTATTCTTTAATCCAGCAATTCTCCCTGAGGGCTTGTTTATTATTCTATAAACCAGCAATTCTCCCGAAAGGCTTGTTTATTATTCTTTAATCCAGCAATTCTCCCTGAAGGATTGTTTATTATTCTATAATCCAGCAATTATCCCTAAGGTCTTGATTATTATTCTATAAACCAGCAATTCTCCCGAAGGGCTTGTTTATTATTCTTTAATCCAGCAATTATCCCTAAGGTCTTGTTTATTATTCTTTAAACCAGCAATTTTCCCTGAGGGCTTGTTTAGTATTCTATAATCCAGCAATTATCCCTAAGGTCTTGATTATTATTCTATAAACCAGCAATTCTCCCGAAGGGCTTGTTTATTATTCTTTAATCCAGCAATTATCCCTAAGGTCTTGTTTATTATTCTTTAAACCAGCAATTCTCCCGAAAGGATTGTTTATTGTTCTTTAGTCCAGCAATTTCCCCTGAGGGCTTGTTTAGTATTCTATAAACCAGCAATTTTCCCTGAGGGCTTGTTTATTAATCTTTAAACCAGCAATTTTCCCTGAGGGCTTGTTTATTCTTTAATCCAGCAATTCTCCCTGAGGGCTTGTTTATTATTCTATAAACCAGCAATTCTCCCTGAGGGCTTGTTTATTATTCTTTAATCCAGCAATTATCCCGAAGGTCTTGTTTATTATTCTTTAAACCAGCAATTCTCCATAAAGGATTGTTTATTATTCTTTAGTCCAGCAATTTCCCCTGAGGGCTTGTTTAGTATTCTATAAACCAGCAATTTTCCCTGAGGGCTTGTTTATTAATCTTTAAACCAGCAATTTTCCCTGAGGGCTTGTTTATTAATCTTTAAACCAGCAATTTTCCCTGAGGGCTTGTTTATTCTTTAATCCAGCAATTCTCCCTGAGGGCTTGTTTATTATTCTATAAACCAGCAATTCTCCATGAGGGCTTGTTTATTATTCTTTAATCCAGCAATTATCCCGAAGGTCTTGTTTATTATTCTTTAAACCAGCAATTCTCCCTAAAGGATTGTTTGTTATTCTTTATTCCAGCAATTTCCCCTGATGGCTTGCTTATTATTCTTTAATCCAGCAATTCTCCCTGAGGGCTTGTTTATTATTCTTTAATCCAGCAATTCTCCCTGAGGGCTTGTTTATTATTCTATAAACCAGCAATTCTCCTGAAGGGCTTGTTTATTATTCTTTAATCCAGCCATTTTCCCAGAGGGCTTGTTTATTATTCTTTAATCCAGCAATTATCCCTAATGTCTTGTTTATTATTCTTCAAACCAGCAATTTTCCCTGAGGTCTTTCTGTCTTTCTGTCTTCTACCGACTCCTCTCCGGCCTTGCTCCCCCAGCTCTCTCTGTGCTCTGTCCCCCAAATATTCCTACAGGTCGCACAAGATCTGCCAGCAAGCCTCTGATGGTTAAACTGCCGAAATCTCGGCTCTCTGCTCACCTTCACTCCTTCATTCCTCTTTTCTCCCGCCTCTGGAACAAACTCCCACACTCCCTTCAATCCCACTCCTCCCTCCAGGTCTTTAAAACAGCTGTTCACCACCATCTCTTATCTTCCCCCATCCAAAACCTTGATCTTTTCTACCCCCACTAATTCACCCCAGATCCACCTTGTTTGTAATTCCAACTTCTTTCCTGGTAGTCCTGGGAGTGTCCATATGTTTTATGCCTCCCCCCCAAAGCCCTCTCCCTCCCACAGATCTCTCGATGTCTCCATGTCTCTCGGTTCCTGCTCTCAAATGTTGTGTTTGTGTCCTTCCCCCTCTCTCCCCATCTTGTGTACCGCTCCCGATGTTATTTGTTTTATGTGTCGGTTTGTCGCTTATTTGTCTGTTTGTCGGTGTGTCTTTCTGTGTGATAAATGTTCGCTCTTTCACGAGCCTCGATCTTGTATACAAAAAAAAGAAAGAAAAAAAAAGGGCTTGTTTATTATTCTTTAATCCAGCAATTCTCCCTGAGGGCTTGTTTATTATTCTACAATCCAGCAATTCTCCCTGAGGGCTTGTTTATTATTCTTTAATCCAGCAATTATCCCTAAGGTCTTGTTTATTAATCTTTAAACCAGCAATTCTCCCTGAAGGATTGTTTATTATTCTTTAGTCCAGCAATTTCCCCTGAGGGCTTGTTTATTATTCTTTAATCCAGCAATTCTCCCTGAGGACTTGTTTATTATTCTTTAATCCAGCAATTCTCCCTGAGGGCTTGTTTATTATTCTTTAATCCAGCAATTCTCCCTGAGGGCTTGTTTATTATTCTTTAATCCAGCAATTCTCCCTGAAGGCTTGTTTATTATTCTTTAATCCAGCAATTATCCCTAAGGTCTTGTTTATTATTCTTTAATCCAGCAATTATCCCTTAGGTCTTGTTTATTATTCTTTAAACCAGCAATTCTCCCTGAGGGCTTGTTTATTATTCTTTAATCCAGCAATTTCCCAAAAGGGCTTGTTTATTATTCTTTAATCCAGCAGTTCTCACTGAGGGCTTGTTTATTATTCTTTAATCCAGCAATTTCCCAGAAGGGCTTGTTTATTATTCTTTAATCCAGCAATTTCCCCTGAGGGCTTGTTTATTATTCTTTAATCCAGCAATTTTCCCTGAGGGCTTGTTTATTATTCTATAAACCTGCAATTCTCCCTGAGGGCTTGTTTATTATTCTTTAATCCAGCAATTTCCCATCAGGGCTTGTTTATTATTCTTTAATCCGGCAATTTCCCATAAGGGCTTGTTTATTATTCTTTAATCTCGCAATTTCCCGTAAGGGAAATTATTCTTTAATCTTATTCTTTTATTATTTAATCCAGAATTTATTTATTATTCTTTATTATTCTTTAATCCAGAATAATAAACAAGCCTTCCCCTGAGGGCTTGTTTATTTTTCTATAAACCAGCAATTCTCCCTGAGGGCTTGTTTATTATTCTTTAATCCAGCAATTTTCCCTGAGGGCTTGTTTATTATTCTTTAATCCAGCAATTATCCCTAAGGTCTTGTTTATTATTATTTAAACCAGCAATTTTCCCTGAGGGCTTGTTTATTATTCTTTAATCCAGCAATTCTCCCCGAGGGCTTGTTTATTATTCTATAAACCAGCAATTTTCCCTGAGGGCTTGTTTATTATTCTTTAATCCAGCAATTCTCCCTGAGGGCTTGTTTATTATTCAATAAACCAGCAATTCTCCCTTCGGGCTTGTTTATTAATCTTTAATGCAGCAATTTTCCCTGAGGGCTTGTTTATTGTTCTTTAAACCAGCAATTCTCCCTGAGGGCTTCTTTATTATTCTATAAACCAGCAATTTTCCCTGAGTGCTTATTTATTATTCTTTAATCCAGCAATTCTCCCTGAGGGCTTGTTTGTTCTATAAACCAGCAATTTTCCCTGAGGGCTTGTTTATTATTCTTTAATCCAGCAATTCTCCCTGAGGGCTTGTTTATTATTCTATAAACCAGCAATTTTCCCTGAGGGCTTATTTATTATTCTTCAATCCAGCAATTCTCCCTGAGGTCTTGTTTATTATTCTTTAAACCAGCAATTTTCCCTGATGGCTTGTTTATTATTCTTTAATCCAGCAATTCTCCCTGAGGGCTTGTTTATTATTCTTTAATCCAGCAATTTCCCAGAAGGGCTTGTTTATTATTCTTTAATCCAGCAATTTCCCCTGAGGGCTTGTTTATTATTCTATAACCCTGCAATTTCCCCTGAGGGCTTGTTTATTATTCTATAACCCCGCAATTTCCCCTGAGGGCTTGTTTATTATTCTTTAATCCAGCAATTTCCCATAAGGGCTTGTTCATTATTCTTTAATCCAGCAATTTCCCATAAGGGCTTGTTTATTATTCTTTAATCCAGCAATTTCCCCTGAGGGCTTGTTTATTATTCTTTAATCCAGCAATTTTCCATGAGGGCTTGTTTATTATTCTATAAACCCGCAATTCTCCCTGAGGGCTTGTTTATTATTCTTTAATCCAGCAATTTCCCATAAGGGCTTGTTTATTATTCTTTAATCCAGCAATTTACCGTAAGGGCTTGTTTATTATTCTTTAATCTAGCAATTTCCCGTAAGGGAAATTATTCTTTAATCTTATTCTTTTATTATTTAATCCAGAATTTATTTATTATTCTTTATTATTCTTTAATCCAGAATAATAAACAAGCCTTCCTCTGAGGGCTTGTTTATTTTTCTATAACCAGCAATTCTCCCTGAGGGCTTGTTTATTATTCTTTAATCCAGCAATTTTCCCTGAGGGCTTGTTTATTATTCTTTAATCCAGCAATTATCCCTAAGGTCTTGTTTATTATTATTTAAACCAGCAATTTTCCCTGAGGGCTTGTTTATTATTCTTTAATCCAGCAATTCTCCCCGAGGGCTTGTTTATTATTCTATAAACCAGCAATTTTCCCTGAGGGCTTGTTTATTATTCTTTAATCCAGCAATTCTCCCTGAGGGCTTGTTTATTATTCAATAAACCAGCAATTCTCCCTTAGGGCTTGTTTATTAATCTTTAATGCAGCAATTTTCCCTGAGGGCTTGTTTATTGTTCTTTAAACCAGCAATTCTCCCTGAGGGCTTGTTTATTATTCTATAAACCAGCAATTTTCCCAGAGGGCTTATTTATTATTCTTTAATCCAGCAATTCTCCCTGAGGGCTTGTTTGTTGTTCTAAAAACCAGCAATTTTCCCTGAGGGCTTGTTTATTATTCTTTAATCCAGCAATTCTCCCTGAGGGCTTGTTTATTATTCTATAAACCAGCAATTTCCCCTGAGGGCTTATTTATTATTCTTTAATCCAGCAATTCTCCCTGAGGTCTTGTTTATTATTCTTTAAACCAGCAATTTTCCCTGATGGCTTGTTTATTATTCTATAAACCAGCAATTTTCCCTGAGGGCTTATTTATTATTCTTTAATGCAGCAATTTTCCCTGAGGGCTTGTTTATTGTTCTTTAAACCAGCAATTCTCCCTGAGGGCTTGTTTATTATTCTATAAACCAGCAATTTTCCCAGAGGGCTTATTTATTATTCTTTAATCCAGCAATTCTCCCTGAGGGCTTGTTTGTTGTTCTAAAAACCAGCAATTTTCCCTGAGGGCTTGTTTATTATTCTTTAATCCAGCAATTCTCCCTGAGGGCTTGTTTATTATTCTATAAACCAGCAATTTCCCCTGAGGGCTTATTTATTATTCTTTAATCCAGCAATTCTCCCTGAGGTCTTGTTTATTATTCTTTAAACCAGCAATTTTCCCTGATGGCTTGTTTATTATTCTATAAACCAGCAATTTTCCCTGAGGGCTTATTTATTATTCTTTAATCCAGCAATTCTCCCTGAGGTCTTGTTTATTATTCTTTAAACCAGCAATTTTCCCTGATGGCTTGTTTATTATTCTTTAATCCAGCAATTATCCCTAAGGTCTTGTTTATTATTATTTAAACCAGCAATTTTCCCTGAGGGCTTGTTTATTATTCTTTAATCCAGCAATTCTCCCCGAGGGCTTGTTTATTATTCTATAGACCAGCAATTTTCCCTGAGGGCTTGTTTATTATTCTTTAATCCAGCAATTCTCCCTGAGGGCTTGTTTATTATTCTTTAATCCAGCAATTCTCCCTGAGGGCTTGTTTATTATTCTTTAATCCAGCAATTCTCCCTGAGGGCTTGTTTATTATTCTTTAATCCAGCAATTTCCCAGAAGGGCTTGTTTATTATTCTTTAATCCAGCAATTTCCCCTGAGGGCTTGTTTATTATTCTATAACCCTGAAATTTCCCCTGAGGGCTTGTTTATTATTCTATAACCCCACAATTTCCCCTGAGGGCTTGTTTATTATTCTTTAATCCAGCAATTTCCCATAAGGGCTTGTTTATTATTCTTTAATCCAGCAATTTCCCATAAGGGCTTGTTCATTATTCTTTAATCCAGCAATTTCCCATAAGGGCTTGTTTATTATTCTTTAATCCAGCAATTTCCCCTGAGGGCTTGTTTATTATTCTTTAATCCAGCAATTTTCCCTGAGGGCTTGTTTATTATTCTATAAACCCGCAATTCTCCCTGAGGGCTTGTTTATTATTCTTTAATCCAGCAATTTCCCATAAGGGCTTGTTTATTATTCTTTAATCCAGCAATTTCCCGTAAGGGCTTGTTTATTATTCTTTAATCTAGCAATTTCCCGTAAGGGAAATTATTCTTTAATCTTATTCTTTTATTATTTAATCCAGAATTTATTTATTATTCTTTATTATTCTTTAATCCAGAATAATAAACAAGCCTTCCTCTGAGGGCTTGTTTATTTTTCTATAAACCAGCAATTCTCCCTGAGGGCTTGTTTATTATTCTTTAATCCAGCAATTTTCCCTGAGGGCTTGTTTATTATTCTTTAATCCAGCAATTATCCCTAAGGTCTTGTTTATTATTATTTAAACCAGCAATTTTCCCTGAGGGCTTGTTTATTATTCTTTAATCCAGCAATTCTCCCCGAGGGCTTGTTTATTATTCTATAAACCAGCAATTTTCCCTGAGGGCTTGTTTATTATTCTTTAATCCAGCAATTCTCCCTGAGGGCTTGTTTATTATTCAATAAACCAGCAATTCTCCCTTAGGGCTTGTTTATTAATCTTTAATGCAGCAATTTTCCCTGAGGGCTTGTTTATTGTTCTTTAAACCAGCAATTCTCCCTGAGGGCTTGTTTATTATTCTTTAATCCAGCAATTCTCCCTGAAGGATTGTTTATTATTCTATAATCCAGCAATTATCCCTAAGGTCTTGATTATTATTCTATAAACCAGCAATTCTCCCGAAGGGCTTGTTTATTATTCTTTAATCCAGCAATTATCCCTAAGGTCTTGTTTATTATTCTTTAGTCCAGCAATTTCCCCTGAGGGCTTGTTTAGTATTCTATAAACCAGCAATTTTCCCTGAGGGCTTGTTTATTAATCTTTAAACCAGCAATTTTCCCTGAGGGCTTGTTTATTCTTTAATCCAGCAATTCTCCCTGAGGGCTTGTTTATTATTCTATAAACCAGCAATTCTCCCTGAGGGCTTGTTTATTATTCTTTAATCCAGCAATTATCCCGAAGGTCTTGTTTATTATTCTTTAAACCAGCAATTCTCCATAAAGGATTGTTTATTATTCTTTAGTCCAGCAATTTCCCCTGAGGGCTTGTTTAGTATTCTATAAACCAGCAATTTTCCCTGAGGGCTTGTTTATTAATCTTTAAACCAGCAATTTTCCCTGAGGGCTTGTTTATTAATCTTTAAACCAGCAATTTTCCCTGAGGGCTTGTTTATTCTTTAATCCAGCAATTCTCCCTGAGGGCTTGTTTATTATTCTATAAACCAGCAATTCTCCCTGAGGGCTTGTTTATTATTCTTTAATCCAGCAATTATCCCGAAGGTCTTGTTTATTATTCTTTAAACCAGCAATTCTCCCTAAAGGATTGTTTATTATTCTTTAGTCCAGCAATTTCCCCTGATGGCTTGCTTATTATTCTTTAATCCAGCAATTCTCCCTGAGGGCTTGTTTATTATTCTTTAATCCAGCAATTCTCCCTGAGGGCTTGTTTATTATTCTATAAACCAGCAATTCTCCTGAAGGGCTTGTTTATTATTCTTTAATCCAGCCATTTTCCCAGAGGGCTTGTTTATTATTCTTTAATCCAGCAATTATCCCTAATGTCTTGTTTATTATTCTTCAAACCAGCAATTTTCCCTGAGGTCTTTCTGTCTTTCTGTCTTCTACCGACTCCTCTCCGGCCTTGCTCCCCCAGCTCTCTCTGTGCTCTGTCCCCCAAATATTCCTACAGGTCGCACAAGATCTGCCAGCAAGCCTCTGATGGTTAAACTGCCGAAATCTCGGCTCTCTGCTCACCTTCACTCCTTCATTCCTCTTTTCTCCCGCCTCTGGAACAAACTCCCACACTCCCTTCAATCCCACTCCTCCCTCCAGGTCTTTAAAACAGCTGTTCACCACCATCTCTTATCTTCCCCCATCCAAAACCTTGATCTTTTCTACCCCCACTAATTCACCCCAGATCCACCTTGTTTGTAATTCCAACTTCTTTCCTGGTAGTCCTGGGAGTGTCCATATGTTTTATGCCTCCCCCCCAAAGCCCTCTCCCTCCCACAGATCTCTCGATGTCTCCATGTCTCTCGGTTCCTGCTCTCAAATGTTGTGTTTGTGTCCTTCCCCCTCTCTCCCCATCTTGTGTACCGCTCCCGATGTTATTTGTTTTATGTGTCGGTTTGTCGCTTATGTGTCGGTTTGTCGGTGTGTCTTTCTGTGTGATAAATGTTCGCTCTTTCACGAGCCTCGATCTTGTATACAAAAAAAAGAAGAAAAAAAAAGGGCTTGTTTGTTATTCTTTAATCCAGCAATTCTCCCTGAGGGCTTGTTTATTATTCTACAATCCAGCAATTCTCCCTGAGGGCTTGTTTATTATTCTTTAATCCAGCAATTATCCCTAAGGTCTTGTTTATTAATCTTTAAACCAGCAATTCTCCCTGAAGGATTGTTTATTATTCTTTAGTCCAGCAATTTCCCCTGAGGGCTTGTTTATTATTCTTTAATCCAGCAATTCTCCCTGAGGACTTGTTTATTATTCTTTAATCCAGCAATTCTCACTGAGGGCTTGTTTATTATTCTTTAATCCAGCAATTCTCCCTGAGGGCTTGTTTATTATTCTTTAATCCAGCAATTCTCCCTGAAGGCTTGTTTATTATTCTTTAATCCAGCAATTATCCCTAAGGTCTTGTTTATTATTCTTTAATCCAGCAATTATCCCTAAGGTCTTGTTTATTATTCTTTAAACCAGCAATTCTCCCTGAGGGCTTGTTTATTATTCTTTAATCCAGCAATTTCCCAAAAGGGCTTGTTTATTATTCTTTAATCCAGCAATTCTCCCTGAGGGCTTGTTTATTATTCTTTAATCCAGCAATTTCCCAGAAGGGCTTGTTTATTATTCTTTAATCCAGCAATTTCCCCTGAGGGCTTGTTTATTATTCTTTAATCCAGCAATTTTCCCTGAGGGCTTGTTTATTATTCTATAAACCTGCAATTCTCCCTGAGGGCTTGTTTATTATTCTTTAATCCAGCAATTTCCCATAAGGGCTTGTTTATTATTCTTTAATCCAGCAATTTCCCGTAAGGGCTTGTTTATTATTCTTTAATCTAGCAATTTCCCGTAAGGGAAATTATTCTTTAATCTTATTCTTTTATTATTTAATCCAGAATTTATTTATTATTCTTTATTATTCTTTAATCCAGAATAATAAACAAGCCTTCCCCTGAGGGCTTGTTTATTTTTCTATAAACCAGCAATTCTCCCTGAGGGCTTGTTTATTATTCTTTAATCCAGCAATTATCCCTAAGGTCTTGTTTATTATTATTTAAACCAGCAATTTTCCCTGAGGGCTTGTTTATTATTCTTTAATCCAGCAATTCTCCCCGAGGGCTTGTTTATTATTCTATAAACCAGCAATTTTCCCTGAGGGCTTGTTTATTATTCTTTAATCCAGCAATTCTCCCTGAGGGCTTGTTTATTATTCAATAAACCAGCAATTCTCCCTTCGGGCTTGTTTATTAATCTTTAATGCAGCAATTTTCCCTGAGGGCTTGTTTATTGTTCTTTAAACCAGCAATTCTCCCTGAGGGCTTGTTTATTATTCTATAATCCAGCAATTTTCCCTGAGGGCTTATTTATTATTCTTTAATCCAGCAATTCTCCCTGAGGGCTTGTTTGTTGTTCTATAAACCAGCAATTTTCCCTGAGGGCTTGTTTATTATTCTTTAATCCAGCAATTCTCCCTGAGGGCTTGTTTATTATTCTATAAACCAGCAATTTTCCCTGAGGGCTTATTTATTATTCTTCAATCCAGCAATTCTCCCTAAGGTCTTGTTTATTATTCTTTAAACCAGCAATTTTCCCTGATGGCTTGTTTATTATTCTTTAATCCAGCAATTCTCCCTGAGGGCTTGTTTATTATTCTTTAATCCAGCAATTTCCCAGAAGGGCTTGTTTATTATTCTTTAATCCAGCAATTTCCCCTGAGGGCTTGTTTATTATTCTATAACCCTGCAATTTCCCCTGAGGGCTTGTTTATTATTCTATAACCCCGCAATTTCCCCTGAGGGCTTGTTTATTATTCTTTAATCCAGCAATTTCCCATAAGGGCTTGTTTATTATTCTTTAATCCAGCAATTTCCCATAAGGGCTTGTTCATTATTCTTTAATGCAGCAATTTCCCATAAGGGCTTGTTTATTATTCTTTAATCCAGCAATTTCCCCTGAGGGCTTGTTTATTATTCTTTAATCCAGCAATTTTCCCTGAGGGCTTGTTTATTATTCTATAAACCCGCAATTCTCCCTGAGGGCTTGTTTATTATTCTTTAATCCAGCAATTTCCCATAAGGGCTTGTTTATTATTCTTTAATCCAGCAATTTCCCATAAGGGCTTGTTTATTATTCTTTAATCCAGCAATTTCCCATAAGGGCTTGTTCATTATTCTTTAATGCAGCAATTTCCCATAAGGGCTTGTTTATTATTCTTTAATCCAGCAATTTCCCCTGAGGGCTTGTTTATTATTCTTTAATCCAGCAATTTTCCCTGAGGGCTTGTTTATTATTCTATAAACCCGCAATTCTCCCTGAGGGCTTGTTTATTATTCTTTAATCCAGCAATTTCCCATAAGGGCTTGTTTATTATTCTTTAATCCAGCAATTTCCCGTAAGGGCTTGTTTATTATTCTTTAATCTAGCAATTTCCCGTAAGGGAAATTATTCTTTAATCTTATTCTTTTATTATTTAATCCAGAATTTATTTATTATTCTTTATTATTCTTTAATCCAGAATAATAAACAAGCCTTCCTCTGAGGGCTTGTTTATTTTTCTATAAACCAGCAATTCTCCCTGAGGGCTTGTTTATTATTCTTTAATCCAGCAATTTTCCCTGAGGGCTTGTTTATTATTCTTTAATCCAGCAATGAGATCTTGGAGACGGCGGCAGGGATTTTCGAAGCTCCACACGGTCTCCACGTTTTTCGAAGTTAAGTCTGTTCACAATTGTATTTTGTCGAAACTGTATTTATCTTTCGGTGTGTGAAGTTATTGTGTGCAACTTTGGTTGTTTCTCGGTGTTTATCTTTCATAAATTGATCGTCTGTTTGCCGTGTCGCGAGCAAGGCCTTGTACAGTGTGCACTGTACAACCTTGAGGCTTTGTTTTTCTCTCAGTGGTCCGTCGTTTGTGATCCAATAACTTTCGTTCTCTGTATTCCCAGTCTTTTCACCCATAGCCTACTTCCTTGTGTAAATCTCAACTCAAAAAAAAAAAAAAAAAAAAACATTTCCTTCTCTGTTCTCATTCGTTTATTCATTCTTATTCGTTCGTTCGTTCTTCGACCACGTGTTTCTCCCCCATTTCCCCAGATAGTTTTCACTCATTAACCTTCAATGTTTACACTTTCCCCTCAAGTTATGTATTCCGTCATATTTTATAACACCTTTTTCTTCTTCTTCTTCTTTAAAAGGCTGCTTTCGACTTGCTCCCCAAATCAATTCATCCCAAAAAAAATATCCATCTCCTATAGTGCCTTTGTTCTACATTCCCTAAACTCTCCTGCACTCCATCCTCCATCCAGCGTCCTTAAACGTATTTTTAACTCGAAGGTCACAAGAAACTCATTTTGCAATAAATGTTCGTTTCCCATAAATCGTACACTTTCAAAAATCCAATCTCACCCCTCCCCTCCAAATCTTCCCCATAACCCCTCCCCTCCAAATCTTCCCCATCACCCCTCCCCTCCAAATCTTCCCCATCACCCATCCCTTTCAAATCTCCCCCCTTGCCCCCTCCCTCCTAAACTACCCCCTCACCCCTCCCCGCCAAGACGCCCCCTCGCCCCTCCCCTCCTAGACTCCTGCCTCACCCCTCCCCTCCAAATCTCCCCCATATCCCATCCCTTTCAAATCCCTCCCCTTGTCCCTTCCCTCACAAACTCCCCCCTCACCCCTCCCCTTCAAATCTCCCCACCCTCATTGCTTCTCAATTTCCCCCCGCTCACTCCCCCTCCTCAAAGCGTCCTCCCCGCTTCTTCCCCCTTCAAACTCTCACCTCCATCTCCCCCAACCTTCTGCCTCGCTCTTCCCCCTCCTCAAATAACACCTCATTGTGGCTCACCCAATCACCATCAAACCTTTTGTCCGCCCCATCCTTCCCTTTCTCCGAGCTATTCTGAAATCTCTGACACACCTTCAACAGCTCTCCCTACCTCTTCCACCTCTTCCACATCTTACCCTACCCCTCCTCCCCCCTGTTCTGTATCTGATGCTCCCCCTTCCTCTTCATTAACGGTATGGACCTCAAACATCCGGGGCCTTCGTTCAAACTTAACCGATCTCTCCATACAGGTTGCTTCTGTCAAACCAGACGTGATCTGCTTAACAGAAACTTTCCTCCTTTATGATGTCTCTGATTCCATAGTATCTCTCCCGGGCTACTCCCTCCTCTGGTATGATAGACCTGAGCCTCGTCCTGGAGGCGGGGTTGCTATCTTTATCAAAAACTCTCTTCCTCACTCGCCCTGCACTGCACTCTCTCCACCTCACCCCCAGGAATACCTCTGGCTACGGCTTCCCCTTCGCTCCCACCTCTTGTTCATATGTGTGTTGTACCGTCCACCAAACAGTGATGACTCCATCTACATCTCGCTGTCTGATGATATGGACCAACTTCTATCTACTCATCCCAACTCTCTCTTCCTCATATGTGGTGATTTCAACTGTCATCATGCCAGTTGGCTGGGTGTGGGTACCTCTCTCACCAGCCATGGCTCCTCAGCAAAGGACTTCTGCGACTCACTGGGACTGACACAATCTGTCAATTTCCCGACCCGGATCTCAGTCAACGGAACATCTTCTCTTCTGGACTTGGTTATGACTAACTTCCCTGAAAATGTCTGCTGCTCTTCTTCTGCTCCGATCTGAACATCTGATCATGTCCTTGTTAAAGTGGACATCTCTCTGACCATCCTCAGGGAGCCTGCTCAGCGTCGACGAGTCTGGCATTTCACTCAGGCCAACTGGCACGGTCTTCAAGCAGCCATCAATCATCTGGACTGGTCTCCCATCTCTACCACCTCTGACATCAACTCATCCTGGGAATTCTTCCAAAGTAAATTGCTCTCTCTCATGCACAGATTTATCCCATCTCGTCTTCAGTTGTCATACCCTTCCTCCCGTCCATGGTACACGGAATCTTGTGGTGAGGCTGTTGCCCAGAAACAACTTGCCTTCGTCTCCTGGAAAGCAAATCCAACGGAAGGAAATCTCATTTCCTTTCACAAAGCCCGAAACAAGTGTGTGTCCACCCTCAGGAGAGCCAGGAAACAATATCTCTCCGTTCTCAAGACCGAACTCTCTTATCTGTCTCCCTCTTCCAAATCCTGGTGGCGTCTGGTCAAATCCGTTTCTGGTGTTTGTTCCCCCTCCATCCCCTCCCTTACCTCAAACGGCTACACAGCTGACTCCGCACGTGAAAAAGCTGAATGCCTCAACTCTGTGTTTGCCTCTAAATCTTGTGTCCCAAACCCATCCCTCTCTGTACCCACCATACCCAGTCGTACCCTGCTGCTCCTGGACTCCGTGTCCTTTCCTCCTGACAAGGTGGAAAAGTTTCTGTCAACCCTCGACTCTGATTCTGCAACTGGACCCGACGGCATCAGCCCACGGGTCCTAAAATCCTGCTCTGCTGCTCTAGCTCACCCTCTCTCTGTTCTCTTCACCCTCTCTTTTGCTCAAGGTCAACTGCCATCTGCTTGGAAATCAGCCAACATCACCGCTTTGCACAAAAAAGGTGCAAAAACAGATCCTAGCAACTACAGACCAATCAGCCTTCTCCCAATTATCAGCAAAGTCATGGAATCCATCATTGCTTCTGATATGAAATATTTCCTCTTCTCCAATGGCTTGATCTCTGATCATCAATTTGGTTTCAGACCAGGTCACTCTACTCTGGACATGCTGCTTCTGCTGTCTCAACAATGGATGGAGGTCCTCAATGCCAAACAGGAAATTAGAGCTGTCTCCCTCGACATATCACGTGCCTTCGACACGGTCTGGCACCCCGCTCTGCTCACCAAACTCTCCTCCTTTGGTATCCATGGAAATCTCCACGCATGGCTGGCGGACTTCCTCTCTAGTCGTCGTCAACGTGTGGCCCTGAATGGGTTTCTCTCATCTCCTCTTCCTGTTCAGGCTGGAGTTCCCCAAGGCAGTGTTCTGGGCCCCGTGCTTTTTCTGGTCTTCATCAATGATCTCTCTGACTCTCTCGAAAATCCTCTCTATCTCTTTGCTGATGACTCCACTCTCTGCCGCTCCATTCCTCTTCCCTCAGATCGGCAGTCTGCTGCCTCCTCACTCTCTGAAGACCTGGACAAAATCACAGACTGGTCAAACAAGTGGAACATGTCTTTCAATCCTGACAAATCTCACACTCTTACTATGTCTCTCCGAAAAGATCGACTGGACAACCCTCCCATCTACTTTCTCAACAATCCTCTCCAAGAAGTTCTGTCGCTCAAGATTTTGGGTCTCACTATCTGCCATGATCTTTCTTGGGAAAACCACATTTCCAAGCTGGCCTCCAAAGCCAGTCGCCGACTGGGCATCCTCCGTCGTGCGAAGTCCTTCCTCGGCACACCTGAGCTCCTCACCACATACAAGGCTTTCATCCGCAGCTCAATGGAATACTGTTCTCCCCTATGGGCCGGTGCTCCTGCCTCACACCTAGCTCGGCTTCACGCTGTTGAAACCAAAGCTTTCAGAATTATTGGAATCTCCCGCGATGAAGCTATCTCTGAGGGCCTTTCACTCACTCACCGCAGGCAGGTAGGTGGTCTTTCTGTCTTCTACCGACTCCTCTCCGGCCTTGCACCCCCAGCTCTCTCTGTGCTCTGTCCCCCAAATATTCCTACAGGTCGCACAAGATCTGCCAGCAACCCTCTGATGGTTAAACTGCCGAAATCTCGGCTCTCCGCTCACCTTCACTCTTTCATTCCTCTTTTCTCCCGCCTCTGGAACAAACTCCCTCACTCCCTTCAATCCCACTCCTCCCTCCAGGTCTTTAAAACAGCTGTTCACCACCATCTCTTATCTTCCCCCATCCAAAACCTTGATCTTTTCTACCCCCGCTAATTCACCCCAGATCCACCTTGTTTGAAATTCCAACTTCTTTCCTGGAAGTCCTGGCAGTGTCCATATGTTTTATACCTCTCCCACTGCCCCCTTCCCACGCCCCCCCCCCCAAAGCCCTCGCCCTCTCTCAGATCTCTCGATGTCTCCATGTCTCTCGGTCCCTGCTCTCAAATGTTGTGTTTGTGTCCTTCCCCCTCTCTCCCCATCTTGTCTACCGCTCCCTATGTTATATGTTTTATGTGTCGGTTTGTCTTTCTGTGTGATTAATGTTCGCTCTTTCACGAGCCTCGATATTGTATACAAAAAAAAAAAAAAAAAAAAAAAAAAATTATCCCTAAGGTCTTGTTTATTATTATTTAAACCAGCAATTTTCCCTGAGGGCTTGTTTATTATTCTTTAATCCAGCAATTCTCCCCGAGGGCTTGTTTATTATTCTATAAACCAGCAATTTTCCCTGAGGGCTTGTTTATTATTCTTTAATCCAGCAATTCTCCCTGAGGGCTTGTTTATTATTCAATAAACCAGCAATTCTCCCTTAGGGCTTGTTTATTAATCTTTAATGCAGCAATTTTCCCTGAGGGCTTGTTTATTGTTCTTTAAACCAGCAATTCTCCCTGAGGGCTTGTTTATTATTCTATAAACCAGCAATTTTCCCAGAGGGCTTATTTATTATTCTTTAATCCAGCAATTCTCCCTGAGGGCTTGTTTGTTGTTCTAAAAACCAGCAATTTTCCCTGAGGGCTTGTTTATTATTCTTTAATCCAGCAATTCTCCCTGAGGGCTTGTTTATTATTCTATAAACCAGCAATTTCCCCTGAGGGCTTATTTATTATTCTTTAATCCAGCAATTCTCCCTGAGGTCTTGTTTATTATTCTTTAAACCAGCAATTTTCCCTGATGGCTTGTTTATTATTCTATAAACCAGCAATTTTCCCTGAGGGCTTATTTATTATTCTTTAATGCAGCAATTTTCCCTGAGGGCTTGTTTATTGTTCTTTAAACCAGCAATTCTCCCTGAGGGCTTGTTTATTATTCTATAAACCAGCAATTTTCCCAGAGGGCTTATTTATTATTCTTTAATCCAGCAATTCTCCCTGAGGGCTTGTTTGTTGTTCTAAAAACCAGCAATTTTCCCTGAGGGCTTGTTTATTATTCTTTAATCCAGCAATTCTCCCTGAGGGCTTGTTTATTATTCTATAAACCAGCAATTTCCCCTGAGGGCTTATTTATTATTCTTTAATCCAGCAATTCTCCCTGAGGTCTTGTTTATTATTCTTTAAACCAGCAATTTTCCCTGATGGCTTGTTTATTATTCTATAAACCAGCAATTTTCCCTGAGGGCTTATTTATTATTCTTTAATCCAGCAATTCTCCCTGAGGTCTTGTTTATTATTCTTTAAACCAGCAATTTTCCCTGATGGCTTGTTTATTATTCTTTAATCCAGCAATTATCCCTAAGGTCTTGTTTATTATTATTTAAACCAGCAATTTTCCCTGAGGGCTTGTTTATTATTCTTTAATCCAGCAATTCTCCCCGAGGGCTTGTTTATTATTCTATAGACCAGCAATTTTCCCTGAGGGCTTGTTTATTATTCTTTAATCCAGCAATTCTCCCTGAGGGCTTGTTTATTATTCTTTAATCCAGCAATTCTCCCTGAGGGCTTGTTTATTATTCTTTAATCCAGCAATTCTCCCTGAGGGCTTGTTTATTATTCTTTAATCCAGCAATTTCCCAGAAGGGCTTGTTTATTATTCTTTAATCCAGCAATTTCCCCTGAGGGCTTGTTTATTATTCTATAACCCTGCAATTTCCCCTGAGGGCTTGTTTATTATTCTATAACCCCGCAATTTCCCCTGAGGGCTTGTTTATTATTCTTTAATCCAGCAATTTCCCATAAGGGCTTGTTTATTATTCTTTAATCCAGCAATTTCCCATAAGGGCTTGTTCATTATTCTTTAATCCAGCAATTTCCCATAAGGGCTTGTTTATTATTCTTTAATCCAGCAATTTCCCCTGGGGGCTTGTTTATTATTCTTTAATCCAGCAATTTTCCCTGAGGGCTTGTTTATTATTCTATAAACCCGCAATTCTCCCTGAGGGCTTGTTTATTATTCTTTAATCCAGCAATTTCCCATAAGGGCTTGTTTATTATTCTTTAATCCAGCAATTTCCCGTAAGGGCTTGTTTATTATTCTTTAATCTAGCAATTTCCCGTAAGGGAAATTATTCTTTAATCTTATTCTTTTATTATTTAATCCAGAATTTATTTATTATTCTTTATTATTCTTTAATCCAGAATAATAAACAAGCCTTCCTCTGAGGGCTTGTTAATTTTTCTATAAACCAGCAATTCTCCCTGAGGGCTTGTTAATTTTTCTATAAACCAGCAATTCTCCCTGAGGGCTTGTTTATTATTCTTTAATCCAGCAATTTTCCCTGAGGGCTTGTTTATTATTCTTTAATCCAGCAATTATCCCTAAGGTCTTGTTTATTATTATTTAAACCAGCAATTTTCCCTGAGGGCTTGTTTATTATTCTTTAATCCAGCAATTCGCCCTGAGGGCTTGTTTATTATTCAATAAACCAGCAATTCTCCCTTAGGGCTTGTTTATTAATCTTTAATGCAGCAATTTTCCCTGAGGGCTTGTTTATTGTTCTTTAAACCAGCAATTCTCCCTGAGGGCTTGTTTGTTGTTCTAAAAACCAGCAATTTTCCCTGAGGGCTTGTTTATTATTCTTTAATCCAGCAATTCTCCCTGAGGGCTTGTTTATTATTCTATAAACCAGCAATTTCCCCTGAGGGCTTATTTATTATTCTTTAATCCAGCAATTCTCCCTGAGGTCTTGTTTATTATTCTTTAAACCAGCAATTTTCCCTGATGGCTTGTTTATTATTCTATAAACCAGCAATTTTCCCTGAGGGCTTATTTATTATTCTTTAATGCAGCAATTTTCCCTGAGGGCTTGTTTATTGTTCTTTAAACCAGCAATTCTCCCTGAGGGCTTGTTTATTATTCTATAAACCAGCAATTTTCCCAGAGGGCTTATTTATTATTCCTTAATCCAGCAATTCTCCCTGAGGGCTTGTTTGTTGTTCTAAAAACCAGCAATTTTCCCTGAGGGCTTGTTTATTATTCTTTAATCCAGCAATTCTCCCTGAGGGCTTGTTTATTATTCTATAAACCAGCAATTTCCCCTGAGGGCTTATTTATTATTCTTTAGTCCAGCAATTCTCCCTGAGGTCTTGTTTATTATTCTTTAAACCAGCAATTTTCCCTGATGGCTTGTTTATTATTCTATAAACCAGCAATTTTCCCTGAGGGCTTATTTATTATTCTTCAATCCAGCAATTCTCCCTGAGGTCTTGTTTATTATTCTTTAAACCAGCAATTTTCCCTGAGGGCTTGTTTATTATTCTTTAATCCAGCAATTCTCCCCGAGGGCTTGTTTATTATTCTATAAACCAGCAATTTTCCCTGAGGGCTTGTTTATTATTCTTTAATCCAGCAATTCTCCCTGAGGGCTTGTTTATTATTCTTTAATCCAGCAATTCTCCCTGAGGGCTTGTTTATTATTCTTTAATCCAGCAATTTTCCCTGAGGGCTTGTTTATTCTATAAACCAGCAATTTTCCCTGAGGGCTTGTTTATTATTCTTTAATCCAGCAATTTCCCAGAAGGGCTTGTTTATTATTCTTTAATCCAGCAATTTCCCAGAAGGGCTTGTTTATTATTCTTTAATCCAGCAATTCTCCCTGAGGGCTTGTTTATTATTCTTTAATCCAGCAATTCTCCCTGAGGGCTTGTTTATTCTTTAATCCAGCAATTCTCCCTGAGGGCTTGTTTATTATTCTTTAATCCAGCAATTTTCCCTGAGGGCTTGTTTATTCTATAAACCAGCAATTTTCCCTGAGGGCTTGTTTATTATTCTTTAATCCAGCAATTTTCCCTGAGGGCTTGTTTATTATTCTTTAATCCAGCAATTATCCCTAAGGTCTTGTTTATTATTATTTAAACCAGCAATTTTCCCTGAGGGCTTGTTTATTATTCTTTAATCCAGCAATTCTCCCAGAGGGCTTGTTTATTATTCTATAAACCAGCAATTTTCCCTGAGGGCTTGTTTATTATTCTTTAATCCAGCAATTCTCCCTTCGGGCTTGTTTATTATTCAATAAACCAGCAATTCTCCCTTTGGGCTTGTTTATTAATCTTTAATGCAGCAATTTTCCCTGAGGGCTTGTTTATTTTTCTTTAAACCAGCAATTCTCCCTGAGGGCTTGTTTATTATTCTATAAACCAGCAATTTTCCCTGAGGGCTTATTTATTATTCTTTAATCCAGCAATTCTCCCTGAGGGCTTGTTTGTTGTTCTATAAACCAGCAATTTTCCCTGAGGGCTTGTTTATTATTCTTTAATCCAGCAATTCTCCCTGAGGGCTTGTTTATTATTCTATAAACCAGCAATTTTCCCTGAGGGCTTATTTATTATTCTTCAATCCAGCAATTCTCCCTGAGGTCTTGTTTATTATTCTTTAAACCAGCAATTTTCCCTGATGGCTTGTTTATTATTCTTTAATCCAGCAATTATCCCTAAGGTCTTGTTTATTATTATTTAAACCAGCAATTTTCCCTGAGGGCTTGTTTATTATTCTTTAATCCAGCAATTCTCCCCGAGGGCTTGTTTATTATTCTATAAACCAGCAATTTTCCCTGAGGGCTTGTTTATTATTCTTTAATCCAGCAATTCTCCCTGAGGGCTTGTTTATTATTCTTTAATCCAGCAATTCTCCCTGAGGGCTTGTTTATTATTCTTTAATCCAGCAATTTTCCCTGAGGGCTTGTTTATTCTATAAACCAGCAATTTTCCCTGAGGGCTTGTTTATTATTCTTTAATCCAGCAATTTCCCAGAAGGGCTTGTTTATTATTCTTTAATCCAGCCATTTTCCCTGAGAGATTGTTTATTATTCTTTAATCCAGCAATTCTCCCTGAGGGCTTGTTTATTATTCTTTAATCCAGCAATTTTCCCTGAGGGCTTGTTTATTATTCTATAAACCAGCAATTTTCCCTGAGGGCTTGTTTATTATTCTTTAATCCAGCAATTCTCCCTGAGGGCTTGTTTATTATTCTTTAATCCAGTCATTTTCCCTGAGGGATTGTTTATTCCTCCTTAATCCAGCCATTCTCCCTGAGGGCTTGTTTATTATTCTTTAATCCAGCAATTTCCCAGAAGGGCTTGTTTATTATTCTTTAATCCAGTCATTTTCCCTGAGGGATTGTTTATTCCTCCTTAATCCAGCCATTTTCCCAGATGGCTTGTTTATTATTCTTTAATCCAGCAATTTTCCCTGAGGGCTTGTTTATTATTCTTTAATCCAGCAATTATCCCTCAGGTCTTGTTTATTATTCTTTAATCCAGCAATTTCCCAAAAGGGCTTGTTTATTATTCTTTAATCCAGCAATTTCCCCTGAGGGCTTGTTTATTATTCTATAACCCCGCAATTTCCCCTGAGGGCTTGTTTATTATTCTAGAACCCCGCAATTTCCCCTGAGGGCTTGTTTATTATTCTTTAATCCAGCAATTTCCCATAAGGGCTTGTTTATTATTCTTTAATCCAGCAATTTCCCATAAGGGCTTGTTCATTATTCTTTAATCCAGCAATTTCCCATAAGGGCTTGTTTATTATTCTTTAATCCAGCAATTTCCCCTGAGGGCTTGTTTATTATTCTTTAATCCAGCAATTTTCCCTGAGGGCTTGTTTATTATTCTATAAACCCGCAATTCTCCCTGAGGGCTTGTTTATTATTCTTTAATCCAGCAATTTCCCATAAGGGCTTGTTTATTATTCTTTAATCCAGCAATTATCCCTAAGGTCTTGTTTATTATTATTTAAACCAGCAATTTTCCCTGAGGGCTTGTTTATTATTCTTTAATCCAGCAATTCTCCCTGAGGGCTTGTTTATTATTCTATAAACCAGCAATTTTCCCTGAGGGCTTGTTTATTATTCTTTAATCCAGCAATTCTCCCTGAGGGCTTGTTTATTATTCTTTAATCCAGCAATTCTCCCTGAGGGCTTGTTTATTATTCTTTAATCCAGCAATTTTCCCTGAGGGCTTGTTTATTCTATAAACCAGCAATTTTCCCTGAGGGCTTGTTTATTATTCTTTAATCCAGCAATTTCCCAGAAGGGCTTGTTTATTATTCTTTAATCCAGCCATTTTCCCTGAGAGATTGTTTATTATTCTTTAATCCAGCAATTCTCCCTGAGGGCTTGTTTATTATTCTTTAATCCAGCAATTTTCCCTGAGGGCTTGTTTATTATTCTATAAACCAGCAATTTTCCCTGAGGGCTTGTTTATTATTCTTTAATCCAGCAATTTCCCAGAAGGGCCTGTTTATTATTCTTTAAACCAGCCATTTCCCCTGAGGGCTTGTTTATTATTCTTTAATCCAGCAATTTCCCAGAAGGGCTTGTTTATTATTCTTTAATCCAGTCATTTTCCCTGAGGGATTGTTTATTCCTCCTTAATCCAGCCATTTTCCCAGATGGCTTGTTTATTATTCTTTAATCCAGCAATTTTCCCTGAGGGCTTGTTTATTATTCTTTAATCCAGCAATTTTACCTGAGGGCTTGTTTATTATTCTTTAATCCAGCAATTATCCCTAAGGTCTTGTTTATTATTCTTTAATCCAGCAATTCTCCCTGACGGCTTGTTTATTATTCTATAAACCAGCAATTCTCCCGAAAGGCTTGTTTATTATTCTTTAATCCAGCAATTCTCCCTGAAGGATTGTTTATTATTCTTTAATCCAGCAATTTTCCCTGAGGGCTTGTTTATTATTCTTTAATCCAGCAATTCTCCCTGAGGGCTTGTTTATTATTCTTTAAACCAGCAATTCTCCCTGAAGGATTGTTTATTATTCTTTAATCCAGCAATTCTCCCTGAAGGATTGTTTATTATTCTTTAATCCAGCAATTTTCCCTGAGGGCTTGTTTATTATTCTTTAATCCAGCAATTCTCCCTGAGGGCTTGTTTATTATTCTTTAATCCAGCAATTTTCCCTGAGGGCTTGTTTATTCTATAAACCAGCAATTTTCCCTGAGGGCTTGTTTATTATTCTTTAATCCAGCAATTTCCCAGAAGGGCCTGTTTATTATTCTTTAAACCAGCCATTTCCCCTGAGGGCTTGTTTATTATTCTTTAATCCAGCAATTTCCCAGAAGGGCTTGTTTATTATTCTTTAATCCAGTCATTTTCCCTGAGGGATTGTTTATTCCTCCTTAATCCAGCCATTTTCCCAGATGGCTTGTTTATTATTCTTTAATCCAGCAATTTTCCCTGAGGGCTTGTTTATTATTCTTTAATCCAGCAATTTTACCTGAGGGCTTGTTTATTATTCTTTAATCCAGCAATTATCCCTAAGGTCTTGTTTATTATTCTTTAATCCAGCAATTCTCCCTGACGGCTTGTTTATTATTCTATAAACCAGCAATTCTCCCGAAAGGCTTGTTTATTATTCTTTAATCCAGCAATTCTCCCTGAAGGATTGTTTATTATTCTTTAATCCAGCAATTTTCCCTGAGGGCTTGTTTATTATTCTTTAATCCAGCAATTATCCCCAAGGTCTTGTTTATTATTCTTTAAACCAGCAATTCTCCCGAAAGGATTGTTTATTATTCTTTAGTCCAGCAATTTTCCCTGAGGGCTTGTTTAGTATTCTATAATCCAGCAATTATCCCTAAGGTCTTGATTATTATTCTATAAACCAGCAATTCTCCCGAAGGGCTTGTTTATTATTCTTTAATCCAGCAATTATCCCTAAGGTCTTGTTTATTATTCTTTAAACCAGCAATTCTCCCGAAGGGCTTGTTTATTATTCTTTAATCCAGCAATTATCCCTAAGGTCTTGTTTATTATTCTATAAACCAGCAATTTTCCCTGAGGGCTTGTTTATTAATCTTTAAACCAGCAATTTTCCCTGAGGGCTTGTTTATTCTTTAATCCAGCAATTCTCCCTGAGGGCTTGTTTATTATTCTATAAACCAGCAATTCTCCCTGAGGGCTTGTTTATTATTCTTTAATCCAGCAATTATCCCGAAGGTCTTGTTTATTATTCTTTAAACCAGCAATTCTCCCGAAAGGATTGTTTATTATTCTTTAGTCCAGCAATTTTCCCTGAGGGCTTGTTTAGTATTCTATAATCCAGCAATTATCCCTAAGGTCTTGATTATTATTCTATAAACCAGCAATTCTCCCGAAGGGCTTGTTTATTATTCTTTAATCCAGCAATTATCCCTAAGGTCTTGTTTATTATTCTTTAAACCAGCAATTCTCCCGAAGGGCTTGTTTATTATTCTTTAATCCAGCAATTATCCCTAAGGTCTTGTTTATTATTCTATAAACCAGCAATTTTCCCTGAGGGCTTGTTTATTAATCTTTAAACCAGCAATTTTCCCTGAGGGCTTGTTTATTCTTTAATCCAGCAATTCTCCCTGAGGGCTTGTTTATTATTCTATAAACCAGCAATTCTCCCTGAGGGCTTGTTTATTATTCTTTAAACCAGCAATTCTCCATAAAGGATTGTTTATTATTCTTTAGTCCAGCAATTTTCCCTGAGGGCTTGTTTATTATTCTTTAATCCAGCAATTCTCCCTGAGGGCTTGTTTATTATTCTATAAACCAGCAATTTTCCCTGAGGGCTTGTTTATTATTCTTTAATCCAGCAATTCTCCCTGAGGGCTTGTTTATTATTCTTTAATCCAGCAATTCTCCCTGAGGGCTTGTTTATTATTCTTTAATCCAGCAATTTTCCCTGAGGGCTTGTTTATTCTATAAACCAGCAATTTTCCCTGAGGGCTTGTTTATTATTCTTTAATCCAGCAATTTCCCAGAAGGGCTTGTTTATTATTCTTTAATCCAGCCATTTTCCCTGAGAGATTGTTTATTATTCTTTAATCCAGCAATTCTCCCTGAGGGCTTGTTTATTATTCTTTAATCCAGCAATTTTCCCTGAGGGCTTGTTTATTATTCTATAAACCAGCAATTTTCCCTGAGGGCTTGTTTATTATTCTTTAATCCAGCAATTTCCCAGAAGGGCCTGTTTATTATTCTTTAAACCAGCCATTTCCCCTGAGGGCTTGTTTATTATTCTTTAATCCAGCAATTTCCCAGAAGGGCTTGTTTATTATTCTTTAATCCAGTCATTTTCCCTGAGGGATTGTTTATTCCTCCTTAATCCAGCCATTTTCCCAGATGGCTTGTTTATTATTCTTTAATCCAGCAATTTTCCCTGAGGGCTTGTTTATTATTCTTTAATCCAGCAATTATCCCTCAGGTCTTGTTTATTATTCTTTAATCCAGCAATTTCTCTGAGGGCTTGTTTATTATTCATTAATCCAGCAATTCTCCCTCAGGGCTTGTTTATTATTCTTTAATCCAGCAATTTTCCCTGAGGGCTTGTTCATTCTTTAAACTAGCAATTCTCCCTAAGCGCTTGTTTATTATTCGTTAAATCAGAAATTTTCCTGGAGGGATTGTATACTATTCATTAAACCAGGCATTCTCCCTAAGGGCTTGTTTATTATTCTTTAAACCAGCAATTCTCCCTCAGGGCTTGTTTATTATTCTTTAATCCAGCAATTCTCCCTGAGGGCTTGTTTATTATTCTATAATCCAGCAATTCTCCCTAAGGGCTTGTTTATTATTCTTTAAACCAGCAATTCTCCCTAAGGGCCTGTTTATTATTCTTTAATTCAGCCATTTTCACTGAGGGCTTGTTTATTATTCTTTAATCCAGCCATTTCCCTGAGGGCTTGTTCATTATTCTTTAATCCAGCAATTCTCCCTAAGGGCTTGTTTATTATTCTTTAAACCAGCAATTCTCCCTAAGGGCCTGTTTATTATTCTTTAATCCAGCCATTTTCACTGAGGGCTTGTTTATTATTCTTTAATCCAGCCATTTTCCCTGAGGGCTTGTTTATTATTCTTTAATCCAGCCATTTTCGCTGAGGGCTTGTTTATTATTCTTTAATCCAGCCATTTTCCCTGAGGGCTTGTTCATTATTCTTTAATCCAGCCATTTTCCCTCAGGGCTTGTTTATTATTATTTAAACCAGCAATTCTCCCTAAGGGATGGTTATCGTTCTTTAATCCAGCCATTTCCCCTGAGGGATTGTTTATTATTCTTTAATCCAGCAATTTTCCCTGAGGGCTTGTTTATTATTCTTTAATCCAGCAATTCTCCCTGAGGGCTTGTTTATTATTCTATAAACCAGCAATTTTCCCTGAGGGCTTGTTTATTATTCTTTAATCCAGCAATTTCCCAGAAGGGCTTGTTTATTATTCTTTAATCCAGCCATTTTCCCTGAGGGATTGTTTATTCCTCCTTAATCCAGCCATTTTCCCTGAGGGCCTGTTTATTATTCTTTAAACCAGCCATTTTCCCTGAGGGATTGTTTATTATTCTTTAATCCAGCAATTCTCCCTAAGGGCTTGTTTATTATTTTTTAAACCAGCAATTCTCCCTAAGGGATTGTTTATCACTCTTTAAACCAGAAATTCACCTGAAGGGCTTTTTTATTATTAAAAAAAAATAGTAATTCTCCCCAAAAATAGTAATTTAAACCAGGCATTCTCAATGAGGGCTTGAACAGGCAGCCACTGACTTGCGAACTCCCGACATCCGAACACCCGTACTTACGAACGAAATCCCATTAAAATGTTTTTACAGTTTATTTAACAAACAAAAAATCCCTCTGCAATGTTTTTTCAAAGCAAGCCATGGATCAGGTGGTGATAAATTCCTTCAAGCTGTACTATCAGAGTATGAGCTATGCTCAAACATTTCAGGCAACAGAAGGTCAGGATACTGCAACCCTGATGGAGTATTGGAAGAGTTACAACATCGACAGTTGCATTAAAAACATTACAGAGTCCTGGCACGAGGTGAAGTCCACAAACTCTGCTCCAGCTTGTACATGACTTCCTGAGAGCCTGAGGAAGAAGTGATTGGCAAGATTATCCAGTTGGGTCGACAACTTGAGCTGTAGATGAATGCAGATGATGTCCAGCAGCTGCACGAGTCCCATTCCCAGCCACTCAGTAACGAGGACTTCATTGAAATGAAGGGCCAGATTATGTCAGAGTAAGCTAGAGGAGATGAGGAGGTCGACGAGATTTCCAAATGGTTCACCATCAAGGGCATGGCTGAAGCTTTTAGTCTTATCGAGAATGGCTTGGCTTGCAACTGAAGACCCTAACAAAGATAGGTTCACCAAAGTGGCAAGAACCATCACCGATGCCCTCAGCTGCTACACGATGATTAATGATGAGAAGAGGCATCTGCTCAGTCTTCCTTGGACAGATTTTTCAAGAAGGCAGAAAGGGAGCCAGCACTTCACGTGCAGAGGATCCAGATGATCCAGAGCCAGTGCCAGTGCCATCTACTTCTGCAGGTATGCCACAGAATAGTCTCCCATCAGCCTCATCTCCAGCATCACGATCACCACCTTCAGCATCCTCTTCCAATTAGTGCTATTTAACAGTCAAGGGAATGAACAATAAATATATTTATTTACATTAATTAAGGGTGTCCATTTTGTTTTAATTTTATTTTACTTACGTGTTATTCATCAATGTGTGTGGGCCGTCTTTCGGATAGACGTTAAACTGGACGTCCCGTCGCACACTCGCCTCTACGCTGTGTCTAGCCTGATTTGGAATTTTTGTCCACATCCCTATTTTCTCCATGTAGCCCTCCACTTTATTTCGTCAATCTTCCCTGCTTTTTGTTGTTTCATCCTCTTTCTCTTGTAATTTCTTCTTTTTTTTTGGCCATATCCGTTCTATATGTTACAGATATTCCACGAGCCTCGATGCTGTATAAGGGTTAGTTTATTATTCTTCCTGAGAGCTTGTTTATTATTTAAATCAGCCATTGTATCTCAGAGCTTGAGCTCTTAACCAATATTGAGTGGTGATGTTTGAGTATCCAACATCTTCAGAAAAGTTCTTATTTATTGTTTTTTCACAATTATTTTCTAACATCCTCGTCCTTGGCTTTAGCGGTTAGGGTGCCGGCTTGGGATCCTAGGATCCTGGGTTCGAATCCTGGTCGATCGCTGAATTAACGTCAAGGGGTTGACACAGCCTGTCATCCTTCTGAGGTCGGCAAATTGAGTACCAGTTCACTGGTAATTCCCTGTGTGTTGCAAGAGGCGACCAATATGGTTGGCAGCAGGAAGGGCATCCGGCCATAAAACATTGCTTCAAAAAGGGGACCAAGGCCAGCCCCTGCTCTGTGGGGAAAAATGGCCTCTAAAGGTGGTTCTTTCTTTTTTCCTTCTATCCTCATGTTTGTATAATACCTTTGCTCGTAATAACAATTTGATACCTTCACCTTCTTGATTAATTAAATGAATCTCAACAAAGTCAAACCTACTAGGTAGTCACGTGATTAAACGTGGTGGTAATTGAAGGAGAATTTCGGCAATTTTGTTTCTGACGTCAATCATTTTCATGTCAACATCGACTGCAACAATTGTGGTGTCATTGCTAAAACACAACAAAAGTTTAAGAACCCCATTTCTCACTCCCAAACCACTGGAATAACTCTGGCAGCGAAACAGTGACCACCCCATCTACATCTCCTTCTCAGATGATAAGGGACAGCACTCATCCTAACTCTCTCTCTTCCTCATATGTGGTGATTTAAATTGTCACAATGCTAATTGGCTGGGTGTTGATACCACTCTCATCAGCCACAGGACTTTTGCAAAGGACTTCTGTGACTCCATGGGACTGACTCAATGTGTAAACTTTCTCACCCAGATTTCTGTCAATGACAAATCTTCACTTCTGGATTTGGTGATGATCAACTTCCCTGCCAACGTATCTTTCTCTTCCTCCACCCCAACTGTCATGTTATTGTGAAAATCGACATCTCTCCAGCCTTTATCAGAGAACAGCCTCAGTGCCAGTGAGTCTGGCAGTTCACTCAGGCAAACTGGCAACCAACAACAAAAACAAACCAACAACAACTACCAACAACCAACAACAACCAAACAAACAAACAACTACAAGCAACCTTCACACTTCAGGACTGATTTCCTATATCTACCACCTCTGATATAAATTCAGTTAGGTAGGGAATTATTCCACAAAAACCTGCTCTCTCTCTCATGCACAGATTCATCCCATCTCGTCTTCATTTACCTTACTCATCCTCTGCCCTTGGTACTCTGAATCCTGTGGTGAGGCAGTTGCCTTAAAACAACTTGCATTCTCCTCCCGGACGGCAACCTCAGATCATTCTACAAAGACCGCAACAAGTGTGTGGCTACTCTCAGGAGAACCAGAAAGCAACTATTTATACCAAAAAAAAAAAACTTCAGCTTTGCACACGTTTAATGTTAAATATATTTACAACAACATGTGACAATTCAGCAATTGGCTTTATCCATGCTTAAAAGATTCAAGAAATAAATTGAACACAAAAATGTCCAGTCAGATATTTACAGGTTAACTGGAAAAATGCAAATACCGTATCAAAAAAATGCGAATGAGGTATTCTTGAAGGAAAAAGATCTTTGGATGCCATGTTTTCGGATAAAAAGCAATTAAAATGTCCACATATAAGCAATAAACAGTGGAATGAACAAATTCCACAAGAGTACCTTTGCAAAAGTAGCTTTTGAAAGAGCAATTAAAATTCATTGTGCTTTACAAAATGAACACGTGACCCGTGCCCGTAACGCAAACAAACATATTCACAGTTGTTGCCTGAGGAAATTCTCTAACCTTATCAGAATTCTTCCCGTGAATTCAAGTACCTTCAAGACAATGTCTGTGCTGAACCTGTCATTGGGGATTTGTGGGAATGGCAAAACGTCTGGGTACTGGGTTTTCAGAGCATCGATGCCAAGCACTTCCAAAGTGAGCACATCGTTGGTTAAACCCAGAAACACAGGATTGAGACTCTCCACCCTTTCTGCCAGACACTGTATCTTCGTGTCTTTGTCCGCCTGACCCCAGACGGAATACTCGACCGCGATCAGCCCAAACTTGACAGCTTGGTAGCATTTCAAGCAAACCCACTCATTTGCATTGCGATGCAGGTCATTCCGAGCTGCCGATAGGTTCACCCTGGCTTGTCGGATCCAGCGCCTCGCCTCCAAGGGATTCCCCCCGATGTTGAAGGAAGTATGGGGGGACGAGCGATCCGACTGATTTTTTGTACCTCCTCCTGTGGAACACTTGGAATGGAAAGTCTTTTCCTCTTTGCGATGACTTGTAGCTTCTTGGTTCCAGGATTTGAAAAATCTTTCGAAGGAAAACGCGTCGGTATGAAACGGGTAGCTATGCCTGCGCATTTCTGCCCTGACGTTTCTACCAACGGAAGCCAGGCGTTTAATTTCGTTCTGCAGGTGCTTGAACACCTCTGTGGCAATATCGTACCTCTCGACATTCTTATCGGGATGCCACTTCAGATACAGTCGACGGATGATCTTCTTGCGTTCTCCTTCAGGTCCTTTCCAGGCCCGCTCCAAGACTGTCGATATTCCATTCAAAATGTCTTTTAAAACAAATGTTTTTTCCACGTTCTCCGTTTGCATCTTGTAAGGCGATCCTTTTGGGCTTTCAGTGGGAAATTCATCTTTTGCATTCTGCTGATTACTCTCTTCAAATTTGTCTTCATGATCGGGCATAAAGGAATCTTCAGGTAGTAAAAGTTTATACAAATCAAGAGAACTGACAACTTTGTATTCGTTGTATCCCACATCGATAAGGTAAAGTTTTTCAAGAACTGAATCCTCCTCATTATTTTTGTCAACCTCCTGAACAACAACACTATACGTGTACACTGGCTGGTATGCCGTAGTATTGTCTTTACCTTCTGCATCCACCAAATAACCAACATACTCACCTGAATCAAAGACGTTGGTTGGGTCCATGACAAGCAAATGATGGATTGCCGGAGGAATAAGTGTTCCTGGATTAGGCATCTCGACTTTTGATGTTCCTGTTCCACCACCAGACTTGATGCCAAGATTATCCAATGCATTTGATATGCGGTACATGTCACTGCATCCAAGCATGGCGATCAAATAGGATGCATCAGAAATCAAATTGTCCATCCCTGATTTTATAGCGATCGCTAGCGAAAGGAGGAAGTTGATGTCTTTCAAATCAGAGTGCTGCACGTACAGGTGCACCGAATCATTATTGGTTTTTTGCAAGAATGCCAGTGTGTCACACCTGGTCTTTGACACTGGGTCAGAATCTTTCAGGTAAATGGTAGTTTGCAGTTTTTGATAGCAAGTCACTTTCAGCAGCTCACGAAAGGCCTTGCAAAGCAAAGTGCACCTGTCTTCATTTGCTAGAAAAGCGCTTTCATTCTCATGCTTCACTATTTGAAGTAGGCCTGAGGTGAACTGTTCGGATGAAAGCAGCAGCTGCAACCGACCTTGTAGTGAGCAAAGCCTGCCGTACTGGCAAGGTTTGGGGTCTGCATCATCCAGGTGCTCCTCAATCGTGCTGCTGAGGCTCTTTGGGCGCATTCTGCTGGGCAGCATGGAAACTAGCTTTGCATGGAGCACATGATCATTTCCCAAAAAGCATTGGCTGAAGTCCATTAGCAATTCAACTGACATATTGTTATTCTGAATGCGGCTCCGGAAGTGTGGGGAATCGTCAAACATTAGCCGGTTAGACCGTACCAACTTGCCGTTGTGGCTGGGCAAGTAGAGGATAGTGTCACGGATGTTTTCCAACTCCGTTCTAACAAACCCAGGATCCGCTTGAAGCTTTTTAAACAAACCAGCCACAGCCTGCTTTACCGTCCGCATTGCAGCAGCTTCCAGTCTCTTATCTTCAGCTTCTTTTGAAATCCGTGACAAAAGGTCAACATACTGTTTCACTGTTGGCATGTCCTCCATGCCGAGCAACTTGAAGAGACGGTGGTAGAGGCTAAGCTCTATGGGTAGCTTGTACAAGTAAGGCCTCAGGTCAACCTCATTTTCCATTGTAATTATAACTTCCTCTGCCTTCACAAGCTTCCTTCCTTCTTCAACTGCTACAATTGGCACACCACGAAGCTTGTATCGAAAATCAATTTGCTGAGCATTCAGATATGTATAGATGCTCATCAATGAAGAAGTCCTTGTCAACACAGCCTCCTCATCAGTTGGAAGGACACTGCAGATTGTTTTACAATGGGCAATGACTTTTTCAATCGGCGGTTCTATGCTCGTGTTCAACATGACCAAAAGATTATCCATCTGTCGTTCGGCAGCTGTGCCAGGTTTCCTTTGTTCCCTGATGGATTTGGGGCAAGCTGTTTCAGGCAGAATCAGGCAGGATGTCCAAAGCAACAACATAGAGTCTGCGTTTGCATAGCTGGGACTGACCTGAGAACCACTGAAGCGAATCAGAGGCAAAGTGCCTTTCGACTCCTGAAACTGTGGGTGGAGGTGAACGAGATTGCGAGGAGCTGGTTTTGGGTAGATAAATGCAATGGAAGAAAGATCTCTCAGCAAGCTTACGGTGAAGAGGTCGTCACGCTCTTGAAAAAGGTGGTCCAAAAATATATCTACAGTGTGTTTCAATGTTTCGAATGTCCACCGCTCGGTTTGTGACTTGTTAGCTATGTCTCGAGCAAAAAACAACAACTGCTGATGAGGTATATCATGTTTCAGACCAATGGTCCTCAAGAACTTAACCCAGGAGTGCTGACATTGGAGTGGATCGCTCGGTTTGACGATCTTCATCATTGACTCGAAAAATGAATCGGGTATGAATGATTTTTCTGGGAGCATCACATTGTACAACTTAATCGTTTTGTCGTAAAAGCTTTTAGGTGATTTCAGTCGACCATCAACATCGAGAATGAACAACAAGCTTTCCAAACGAGCAATGAGTTTTTGCTGCCAGTCACCCATTTGTTCCGATTCGACAATGTGCTTTTGTAAATGGATTACATGATGTAACTTTGCTTCGTTTGAAAGGGTGTCAAATTTTGGCAAGATGTACTTCAAGTACACTTCCAAATCCCCAATCGGAATGCACCCTAAGTACACATACAGCTCCCTGAACTGCATGTTGTCCACAAGAAAAGCAGCGGATGCAAACTTTGTCCACGACTCCATCTCGGCTGCTGGAACAGATTTCGTCAAAACGTGACAGGTGCGAAATTTATGGAGACTCACAAAGTTTCCCCCAATGGTTTTATAACATGGGATCATTTTTAGGGTCGCTTGGATGTTTTCATGTCCAAGGTCTCCAAGGTGGACAGCAAAATATCCCAAAATTGTGTTGTTATCTTTTTCATTCAGCTTTTCTGGATTGAAGGTGTTCGATTTGATCATGTATTCGAGCATGTGCAAGATGCTCACACAATCCTCAATGGTGGCCGTACGCCGTGAACGCAGAGCGCTGAGCTGAGTCTCGCAGGAAGATATCTTTGGCAACATCAGGTGCAAACATCCGGCTTTCATCAGCACAGATACAAGTGGGTCATTGTGCATTTGCGGAAAGATCACAAACTTCATCAGACCGAGTGGAGCTAGGAATTCCTTTTTTGGGACCAAAAGTCCCGATTTTGACTCGGTGAATGTGACAGCCGGCAACAAAGCCCATTCTTTCAACAAATTGACAATTCCTTCAAATGGGACAAACTTAGATGACTCCGAGTCCTTCGAAGCTGACAAAAGAAACTGCCAACAACGTTTTAACCATGTTTCTCCAACATTGTCGTGGTTCCAGGGCACGACCGTTTTACTGTTGTACTCTTTTGGCAGAGAAATTGGAAGAAGTTCAGAAAAGCTTTGCACAGTGAAAGGCTTTGCAACACCACATTTATGAAGAGTCTCTTGATAGCTCGTGTATATACTCTCCATAAACAGGTTTCCACGTGAACTAAAAAGGTCACTATGGGTCGCAAGGAACTTGGGTTTCTTGCCATCGAAGACTTGAAGTACGCCATCCATTGTCACAAGAAGAGGGAGGCCGTCGATGGTCAATTTCCTTTCTTCCGCATTTTTCAAACAGTAATCAACGAGAATTTTTATGTTTTGAAACAATTTAAACTTGCTGTTTTTCAATGGACATGGTAATGCGCCCAGCTGGCAGATGGAATCCCCTGACTGAAATGTCCTCAGAAAGGTGCATATGTCTTGTGGAGTCACCTGATCAACAGGAACACCGGCTTCCAGAAAGCAGTCATGCAAGCTGTTGGTTTCCTCGGAACTGTGGACAAGCTTGAACCCAATGTCCATCAGGATGTGCTTTAGCTTGAACACATTTTCTGCGATTGCTTTCCGTGCAGGGAGGTTTAAATTGGTGTTTTTTCCAGCTTGCAGTTCTGCTTGCAATAAGTTGTCGAAGTATGGCTTTAGGTTCATCAGGCTCGATGAGGAATGCCACGATATGTTGTAGGATGTACCGTCATCTGATTGGGTTTTCCGGTCCTGAGCTACCTCCCTCACCACTGGTATGAGACACGTTCCTAATGCATGTGACCATCTATAGACTGCTGACACGATGCACTGCCATTCCAGGTAGATGTCCATTTTGCGGAGTGGGAAAAAATTGAAATACCTCTTGATCATCTGTTGTAGCTTGAGCAACGAGATGTTTTTTTCTGTTGCAGAATGTGGGCCCATCATTTCAAAGCAATGTTTCTGCAACTGAAATAAAAGTTCTGTGTATGCCGGAGCGATGATTTTCGTCAACAGCTCAGTGTTCCAAATACCCCGAATGCTGATGCCATCTTCCCTCCAAAGGCTTCGTCGGGAGGCATCCAAAGCAAAGTGGCCATTGATGTGAACGGGAAGGCCAGTTTCCATCGAGAGGGGAAGAAAGCAAAATGCCCGAGAAGGATTTTTGACTTTTGGGCTGATGCAAGCGGCGACTCCACCACGCGGTAGGAGGGCAATGTCATTATTTTTGAAGGCAGCGAGCAGAGATGGAGTGATATCCTCAGCATCTGAAAAACCAAACCTATTGCACAGAAGCCATGATGTGGCATTGTCATCAGAATCTGTCATATCCAGTTTGTATGACACTTGTTGCACACCAAGCCGACTCGGTTCATAACTTTGTAAAGAGGGACTATAAATAGAAGAGCAAAACCCCTTTTTTATTATGCGGTCATTTTCTGACATCTGGATTTCAACTGAATACAATACATTCATTTTACCTTCATGGTCCATTTCACTAATGCTCACTTTTTCAATGTGATTCAAGAACAGCAGCAGTTCCGCTCCATATGATCTCAAGCTGTCCATCAAATTGTTCACCATTCTATCTGGCATCGGAATCGAAACAATTTCTGACTTTTTTGCCAATTCGTGTGTTCGGATAGGAAAACGAAACATGACAGAATTTTCCAAAGTGAGCAGATTTCCCAAGAAGGGCTGAAGTACGTCGGAGAACTGCAACCGAAAATCCTCGTCGATATCTGTGAACATCCGGCCGGGACTGATGGTCGAAGCTCCGGGTGCGAATCTCGAATGAGGGTCAAAGATACAAAGGGTGCTGTTATTCGAAAGCAGCATAGGGCAGTCAGTAATATGGTACACAGAGTTGAAGCCAATGCCGTACTGTCCCGTTTTGTTTGGGTTTATCATTTTGGTTCCTCGCCCAATGTGCTGTATTCCTCGAATATCATCCACTGAAAATGGTTGGTTGTTATACACACAAAGTGCTGGCCCTTGCAAAGCTCCCCATTTCTCGTCAAAAATGCGTTCCTTGGGATGCTCCCGTGGGTCCCAAATGAAGTGAATTTCTGTGGCTTCTGCATCATCGGCGTTTTGCAAAAGCTCTTTCAACATTTCATTTTCTGATGGATAGGCATTCAGGATACTTCTTATCCGGTTAGTTAACTTCTCTCGTTGGCCAAATTCGGTTCCCAAATTGGAGAAATCGACATTGGATGCGTATTTCTCCAAAGCCTTGTGCCGCTTTGGCACGACACCAAGTTTCACAGCAATCTCTCGTGGAATCTCCGGGTGGCAATACCTGACTTTGGAATCTTTCATGGTTATCCATGGACAGTCATTGTAGCAGAGACACTCCGCTAGGTGCAACGTCATATTTGTATCCGGCAGAAGGATCTGGCCTACAAATGCCTGGCAAAAATGCTGATCTTTGTCACGTATGTGATTGCAAATGCCCTCTGTAATGATTCTTCTGCACAGCTGAAAGTCCTCGTTATCAAGTTGCTTTGAGCCGTAAGTTTGTTTTAAATCTTGTAGGACAGACAAAAAGGCAGACACCAAAAACTGCTGCTTCACTCCGACCTTGTCAAATAATTCACGGCAATCTGTTCTGAGTTTTATGGGTAACTGGAACAGATAAGGCGCTGCAGAGAATTCCAAGTTGAAGGCAACCTTTTGTGCAGAAACAAAGCGATTTTCCACCAGAATGAACCGTTGTTTCTGCATCTCCTCGATGATAAATGCCCTTGCATGTTCGTAATGCATGACGGAGTCGTTGAGGTACTTGTAACAGGCATAGCAAATGTCCTCCACATGGGAAGTGAAGTGTTCTGCCAACGAGGCTTCCTTCAACTGATCGACGACCATCTGTATGGAAGGCTTTTTGAGCAATCCAAGTAACTCCTTCACAACGATCGGTAAACTTCCACACCCTCCTGGTTTGTTTTCATTCAAAACCGAGTGAAGCAAGCACACGAGATCTTGGTGTTCTGAAGTGTACAATTCGTTGGCCGAAAAAAGAGGGCACCGTGAATCGTTGCTGATTTTCCACTTTAAAGGGAAGCCTTCGGGTATTTGAAGCTGTGGGAGAAAAGGAATTGATCGCAATTTCCTGATCGTTTCTTCTGTCAGTCGGTCGCCTTTGCACAGTTTCTCATTGATCAGTTGTAATATCACGGCAGTTCTTGAGCAGGCTTTCTCTTTGTCACTTTCGACCAAAGCAGAGATAGACTGCACCCTTTCGATGAGGTCTTCCCATGAAATGCAGTCTTTCATCATTCCGAGCCTCTCGAGTTTTACGAGTCTAACAGGATCGAGGTATTCCGAAGCACTCTTATCTGGAAACCTCCCATCTTCATCATCATACAGCTTTGACACTTTGCCTGATGGATGGATCAGTCTCGACGGACAACTCAAATGTTTGTCTTCAGCGCTGCATGGGATGCATGGTGTCTTCCATAAAATGGCCATGAAGTCTACCACGTGCGTGTCCAAAATATACAATAAGAGGAGGTCACGTGTTTTGGAATCACAGTCTTGAATGTTCGGCATAAACACATCTCGGAAGAACCGCTTCTCTGTTATCGTTTTTGCCTCAATCGCTTCTAAGCACCCGGCTCGTTCAAAGCCCCTTTTCACCCAAGTTGGAAGCATTACAGGGCACAGGGTCTGGCTACTTATCCGTTGCAAACAGGTGGAAAAAGTTTCAAATGCAGCTTGTCCGATGTCCGTGTGGTTAAACAATTTGTCATCCAAAAACCTGGCATCTTTAATCGAAACCCATTTCTTCCCATCGGAAAACACTTCTTCAAAACGGTTGTCTTCACCGAGACACAATCGCCGGTAAAACGCTTTCCAAATTGCTGAGAAATCATTATGCACAGCGTTTGGGTTGGGCCAGACATCATGGTAGGTGTAGTTCACAAGCTCGCCATTAAGCGCCATGTCACGAAGAAGGCAGATCTCATTTATGTACACCTGACATATTACATCTTTCATGAACAGATTGTTCCATTTCCCTTTGAAGTCTGTTTTCCAAATCTCTTTGCGGTTGGAAGAAACAGCAAAGCATCCATTGATGTGAACAGGAAGACCTGTTTTTATCCTCAGCGGCAAATAGCAAAATATTTCACCCAGCTTATCCCAATGGTCCCTGACCTTCCATTTCTCCTTAACCTTCTGTAGGGGAACAGCAAGGCCTCCACATGGGATCAGGCCGAACTTGAGACCTTCTTCTTGTAGGCAGAAGTCCAAAGCCTGCTCGGTTACCATGCATGAGTGTATTAGCCAATAACTTTGTTCAACACCAATGTCAGAAGGTGCATTGTGAAGGCTCTCCTTGCCTACTTCAGCTATCTCAAAATATGCCGCAGTACCGTTTTGTGCTGAGGTTTCACCCAAAGGCTCTTCGTCTGAACCGGGAATTCCCTCAACATCGATTGTAACTACACTCGAAGACATAGGGGCCTTCTCTCTGTGGTGGCGTACTCCAGTTGCAAGCAGCTCTTTGATAAATCTTGCAGACTCAGTCAAAATGTTGCAGGGTCCTGAGGTTACCACAGATGGGCACTGTGTTTTGGACAGCATGATCAGGTTTTTTGCCATAGCAGGGTCTGTGATGTCTTGTTCCATGCACTTCAGGGCCATTTTCTCCACATTCTGAGTAAAAATGATGAGCTTGTAATTGCTTTGCTTCAGCTGTTCAATAAACGATGAAATGTCAACGATGTTGTAAAATGTCTTGCTGATCTCACTTTCTGCAGCTTCCTGTTCTGTCCTGAAAGGCAGGCGGAAGAGCGTTCCAGGATATTCATAGGGGGCACTCCTAGTCAGTGGGAGATCACATCCAAATACCTTCATGAATGGATGGAATTGATTTGGAAATTTTTGCAGGCGTTTGTGCTCCGCTGCCCAGTTCAATTTGATTCCAGGATTAGACTTGTCCCGAATATGCTTGTTTAGATGGCAAATGTTTGGGTCAAACATGATCATGAATTGCCGGCTTATGAACATTGGCACGTCGGTGATATGGTACACTGAATTGAATCCCAAACCAAATTTTCCAACTTTGTCCATCTGATCTTTCTTAAACGAGTGGCCCAGCCTGGTAATGTTTGCGAAGTCCGAATCTGTAAAGACGGCATCGTTGTATGCCCACAGAGCAGGACCATGACAAGCGGCCATGCCAGGATCCAGGAGGTTGTCTTTCATGTCGGAATTGGTACGTAAATCAACCATAAAGCTGCACTTTGATGCTCCAGCATCATCGGCATTTTGAATGAGCTCCTTGAAAATGTCTGAAACAGAAGGGTACTCCTGCAGGATGTTCCTTATTCTTACAGCCAACGGTTCATGCTGACCATACTGTTCAAAGCCTAGATTCTCAGGATTAATGAGACGAGTGCTCAGGCAAGGGATGTTCAGCCACTCCGCGGTCTTCATTGGAATATCATCGTGCAGAAGAAAAATTGGTTCAGCAGCATCTTCCAAAATATCGTGCAGATCATCGACTTTTATATCGCAATACGTGCAGGCATGTATTGGCTTCATAATGGCTCGGGGCTCTTCTGTTTGAATAAGTATCGGAGTATCTCGATGAAGAATCACCTGGTTTTGGTGAAGCCAGTGCATTATGTTTAGAGCTGTACGCACTTCCGCCTTTGGGTCAGTTGGCATTTCTTCGTCGTCGCTATTCTTCTTAATCTGCTGCAAAACTTCCAACACGTTGTAGGACGTGACTTCTCCCAAGGACCCACAGTATTCAAAAAGCTTGCCAAATCGGGAAAGTGACTTCGGAAGCAGGTAAAGGTAAGGTTCCAAGTCAAGATCTTCGACTGCAGTTAACATCATGCTGGCAGGAGTGGAGAAGCATCTTCCCGTCCATACCCATGCAAATTGCAGCTTCAAAAACTGCTCGCCATCTTTTTGAAGGTTTTTCTGCATGTGTTCATACACCTCAAACAACAGGCGGTGAAAAAGGTACTCATTGTTTTCACCATTCTCGCGATTCCTTTGCCAGTTCACCACCACTTCCAAATGCTCCAGAATGTATTTTGTGGGTGGTTCAAGATATAAGCCAAACATGTTCCCAAATTCAGTTGAGCCCACTTCAACAACAGCAATGGACGAGCCCACGATCTTTGCATAAGACACGTCGGTCATGTCAGCTGGTGCACAGAAAGACTCCTTCTCTGCTTTCCAAGTTAGAGTTGAAGGATAATCGCTGGGTCTTTCTGACATAGCTGGAACCCATTTTAATCTTTGCAGCTCCATCTTGGTCTGCTCAGTCATGATGTTGCATACACCTGGTCTGCCCAACTCCATCATCAAAGTCTGTGCTTTCTGCAGCACGATATCACTCACAGATTCACTGGCAACAATCTTCTCGATTTGCTGGGCCACGAAAACAAAATCCTTTTCACAAAGGTCGTCTTCCGTTTTCAGCCCCACTTGTCTCAATGCATGAAGCACGTCTGGGGAGCAAAAGGCTGGTGGAGGGAAAAGGTTCTCGGCTCCAGCAAATAGTTTCTTCAGATTGTCATTATTGGGATCAAAGAGCTCAGAAGGGAGTGAAACAATTCCACTCGGAAATGGAATGAACCTGAAGCTTCGCAACTTGTCCAGAATCATAAGGTTTTCACTCTTCAAGTACGGGAGGTTTACAAGGACCCAAGTCATAATGTCTGTCACCTCAGAAAAAGAATAAAATTCAGCTGCAATGTCTTCAAACATGAAAGTCAAGCAGTCCATGGTTTTCAGCTGAGGAACCTGCAGCAGTGTCATTAGTCGTGCGGTTGCTTCATCCGAGCAGTCGATCAAACTCTGAGAGAGCTTGGTGTTCGGTGGCAAAATGGCGCTGTGGTGAAGAACCCGGGAGTTTTCCAGGGTTACAAACTCTTCGACCTCTTGCGCGAACAAGTTGAGCTTCTTAAAAATCGACAGCGCCTTCAAAATTCCTTCGTTTTCCTTGACATTCGTTATGCCAGCCAAAAATCCTCGAAGGTTAATCTTTTTGCTGACTGGCATGGTGTCAATCATCTCACAAACGAGCTTTTCCCCAACCAGCCCAAATAGCTGTGCCACGTTAGCTGCGAGAGGACATTTTACATAATCTTTCAAAAGTGGATGAAAAACACAACTGTCCAGCTTCTCCAGGACAATTCCTCCCAGACTTGATATGATTTCTGCGACGCTTTCCGGAAGACTAACCCCGTTATCTTCTCTCAGCATGAGCAATGATGATTTTCTTAGGCGAAGGAGCGTCACTTCTGATGACTCAGGTAACAGCACGTCCCTGGGAATTAACGGAAAATCTTCAAGAAGTGTCAGATCATGGGCAAAATTATGGTAGATGTATTCCCAGCATTCCTGCAGCCATTTTCTTGGAGGAAACCGGCCATTTTCGCCACCAGGTGTCCACACAACCATCAAATCCTCTCCGGGAAACAGGCTAAGCATAGTTTCTTTCAGCACGTTCACTGCATGCTTTGTGTTCATGTTCACCAGTCTGCATTCCATCACATCTGAGAAAAGACACAGCATTTATCAATGCAGAAATTCACTAGGGTATATAGATTTTAGTAGATATGAGAATCAGTGCAGAATTACTGACTCACACATGGACTCACCCACTCACTCATTACAATAGTTATTTGTTCTTTTGGGAACATGTGAGGCTAATATGTCACCCAATAAATTCACATCATCTAAAATACTTTGGTAAAGATTCATATGTAGTAAAAGTTAACCTGTCTAATCACTATTCTTAACACATATGTGAACTTGCAGGTCCTTTAATACGAAAAGTATTGCCTTTGACAACAACAGGCAGATGCACAGACATATGGTGGAGAGACAACAAAATGATAAAATGTAGGATTAATAATCTCATGCATGGACAATGTTATTCAATCAACTTGTGGTTAGATCGGACACAAAATGTTACCATTACATTAACAACATTGCTGAACCACACCGAAGACCGGTTGGTTGTGCCAGTCGAGCCTGTAGGCCTTGCAGCATACCTCAAACCATGGGCAGTGCGGGCGAACACACTCAGGAATGGACATGGATAACTTTCACATAATCTACATTGAAGGTGCAAAATCAATTTATAGTTAAATCTATAATAATAAAAGGCAATGTGTGTGTGTGTTTCCCCTATAACTCGAAAAAACCATGAAAACTAGCGGCCCCGAACATTGCATGCATATTAAGCGAACTCCAAGAGATTGCATGAATGAAAATTGGGGTGTGTTTAAACACCCTTTTTGAAGATATAATTTAGGGGATGCTCCTCAAAAATAAAAACAAAATATGATATGCCTTACCAAAATATGATACCAAAATATGATAAACAAAATAAAAACAAAATATGCCTTACCAAAATGGTGGTAGCGGAATCTTGGTCAGCCCTCTGTCACATCACTGGGTTCTGAAGCCACCATTTTGTTTCAGGCTATTCAAACATGCCTTGCCTCAAACACGATCTACTCTCATGGACTAATTAAACTATAAATCAAAATCTGGGTTTTGATTTGAGGATTTAGACCATGAGTCCGTCCAAAAATTGCTACGATGAGAGGACACCAAACTGTGGTTGTTTTATCTTATTTATATACCCATCGACATAACAAAACAGCATGATGGACTTCTCAGTAGGGTAGCTCAAGTTTTTTTATTGGACTTTGAAGATTTCACGATTTTTGGCCAAGCGGTGCCTAATTTCTTAGAATATGTTTTCAATAAAAAAAATCAAAAAATGGTAATATGAGTTGTTTTTCATGATGTGGATGTAATCATTGTATGATTGGTTGATCAAACTGTTTCTCTCTCACAATGTTGACCATTTTAAAAGCACTTAATACAGTCCCGAAGGCGTTGGATAGGCATTGACGGAGGTCAACTTTGAATAAAATTGTGATAGGATGTAAGGATGATGAAAATCATAGTGATCCAATTGTTAACAATATGAACATCATCCTATTAAATGTTAATTAAGTGGTATTTACATTAGTTAAGGCATTACTCATATCAATCCATACAGCATTATTCATCAATACATGCAGTGTTTACTGACATCTCATGTTTCATGACGCTGGGTATGATTAATCTCTTTATTCCCTTTACACTATTTAAGTCCAATTTGATAAGTATATTTCTCTGATTACTTAAGATTTTAATATATTTCAATTTGCCATAGTAATCGACTTCGAAAGCAGACAGCACTACTATAACTGACACTGAATGTACCAATATTTGCATGAATTGTTATCATGGTTATTTCTCAAATTGGCAATTAAAATGCTGTTATATACTGTATCTTATATATATATATATATATATATATATGTATGTATGTATGTATGTATGTATGTATGTATGTATGTATATATATATATATATATATACTGAACTGTTCTTATATATATATATATATACTGTTCAGTTATATACTGAACTGTCAGATCATCTGCTTGTGTCCGTGCTCCGAGCTTCAGAAGGCAGCACAAGGGTTGACTTGATATTTGATGTGTATCACCAAATGTCCATCAAACGGGCAGAGAGGTCACTGAGGGGTTCCGACCAAGGAATCCGCTTTACCAACATTGTGCCCGGCCACAAGATCCAAACAATGGAGATGTCTCCTTGCATGCGGAGTAAGTAAAATGAAACTGATCCGTTTCATTTTGACACAATGGCAGCAACCGCAACGAAGGCAGCAACCAGCCCAAAGAACTGTATACTTTACAAGTGGAGAAAAGTGTTTCAAACTCAACAGTGACTCTGTATCAGATGTGGCAGATGTGGCAGATTTGGCAAGTACACAAAAAGAAGCAGATACCCGGATCTTGCTACACGCTAAGCATGCTTCTGGCAACTACTCATCAATCATCATAGTTGCTGAGGACACAGATGTATTTATTCTGTGTTTAGCCTTCCAAAGAAAGATTGACTGTGACATGTACATCAAATGTGGATCTGCAACCAGAATAAGGTATATTGATGTCAAGAAAGTAGCTGATGCCATCGGTCAGAATGTATGTGCTTCATTGATCGGGCTGCATGTGTACACTGGTTGTGATAGCGTCAGCGCATTCAGTGGACGAGGAAAATTAGCTGCTCTGAAACTTCTGAAGGAGAATGTCCAGTTCCAAGCAGCTTTCACAAAACTGGGGCAAGATTGGACATTGTCTGCAGAATTACTGGCGTATCTGGAGATGTTCCCCTGTCGTCTTTACGTGGCACAGACAGACATCGCACACGTCAATGAAATGCGTTACCAATTATTTAGAATCAAGAACGGAAACGTAGACTCTTCACAGTTGCCTCCATGCATGGATTCCCTAAAGATGCATGCTGTGAGGGCAAACTACCAAGCAGCCATTTGGCAGAGATCCCTGACCAGCAAGCCCAGCATACAGAGTCCTGTTGACAGTAATGGGTGGACCTTGGACGACGAGGGACAGTTCATAGTCAACTGGATGACAGGTCCCATAGCACCCGATGCGGTCTTGGGATTCCTTTCATGCAAGTGCAAACGAATCTGCCAGTTGCCATCGTGCCAGTGCATGGTGAATGGCTTGAAATGTACGGATGCCTGCAGGCTGGAAACATGTGACAACATGAAGGATGACGATGTAAATGATGACTTCATCGATTTGGACAATTCGGATAGTGATGATGAATAAATGAGTATATGTACAACTGCATATGTATGTAATGTTTGTTATTGTCTGATTCATGGATTTATGCTGGAAGAGCATTTTATATTTGGAGCATGTGTTACTATGAAGTATTATGTCTGAAAACAGGACTACATACAAATGACTTTCCAACAAAAACTACTTGAATACTACATGATATTGTTTGTCAAGATGTCAATTTTATTCTTTAGTACTTGGATATTTTGTATTTACTGAAGGCAACAATAGTAAAACATTTTAGCGTGTAATCATCATTAGTTTGTCTTCTGAATTGGAGTCATGTATGTGAGGAAATGTTGCATATGAAAGGGGCAAGAAAGAAAATTGTTGTGTCTGTTTGGCTCAAAATATAATGAGCTACAATATGGTTAAACTCTTTGAGACAACTTCAAAATCGATATTAAATTGAGTTTTAACACGTTGTAGTTCGTGTAACCTTATATCACGATGTACCACGAGTCTCGGAAACAATTTCGATTGGTTTGATAAAGTTGTACCTTTAAACATGCTCGTTTGAGGATTTTTCTGTTTTGCGACCCCTATCTCACATTTTTAGCTCTACAGACATTAAGCTACTCTCCAGAAATGTCCATCATGTTGTTTTGTGTTACAGATACATCGAGCTAACAGAAAATAACAAAAAAGTCTGGTGCCCTCTCATGGTAGCAATTGTCACAATTTGGCCAAGTCGCTCATGGACTAATTGTATCTCCAGGACTTTAAGTGCTGAAATGTGGAGACAAATCTATTTTTAAAAATTAAAAATCACCGATTCTTATAACTAAGCATATATCTTATAACTAAGCTTTAAGCAGGGCTGTCCTTTCTCTTTTTTCTGAACTTTTTCTACTGTTCCATCAATTATATTGAGTTAAGAAAAGATTAGGTCAGTGATTAAGGAATGTGCCCAAAGTGTAACTTCAATGAGTGCACCAAAAATAATCAATCAGTGGGATCGCCGTGAAGGATGTGCCGCACCTGTGTACTCCATGGGGGAAATCTCTGGTGTTAGGAAGGCAAGATAAATCAAATTAAAGATTGAACTAAAAAAACGATTGATATAATGGGAGGATGATAATGAATAAAGCAACGAGACAAGTGATCTCCAAGCGCTAATCATCGAATTCCTGATCTTCATAAGTACGAACCACTTGCTAAGTCTGCCGTCCTAAGCAACCGTTTCATTGGAGTGCTCACTAAAGTGCTTAAAGCCACTTGGTGAGCGCTCTACAAGCTTATTGATAGTGGAACACCCTTGTTTCACCATTCGCTTACCTTTCCATTTGCTTCATTTGTCGTTTTGCGTAAATATTTGAAATTACTTTGGTGCTCAACTGTGAGTGATATTCTTCAACGTTTGTTCATTTGCACAACAAGACAGTCGACAGTGGTGGGGTGGGATGATGGAGGAGAAGGGGAATGGGTAGGAGCCGAGAAAGGGTGTAATTGAATTTTTTGGCGTGTTTGAAACTAAAATTACAGATTGACATTCAAGACAATGTTAAGGTAATAAATTATACGTGTGTTCCCTTGTCTGAGTCAAATCTGACAAAAGTTTAAAATGTAACTTTCTCCTTGAGAGGCCCAGTTTCACAGTGGGAACACATCATGGTAACAGCTCAAGCTCGAGTCGCATCCCTCAAGGGAAGCCCATATTATAATATCTTTTGAAATTGTACTTGTTGTTTGAAAACAGCGGGTGGTATTGCTATCCTGTTTGAAAACAACTGGTGGTATTGCTATCCTGTTTGAAAACAACGGGTGGTATTGCTATCCTGTTTGAAAACAACGGGGGTATTGCTATCCTGTGTGAAAACAACGGGTGGTATTGCTATCCTGTGTGAAAACAACAGGGGTATTGCTATCCTGTGTGAAAACAACGGGGGTATTGCTATCCTGTTTGAAAACAACATGGGTATTGCTATCCTGTGTGAAAACAACGGTGGTATTGCTATCCTGTGTGAAAACAACGGGGGTATTGCTATCCTGTGTGAAAACAACGGTGGTATTGCTATCCTGTGTGAAAACAACGGTGGTATTGCTATCCTGTGTGAAAACAACGGGGGTATTGCTATCCTGTGTGAAAACAACGGGGGTATTGCTATCCTGTTTGAAAACAACGGGTGGTTTTGCTGTCCTGTTTGAAAACAACGGGGGTATTGTTATCCTGTTTGAAAACAACGGGTGGTATTGCTATCCTGTGTGAAAACAACGGGGGTATTGCTATCCTGTTTGAAAACAACGGGTGGTATTGCTATCCTGTTTGAAAACAACGGGGGTATTGCTATCCTGTTTGAAAACAACGGGTGGTATTGCTATCCTGTTTGAAAACAACGGGTGGTTTTGCTATCCTGTGTGAAAACAACGGGGGTATTGCTATCCTGTTTGAAAACAACGGGGGTATTGCTATCCTGTTTGAAAACAACGGGGGTATTGCTATCCTGTTTGAAAACAACGGGTGGTATTGCTATCCTGTGTGAAAACAACGGGGGTATTGCTATCCTGTTTGAAAACAACGGGGGTATTGCTATCCTGTTTGAAAACAACGGGTGGTTTTGCTGTCCTGTTTGAAAACAGCGGGTGGTTTTGCTATCCTGTTTGAAAACAGCGGGTGGTATTGCTATCCTGTTTGAAAAGGATGGGTGGTATTGCTATCCTGTTTGAAAACAACGGGTGGTTTTGCTGTCCTGTTTGAAAACAGCGGGTGGTATTGCTATCCTGTTTGAAAACAACGGGTGGTTTTGCTATCCTGTTTGAAAACAACGGGTGGTTTTGCTATCCTGTTTGAAAACAGCGGGTGGTATTGCTATCCTGTTTGAAAACAGCGGGTGGTATTGCTATCCTGTTTGAAAACAACGGGTGGTTTTGCTGTCCTGTTTGAAAACAACGGGGGTATTGCTATCCTGTTTGAAAACAACGGGGGTATTGCTATCCTGTTTGAAAACAGCGGGTGGTATTGCTATCCTGTTTGAAAACAACGGGTGGGGTGGTATTGCTATCCTGTTTGAAAAGGACGGGTGGTATTGCTATCCTGTTTGAAAACAGCAGGTGGTATTGCTATCCTGTTTGAAAACAACGGGTGGGGTGGTTTTGCTATCCTGTGTGAAAAGGACGGGTGGTATTGCTATCCTGTTTGAAAACAACGGGTGGTTTTGCTATCCTGTTTGAAAACAGCGGGTGGTTTTGCTATCCTGTTTGAAAACAACGGGTGGTTTTGCAATCCTGTTTGAAAACAACGGGTGGTTTTGCAATCCTGTTTGAAAACAACGGGTGGTTTTGCTGTCCTGTTTGAAAACAACGGGTGGTTTTGCTATCCTGTTTGAAAACAACGGGTGGTTTTGCTATCCTGTTTGAAAACAATGGGTGGTATTGCTATCCTGATTGAACAGCATGTCTGGAGACAGTTAGATATTTCTAATTAAATTTATCCTTTATTAATTATTTCGTCATTTTGCACCTGTTGTTACATTTGCCTAACGGTCATATTATATCGTGCTGCCTTCCCTTCCCATCCTCTCAGGCTGCCTTCCCTCCTCCTCCCATCATGTGGCCTTCCCTTCCTTCCCCTCGCACTGCCTTCCCTTCCCCTCCCCAAATGCTGCCTTCCCTTCCCTTCATGCTGCCTTCCCCTACCCTCATCCCTCCTTTGCTTCCACTCCCCTCATCCCCCAATCCACTCCTCACCTCATCTCCTCCCCACCCCACCCCTGCCCTCAATCCCTCACCCCCCTCTCCTGATTCCTGCCCCCCTATTCCTTTCCCCTCCTCACCTTATGCTGCCTTTGCTTCCACTCCCCTCCTCCCCCAATCTACCCTTCAACTCACCCCCTCCTCGCCTTCCTGCCGCTCGCCAACTCCCTCAAACCCCTCTTCCCTCATTCCCTTCCCGCTCCCCTCCTCCTGCCCTCTCCTCTCCCCTCCACTCGCCTCTCCCCCTCCCCTCCTGCTCCTCGCTCTGCCCCTCTCTTAATATTCCCATCAACAAAGCAATTCTGTGTTTCCTTGCAATGCCAGGTACCTTTGCTAGTTAGAAATAAAAATGTTGTGGTTATATTAGACAAATTCGTCGATCTGCGCTTAACCCATTAAGCGCATTGGGCCATGATCATAGCAGACACGTGTATGCAAATGAGTTAAACTGACCCAAATAATGAAACATAACCTTTCTTACAATGTATAATACCAGGGTAACTTATGAAAGCTTGCTTCTAATTGGTGGAGAAAAGCCGTTGACTTTTGAACAAAAAGCATTTCTGGGCTAATAACCAGTAAATCCAGCACTATATGGGTTAAGGCCAATTGGGGGGCAATATTACATTATGTCGCCTGGGGGCCCTATGATTCACTGATTGACACACACACACACACACACACACACACACACACACACACACACACACACACACACACACACACACACACACACACACAATGATACCCTCTCCCATTCAGAAACGGGCAAGACTAACAAAGTGACAATGGCAAAGCTTTGAGAACATTCTAAAAGTACTTGTTTCAGGAAAACTTTTGCACAACATCTACGTAGAAATTCCATCGCACATCAAAGCACTCATGTGTGTAGCGATTACAGTTTTGATTCGGATGGGAGTTTCATGAATAAGAGGTTTTCAAATTAACAGCGTGAGATATCCAATGAGACATTGACAGATCAAGTCAGAAAAAGCGCATACATGGGTTTCAAAGTTTGTGCCTCACCGTGCGTAAAGTTCTTCGCAAGTTCAGACAGAACAGGTTTTATTGCATCCGAAACATCGTCAGAAAGAAACTTTGCATCCATCCCAAAGAAAATGGATCTGCAACAGAGGTTACGCTTCACCCATCAATGCTGCAAATTACTACAACCATCAAACGAGCAATGCTCTCTAATCTTTAGCTCAGCTAGGCCTTGCTGTAACATTTGCAGAACAATGGGACAAAGGCCTATTAATCACAGACTTTGGGGCCAAGTATTTATGATGTACACACATTTGGAAAGGGGGTGGAGGGAGAAATTTTGAATAGATTGGAGTGAGGAAAGGGGAGGGAGTAGCCTAGGCATGAACAGAGCATATATAATAGAGTGGGGGTAGGAGAGGGTTGAGGTGTAGGGTTTAGGTATGTTGGGAGATTGTGCCATATTTGCGTCCAATTTTTTTTTTTAAACTTTGGTGCAACTTGATTATAAGCATTCATCATATGATTAAATGATACCTCGGGTGCTCCTTCGAAGGAATGTAAATCGGTTCCTTGTCCACGTCCGTCTTGTAAAAGGAACCAAAGGAGCCATTTTGTAAGGGTAGCAGTCTCAGGTCGTGAAGATCGTTGTAGTCACGATCTGTGAGGATGTACTCCAGCAGCATGTGGCATTCCTCGTCTTCTGGCTCAACCCCACTCGACCTCAATGTCTGTCTGACTAAAGCAGGAGTTACGATCGCAAGGGAACTTGTACGGGAATAGAAAGTCCAAATGGCATTGCGAACTGCGCTGTTTATGGTGGCAATGTTGAGGCCTGCTCTGGTTAGGTACTCAAGAACGCGTGCTGCACTTTCGCTGGGCAAGCAGTCTTCATGAAAGATGACCTCGTGAATTTTCATCCATCCTCCAGTCATGGAGCAGATGATCGGTTGTTGAAAGAGTTCTTCGAACAAAGGCTGCAGTAATGGCTTCCAGGAAGCGTGGACATTTTCAACAGTTGGCCAAAGCCTATAAACTGCTGAGGTGAAACTTTCCTCACACTCTGGCAATATGTTTTTGATGAACTTACAAATGAGTGCGGCATAGGCTTTCGGAATAACATGACCGACCAGCAATTCGTTCCAGAGAGCGGCTTGGTCTTTCCGTTGGTCTTTAGCCAGCCACCGAACGCCCCGCCGATTGTCCGTCAGGCCAAAGAAGCCATTGATATGGACCGGCAATCCCGTTTTGCTGTCCTCCGTTGGTGGAAGAGGCAGAAGGCAGAACGTTCTTCCAGAGAACCTGAACGTCCCTTCACAGTCGCCTTGATTTTCTATGTCGAGTGGAACGGCGACGCCGACCAATGGAGGAAAATTAAGCTCATCCGCCAGTAAGTCAACCTCACGACAAATTCCTCTGCCTGCGATGCCATTGGTCACGAGCCAAGATTGAGAGGTGGACAAGCTTTCTTGAGGCAAGTCTTTCTGGATGGTTATGTCAATCGCAAACGTTATTGTTTGCATTGTGGAATTTTCTTTCCTTTCACAATAGGAGCGAATTGCTTTTTCCAAAGTTTCCACATTTTCCGATTCATCCCTCACACTCGCGCTCACACTGAAGAGCATCGTCTCGGTACCATTTTGTTCCCGTATGTGCAAGGAGACTTTTTTGACGTTTTTCAGGAATAGCAGGACGGTGTCTGCATCAGCAATGAAAGAGTGAAACAGCTCCATCACTTCCTCCTTGCTATACAAGTTGCTGCTCAACTGCGACGGGGATTTTCGAAGGGGGAACCGGAATATTGTGCCAGGAAAGTGTCCCGAACCGAGCACAGTCTCGTTGTTTCCAAACAGGCCCATGTATGGGCTGAACTGATCGTGGAGCTTCTGTATTTCCTCACAGTCGTCGAGCAAGTGCCAGCTCCTCCCAGTCTCCCTGGCTCCAAATACGGCCTCATGGGGATCCAGAATTCCAATCTGCTCGCCACTGAGAATACTGGGAAGATCTGAAGAAAACCGATAATGGGCAGTGTGATAGATCGTTCCATGGTTTATTTTCCTGATTAAACTATCCAAATCTGAATTTTAAATCATGCTGAGCTTCCATTGGCTCACATAAAACATTTATCAAATAAAGGAATGCAGTTAGGAAACAATCATTGTGCTCAGACTGTGTGTTACGGCCTCCGGCAACACCAACCAAGCCTCTGTTGAAGGTCACTCAGTGACCGAAACGTCAGACCCGGGTCTCGTTGGTAGACAAAGCTACCTCGATTGGCGGCCATTAATTTCTGTTAGGATTATTGGACAAAGAAGACTACTTACAGTTCATTACTCAATCAAATAGAAGCATACATGTAAGATAATGAATTTATTGTCATTTAATTGTCACCATGGACACGTTCGGAAAAGTTTGAACCAAATGTACATTATTTGCGTTGGCCAGTAGAGCTAATATGGACTCGTCTTTGTGTAGTTACAGGACCAACTAAAGGAGAACTTAGGCTAACTTGCATTTTCAAACAGTTTATGTAATTTTTCAATGTTGAATAAAAAGAGTGACGCTTACTGACTCTGAGCAATGCATTACAGTTTAATACTTCCCATAGGTTTCATCTATCTATAATTCCAGTAATCTCTGTGTGTCTGTGTGTCTGTGTGTCTGTGTGTCTGTGACCGCTGTTTCTCGACAACCACGGGTCCGATATACTTGAAACTTGCCAGGTATATTGCTGGGGACCCGAGGATGTGCCTTTTCAAGGTTTGTAATTAATCGGACAAGTACTTACCGAGCTATGTCCAAAAAACGCTTCAACCAATCAGAGAGCAGCGAGCTATCACGTGTGCCGAACCGTTAATGCAATGCAAGCGTTAATGCGTTAATGCAAGGCTTTTCTTTTTTTCCCTCTTCTCTTTCTACTTTTCCTTGCGATTAAATTGCAAACAGCCAAAATACGTTGGCGCTAATTGAATAATTGGCCATTAACACTAAAATAATCGTAACTGCGATATGCCAACTTCCGGACAGTGAAGCCTTCCCTGTTGTTGTTGTTTGCAGCAGCTGTTTGCAGCAAGGCAAGGCTTTTCTTTTTTTCCCTCTTCTCTTTCTACTTTGCCTTGCGATTAAATTGCAAAAAGCCAAAATACGTTGGCGCTAATTGAATAATTGGGCATTCACGTTGGAAAACTATGTTGCCGTTAAACTATGTTTTAAAACGAATTCAAACTGCGATTAAATTAAAACGATTCATCGTAACTGCGACGATTTGCGAACTTCCGGTCCGGCAGCCAATCACAGAACGCTTTGTTGCGTAGGCGTGGCCGATGTGAGAACGAGCGGAGCTGAGCGCGTTACGAGCTGACCGCCATTACGTTACGGTTCGTAATTCGATTTCTTCCGGAGAAAATAATAATTTCTCGATTTCATATGCGCATTATTTCTCCCAATTCAGTCAGAGCGAAGGGCGGAAGCGAAGAGCGTTGTTTTTTTTGTTTACGGGCGTACGGGCGGGGTAGAGCGTACGGGTAGCGTTTTTTTTTTTTTTGGCAAGGAACGGGCACCCACGTACGGGCAATGCCCTAGAAACTTGCTTGAATACTTGAAAACTTGAATACTTGAAACTTGCCAGGTATATTGCTGGGGACCCGAGGATGTGCCTTTTCAAGGTTTGTAATTAATCGGACAAGTACTTACCGAGCTATGTCCAAAAAACGCTTCAACCAATCAGAGAGCAGCGAGCTATCACGTGTGCCGAACGTGGCGATCAGACTCTGCCTCGGACGGCACATTTGACAGCGTATTCATTTATTTCACGTTGGAAAACTATGTTGCCGTTAAACTATGTTTTAAAACGAATTCAAACTGCGATTAAATTAAAACGATTCATCGTAACTGCGATTTGCGAACTTCCGGACAGTGACGACTTATCTTCCGGCAGCCAATCACAGAACGCTTTGTTGCGTAGGCGTGGCCGATGTGAGACGAGCGGAGCTGAGCGCGTTACGAGCTGACCGCCATTACGGTACGTAATTCGATTTCTTATGCGCATTATTTCTCCCAATTCAGTCAGAGCGAAGGGCGGAAGCGAAGAGCGTTGTTTTTTTTGTTTACGGGCGTACGGGCGGGGTAGAGCGTACGGGTAGCGTTTTTTTTTTTTTTTGGCAAGGAACGGGCACCCACGTACGGGCAATGCCCTAGTACAAAAGAATAATGACATGAGATGTAGTTCATAATCTGATAGGGGCCCACAAGCATTACATATATATATATATATATATATATGTATATAAAACTATCTGGGGTACCTGGCTTTGTCCGATGCTGTTCTAATACTGTTGGCATTGAAGAAATCAAATTTTGTTGTTTTTTTTCAAAGTTTTTTGTGATGGCCTAAAACGCTTCCCTGTGGACCCACAAAGGAATGGGGTCAGGGATCATTTAAATTACCTTGCACATAATTACAAAGGCTTAGGCGTTATAGAGCAATAAAAAAAAGAATCCCCCAAAAAATTAAAACGTTGTTTTTTACAAAATGTCCAAAAAAATGTTTTGCCTGAAACAAACATTCCCTGCACGCACTGACAAATCTCTGAAAATTTGACGAACTTCCCTGGTGATAAAAATGGCGACAAACAGACAGACACATGCAGACACATACACACATGCAGACACAGGCACACAGACACATACACACATGCAGACACAGATACACATACATACACACACGCAAACACATACACACACACACACACACACACACACACACACACACACACCTAACTTTTGTATAGATGGCGAAACTATATGCCTCCAATCCCTCTCCTTCCTTCCTTCCTTATTCCCAATAATTTCCTGAAATACGAGACTTGCCTCCAGTCACTTTGCTGACGGGTTTAAGAAAAAGACAGCATCCTGTATTTGACAAACATTTTGCATGTCTGTCTGTGAGTGTCAATGAGGATGTAGAATAAAGTAAAACACCCAAAACAGGATATTTTATAACATGTAATTGTTATTGTGGTGGCTGTGGTTGTTGTTTGTGTACTACTTCCATGTACTTATATATATATATATTTTCGACTGCTTTGAGAAATATTACTACATTTACTTTTTGTATGCTATATATAGTAATATTTCTCAAAGCAATCGAAAATATATATATATAAGTACATGGAAGTAGTACACAAACAACAACCACAGCCACCACAATAACAATTACATGTTATAAAATATCCTGTTTTGGGTGTTTTACTTTATTTTTTTTTCATGCTTGGCGTCAGGAAGGGTTGCCTCAAAAACATTGAAAAAAACATTGCCTCAAAAAGAGAACCATGACAATTACAACTACATATGGGCAGGGTACAGCCCGAAGTGGAGATCGGTTTCTGAGGTTTCGGACATGGAATGTAGGGACAATGACAAGGACATCAGCAGAAGTGGTGGAAGTATTGATCAGAAGAAGAGTGGACATATGTTGTGTGCAAGAGACGAGATGGAAAGGAAGTGGTGTGAGAATGGTGAAGGGTAGGCAGGGACAGAAATACAAGTTTGTGTGGCAAGGGTGCCCGGAGGGCGTGGATGGTGTTGGTGTCCTGTTTTCTGAGGAGCTTGTAGACAGTGTGGTGAGTGTGACTAGAGTGAGTGATAGGTTGATGATGGTGAAAATGATGATTGGAAAGGTCTTGGTGAACGTCATCTCGGGATATGCTCCGCAGGTTGGTCGGAGTGATGAAGAGAAGGACAAGTTCTGGTGTGCGATAGAGAAGCTGATGGAAAACGTGAAAGATGAGGAAGTTGTTGTGGTAGGAGGAGACCTAAATGGACATGTGGGAAGGAGTATGGACGGTTTTGAGGGAGTTCATGGGGGTTACGGATATGGTGTGAGAAATGGAGAAGGTGAAAGGATTTTGGAGTTTGCTGATGGAGCTGATTTGTTGATTTGTAATACTCAGTTCCAGAAAGAGGATAATAAGCTTGTTACATACACGTCAGGTGGGTCGACGACAACCGTTGACTACCTGATGGTGCGTAGGCGAGATAGGGGGCACCTCCGGGACACAAAGGTGATCCCGGGGAGGAGGCTGTTTCACAACACCACTTGGTTGTCTGCGACATGAGGGTGAAAGGTGCAAGGAGAGCTCGACGGGTGAAGTACCAACTGAGAATGAAGGTGCGGAGGTTGAAAGAGGTGACAGTAAGGGAGGCATTAAAAGAGAGGCTGAGTATGGTAGAGGATGATGTGGTTGGATGTCAATGAAAGATAGTCTGTTGGGAGCCATTGGTGAGGTATGTGGATGGACAAAAGGACCACCGGGGCACTCGGAAACATGGTGGTGGGATGATGAAGTTGGAAAGAGGATTGACGAGAAGAGGAAGAAGTTCAAGGAGTGGCAGAAGGCGAGGGGTACGGGAGCAGAAAAAGCAGAGCATGAAAGTTATAAGGCAGCCAAGAAGGCTGCAAAGAAAAAGGTAGCAAAGGCGCAGGAGGCATGTCGGAAAATGTTCGGAGAACGCTTGGATTCGGAAGAAGGTCAGAGAGCGGTATTCAGGATTGCAAAGCAGATAGCGAAAGAGAGGTGTGATGTGATGGGGGTGAGTTGCTTGAAGGATGAAGTGGGACAAATCGTTGTGGACCCAGATGGAATTAAAGGAAGATGGAAAAGATATATGGAAATGCTGTTGAATACAGAGAATGAATGGGATGGCAACATAGAGAGTAACCCAGTTTTAGGACCGGCATAGAAGATAACTGAGAAGGAAGTTGAGGAAGCGATAAAAGCAATGAAGAGTAGAAAAGCGGGAGGGCCGATGGGAGTTGTGGGAGATATGTTGAAGGCAGCGGGAAATTGGGGTGTGAAGAGAATGACAGAGATCTGCAATCTGGTGGTGAAAGAAGGCCGCATTCCAGTGGATTGGGAACTGAGTACACTCGTCCCTCGTCCCTCTATACAAGGGGAAAGGTGACCCTCTGGAGTGTGGCTCGTACCGAGCGATAAAGTTATTGGAGCATGGAATGAAGGTATTGGAAAGGGTGTTGGAGAGGAGGATAAGGAAGAAGGTGAAAGTCGACAAAATGCAGTTTGGATTTATGCCAGGAAGAGGAACGACAGACGCACTCTTTATTGTGAGGCAGTTGCAGGAGAAGTACATGGAGAAGAGGAAGAAGTTGTTTCTTGGGTTTGTTGATCTGGAGAAAACATTTGATTGGGTTCCACACAAAGTATTGACATGGGCATTGAGGAAGTTAGGAGTGGAGGAATGGTTGATCAGAGTAGTGATGGCAATGTACAAAAGAGCGCACACAGCTGTAAGGACGAAGGACGGGAACAGTGGTGAGTTTGAGGTGAAGGTGGGAGTGTATCAGGGGTCGGTACTAAGTCCACTACTATTTGTAGCTGTGATGGAGGTGCTGGCTCAGAACGTAAAGGAGGGTTTACCGTGGGAGTTGTTGTATACAGATGATCTGGTGTTGATTGCGTTAAGTATGGATGGACTGAAGGAAAAGATGAACAAGTGGAAGGAATGTGTGGAGACAAAAGGTCTGAAGGTGAATATCGGTAAGACGAAGGTGATGGCAAGTGGTAAAGCATGTGGTGAGGTGGAAAGAACTGGGAAGTGGCCCTGTGCTGTGTGTAGGAAGGGTGTCGGAGTGAACTCCATTCAATGTACAATGTGCGCTGAGTGGGTTCATCAAAAGTGCAGTGGTCTGAGAGGGTCATTAACCAGTGTGGCAGCTACATTCAAATGTAAGGTGTGCACAGAGGGAGCTGCACATGGAGGAAATGTTGAGTTGGATCTTGGAGACGGCGTGAAGCTGGAAGGTGTGAAAACATTTTGCTACCTCGGAGACATGCTGAATGGAGAAGGTGGATCAGACTCGGCAACGGTTGCTCGAGTGAGATGTGCATGGAAGAAGTTTCAGGAACTGAGTGGCGTGCTGATGAGGAGGGGAGTGTCGTTGAAGCTGAAGGGAAAGGTGTATGCTGCATGTGTGAGAAGTGTTATGATTTATGGGAGCGAGACATGGGTGATGAACGTACAGCAGCAACGAAGGCTGGAAAGGGTGGAAATGCGAATGGTTCGGTTGATGTGCGGAGTATCGTTGAGAGAGAGGAAGACAAATGATGAATTGTGAAAGATGATATGAATAGAGCCTGTGATTGATGCTGTGAAGAGGAACAGGTTGAGATGGTTTGGTCATGTGTTGAGGAAGGATGAAAGTGACTGGTTGAGAAGAGTGATGGAAATGAATGTAGAAGGAAGTAGAGGACGGGGAAGACCGAGAAAGACTTGGCTAAAGATGGTGGAAGAACTAATGCGGGCAAAGGGGTTAACAAGGGGAGATGCAGAAAATAGGGCAAAATGGAGAAGATTGTCATGGCGACCGCAAGGCTAACCCCCGCTCCAGCAGGGAAAATGGCTTTAAAATGCATGTTGTTGTTGTTGTTGTTACTTTTTGTATGCTCCTTCCATGGCTTTGTAAAGTGTTCCTGCTGTGTTACAATTTAATAAATGTTACCGTTGGAACCACTGCATTAAGCACTTATTAACGCTTCTTCTTCCTCAATCACGGAAACACAGGATTTTAAAGCAGGCATGTTTGTGATTAAAGGAACAAATTTTGTTCCCAGTAAATAAATTATTAGGTTTCCAACCAAGTAAATTGATTATTACCTTTCCAACCAAGTAAATTGATTATTACCTTTCCAGCAGTAACAATTGCATTATTCTACGACAGTAGAAACGTTGTATAAGAAAGCATTACGGACAGAGAAACTCGGCTCCTTTTATGTCACAAACATAGATAAGTACGGTATGTTTGATGTCGGTTTTACATAACTAACATTTTTCATCAGCATGAACAGGGCATTAGGTAATTTTTTCATACCTGTGACATGATACACAGAGTTGAACCCCAGTCCAAATCTGCCAACTTTGAGCGGATCATCCTTCTTCTGGCTCCGTGCTGTTTCCTGAATGCCTTTCCAGTCACATTCCATAAACACGGCGTTGTTGTAGGAATACAGTGCAGGGCCTGTGGGATACAATAACTTTGAGGCCTACATCAACATTATAAACAATAATAATACAGTGTGATCTCTCATCGTTGGTTGGTCTTCGTGAAGCCATTGTAGACGTTATAGAACAGGAAATCTCCTATTGATGTCAGGTGGCCAATCTTACAATCGAAACATAGAAGAACTTTGGCCTGGGTTCCATACCAAAAGGCCTACTCTTGTAATAAAAACTACACCAGGAGTTTTTGATGTATACAAATGGCAAGTTGGACAGCCAGCTTAACATCCTCTTTAGAGGGTAACATGCTTCACAATGTGGCTCCCATTGCAGGCGGAGTGCACTCGGTGAAGGTCGTAGACAACATATTACGATATAGCCCTGAGACCGGCACAGTAAATGATTTTAACATATTAGTCACGGTTCATGCGAAAGCCAACTAACCATAAAAGTAGGATTGCAAGAGATAAATAAGTTTGCAAACACACAGAAGTTTTTCCCCTGGAGCTGGTGGAAAAGGACAGATAGTTTCAAACACTTACAACTGAAACATCTCCTTGGTTTGACTCGGTTGGTGCTCCCATCTGAGTATATGGCCTCACATGGCTCATTAAACTGAGACACCTGGGTTCAAATCCCTTGTGATGTGTTGATTCATCCAATGTCTACCAATGTCACTGTAATTCATGTAAACTGTAATTCATTGTGCATGCGTATAATTTAATGACTGGTCGAATTTGGTAGCGCATATTGCAACGGATATCCTCATGATTCTACACGTCGCAGCTGATGACCACACTGTGGTCATTTTTCTCTTGTTTCAAATAATGCACCATTTCTGCAATAATGCAATAATGCCCAAATAATGCAATAATGCAAATAATGCAATAATGCCCAAAGCCCTCTCCCTCCCACAGTTCTCTCGATGTCTCCATGTCTCTCGGTCCCTGCTCTCAAATGTTGTGTTTGTGTCCTTCCCCCTCTCTCTCCCCATCTTGTCTACCGCTCCCGATGTTATTTGTTTTGTGTGTCGGTTTGTCTTTCTGTGTGATTAATGTTCGCTCTTTCACGAGCCTCGATCTTGTATACAAAAAAAAAAAAAAAAAAAAAAAAAAAAACGTATGCCAATGTCCTTGTCCGCCATGTGATATGTGTACAAGCTCATTGATGAACCTTAGATCACTGATTAACAAAAACAATTCTTTCTACAATTACTAAAACATTACTTATTCGACTTTAAAACCAAAATAATACCTTGGAATTTTGCCAGCTCCTTACACCAGAGAGAGTCTGTTCCGTGAGAGCACTCATCATACAGGAATTTCACATCACTTGCACCAGCATCCTCAGCATTTTGAACAAGTTCCTAAAAACAGCAAAGACGGGGGTCGGAGGAAAGAAACATAATCATAATCAACACCTTAAACTACAGGAAAGTTCTCATTCTGGGAATTCTTTGTATTACAGCTGTTAATGATTCAGAGAGAACCAAGTGGCCATATCAGGACTTATTGGTTTAAGGTGGTTCCTCTTCCAAACATTGCTCTCAGGATTACATTGAATGATGAGATAAAACACATATTTTTAAACGAGTGAAAAAAACTCGGTTTGTGGGCATTGCCAACACGCAACAGTAATCGGCCAATCAGCTGCTGCTGCTGAGATCACGTGATCGCCATGATTGCGAGCTAAATATGTCACCAATAGCAGAATCTGTGATTATAACAAGTTTTCTTTCTTTGGCCTGAATTATACAAATTGCTGATGTAACCTTTCCAACCCCCCTGCCTCCTGAACCCCACCTCAAATTTCCTCTAATTTATTTGCGGTTTTTTTTCTTTCTTTTGTATACTTGGTCAAGGCTCATGTAAGAGCTAACACATAGAACATATAATAAATGAAGGGAGCGGGAGACAAGAGGGTGAGAGAGAGGGAAGCACAAAAAGAGTAGGGAACAGGGACATCGGGAGATATGTGGAAGGGAGAGGGCTGGGGTGGGGTACACAGGATAAACAAGATGGACACTACAGGGACTTTCAGGAACGAAAACAGGGAATTTGAAGGAGGTGTATTTGGGGTGGATTAATGGGGGTAAAAAAAAAATTTATTACGCATCATTGCTGCATCATTGCTGCATCATTGCTGCATCATTTAAGCGTCTTTGGGCTTCTTGAAAAGCGCTATATAAAATAAATGTATTATTATTATTATTATTATTATTATTGTTTCATTGTTGCATATCAAAGTAAATACGAGAATGGCACTTGGTAGAGTGCATACCTTTGCCAGGCTGAACAGTTTTACATTTTGTATTCCACTGATTGACCAGATCTGGATTCGGACCTGAACCGAAATCGAATCGGCTTGTTCTTGTCACCTAACCAACGCGTCCACTAAGTTTAGTCATAACGCATCCACAACTTTTTTAAATATCGTGCTATATATCACTTTTCACCCGATCTCTCAATGGTGAAGAATCACTTAAAAATTAAAGAAATTGCGTATCCGAATTAATATTTGCATCGTCACCAAAATTGAATCATTCCCTTCATGGAGAATCAATGAACCATGGGCCATGGAGAAATGAGATGGAGAGAATGAATGGAGAGAACCATGGAGAAAATCAATTCGCCTTCCCACGCCTCCTCCCCCCAAGCCCTCTCCCTCCCATAGATCTTCCGATGTCCCTGTTCTCTGCTGTTGTACTTGTGTGCTTCCCTCTCTCTCCCCATATTATCTCCTGTTCCCTTTATTGTATGGTTTGTGTGTCCGTTTGTTTTTTTTGTGATTGATGTTAGCTCTTACACGAGCCTCGATCTTGTATACAAAAAAAAAAAATTCCTCGTCACACACAACCTGTCCACCAAGTTTCGTTTAAATTCGTCAATAACATTTTGAGATATCGTGCTATGTATCGGTTTTAGCCCTATCACTCAATGGTGAAGAATCACTTAAAAATTATCTGATCCGGATCCTGATTCGAATCTTCACCAAAATCTAATCATTTGGTCCTTGTCACACACGCTACCTCTCCACCAAATCTCGTCCTCATCCGTCCACAACTTTTTGAGATATCTTGTTCACAGACAAACGGACAGACAGAGACAAACAGACAGCAGACAAGGTTGAAAACATAACCTCGACCCACCTTTGGTGGCTGAGGTAATGAGCAACTTACCTTCAGTATTTGTCCACCCTCTGGATAACGGCGCAATATATCTTTCAGAAAATCAACCAAAGGTGGCGTTGATTGGCCGAATTTCCCTGTTTCGAATGACAAACACCTCGTGTGAACAACGTGAAGCGGTCAAGAGATACTGCAGAATAGAATGTCTACGTTTCACTTTGTCTGAAGGCAAAACAATTCTTCAAGCAACAGTATTTTGTGAGCAAATAATGGGATTCATACTTGTACCTCCACCCCGAAGTCCCTTCATTTGCAGGGAAAATCGTATCTGTCGCTGCGCAGTTGAAATGAGAGATTGCAGTTCGACACAGTCGGCCACCTGCCCACGAGGAACAAGGAGCGCAAATCTAACAGGTGTGGTCAAACATCGGCCGATGTAGATTCAGTCGGTGGGTTCACGTTACTCAGAATACGCAAAACAGGGAGATGGTGGAGAGGACTTACGAGGAACCACACAACCACCAAGAATCACGTTCCTTTGATCAACATCCTCCACCATGCTAAATCATTCATTTCATCGAATGCCAATTTGACCCGGGCAATAAACAATTGAACAATCTCTCCTTACCAACAACAAGCAGAACTTCAGTTTCGAATTCGCGAATGGGGAACTGCCGAAAAATAAGAGTTACGGAAAACCCAGGCAGAGTTAGAGCCTGCTTGCCAATTTGAATCTCAGAATGGGTGCGCACATTCGTACACAATCAACTACTGTGATTCCCGACTCTTCAAGGCCAAATAATATCACCACATCTGCAGGACAGGCTACAATGATGTCTTTGATTCAGCTTCGTCACCTGGAGACCAAATAAGCATCACTGTTGGTGAATTTCAAAACGAGACGAGAACGACCAAATATTAACGTTTATTGATTTGTTCAAAGCTGTCTGACCTGGATTTGAATCTCAGCCAAGCTAGACACTGTCATCCCGGTGTTTCACAGGTAGGGAGATTCATCAATGCGTGTGCCCTCCATCGGATGGATGTTAAACTGGGTGTCCCATCTGCCGAATTAGTTGGTGGACGTTAAACTGGGCGTCCCATCTGCTGGAATTAGTTGGTGTACGTTAAACCGGGCGACCCCTCTGCTGGAATTAGTTGGTGGACGTTAAACCGGGCAACCCCTCTGCTGGAATTAGTTGGTGGACGTTAAACTGGGCATCCCATCTGCTGGAATTAGTTGGTGGACGTTAAACCGGGCGTCCCATCTGCTGGAATTAGTTGGTGTCCGTTAAACCGGGCAACCCCTCTGCTGGAATTAGTTGGTGGACGTTAAACTGGGCGTCCCATCTCCTGGAATTAGTTGGTGTACGTTAAACCGGGCAACCCCTCTGCTGGAATTAGTTGGTGTACGTTAAACCGGGCAACCCCTCTGCTGGAATCAGTTGGTGGACGTTAAACTGGGCGTCCCATCTCCTGGAATTAGTTGGTGTACGTTAAACCGGGCAACCCCTCTGCTGGAATTAGTTGGTGGACGTTAAACCGGGCGTCCCACCTGCTGGAATTAGTTGGTGGACGTTAAACTGGGCGTCCCATCTGCTGGAATTGGTTGGTGGACGTTAAACCGGGAATCCCATCTGCCGGATTTGTTGATGGATCTTAAACCGAGCGTCCCATCTGCTGGAATTAGTTGGTGGGGGTTAAACTGGGCGTCCCATCTGCTGGAATTAGTTGCTGGACGTTAAACGGGGCATCCCATCTGCTGGAATTAGTAGGTGGACGTTAAACCGGGCGTCCCATCTGACGAAATTAGCTGGTGGACGTTAAATCGGGCGTCCCATCTGCCGGAATTAGTTAGTGGACGTTAAACCGGGCGACCCCTCTGCTGGAATTTGTTGCAGGACGTTAAACTGGGCATCCCATCTGCCGGAATTAGTTGGTGGACGTTAAACCGGACATCCCATCTGCCGGAATAAGTTGGTGGACGTTAAAGACCCCACGGTGTCCTTTCCGAAGAGTAAGCGACTAACGTCGGCACCATGACCAAATTCCAAATTGCTGCTCTAACCTACAGTGGGCACTGCATCAGCGGCACTGCCACACGACTACAAGAACTGATGCTAACCCGCAGCCACGTGCTGCATAACAACGACAATTGATTCGTTTTTGATCACTTTTTTTACACTATGGACACAGTTCAATCACCAGCATTAAAAAGAACTTATTATTGTTATTATTATTGAAAACTTTAAAAAATATTTTCAAAAACAATTCAAACAATCTTACCAGCTTGTTGTGATGAAACAGGTTCTGGTGGTTCACAGGTAGGTCTGTTTCCTCATAAAACAGCTTTTTTATCTCATCGGTCGTGCTGCTCGAACAAAGGTGGTACACCCGAGGTCCCAGGTATTCATGGTCCACAGTCACAGTTATGATTCTGTAAACCACAATAATGAGAGAGCCAATGGTGGAAGGGGACTATAAACCAGACTACAAAATGTCAGATTGGTGATTCACGTGCAGGGAATTGCAAGACAAATCTCTCAAATGAAAGTTAAGGTGTATCCAGTCGGCTAGCAAGAGTTGGTGGATATTAACGATCCCACGGTGTGTTTAATTGAAGAGCAGGTGAACTATCCCAGGCACCTGGAACAAATGACAGATTCCTATAAAAACCAGCTGTGGTTGGACAGGCTGGACCGGGTTCATGGAAGAGTTGGGATAAAAGATTTTCCTAGGCCGACCCAACAAGCAGGTGGGAAGCAGGTGGTGTACAGGGTGTTAAATAAATGGATAATTGGCACCGTAGTAGTAAAAGGATATGTTAGATGTTGATACTGCACTCCAAGGAGACATTTAAAAATAACCACCTCGACCCAAACCTACCAACATGGTGCATCCAATGATCGATTTATTTGAAACAAAACAAAAAGTCAAAAAGAGGGATATAGACGAGGTAAAATATATAATTATGTAGCAAGGCAGTGTCTAACATGCAGCTTGCTATCTCATCATAGAAGCCACTGCGACTGAGGGCATCCTGCAAAGCCGGCTTGCAACAACTACGTGTCCATCCTGAGGCAAGCCAGAAAACACTGTCTCAAGACCGAACTCTCCAACCAGTCCCTTCAGCCAAGTCATGGTGGCATCTTGTCCCTCACCTCAAATGGCATTACTGCAGACTCTGTCTGAGATAAGGCAGAATGCCTCTACTTACAGTTGCCCCCAAAGCCCATGTGCCCAGCCCATCCTTCTCTGTCCTAAACATATCCCCTCATATCCACTTCCACTTGGACACTGATAATTTTTCACCTGAGGAGGTAGAGGTAGTTATGGTCAGCTTTGATTCTGGGACAAGATGGTTCTCAAATACTGTTTTGCTGCTCTCCGTTGGTTATCCGCTGTCTGCTCTTTTCAACATGTCCTTCACCAAAGGTCAACTTGCGATTATAAGCAAAATCGTGGAAACCATCAGCCCAGCTGACATCAAGTCTTTCCTCATCTCAAATGGCCTGATCTCTGTTAATTAATTTGGATTCCAACCCAACGACTCAACATTGGATAAGTTTCTCCTACTCTTTTAACAACAGCAGACCCGCAATCAGAAAGATGGTCAGGGCTGTCTCTCTGACATATCTCGGCCATTCGACACAGTCCGGCACCCTGCTCTGCTTCCCAAGCTTCTTGCCTGCGGAATACAAGTCCACCTTCTTTCCTGGGTTTCTGACATTCTCCACTCATGCAGCCAGCATATAGCTCTCAACAAAATCCCATTCATCTCCTCTCCCAGTAGAGGCTGGAGTGCCGCAAGGCAATGCCTTTGGCTCAGTCCTATCCCTAGTATATATTAATGTCCTCTCTGATGCTCTAAAAAACCATATTTCCTTCAACATTATACCATATAATTCCACATCCTACTGAAAGGCCAGGAGTAGCCTCACTTTCCACTGACCTGGAGAGGGTTTCGAATACTTACGAGATGTATTTCATTCCAGGCAATTCTCACATTCTCACATTGTCTATCCGCAAGAATTCTCAAACAAATCTACCTATTTCAACAATCAACCACTGGAAGAAGTTAGTTTTCTCAAACTCCTGGACCCAAACATCAGTTACGACCACTCCTTGGTGACCATATAATCAAACCTGACATCCAGAGGCATCCGCAGAGAAAGCATATCAAGTCCTTCCTTGCTAAACCTGAAATACTCAGCTTACTAGGCCTTTGGCCATATCTCATTGGAATACTCCTCACTCCTATAGGCTGGTCTCTCTCTTATCCAAAGCTCTTAACATCGTTGGAAAAATCCCACAAAAAACTAGAAGCACAGGGTTTGCTGCTCTCTCATTTCAGACAGGTTGGTGGCCTCCGTTTTCTCTAACCTCTCCCCAGATCTTCCTTTCTTTGCTCTTCCATCCCTCCATCCCTACCTCTGATTGTTTCTCTCCTCAGTAACATTCCCCTCCATAACCCCCACCTGCCCCGTTTATTTTCATGTGGCTGTTTTCCTCCCTATTCTCTTTCTCCTCTTGCTTGTTTATCCTCTTGCTCTGTCCACCTGTTGTCCCATGACTCACTGCCAGTGCGTTGCCTTCTAACCTCTTTCTGTCCCATGAGTCTAGACTTTGTGTACAATTGAATGATAATTCACAAGAGTTTACACACCTATTTACACAATACAAGGGAGGGGCAGTTAAAAGTCACACTTTTATTCCCAGCAATAACTGGGTTTACTGATGGCATTGGAATAGACATCATAATTTTGGCTATCCCTTCATCACAGCAAAACAGCTCTTTTGAAAAGGGTTAACATTCAAAATGGCAGCTCCTCCACATTTCCATGGCGGTATGCATGAACATAACCTGTCCTGAGCAGCAATTGTTCATTTGGGCATATTTCTGTATTTAATGCTTGCGAGATAGGGATTATAACCTAAAATGGCTCACAAAGCTTCTAAAAGAAGCTGAAAATACTTGGAACTAGAACAGCACTTGGTAGAGCACATAGCTCCGCCAGTCTGACCAGTTTACGTTTTGTATCCCAATGATAGGCCGGATCTGGATTCAGACCTCCAAAATCTAATCAGCTTGATCTTGTCACCTGACTAACACATCCACCGAGTTTTGTCATAAGCTATCCACAACTTTTTGAAACATCATGCTGTATCGTTTTTCGCTTCATCTCTCAATGGTGAAAAGCCTGGTGTTGGCTTAATGGTTAAGGTGGCTGGCTTGAGACCTCAGGGTCCTGAGGTCAAGCCCCTGTCATGCCCTTGAATTAACACCACGTGGGTTGACTCAGCTTGTCATCCTCCCGAGGTTGACAAAATGAGTACCACCTTACTGGGAAGAATGAGCCATTTGAGTATTCTGCGACGGAGTGGCAACCCATCCAGAATTGTGCCCAATAGGCTAGGAAACTGCTTCGGCAGCTCTATGCATCTGAAGATGTAAAAGGATGGTCGTCGTCGTCTTCTTCTCAATGGTGAAGAATCACTTTTAAAATTATCAGATCTGGATCTGGATTCGGATCTTCACCAAAATCAAATCAACGCTTCCTTATGACACACCCGACCTGTACACCAAGTTTTGTTTGAATTTGTTCATAACTTTTTCAGATATCCTGCTATATATCATTTTTGCCCTATCTCAATGGTAAAGAATCACTTTTAAAATTCTCAGATCCAGATATTCACCAGAATCGAATCATTTCGGCCTTGTCACATACCCAACCTGTCCACCAAATTTTGACCAAATCAGTCCCCAATCTTTTGAGATAACCTGTTCACAGACAGACAGACGGGAGAAAACATTATCTCCGCACACCTTTGGCAGAGGTAACAAATACTCAGTGAAAGGGATGTGCCTCTGCACAATGAAAGAACTTTCTCAGCTCAAAGGGCTGAGATCTTGCAGCTGCCTGTACTGAAACTCCTAACGACGTGGGCCGGTGCAAAACCAGAAGGATCGCAGACGGGCATGTTCTCCCAATACCCCCGACGGATCACTACCAATGAAAGAACTTTGAACCTTGTGGGAGTGCCTCCTGTGATCATGACAGACTTGGTTATTTATTTAATGGACATCTGCAATTGGAAAGACTGCTGTGCATCATTACAAACAGAGCAATGATTACCGACTCATCCACAAAGGACATCTTCACGACATGAAAACATACAAATCTTGTGCCAGCTATTATTTATGTGGGAGTGTGATTTTGCCAGGCAGACGTCTCCAAGGGAAACACCGTTTCTGATTTGGGTACTTCTTAACAGCGATGGGAGGGTCATATCTGGGGTTTGTGAATGCAGAGGGAAGGTTTCAAATCAACTTTAAAAATAATATTTACTATTAATCATGTTGGGAGATGGGGGTGGGTGAGTGAGAGCTGTTAACGTACTATAATTCACCAAATGTCCGTCCGTCTGTCTGTCTGTTCGAAGGTACCGCAAAAACGGCTGAACCGATCGCAACGATATTTTGGGTGGGTAATCCTAGGTCCCCCTGGAGTAAAATAGGCTATATTGTTTTTCCAATTTTCCAGTTTTTCCAAACACGATGGAATAATATTTACCGATATGAACAGTGATGTGGCTTTTGTTGAAATTCTAAGTACCAGGAGAGAGTCGATCGACTCCTGACGAACTCTTCCTATATAAACGTGCCGCTCCGAAATAACATGGCAGCGTGTGCAAAGCAACTGAGAAACAGGTGTAGCGGCTGCTTCCGTGTTACAGATTCGGCGCACACTCTTCACACATAAACGTGCGACTGAGAAAGACGTGTAGCGGCCCACTTCCGTTTTGCAGAATTCCATCTTTTTTCAAAATGGGCGCCATGTACTGTTTAGATTTTGATGATTTGCGTGTGATATGATTCAACGGATGTTTATATGAATCGTTTAAAATTAAAATTATTTATGTGGGAGTATTTACCCTTTGAGCTGTGGCCTTTACTGAGAAAGACGTGTAGCGGCCGCTTCCGTTTTGCAGAATTCAATCTTTTTTCAAAATGGGCGCCATGTACTGTTTAAATTTGGATGATTTGCGTGTGATATGATTCAACGGATGTTTATATGAATCGTTTAAAATAAAAAAAGCCTTCAATTTCTGATATTTTGCCTTTTCATTTGGGCTTCCCAGTTTACACTTCTCATTTTACAACAGTTTACATTTTGTATCCCACTGATAGGCCGTATCTGCATCCGGACCTCAATCAAAATCTGATCAGCTTGTTCTTGTCACCTACCCAACTCATCTACCAAGTTTTGTCCGAATCCATCCATGACTTTTTGAAATATCTTACAAACAAACAGACAGACAGGCGTGGGTGAAAACATAACCTCCATCCACCTCCGGTGGCAGAGCTAGCAAATTGCTCACATGATGCACTCATCTTCTCGAGGAGGCAACGGTTGTTAAAGCAGGAAGGAGAGAAGGAGGAGTAGAGAAAAATTGAGCAAACAACACTAAATTAAATTAGATATCATGTCAAAACTTTCAGTGAAATATACTTAGGGTAGGACAGACACCTCCCTCTACCGCCAACCCCACACCTTTCCCTGTCACGTGTGATAAAAGCAGTTAGACACTTTCTGTCCATTTGATTGCATTGGCATACGACAGATCTGTTTCAACGCTGTTCGCTCTAATCCAGGCCTTGGCATGTGGCATGTGGCATGTGGCATGTGGCATTAAGTCCACAAGGCCCTGAAATCTGTTTCACATTATGTTAATCCATTCGGTCAAAAAAATTGCATTTCAGAAAACACAAACGTACATTGTCAGGTTTTCGTGATGCAAACGGCTCAGTGACAACTTTTGGTCACATGGTTGCCCTATTTTCGTCCTTGGCAGGCTGCTTGCAATTGTGGATGAAAGGTCTTATCATCGCTACCACTTTAGAACTGCATATACTCGTGGGCAGTTTGATGTAGCAGTGCAGGTAATGGCATCGAGGTGCACTATAGGTCTTTCTCCACCATGGTTGGACATATGCTACAAGGTTGTTTTTTTGTGCGTCGAGCTCTTTAGGATAGTATCTCAAAAGTCGAGGCAGATCCCAGGAGTGCTCTGTCCTAGCCACTTGTCTAAGGAATATTAATGTGCTCTGGATAATGATAGGGCCCGGCAGCTGCTCACAACGCGCTTGGCTCACTGTTTGCAAAATGCTCGCTCCATTTGAGTGCATTGATGTACTGGAGATGGGTCCACTGTTTTGGGGGTCATGTCATCAAACCCACGTGGGCCATTCTTCAAAGCAGGAGTGTAGATGGGACAATGGATAAATAAGGAATTGCAGAATGCCAAAAACGACTGGAGCACGGCCCACTCGGGATTATATCTGAGAGCAAAGGCTCAGAGGTCCGATGTTTCTACAACAGAGTGGCCTTCATCGTCAACTATGCAGGACACACTTGCTAAACCGAATACAATTATCTGGAGAGAAGCAGGGGATGGAGTGGGGAGAGGAGTGAGGGATTGGATGGGGTGAATCCAAGTATGAAATAAGAGAAAAGGGTTAGGGAAATGGGAGTAGTGGAGAGGTGGGATGTTGGTGGATGTGGCCGAGACACGTCTCCAAGAAAAGGCTGCAGGACCTCCAGTATACCTTAAAAGTATGTTTATATGCCATTCTTGGGGTTTGGTAAATATGTTGTGGACCAAGACTAAAGACCTCTTGACTTAATGTTCTGATTTCCCAGCATTCTGATCTTTACAATAAAAAATGAATCCTTCCTTCACATTGCTTTAACTTTCCAGACTGTAGATGAGATGAATCAACAATATGCTTCTCACTTCAGTGTCGGAGAATTAGCCAAACGAATTTGAACTCAAAGCGTCCTTTCCAAGAGTCGTGTCGGTCTGCGCCGGCAGGCAATCAGACTCGAGGACGGCAAGGTTAAGTGGGGAGCAAAGTGAAGTTTGGGACATTGGGCCTTCATTGGAGCAATAAATAATTGAATTAAATGTACAGGTCGAATTAAATCGAGATGAGAAGAGGAAGAGTTCAAAGTCTCTTGGGTTGTAGAGGATAGATATTCCTGTGTTTCCACATGTCAGGGTTTAATTTCATTGTGTCACGATTTTGCCTCCAGGCCCATCATTTGTGCAAGACGTTTCAAATACACCTGCCACCTTCGTGTGTACTCTTCTCACGGAGCTTTGAATTCTGTTCTTTCCATCAATTAAGCACCAAAACTCCCTTACATGTAACTACCATTGTTTTTGTTACTTATCCCAAGCATGTTTCAGGATCTGCTGTGGACCATTGGTCCACAGTTGGTTGTGTGCTGTCGGAATCCCAACTCAGAGGGTTTAAATTTTAGAGCTAGTTAGGGCAGGAGTGGTTAGGTCCATTTGATTATATTAAAGCGCGGCGTTACGCGCGCTGCTTGCGAGCAAGGAGGAAGCGGACAAGCGGTAACTTATAAGCGTCTTTATTTCAGGAGCTCACTGTAACACTGGCGCGCTCCGGGCTGCGCACCCGGTGTATATCTTGAGGCCACGCCTACCCCTCGGGCGTGGCCACCGCCCACTTGGTGCGCGGAATGATGTCACCACGCCAGTGGGCTTTTGTGTCCGCCACACGCGCCCCCCCAGAATTCCCGCGCACCTGGAGGGCCAGTTTGCGGGGCAGACGAATGACCCGGCCGAAGCGCCCCCTGGCGATCGGCGGCGTCCGGGGTGCAGGGATGCCAGGTGGGATGCCCCTGGCTGCCCCTGGGATGGGTGCAGGACCGGGGGGCGGCATGGCGGCGGGGCTGGGCGGTGCCGGGGGTCCGCCCGCAGGGGGGCGGCCCTGACGTGGGGGTCGGGCCACTGGCGGTGGATGGTCCACGTCGAGGTGGGCCGGCTTGAGGCGGTCTACCGAAACGCGGTCAGGAGTACCGCCGATGTCCAGGGTGAAGTGCTTCGCCCCGGTCTCCAGCACGCGGAAAGGCCCGTCGTACGGGGGCCGCAGTGGTGTCCGGTGGGCATCGTGGCGGACGAAGACGTACTCCACCGTGCGAAGCTCCGGGGCGACGTGCGTCGGTGGGTGCCCGTGGCATGCCGTTGGCACCGGGGCGAACCTCTGGGCGGTCTCTTGCAGAGCGGAGCGCTCCACGGCCGCTCCACGGTCAAGCGGACCGTGGAGTCGGGGAGGAACTCGCCCGGCACCCGCAGCGGTTGCCCGAAGACCAACTCCGCCGCGGATGCACGCAGGTCCTCCTTGGGCGCCGTCCGGAGGCCCAGCAGGACCCAGGGGAGCCTGTCGACCCAGCCGCCGTCGCGGAGGGTGGCCCGGAGCGCGGCCTTCAATGAGCGGTGAAATCGCTCACACAGGCCGTTAGCCTGGGGGTGGTAGGCCGTGGTTCGGTGCAGCCGGACCCCGAGCCCCTGCGCGACCGCCCCCCAGAGCTCCGAGGTGAACTGGGGGCCGCGGTCGGACGAGATGTCTGAGGGGGCGCCGAACCGGGCGACCCAGGTGGCGATGAAAGCCTGCGCGACATCGGCCGCCGTTGTCGACGCCAAGGGCACGGCCTCCGGCCACCGGGTGGTGCGGTCCACCATGGTGAGGACGTAGGTGAAACCCCGCGAGGGGGGCAGAGGTCCCACCAGGTCCACGTGGACGTGGTCAAACCGGCGTTCCGGCACCGTGAACGGGGCCAACGGGGCCTGGGTGTGCCGGTGCACCTTGGCGCGCTGGCACGCGAGGCACGTCCTGGCCCAGCCGCGGACGGCCTTCCGGAGGCCATGCCAGACGAACTTGTCGGCGATCAGCCTTTGGGAGGCCCTCGCGCCCGGGTGGGACAGGCCGTGGATGGCGTCAAACACCTGGCGCTGCCAGCCTGCGGGCACGATGGGGCGAGGACGCCCGAGGGAGACGTCGCACAAGAGGGCCGCGCCTGCGCCGTCGAACGCCACCTCGGTGACGCGGAGGCCCGTGACGGCGGTCCGCAAGGCCTGGACGTCGGGGTCAGCGGCCTGGTCCGCTGCCATCCGGGCATAGTCGATGCCGAGGTGGACTGCGTGGGCGGCGGCCCGGGAAAGGCAATCCGCCACCGGGTTGTCCTTCCCCGCGACGTGCTGGATGTCCGTCGTGTACTCGGACACGGCCGAGAGGTGACGCTGCTGCCGGGCCGACCACGGCTCGGTGACCTTGCCCATCACGAAGATCAGCGGCTTGTGGTCGACGAAGGCAGTGAACGCATGGCCCTCGAGCAGATGGCGGAAGTGCCTGACCGCCAAGTGAAGCCCGAGCAACTCGCGGTCGAAGGTACTGTAACGGCGTTCGGGCGGGCGAAGCTGCCGGCTAAAGAACGCCAGCGGTTGCCAAGCTCCACGCACCCATTGCTCGTGCACCGCGCCCACCGCGTAGTCCGAGGCATCGGTGGTGAGGGCGATCGGTGCATCGGGCGCCGGGTGCGCGAGCATGGTGGCGTTAGCCAAGGCGAGCTTCGCGCCCGTGAACGCCGTGTCCATCTGCTCGGTCCAGGTAACGTCGCCTTTGCCCGGCTTACCTCGGAGAGCTTCGTGCAGGGGGCGCAGGAGCTGGGCGATACGGGGCAGGAACCGATGGTAAAGGTTCACCATGCCCAGGAACTCCTGCAGCCCTCTGATCGTGCGGGGGCGCGGCAACCCCTTCACCGCCTCTACCTTGGCCGGCAGGGGGACGGCTCCGTGCCTGGTGACACGGTGCCCCAGAAAATCGATTATGGTGGCGTCGAACCGGCACTTTGCGGGGTTCACAATCAGGCCATGCTGGCCCAGGCGTTTGAAGAGCGTGCGGAGGTGGCGTAGGTGCTCTTCGCGGGATGCGCTGGCGACGAGGATATCGTCCAGGTAGACGTAGACAAAATCCAAGTCACGCGGGACGCTGTCCATCAGTCGCTGGAACGCCTGAGCCGCATTCTTCAGACCGAAGGGCATGCGCAGGAACTCGAAGAGTCCGAATGGCGTGATGACCGCCGTCTTCGGGACGTCCTCCGGCCTGACGGGGACCTGATGGTAGCCGCGTATGAGGTCCACCTTCGAGAAGAAGGACATGCCCGCCAAACGGGCGGAAAAGTCCTGAATGTGGGGGACGGGGTAGCGGTCGGGAGTCGTGGCGTCATTGAGACGGCGATAGTCCCCGCACGGTCGCCATCCCCCGCCGGGCTTCGGCACGATGTGCAGCGGCGACGCCCAAGCGCTCTCTGAGCGCCGAACGATGCCGAGTCGCTCCAGGGTAGCGAACCCCGCTTTTGCCACCGCCAGCTTCGTCGGCTCGAGGCGGCGTGCCCGGGCATAGACCGGTGGCCCGACGGTGGGGATGTGATGGGCCACCCCGTGCTTGACAGCCCCCGCCGAGAAGGTGGGCCGCGTGAGGGCCGGGAAGCCGGCGAGGAGGCGGGTGAATGCGTCCGCTGCCGGAAGCGTACAGACCAACGTGGCCGGAACCGAACCGTTCGGCAAGCCGCTTGGCAAACCGCTCGTTGAGCTGGGAAACGCACAAGCGAGCGAGCTGAACGTCTCGGCCTGGACAAGACGTCTGCGCTTGACGTCGACCAGGAGCCCATTAGCACACAGGAAGTCCGCGCCAAGCAGTGCCATGGGCACGTCGGCGGTGACGAACGTCCATCGGAAAACCTGCCCTCCGAACCGCAGAGAGAGGCAGCGTTTTCCGTACGTACGGATGGGCGTCCCGTTCGCGGCAAGCAGCGCGGGGCCCCCACCCGCGGTGTGCTTGTCTGACGTGCCGGCGGGAACGACACTCACCTGCGCCCCCGTGTCGCACAGGTAACGGCGCCCGGAGAAGGTGTCCGTTATGAACAGCAGGCTGCTCGAACGGCCGGCGCTCATCGCCACTATTGAGCGCCGGCCTAGGCGTTTCCCGACCTGTTGAAGGAGCATGGCGGATGACACTGCCGAGCTTCGTGGCCGAACTTGGCGTGGAACCAGCACCAGGTGGTGGAGCTGGAGGAGCGCGGCTGGCTCCGCCAGGCCGGTGGAGTTGGCGGGTTTCCCCGCGGTGGCGGTTTTCGCCGCGGCGGTGGGCGGGGCGTGGCGGCGGTCACGAGGTGCGTATCAGCATGCTGCGTATGCTGTATAAGCTGATGCTGTGGATCAGCAGCATCAGCAGCAGCATCAGCAGCATCAGCCACGAGGGCCGTGACGGCCACGACGACTCTCGCCCGCGTGTCCGAAGCGGCGAAGTACTTGTCCGCCTCAGCTGCCAATGCTCGGGGTTCCGTTAGCCCGGTCCCGGCCAACGTGAGGCGAACCTGCGCTGGAAGTTGGCGACGGAAAAGCGCCCGGAATAGAGAACCGGGGGCTTCGTCGCCCAACAGTGACAGCATATGGTCCATTCGGACCGACGGGCGCGTGTCACCGAGCTCAGGGAGATCCAGGAGGCGGTCGGCCCGTGCGTCGTCCGTGAGGCCGAACGTGGCTAGGAGTAGCCGCTTGAGTGCCTCGTACTTGTGGCCGTCCGGTGGGTGGCGAAGGACGGACACAACTCGAGCGGCCGTGCCGGGCCCGAGGGAGGCGACGACGTGGCAATAGCGCGTGTCATCGCCGGTGAGGCGCCGAAGCTGAAATTGGGCTTCGGCCTGGACGAACCAGACTTCGGCCTGAGCCTCCCAAAATTCGGGAAGTTTGATGAAGTTGGCCATGGCAATGGCGTCGCGTGTGGAAGGATCGCTCCGGCAGATCCAACGTCAAGGGGGTCACCAGTAAAGCGCGGCATTACGCGCGCTGCTTGCGAGCAAGGAGGAAGCGGACAAGCGGTAACTTATAAGCGTCTTTATTTCAGGAGCTCACTGTAACACTGGCGCGCTCCGGGCTGCGCGCCCGGTGTATATCTTGAGGCCACGCCTACCCCTCGGGCGTGGCCACCGCCCACTTGGTGCGCGGAATGATGTCACCACGCCAGTGGGCTTTTGTGTCCGCCACAATATCATAGTCAATTTTGGTGGGTAATCATAATTTGTTTAGAGTTCCGGCGATAACCCATCTACTCTTCTCGAAAGACATCATGGGATCTTTAATGCCCATTGATATAGTCATATTGATATATATTGATATATAGTTTCCCGGTGTGTACCCTGGATAAGAATAGGTACACCGTATCCCTGCGTGTCGTAAAAGACGACTAAGAGGGTTGGCGTCAGGAAGGGCATCCGGCCATAAAAACATTGCCTCAAAAAGGGAACCATGACAATTACAACTACATCTGGGCAGGGTACAGCCCGAAGTGGAGATCGGTTTCTGAGGTTTGGGACATGGAATGTAGGGACAATGACAGGGAGATCAGGAGAAGTGGTGGAAGTATTGGTCAGAAGAAGAGTAGACATATGTTGTGTGCAAGAGACGAGATGGAAGGCAAGTGGTGTGAGAATGGTGAAGGGTAAGCAGGGACAGAAATACAAGTTTGTGTGGCAAGGGTGCCTGGAGGGCATGAATGGTGTTGGTGTCCTGTTTTCTGAGGAGTTTGTCGACAGTGTGGTGAGTGTGACTAGAGTGAGTGATAGGTTGATGATGGTGAAAATGATGATTGGAAAGCTCTTGGTGAACGTCATCTCGGGATATGCTCCGCAGGTTGGTCGAAGCGATGAAGAAAAGGACAAGTTCTGGTGTGTGATAGAGAAGCTGATGGAAAACGTGAAAGATGAGGAAGTTGTTGTGGTAGGAGGAGACCTAAATGGACATGTGGGAAGGAGTATGGACGATTTTGACGGAGTTCATGGGGGCTACGGATATGGTGTGAGAAATGGAGAAGGTGAAAGGATTTTGGAGTTTGCTGATGGAGCTGATTTGTTGATTTGTAATACTCAGTTCCAGAAAGAGGATAATAAGCTTGTTACATACACGTCAGGTGGGTCGACGACAACCGTTGACTACCTGATGGTGCGTAGGCGAGATAGGGGGCACCTCCGGGACACAAAGGTGATCCCGGGGGAGGAGGCTGTTTCACAGCACCACTTGGTTGTCTGCGACATAAGGGTGAAAGGTGCGAGGAGAGCTCAGCGGGTGAAGTACCAACCGAGAATGAAGGTGTGGAGGTTGAAAGAGGTGACAGTAAGGGAGGCATTAAAAGAGAGGCTGAGTAGGGTCGAGGATGATGTGGTTGAGCTTGAAAGTGGTTGGATGTCAATGAAAGCTAGTCTGTTGGGAGCCGTTGGTGAGGTATGTGGATGGACAAAAGGACCACCGAGGCACTCAGAAACATGGTGGTGGGATGATGAAGTTGGAAAGAGGATTGACGTGAAGAGGAAGAAGTTCAAGGAGTGGCAGAAGGCGAAGGGTACGTGAGCAGAAACAGCAGAGCATGAAAGTTATAAGGCAGCCAGGAAGGCTGCAAAGAAAAAAGGTAGCAAAGACGCAGGAGGCATGTAGGAAAATGTTCGGAGAACGCTTGGATTCGGAAGAGGATCAGAGAGTGGTATTCAGGATTGCGAAGCAGATAGCGAAAGAGGTGTGATATGATGGGGGTGAGTTGCTTGAAGGATGAAGTGGGACAAATCGTTGTCGACCCAGATGGAATTAAAGGAAGATGGAAAAGATACATGGAAATGCTGTTGAATACAGAGAATGAATGGGATGGCAACATAAAGAGTAACCCAGTTTTAGGACCGGCAGAGAAGATAACTGAGAAGGAAGTTGAGGAAGCGATAAAAGCAATGAAGGGTAGAAAAGCGGGAGGGCCAACGGGAGTTGTGGGAGATATGTTGAAGGCAGCAGGAAGTTGGGGTGTGAAGAGAATGACAGAGATCTGTAATCTGGTGGTGAAAGAAGGCCGCATTCCAGTGGCTTGGGAACTGAGTACCCTCGTCCCTCTATACAAGGGGAAAGGCGACCCTCTGGAGTGTGGCTCATACTGAGCGATAAAGTTATTGGAGCATGGAATGAAGGTCTTGGAAAGGGTGTTGGAGAGGAGGATAAGGAAGAAAGTGAAGATCGACGAAATGCAGTTTGGATTCATGCCAGGAAGAGGAACGACAGACGCGCTTTTCATTGTGAGGCAGTTGCAGGAGAAGTACATGGAGAAGAGGAAGAAGTTGTTTCTTGGGTTTGTTGATCTGGAGAAAGCATTCGATAGGGTACCATGCAAAGTATTGACATGGGCATTGAGGAAGTTAGGAGTGGAGGAATGGTTGATCAGAGTAGTGATGGCAATGTACAAAAGAGCGCGCACAGCTGTAAGGACGAAGGACGGGAACAGTGGTGAGTTTGAGGTGAAGGTGGGAGTGCATCAGGGGTCGGTACTAAGTCCACTACTATTTGTAGCTGTGATGGAGGTGCTGGCTCAGAACGTAAGGGAGGGTTTACCATGGGAGTTGTTGTATGCAGATGATCTTGTGTTGATTGCGGAAAGTATGGATGGACTGAAGGAAAAGATGAACACGTGGAAGGAATGTATGGAGACAAAAGGTCTGAAGGTGAATATCGGAAAGACGAAGGTGATGGCAAGTGGTAAAGCATGTGGTGAGGTGGAAAGAACTGGGAAGTGGCCCTGTGCTGTGTGTAGGAAGGGTGTCGGAGTGAACTCCATTCAATGTACAATGTGCGCTGAGTGGGTTCATCAAAAATGTAGTGGTCTGAGAGGGTCATTAACCAGTGTGGCAGCTACATTCAAGTGTAAGGTGTGCACAGAGGGAGCTGCAGATGGAGGAGATGTTGAGTTGGATCTTGGAGACGGCGTGAAGCTGGAAGGTGTGAAAACATTTTGCTACCTCGGAGACGTGCTGAATGGAGAAGGTGGATCAGACTCGGCAACGGTTGCTCGAGTGAGATGTGCATGGAAGAGGTTTCGGGAACTGAGTGGCGTGCTGATGATGAGGGGAGTGTCGTTGAAGCTGAAGGGAAAGGTGTATGCTGCATGTGTGAGAAGTGTTATGATTTATGGGAGCGAGACATGGGTAATTAACGTAGAGCAGCAACGAAGGTTGGAAAGGGTGGAAATGCGAATGGTTCGACGGATATGCGGAGTATCGTTGAGAGAGAGGAAGACAAATGATGAATTGCGAAAGATGATGGGAATAGAGCCTGTGATTGATGCTGTGAAGAGGAACAGGTTGAGATGGTTTGGTCATGTGTTGAGTAAGGATGAAAGTGACTGGTTGAGAAGAGTGATGGAAATGAATGTAGAAGGAAGCAGAGGACGGGGAAGACCGAGAAAGACTTGGCTAAAGATGGTGGAAGAAGAAATGCGGGCAAGGGGGTTAACAAGGAGAGATGCAGAAAATAGGGCAAAATGGAGAAGATTGTCATGGGGACCGCAAGGCTAACCCCCGCTCTAGCAGGGAAAATGGCCTTTAAAATGCATGTTGTTGTTGTTGTGATATAGTCAATGTGGAGGAGAAAAGAGCAGGATAGGGTAGGGGGGGTCTCAAACTTAAGGTCCCCTCTGAATGGTATATTTTGTGATGTAACACCCTGCCTATTAATGACCAGTCTGCCAATTTAAAGTCTGATTAAGAATAAAACCGGGATAAGACAGCTCAAAGGCAAGTGCGTTATCTGTGAGCCATCCCGTCCGACCCTTTTAACTACTGGAGAGCACCTCTCTAGAATGAGACCACTCAACCTCGGTGTGAAGGGACAAAAGTGCCTCTGCGGTTACAGCCACAACTTTTGGCTTTCCATCGGTCTCCATGATCATTCTCATGGAAAAAAGAAACGGACAACCAGAAAAGGTATTCAAAACTGAATACGCCATGACGAGCATAGCTGCCCAGCAGGTAAGGTTTCAGATCTGATATTTCAACCGCCGAGTGTTCTCCATCCAGAAGTAACTGTGCGGGCATCGTGCCCCTGATGTAAAGTACCCTCCCAAGGGGGAGGAGGCATTGTGTGACTAAAATAGGCACACTGTGAGACCTAGCATTTTCATCATCACCTGGCGTGTGATATCGGATGTGGTCAGACATGTGGGTGGGTAGGTTAAGATCGTTATTTATTTATATATTTTTTGCCTGCCTCCCCTCCTCTTAGGAGGTGATAATTCGGTGTGCCGCTGATTGTCCACATCAGTGTTTTCAGGACGGTGTTCAAATGCTTTGTGTGGCTGCTCTCTGTCCCCAAAAAAGAAAAAAATATTCTGTGCAGAGTACGCAAGAGCAAGGCTAGCAATGAGAAGAGTGCGTGCACTTGATCCTCAGCCTGTGCCCACCAGCTTCTGGATGATGTTTACCCTGGTCTTGATCTTTTCTGTGACTCGTTTTAAGTGTTCGCGGAACGACCAACCAACGAGAGACTCACTAAAACAAATGACTAATACAAGTGATACAAGCGTTGGTAAGGACTATAAAATGACCTCAAGAATGAACTGATAATAAAAAGGGGGAGCGAAGAAGGCCGTACCTTGGAGAAGGAAGACCGCAGGCATGGCCCATGCTGGACTCAGAGAGAGCGGAAAGCTGACACGAGATAGACGGGGAGGAGACTCCACACGGTGGGCCAGAAGTGGGCAGCAGCCGGCCCAAAGAAGGGCATCCTTGCTCAGGTGAAGCACTGAAGGTGTGCATTGCTGATGGCATGCCTCCAGCACCATGCGATCCAATTAACAACAATGGATGCCTGGCCGAGCACACAGAGAGCACACATCGGTAAAGCGGTAACAGATAACGTAAAGATTATTGAATCGGTGGTGATAAATGCTGCCTGGTTATTGTTAACTAGTTAAAAATGCAAAATTAACCACCTGGTGAATCTCTATTGAATAGGCCGAATGATCTAAGTGATCTTACTGACTGGAGGCCTTCAGCCACACCAGGTGAGGATGTGTGATGGAATGTTAAATTAGTACAGGACGTTTCAAAAAGAGTATTCAGGTGTTTTCCTACACCTGACAAAATTACCTTTATAGTTGATATGAGCAATTATAATCAGTTTCATTATTAACGAACAACCAACAATTATTATTACTAGCAGAAGCCCGTGGTAAAAATACCACGATATAAAAAAAGGAAAAAACAAAGGAAGCCGTTTATTCTTGCGCTGGTTGAAAGAGCGCAAAAAGGTGATTGAAGCAGCGGTCTGTCGCCTATACACCACATGGTTCAATTTGCTCTTGTCTGATTGAAATAATTGTAATTTTCCCATAGGTTTGGATTAATTTGAAGAAACTTTTATTTAATACTTTTTTCTCCCCAAGGTCTCCATGATCATACTGTCTGTCTGTCCATATGTGATGGACAGACAGAGAGACAGACAACAGTGTCATCTACATATATATATATCGGTATTATTCATTAATGACTTCATAACGATATCCACTTCAGAATTTCCAAGACAAAAGGTACAATCCATTATGTTACTGTCTATGGTGTCGTAATAGTCACTCTACAGACATGTCTGCCGTTACACTCTTCCTCATCACTGTAAGGTTGGTGGTCAGGTTGGTGGTCTTTCTGTCCAGGTTGGTGGTCTTTCTGTCCAGGTTGGTGGTCTTTCTGTCTTCTACCGACTCCTCTCCGGCCTTGCTCCCCCAGCTCTCTCTGTGCTCTGTCCGCTCAATATTCCTTCAGGTCGCACAAGATCTGCCAGCAACCCTCTTATGGTTAAACTGCCAAAGTCTAGGCTCTCTGCTCACCTTCACTCTTTCATTCCTCTTTTCTCCCGCCTCTGGAACAAACTCCCTCACTCCCTTCAATCCCACTCCTCCCTCCAGGTCTTTAAAATAGCTGTTCACCACCATCTCTTATGGCCCCATCCAAAACCTTGATCTTTTCTACCCCCGCTAATTCACCCCAGATACACTTTTTTGGAAATTCCAACTTCTTTCCTGGAATTCCTTGCAGTGTCCATATGTTTGAGACTTCTCCCACCTCCCCCCAAGCCCTCCCCCTCCCACATTTCTCCCGATGTCCCTGCTCTCAAATGTTGTGCTTCCGTCCTTCCTCCTCTCTCCCCATCTTGTCTCCCGCTCCCCTTGTTTTGTGTTTTATGTGTCGGTTTCACTTTTTGTGTGATTAATGTTAGCTCTTTCGCGAGCCTCGATCTTGTATACAAAAAAAAAAAAAAAAAAGCCTGAACTCGTTCTTTCGAAATCTACTTTCCTTCACTCTGATCTTTCTTCCTCAACCCTCGCACTCCCCCATTCCTCCACCACAACCTCCCCCCCACTCCATCCTCTGCCATTGCACGCTATGGAAACATTATCCGGGACTATGAGGTACACAATGCAGACACCAATTCAGAACGTTCATGAGTATTTTAAACAAATTACTAGATAATGTGATAGAGGCAGTAACACTTGACTTAAAGAGGACTTGACTGCACGAATGGCGGAATTCAAAGGAGCACAAGGTGTGCACGGGGTGTGGGTGTGCACGGGGTGTGGGTGGAGGAGGTGAATACTCTGTTATTCGTGCTTTGCTTTATTGCAGGAGCAGCTCAAGTCACCATTTGCAACATGTAAACTCAAAGCACACAACAAACCCGACATTTGTATTCCATGAAAGAACCCAGTTGCATTTTCCAGGCCGGAATACGTCCAAAAATAATAATAAACCACACTGTGCCATGACGTCACTCCAGCTTGGTGACGAATTTAACGGTTTCCTGTCAAATCCGGAGCGCACGTGACACGAAACAATTTGATTCGCTTGTGACAAGGAGACGCCAACAACTCTAAAAGTTTGAATGTTAGATGAAAAGCTTATAAAGTGGGACTGACTTCACAACCATGTTGTCATATTGGGGGCAAACCGGGGCACATACAGTATCACAACTTGAGGAATGCCATCTGATTGGCTGAGCACCTCGGGGGCACGATTTGGGGGGGGGGGGGGGGGTGATGGACCGTCATGCTCAATCCAAACAAGCCACTAGTCGTGTTTGTTTGAAAGTAAACGGATTCCTCCACCAATTGATCCAGTATGGCACAGCAGAGTCTCCCCGTGCTGGATCTCACACTCCCATATTGATCCCATAAAGTAGGAGGTTAGCCCACCCCCCCCCCCTCCCCCAAAGCATTCATTGTTCCACCTTGGGGACGAAAAGGGGGGCAATGGAGGAGGAGGAGGAGGGAAGGCATGTGCTAGGGTCGAATCCAGATCTAGTGATTGATCGATCCCTGCTGGTTGACAAATGTTCCAACGGGAGAATAGAAGGGACGCTGCTCGAATCTAAAGGAGCCCACCCAAGGGTATCCTACAAACTTTTCTGTGTTTTATTTGTAACTCCTGCGACCCCGTGAAGGTAGTTGTGAATGCTCCGCACGTCTCGCGTCTCATGAGCCAAATGCAGCGTTCGTGACGACCCTTTATTAGTCTATTGCTGCGTAATTACCAGTGATTGCGAAAACCACAGGTTCCGTTTATTCACCTTGTTAAATCTACCGTTTACATAACCTGGACATATAAAACATCCGTAATCATCCCTCCATTCAATATGGTAAGGGACTTTAACTTGAACTACTACTCTTCCTCTAATTCTTCCTCTAATTGTATAGTACTAGGGCATGCCCGTACTATATATATATCTAAAATTATATCCCCCCCCCCCCTCTATTTACATGAAATGGTTTGGTCCAAAGCGAACGGCTTGCGAGTACGGTGTTTTTTATCGGACCCGTGGAATTATAGATAGTAGTTTTAATTAGTTTTAAAACATAGTTTAACGGCAACATAGTTTTCCAACGTGAAATAAATGAATACGCTCTCAAATGTGCCGTCCGAGGCAGAGTCTGTTCGCCACGTTCGGCACACGTGATAGCTCGCTGCTCTCTGATTGGTTGAATCGTTTTTTGGACATAGCTCGGTAACTACTTGTCCGATTAATATGAAACCTTGAAAAGGCACATCCTCGGGTCCCCAGCAATATACCTGGCAAGTTTAAAGTATATCGGACCCGTGGTTGTCGAGAAACAGCGGTCACAGACATACAAACATACAAACATACAAACATACAAACATACACACAGAGATTACTGGAATTATAGATAGATAACTTCCCTGCAAATGTCTGCTGCTCTTCTTCTGCTCCAATCGGTTCTTCTGATCATGTGCTTGTTAAAGTGGACATCTCTCTGGCCATTCTCAGAGAGCCTCCTCAGCGCCGACGAGTCTGGCATTTCACTCAGGCTGACTGGCATGGTCTTCAAGCAGCCATCAATCATCTGGACTGGTCTCCCATCTCTACCGCCTCTGACATCAACTCATCCTGGGAATTCTTCCAAAGCAAACTGCTCTCTCCCTCATGCACAGATTTATCCCATCTCATCTTCAGTTATCTTACCCTTCCTCCCATCCATGGTACACTGAATCTTGTGGTGAGGCAGTTGCCATGAAGCAACTTGCCTTCACCTCATGGAAGGCAAACCAACTGAAGGTAATCTCAGTTCCTTTCACAAAGCTCGGACCAAGTGTGTGTCTACCCTCAGGAGAGCCAGGAAACAATATCTCTCCACTCTCAAGATTGAACTCTCAAATCTGTCTTCCTCCTCCAAATCCTGGTGGCGTCTGGTCAAATCTGTTTCTGGTGTTTGTTCCTCATCCATCCCCTCCCTTACCTCAAACGGCTACACAGCTGACTCCGCACGTGAAAAAGCTGAATGCCTCAACTGTGTTTGCCTCCAAATCTTGTGTCCTAAAACCGTCGTACCCAGCTGCTCCTGAACTCTGTGTCCTTCTCTCCTGACAAGGTGGAGAAGTTTCTGTCAATCCTCGACTCTGATTCTGCAACTGGACCAGACGGCATCAGCCCACGGTCCTAAAATCCTGCTCTGCCGCTCTATCTCACCCTCTATCTGTTCTTTTCACCCTCTCTTTTGCTCAAGGTCATCTGCCATCAGCTTGGAAATTAGCCAACATTACTGCTTTACACAAAAAAGGTGTAAAAACAGATCCTTGCAACTACAGACCAATCAGTCATCTCCCAATAATCAACAAGGTCATGGAATCAATCATCGCTTCTGACATCAAATCCTTCCTCCTCTCCAATCTCAGATCATCAATTTGGATTCAGACCAGGTCATTCTACTCTGGACATGCTGCCTCTGCTGTCTCAACAATGGATGGAGGTCCTTAATACCAAACAGGAAATTAGAGCTGTCTCCCTTGACATATCACGTGCCTTCGATACGGTCTGGCACCCCGCTCTGCTCACCAAACTATCCTCCTATGGTATCCATAGAAATCTCCTCGCATGGCTTGCGGACTTCCTCTCTGGTCATAGTCAATGTGTGGCCCTGAATGGTTTTCTCTCATCTCCCTTTCCTGTTCAGGCTGGAGTTCCTCAAGGCAGTGTTCTGGGCCCTGTGCTTTTTCTGGTCTTCATTAATGATCTCTCCGACTCTCTGGAAAATCCTCTCTATCTCTTTGCTGATGACTCCACTCTCTGCCGCTCCATACCCTATCCCTCAGATCAGCAGTCCTCACTCTCTGCAGACCTGGACAAAATCACAGACTGGTAAAACAAGTGGAACATGTCTTTCAATCCTGACAAATCTCACACTCTCACTATGTCTCTCCGAAAAGACCGACTGGACAACCCTCCAATCTACTTTCTCAACAATCCTCTCCAAGAAGTTCTGTCACTCAAGCTCTTTGGTCTCACTATCTGCCATGATCTTTCCTGGGAAAACCACATTTCCAATCTGGCCTCCAAAGCCAGTCGCCGACTGGGCATCCTCCGTCGTGCGAAGTCCTTCCTTGGCACACCTGAGCTCCTCACCACATACAAGGCTTTCATCCGCAGCTCAATGGAATACTGCTCTCCCCTCTGGGCCGGTGCTCCTGCCTCACACCTAGCTCGGCTTCACGCTGTTGAAACCAAAGCTTTCAGAATAATTGGAATCTCCCGCGATGAAGCTAACTCCGAGGGCCTTCCACTTACTCACCGCAGGCAGGTTGGTGGTCTTTCTGTCTGCTACCGACTCTTCTCCGGCCTTGCTCCTCCAGCTCTCTGGGCTCTGTCCCCCAAATACTCCTACAGGTCGCACAAGATCTGCCAGCAACCCTCTTATGGTTAAACTGCCAAAATCAAGACTCTGCTCACCTTCATTCTTTCATTCCTCTTTTCTCCCGCCTCTGGAACAAACTCCCTCACTCTCTTCAATCCCACTCATCCATCCAGGTCTTTAAAACAACTGTTCACCACATCTCTTATCTTGTCCCATCCAAAACCTTGATATTTTCTATCCCCGTTAATTCACCCCAGATCCACTTTTTTGAAATACCGACTTCATTCCTGGAAGTCCTAGTAGTGTCCATGTGTTTTATACCTCTCCCCCTCCCCCCCGCCCCATTCTCATGCCTCTTCCCCCCCCCCCCCGGCCCCCTTCCCATGCCTCCTCCCCCCCCAAGCCCTCTCCCTCCCAGAGATCTCCCGATGTCCCTGCTCTCCATCTTGTTCTCCCGCTCCCTTTATCATATGTTTTATGTGTCAGTTTGTCTTTTTGTGATCAATGTTAGCTCTTACACGAGCCTCCATCTTGTATATATTTGTATATCTTGTATATATACATCTTGTATATGTATACAAAAAAATAAATACAAATTCTTCTTATACTTCTCCTTCCTTTCCTCTTCCTCTTCCTCATTTGAATTTATAATGGCGGGATGATATACCCCTCGAGCGACGCAATATAACTACAAACTACCGACTGCACGTGAGGTGTTAAACAAGTTCTCGGAACAAGATGGAAGATACCGATCACTTAGTCAAACACACATTGAAAACGCATGACGAGGTGTGTACAGTGTAATGTCAAAATAGTGTATTTATACAAAATAGTGTACAGTGTATTCTGATTGCGGTTACCATAGTCTGTTACAGTGTCAGTGTTGCTGAAGCAGTTTCTTGGCAAGGGTTATACTGGGTGGTTTGCATTTGCCTTCCCAGGAGTAGTTAGAGCAGGAATTTGTAATTTGTTCATGGTGCCGGAGATAACTCGCCTTCTCTAAGTGAACAACACCGTGGGATCTTTAAAATCCACTGTCTAATGCTAGCAGGCCCGTTTAACGTCTATACGAGCAACGGCACACACGTTGATGAATCACCCTGCCTGTGAAACACCAGGATGGCATTTTATAGCTGGGTCTGGATTCGAAACCAGGCTACACAGGTTGGAGGAGAATATGAGTAAGTACACCTCGAGACCATCCTGGCAGCCCCTATACTATTCTACTAACTATTCTACTAACTCTACTAACTCCTCACAGCTGGTGAAACTGTTTTATGTTTCTATTTTTTTTATTGTTTCAAATATATTTATTTAATTTTATTGTTTTATATATATATAAAATATATATATATATATATAAAAATATATATATATATATATATAAAATATATATATATATATAATATACATACATATATATATATATAGATATATATATACATACATATATATATATATATAGATGTTTTATATATATATATATAGATGTTATGTCCATATATATTATGTAGTTATTTGTTTCAAATATATAAACAATATATATATATATTGTTTCAAATAGATTTATTTGTTTTTATTTTCTTTCAAATACATACTTTTTTATTGTTTCAAATATATTTATATATTTTATTCTTTCAGATATATTTATTTATTTTTTATTTCAAATATATTGATTTTTAGGTTTCAAATATATATATATATATATGTATATATATATATATATATATATATATATATATATATATATACATATAGATTTTTTGTTTGTTTGTTTCAAATACAATTATTTATTTTTATTGTTTCAAATATTTTTTTTTTTATTGTTTCAAATATATTTATATATTTTATTCTTTCAAATATTTTTTTTATTTTTTATTTCAAATATATTGATTTTTAGGTTTCATATATATATATATATATATATATTTGTTTGTTTCAAATACATTTATTTATTTTTATTGTTTCAAATATATATTTTTTTATTGTTTCAAATATATTTATTCTTTTTTTTAGTTTCACATATTTTTATTTTTTATTGTTTCAATTTTATTTATTGTTTCAAATATATATATTTTTTTTTTATTGTTTCAAATATATTTATGTTTTTTATTGTTTCAAATATATTTATATATTTTATTGTTTCAAATATATTTGTTTTTGTTTTTTTCAAATATATTGATTTTTAGGTTTCAAATATATATATGCATTTTTATTGTTTCAAATATTATTTTTTTTTTATTGTTTCAAATATATTTATAATGTTTTTTAGTTTCACATATATATATATATAGTTTTTTTTTGTTGTTTCAAATATATTTTTATATTTGTCTTTTACTGTTTCAAATATATTTGTTTTTGATTGTTTCAAATATATATATTTTTTGTTTCAAATGTATTTATATATTTTTTATTTTTAAAAATATATATACTGTATATATTTTATTGTTTCAAATATATATTTTTTTATTGTTTCAAATATATTTATTCTTTTTTTAAGTTTCACATATTTTTTTTTTTATTGTTTCAATTTTATTTATTGTTTCAAATATTTTTTTTTTTTTTTTATTGTTTCAAATATATTTATGTTTTTTATTGTTTCAAATATATTTATATATTTTATTGTTTCAAATATATTTGTATTTTTTTTATTTCAAATATATTGATTTTTAGGTTTCAAATATATATATATGCATTTTTATTTCAAATATATATATATTTTTTTATTGTTTCAAATATATTTATAATTTTTTTTAGTTTCACATATATATATATATTTTTTTTATTGTTTCAAATATATTTTTATATTTGTCTTTTACTGTTTCAAATATATTTGTTTTTTATTGTTTCAAATATATATATTTTTTGTTTCAAATATATTCATATTTTTTTATTTAAAAAAATATATATATATATTTATTTTTTTTGTTTCAAATATATTTATATATTTTTTATTCTTTGAAATATATATTTTTTATTGTTTCATATATTTATTCATTTTTTTGTTTCAAATATTTTTTTTTTTTTTTTTTTTTTTTTTTTATTGCTTCAAATATATTATATATATATATATTAAAACATATTGCATCTATTTTTTCATGGACTGACTATGTCTGAGTGGCGACCTGGCCAAGATTGTGTTTCCTCACCAATGAAACTGCCTCGGAAGCCATACACACCTGACGGGACGAAGAGTACGAGAGAGAGACACAGGTAATAAGCAAGGAAAAGTTTTTCAGCAGAATGTGCAGTGACAGCACCATGGGCCATGGCTTGAGAGTGAAGAAGAGGAGAGTTGAGATAATATTAAGGCTAAAGGTGTGTCCGTTAGAGGGTAGTTATAATGCTTGGAAGCTGAAATGATGGAAAGGTTTAAACTGGATCTGGATAGGTAGATAACTGGAAACAATGAGGATCTAGGGGTACATTGATTTTTGCGGGTATGCGTGGGCATGATGGGCCCGATGGCCTTCTGTGTCGGACATCGTTGTACACATCGTTGTTAATGAAGACAATTTTTTTAATCCTTGGCATGTCCTGGACTTGAGTACAGTATCTCATTCCGATATTTTTTTTGAACAGCCCACGTGTTTCAAAAGCAATCTACTATAAATAATAAACTCCTTTATTGTGCCAGGTTTATCTCCACGTTACGGTTTGTATCCCAGGATCACAAATGACATCCCGGAAGCACATCAGAGTTAAAATTAGTCCTGATGCTTTATGTTGCGTAAGACATTTTAACAGCAACCGTTGAAACTTTTACCCGCCAAATCGTCCTCAACCATTCCAGCCAATCAATCACGAGCGTCACCTTCGTGACGATTTAAAAGACTATTCTGATTGTTTGTACAATGGAAACAATCGTATTGAACCGTGAGCACGGATTCACCATGCCGGATTCGTGCGGGCCTCGCAGGCCGCCCTCGGAGCCCGACACAGGAAGTTTTGCTCAATCCAGAACTTTCTCACTTCCTTTGGGGTGGATAAGGAATGGGGCTACCGATGCTTCACGTCTGCATGGCACACTCCTCGCACGGTTCCGGCACGCCTTACCGGCGACTGCAGTTCGCGCTCTCAGTGCGGCTTTGGGGACATATCCAGACCTCGGTGACCGCGGCCTCGATCGACCCTCGATGTGGCTCGGTCGTGCCGGCGGCAGCCGGGGTGGAGAAGGCACGGCCCGGGAGGCACCCTGGGCATGTGTGGCCAGAGCCCGATATCGATAAGGCGGAGCGCACGCAGTCCTGCCAGGATCAGGAAGCACGCCGCCCGCGCGCTCTCCTCGACTGTAATAAAGGAGCCCCCGGCGTGTGACGTATTGCGGCGTGAGACGCCCGGACTTGCAGGTGACGACTCTCCGCGTGCCAGCACCGGGCTTGGGATGCGACCCTCCGCGTGCCAGCACCGGCTTGGGATGCGACCCTCCGCGTGCCAGCACCGGCTTGGGACGCCACTCGCTCGTCTCTGGAACTTGTCCGATTCCGCGGCAGTGGCGGCACTGGACGCAGCTGCGCTCAAGCGATGCTACACAACAACAAAAAGAGCGTTTGTTTGGGAGGCGTTCCTCGTTATAATTTATTGGAGACTGTGAAAGGCGTCACAGACTTAATATCCGAAATCCCTGGGTCTAGATGAGTTGCTCTGCGTCTAGATGAGCTGCCCTGGGTCTAGATGAGTTGCCCTGGATCTAGATGACTTGCCCTGGGTCGAGATAGATGGCCCTGGGTCTAGATAGATGGCTCTGGGTCTAGATAGATGGCCCTGGGTCTAGATAGATGGCCCTGGGTCTAGATAGATGGCCCTGGGTCTAGATAGATGGCCCTGGGTCTAGATAGATGGCCATGGGTCTAGATAGATGTCCCTGGGTCTAGATAGATGGCCCCGGGTCTAGATAGATGGCCCTGGGTCTAGATAGATGGCCCTGTGTCTAGATAGATGGCCTTGGGTCTAGATAGATGGCCCTGGATCTAGATAGAAGGCCCTGGGTCTAGATAGATGGCCCTGGGTCTAGATAGATGGCCCTTGGTCTAGATAGATGGCCCTGGGTCTAGATGAGATGCCCTGGGTCTAGATAGATGGCCCTGGGTCTAGATAGATGGTCCTGGGTCTAGATAGATGGCCCTGGGTCTAGATAGATGGTCCTGGGTCTAGATAGATGGCCCTGGGTCTAGATAGATGGCCCTGGGTCTAGATAGATGGCCCTGGATCTAGATAGAAGGCCCTGGGTCTAGATAGATGGCCCTGGGTCTAGATAGATGGCCCTTGGTCTAGATAGATGGCCCTGGGTCTAGATAGATGGCCCTGGGTCGAGATAGATGGCCCTATGTCTAGATAGAAGGCCCTGGGTCTAGATAGATGGTCCTGGGTCTAGATAGATGGCCCTTGGTCTAGATAGATGGCCCTGGGTCTAGATAGATGGTCCTGGGTCTAGATAGATGGCCCTGGGTCTAGATAGATGGCCCTGGGTCTAGATAGATGGCCCTGGATCTAGATAGAAGGCCCTGGGTCTAGATAGATGGCCCTGGGTCTAGATAGATGGCCCTGGGTCTAGATAGATGGTCCTGGGTCTAGAGAGATGGCCCTTGGTCTAGATAGATGGCCCTTGGTCTAGATAGATGGCCCTGGGTCTAGATAGATGGTCCTGGGTCTAGATAGATGGCCCTGGGTCTAGATAGATGGCCCTGGGTCTAGATAGATGGCCCTGGATCTAGATAGAAGGCCCTGGGTCTAGATAGATGGCCCTGGGTCTAGATAGATGGCCCTTGGTCTAGATAGATGGCCCTTGGTCTAGATAGATGGCCCTGGGTCTAGATAGATGGTCCTGGGTCTAGATAGATGGCCCTGGGTCTAGATAGATGGCCCTGGGTCTAGATAGAAGGGAGGCCCTGGGTCTAGATAGATGGCCCTGGGTCTAGATAGATGGCCCTGGGTCTAGATAGATGGCCCTGGGTCTAGATAGATGGCCCTGGGTCTAGATGGTTCGAAGCATGCATTGTCTGTAACAAGTGACAGGTCGAGTCATGACCATTTCAAACAATCACTGCCTCTAATGCTCTGGAATTCTGACATGTTGTAACACATGTTTCTCATTTTGGAGTCGACTCGATCCATGCAAAGCTCCAGTCTGAGTCCTCGAGTCTCCAGTGGACTGAGGGTCCCAGTGATAGTACCAAAATGTTAAAAGCTTTCAGAAAACCATAGACCCGTGGGTCTTGGGTTCGATTTCTGGTGGGACCAAATGTGCTGCGTTGTGGAGTTCTCACTGAGAAAGTTAAGCCGACTGTCCTGTCTGCTTGCACTCACGTTCTGACATTCAAAACATTCCCGAATGTCAGACCTCCAAGGTATAGTTCACTCACCAAATTTAACCAACCGAGAGCTGCGCAGGGGTATTCGCCTGAAGACCCTTAAGTGTCGAGAGCTGCAATGTGACGACCCCATGAGGCTATATGAGGTACACATCCAATGCGATATCACCTTATAAATAAGTACATTATATTAATTGCCCAGCAGGCTGGTTATGTAATGTAAGGGGGGCGGGGGGGGGCAAGTTATTACTGCAACAATTGAACCAACAGGAAGGATGGGCCTAGTGATATGACTAACCAATCACTGGGTTCGAGTTACAATTTCTGGAACTGTCTGAAGAAGACCTTCTGGACGGCTTAAAAGGCAGATACCAAGACCTTCTGCCATGTTGGTGACTATCTCCAGCTTCTAAACATAGATAGGCCTGTCTGATCTGCTGGACTGACGGGTTGTGGCGATTGTTGTCAATTTATCTTTTAATCAAATCTGAATTTATCTTTGGTATGCAAGACTATTTGCAACGTGTGTGTGTGTGTGTGTGTGTGTGTGTGTGTGTGTGTGTGTGTGTGTGTGTGTGTCGTTCGTTATCTCTCCAAATGTGGGCTTCAGAAGGTGGAACGGAGTCCGCCCAGGTCTCGATATGTCCACCTTTGTGTTTGTGTATATGTGTGTATGTATGTGTGTGAGTGTGTGTGTGTACGCACAAAATATGTGCAATATGTCATGCACAAGATGCGTGTACACAACATACCACGGTACAACATGAGTGTATACAATACAACATGTGCACAATATGTATATGTGTATGTAACGCACAATGATAATATGTGTGCATTCCAAACACCCCATATTTAATATGTTACGCAAAACAAAACATGCCAAAGCAAAACCAAAAGCAAAACCAAAGCCAAACATATGTATAAACCATAATTGTGCATGTGTACGTGCAATTCACGACCCATGCACGTTTGTGCATGCACACACGTGCGTGCGTTAATTATTCACCTTCACTCGCGAAGCGAAAAGTGGGGTTAAGCGTTCGATGTATCGTACGTATGTCGTACGTGTCTGCATTAAAAAAATGCATTTGATCGGCAAACGTTGTCCGATTGACACAATTTTTTCACCAAAGTATGTCGACTCATGTAGATTTTTTGTGATCATGACGTCATAGGTCACGGCATACGGGATCCATCTTGTTTAAATTCATTTTTTCAGCAACCATTGGGGCAATTGATACGGAATTTTCACCAATTATCTACTCGTGTAGAAATTTTAGTGATAATTATGACGTCATGAATCACATGGTACGAGCGCCATCTTGGAAAAACCGAAAAAAATTCGAGCTCTATATCTCCAAAACCGCTCCATTTTTTTTTTTTTTTTTTTGTATACAGAGTCGAGGTCAAAGAAACAAGCAAACAAAGTATATAAAAAGAGGAGCGGTCGACAAGATGGGGAGAGAAGGGGAGGAAGCACATAAACACAACATTTGAGAGCAGGGACATCGGGAGATGTTTTTGGAGGGAGAGGGCCTGGGGGGAGGCAGGATAGGTATAAAACGCAAGGACACCAAGGACTTCCAGGAAAGAAGTCAAAAGTCACCTCAAAAAAGTGGATTTGGGGTGAAATTAGCGGGGGTAGAAAAGATCAAGGTTTTGGATTGGGGAAGATAAGAGATGGTGGTGAACAGCCGTTTTAAAGACCTGGAGGGAGGAGTGGGATTGAAGAGAGTGAGGGAGTTTGTTCCAGAGGCGGGAGAAAAGAGGAATGAAGGAGTGAAGGTGAGCAGAGAGTCTTGATTTTGGCAGTTTAACCATAAGAGGGTTGCAGGCAGATCTTGTGCGACCTGCAGGAATATTTGGGGGACAGAGCCCAGAGAGAGCTGGGGGAGCAAAGCCGGAGAGGAGTCGGTAGAAGACGGAAAGACCACCAACCTGCCTGCGGTGATTAAGTGAAAGGCCCTCGGAGATAGCGTCATCGCGGGAGATTCCAATGATTCTGAACGCTTTGGTTTCAACAGCGTGAAGACGAGCTAGGTGTGAGGCAGGAGCACCAGCCCAGAGGGGAGAGCAGTACTCCATTGAGCTGCAGATGAAAGCCTTGTATGTAGTGAGGAGCTCAGGTGTGCCAAGGAAGGACTTCGCACGACGGAGGATGCCCAGTCGGCGACTGGCTTTGGAGGCCAGTTTGGAAATGTGGTTTTCCCAGGAAAGATCATGGCAGATAGTGAGTGAGACCCAAAAGCTTGAGTGACAGAACTTCTTGGAGAGGATTATTCAGAAAGTAGATGGGAGGGTTGTCCAGTCGGTCTTTTCGGAGAGACATCGTAAGAGTGTGAGATTTGTCAGGATTGAAAGACATGTTCCACTTGTTTGCCCAGTCTGTGATTTTGTCCAGGTCTGCAGAGAGTGAGCAGGCTGCAGACTGCCGATCTGAGGGATGAGGAATGGAGCGGCAGAGAGTGGAGTCATCAGCAAAGAGATAGAGAGGATTTTCAAGAGAGTCAGAGAGATCATTGATGAAGACCAGAAAAAGCACAGGGCCCAGAACACTGCCTTGGGGAACTCCAGCCTGAACAGGAAGAAGAGATGAGAGAAACCCATTCAGGGCCACACATTGACGACGACTAGAGAGGAAGTCCGCCAGCCATGCGTGGAGATTTCCATGGATACCAAAGTGTTACGTGGTCCCCTCGGTGAATACCTGGTCTCGGTGACCCCCGGACCGTGAGAGGAACTCCGCCAGCAAGCTGTACTATATATGCGCTTTCGCCACGCAATCCATATGAATTTCACCCAGGAGACAACTGATGTTCAAGGATATATTTCCAATGGTAATGATACCATACAATTCCAATGACACAACCACGGAGATTTTCCCCGAGCAATCAACAATACACAATCATCACCAATTCACAATTCACAATCAATTCCCTAGGATTAAGATGGCCATCTTATACATGTGTGTCCCGGTGAGTACTCACACCCCCTTTCGGTCTCTGCTCCTCACAATGTCTCTGGGCCCCTCCTGACCAAGATACTGGTCGGCGTCTCCGCACTCGGGCGGTTGAACGAACCCCGGGTGGACGTTTCTCCACCGGGCAGGTATCGTACCAGGCACCGTGGCTGCAGCCCCTCGTGGCCACGCGGAGCGGGTACGGTAGAGCAAGCCAAACCCCACGCCGCTTGCAAGGCGCGTTAGGCCCCAACGTGCGACCCGCACGCGTCTGTTTAGACGGTGCCGCGAACGATACCAGACGCGGGGTCGATGCACGGCCCCACGTCACTTGACGTCTCCACCGGGCAGGTACACGTCCCGGTGATTCCTCTCGCCAGACAGGCTTCGGAACGCCGCTTTTCCACGCAGCGCAAGGTCGATCCCGCCTTTTGGTCGGAGCGGGGCGAGGAAGAATAATACTCGTCCTTTTTTCCTCGTGTCTTTTCCTCTTCCGTTTCCGGTCACTTCCGTTTCCGGCCACTCCCTCAGAAGGGCTCCTGACCCTCCAACCACAACAACTACACAACAACTTAATATACTACACACGGATAAGCAAAGACCTGAATGGTAATTCACATACATTCACATAAATATGTAACACTCCCCCCCTTCAAGAAAGAAAGTTTGAACCCAGCGAAAACTTTCTTTGCCGGCCAATTTGGAGAAACCAACCAGATAACTCAACCCCCCCCCACATTATCCGTTCCCCCCGGGCACAGTTATCACTTAAAAATAAAGCAACCAAAATTTCACCACAACCCCTCCAGATTACTCCCTCTGGACTAAGTACCAACAACGACATTGTCCCTGCCAAATCAAACTCCATCTCATGACCCTCTGACTTTGACCATCAGTTTCTTGGGAATGAAGGTTAAGGGGTTGATCAAAGATCCAAAGTTAAGCAACTCGATAGCACTTTTTCCGGGAAGCCAAGCCGAGTATTCACTACATGGATGCCTTTAGGAACGCGGAGTTCACGGTTAGTCAGTGCAGGAAAGTTCTCTACATGGGCGCCTTGAGGAACGTGGAGTTCACGGTTAGTCCGTGCATGAAAGTTCACTACATGGACGCCTTTAGGAACGGCGTTCACGGTTAATTCGTGTAGGAATCTTGGCTTGGCGGCTCCGCCGCCTTCAGTGCTTCAACTTCTCAGAACTTCCCTAATAATTAGGGTGGGACCACTGGTCCCTATAGTCCCATGAATAGCGGTCTCCTTCTCGGCCACTACCAAAACTACCGCCCAGTTGTCCTCTCCTGTAGACCTCTCGACGCCTACGAAATGCCTTCCCTACTGTTATGGTCCGACCCTCCAAATCCTTGCCATTCCAATTCTTCTCTGCCTCTCTGGCGTCTTTTGTGCTGGCAAACGTGACAAAGCCGAACCCTCTTGACTGTTGCGTTTCCCAGTCTCTTACCAACCGCACTTCCACCAGCGGCCCATATCTGTTGAAGACAGAGGTCAGAACTTCTTCCTCTGTTTTGAAGTTCAGTCCCCCTACAAATAACTTGGCACTTTGGTCGCCATCCCGAGCTGGTGTGATGTTATTTTCCTTGCTGGGCTCTTTACCAACCCTCAGGTTACCATAAACTTGACCCCCGGCCAAATCATTCCCGATAACCACAGATACACCCTCTACAGGAAGCGTGGCTTGTAAACCGACGGTGACCGGTCCTGACACCAAATCGGACTCCAACTGGATGACCTGAAGGGGAGCACTAACACCGCCCCCGATCCCCTGTAAACGAACACTATCCCCCGTTGCCGTCTCCTCGGACCATGGCAAAATGCCTTCAAGCATTAAAGATTGATGGGCCCCTGTGTCCCTCAATATCCTAACCGGTCTCCGGTTAGTCGAGGCTCCATCCAGTGACACAAACCCCTCTGAAATAAATGGTTGGTAACCCTTTTGATGGCGATTTCTTACGCTAGCCATCGCATTCGGAGTTGTAATAGTCGGACTCCGCTCTGGGTTGTCCCTTTTCATGAGGTAACAACTGGACATCAAGTGTCCAGGTTTCTTGCAAAACGCGCAAGTAGGCCCGGAGGAAAAACTCGGGGTCTGCCTCGGGCCCCCCGAACTATAAGTTTGTCTTGGGCCCGCATCCCTCTGATTTCGAACCGGTGGGGTATCATAGTTGTTCCCATAATCATCTCGAGGCCGCCGCCATGTATGGTCGTTCTCCGCACCTGCTGTTCCCCACCTCCCCTGCGGAGATCTAGGCGAGGAGTTAGGTTCGTGGACCCCTATTCGGTGGGTTAAGGCATAATCATCTGCCATGGTGGCTGCGTCCCACAACTTTGGTACCTTCTTTTCCTGCAGGTACACTTTGATGTCCTCGTGGACACACTGCTGGAATTCCTCCACCAGGATCAAGTCCCGCAATGTCTCGAAGTCTTTCCCGACTCCTTTTGACTCACACCACCGATCAAACATGTTTTCTTTCACTCTGGCAAACTCCACATGGGTCTCACTCTCCCTCTTCCTGGCATTCCTGAATTTTTGCCTGTAAGCTTCCGGAACCAACTCATAGGCCTTGAGGATGTGCTTCTTCAGTACCTCATAATCTGCACATTGGTCCATTGGTAGCGCCGAATAAATTTCCTGAGCTTTCCCCACCAGCACACTTTGCACGAGTATGGTCCAGGCCTCCTCCGGCCAGTTTAATTGTCGAGCCACTTTCTCAAAGTGTGGAAAAAATTTCGCGACTTCTTTTTCACTGAACGGTGGAACCAGCCTCACATGTCTGCCCACATCCCAGGTTTTCTGGTTAGGTGTCGACCCCGTCAGCAAGGGTGGTGCCTCTCCCCGTTCTCTCATTAACTCCAGCTCCTTGAATTTGATTTCTTGCTGAAGCTCCATGTCACGTTCCTTTAATTCCCTTTCCGCTTTTCTCTCCTCTGCTTCGAGGTGCCTTGCAGCTCTCCTCTCCTCTGCTTTTCTCCCTTCTAACCTTTCCTGGAGTTCTCGTTCCACTCTCCTTTCCTCTGCTTGTTTCTCTTCTCTCCTCGCTTCTGCTTTCCTTTCTTCTTCTGCTCTTTCCTTTTCTGCTTTCCTTTCTTCTTCTGCTAACCTTTCCTGGAGTTCTCGTTCCACTCTCCTTTCCTCTGCTTGTTTCTCTTCTCTCCTCTCTTCTGCTTTCCTTTCTTCTTCTGCTCTTTCCTTTTCTGCTTTCCTTTCTTCTTCTGCTCTTTCCTTTTCTGCTTTCCTTTCTTCTTCTGCTCTTTCCTTTTCTGCTTTCCTTTCTTCTTCTTTAATCCGTTCCTGGCTCCGTAATTGCAACTCCAGTTTCCGGAGCTCAACGTCTTCTGGTTCTTCGGGTAGCCACTCCCAGGCTAACTCGTCCCATGTTCCTAATCCCACCATAGATTGTATCACCGTGGCCTGCAACTCTGCCTTCCTCAAATTAGTTCGGACCTCCAAGTTAAAATGTTTGGCCAATTTCAAGAGGTCCGACTTTAGCAACGCTCGGAACTGTGCCTCACTCGGGGTTACCCCAAAGTTCTGTGCCACAAACGCCATGGTGCCTATCGTTAACACCTGTTAACCTTCACCCAAGACTTTACCCCAATTTCTCAAAAAATTTTTTTACCAATTAATAATTAATTAATTAATTTTAATTAATAAAAAATATTATTATTTTATTATTTTATACAATTTTAAATCCCGGACGTAGACCCAATTGCGAAACCGCAAATCGTAATTTGGACGAGCCCCCAATTCTGTTACGTGGTCCCCTCGGTGAATACCTGGTCTCGGTGACCCCCGGACCGTGAGAGGAACTCCGCCAGCAAGCTGTACTATATATGCACTTTCGCCACGCAATCCATATGAATTTCACCCAGGAGACAACTGATGTTCAAGGATATATTTCCAATGGTAATGATACTATACAATTCCAATGACACAACCACGGAGATTTTCCCCGAGCAATCAACAATACACAACCATCACCAATTCCCAATTCACAATCAATTCCCTAGGATTAAGATGGCCATCTTATACATGTGTGTCCCGGTGAGTACTCACACCCCCTTTCGGTCTCTGCTCCTCACAATGTCTCTGGGCCCCTCCTGACCAAGATACTGGTCGGCGTCTCCGCACTCGGGCGGTTGAACGAACCCCGGGTGGACGTTTCTCCACCGGGCAGGTATCGTACCAGGCACCGTGGCTGCAGCCCCTCGTGGCCACGCGGAGCGGGTACGGTAGAGCAAGCCAAACCCCACGCCGCTTGCAAGGCGCGTTAGGCCCCAACGTGCGACCCGCACGCGTCTGTTTAGACGGTGCCGCGAACGATACCAGACGCGGGGTCGATGCACGGCCCCACGTCACTTGACGTCTCCACCGGGCAGGTACACGTCCCGGTGATTCCTCTCGCCAGACAGGCTTCGGAACGCCGCTTTTCCACGCAGCGCAAGGTCGATCCCGCCTTTTGGTCGGAGCGGGGCGAGGAAGAATAATACTCGTCCTTTTTTCCTCGTGTCTTTTCCTCTTCCGTTTCCGGTCACTTCCGTTTCCGGCCACTCCCTCAGAAGGGCTCCTGACCCTCCAACCACAACAACTACACAACAACTTAATATACTACACACGGATAAGCAAAGACCTGAATGGTAATTCACATACATTCACATAAATATGTAACAAAAGGAGGAGAGTTTGGTGAGCAGAGCGGGGTGCCAGACCGTATCGAGGCACGTGATATGTCGAGGGAGACAGCTCTAATTTCCTGTTTGGCATTGAGGACCTCCATCCATTGTTGAGACAGCAGAAGCAGCATGTCCAGAGTAGAGTGACCTGGTCTGAAACCAAATTGATGATCAGAGATCAAGCCATTGGAGAAGAGGAAGGATTTTATGTCCGAAGCAATGATGGATTCCATGACTTTGCTGATAATTGGGAGAAGGCTTATTGGTCTGTAGTTGCTAGGATCTGTTTTTGCACCTTTTTTGTGCAAAGCGGTGATGTTGGCTGATTTCCAAGCAGATGGCAGTTGACCTTGAGCAAAAGAGAGGGTGAAGAGAACAGAGAGAGGGAGTGAAAGAGCGGAAGAACATGATTTTAGGACCCGTGGGCTGATGCCGTCAGGTCCAGTTGCAGAATCAGAGTCGAGGGTTGACAGGAATCTTTCCACCTTGTCAGGAGGAAAGGACACGGAGTCCAGGAGCAGCTGGGTACGACTGGGTATGGTGGGTACAGAGAGGGATGGGTTTGGGACACAAGATTTAGAGGCAAACACAGAGTTGAGGCGTTCAGTTTTTTCACGTGCGGAGTCAGCTGTGTAGCCGTTTGAGGTAAGGGAGGGGATGGAGGGGGAACAAACACCAGAAACAGATTTGACCAGACGCCACCAGGATTTGGAAGAGGGAGACAGATAAGAGAGTTCGGTCTTGAGAACGGAGATATTGTTTACTGGCTCTCCTGAGGGTGGACACACATTTGTTTCGGGCTTTGTGAAAGGAAATGAGATTTCCTTCCGTTGGATTTGCTTTCCAGGAGACGAAGGCAAGTTGTTTCTGGGCAACAGCCTCACCACAAGATTCCGTGTACCATGGTCGGGAGGAAGGGTATGACAACTGAAGACGAGATGGGATAAATCTGTGCATGAGAGAGAGCAATTTACTTTGGAAGAATTCCCAGGATGAGTTGATGTCAGAGGTGGTAGAGATGGGAGACCAGTCCAGATGATTGATGGCTGCTTGAAGACCATGCCAGTTGGCCTGAGTGAAATGCCAGACTCGTCGACGCTGAGCAGGCTCCCTGAGAATGGTCAGAGAGATGTCCACTTTAACAAGGACATGATCAGATGATCCGATTGGAGCAGAAGAAGAGCAGCAGACATTTTCAGGGAAGTTAGTCATAACCAAGTCCAGAAGAGAAGATGCTCTGTTGACTGAGATCCGGGTCGGGAAATTGACAGATTGTGTCAGTCCCAGTGAGTCGCAAAAGTCCTTTGCTGAGGAGCCATGGCTGGTGAGAGAGGTACCCACACCCAGCCAACTGGCATGGTGACAATTGAAATCACCACATATGAGGAAGAGAGAGTTGGGATGAGTAGATAGAAGTTGGTCCATATTATCAGACAGCGAGATGTAGATGGAGTCATCACTGTTTGGTGGATGGTACAACACACATATGAACAAGAGGTGGGAGCGAAGGGGAAGCCATAGCCAGAGGTATTCCTGGGGGTGAGGTGGAGAGAGTGCAGTGCAGGGCGAGTGAGGAAGAGAGTTTTTGATAAAGATAGCAACCCCACCTCCAGGACGAGGCTCAGGTCTATCATACCGGAGGAGGGAGTAACCCGGGAGAGATACTAAGGAATCAGAGACATCATGAAGGAGGAAAATTTCTGTTAAGCAGATCACGTCTGGTTTGACAGAAGCAACCTGTATGGAGAGATCAGTTAAGTTTGAACGAAGGCCCCGGATGTTTGAGGTCCATACCGTTAATGAAGAGGAAGGGGGAGCATCGGATACAGAACAGGGGGGAGGAGGGGTAGGGTAAGATGTGGAAGAGGTGGAAGAGGTAGGGAGAGCTGTTGAAGGTGTGTCAGAGATTTCAGAATAGCTCGGAGAAAGGGAAGGATGGGGCGGACAAAAGGTTTGATGGTGATTGGGTGAGGCACAATGAGGTGTTATTTGAGGAGGGGGAAGAGCGAGGCAGAAGGTTGGGGGAGATGGAGGTGAGAGTTGGAAGGGGGAAGAAGCGGGGAGGACGCTTTGAGGAGGGGGAGTGAGAGGGGGGAAATTGAGAAGAAATGAGGGTGGGGAGATTTGAAGGGGAGGGGCGAGGGGGGAGTTTGGGAGGGAAGGGACAAGGGGAGGGATTTGAAAGGGATGGGATATGGGGGAGATTTGGAGGGGAGGGGTGAGGGAGGAGTCTAGGAGGGGAGGGGCGAGGGGGAGTCTTGGAGGGGATGGGTGAGGGGGTAGTTTAGGAGGGAGGGGGCAAGGGGGGAGATTTGAAAGGGATGGGTGATGGGGAGGATAAGGAGGAGAGGGGAAAGGGGGAAGATTTGAAAGGGATGGGTGATGGGGAAGATTTGGAGGGGAGGGGTGATGGGGAAGATTTGGAGGGGAGGGGTTATGGGGAAGATTTGGAGGGGAGGGGTGAGATTGGATTTTAGAAAGTGTACGATTAATGGGAAACGAACATTTATTGCAAAATGAGTTTCTTGTGACCTTCGAGTTAAAAATACGTTTAAGGACGCTGGATGGAGGATGGAGTGCAGGAGAGTTTAGGGAATGTAGAAAAGAGGCACTGTAAGAGATGGAATTTTTTTTTGGGATGAATAGATTTGGTGAGCAAGTCGAAAGCAGCCTTTTAAAGAAGAAGAAGAAAAAGGTGTCATAATATATGACGGAATACAGAACTTGAGGGGAAAGTGTAAACATTGAAGGTTAATAACAGTGAAAACTGTCTGGGGAAATGGGGGAGAAACACGTGGTCGAAGAACGAACGAACGAATAAGAATGAATAAACGAATGAGAACAAGAATAAGAACAGAGAAGGAAATGTTTTTTTTGTTTTTTTTGAGTTGAGATTTACACAAGGAAGTAGGCTATGGGGTGAAAAGACTGGGAAAACAGAGAACGAAAGTTATTGGAGCACAAACGACGGACCGCCGAGAGAAAAACAAAGCCTCAAGGTTGTACACTGTACAAGGCCTCAAGACACGACACGAATTAACACGATTTTCAATACAGGTATGAAAGATTTGCACCGAAAATCTTCCTCGGAACACAATTTACGTACACACACCATAAAATAAATACAGTTATAACGAAAATACAAATGGGAACAATTACTAAACTTCGATTTCAAATCGCTCGCGACGCGGCAAACAGACGATTAATTTATGAAAGATAAACACCGAGAAACTTCCAAGGTGCACACTATACGTAACTTCACACACCGAAAGATAAATACAGTTTCGACAAAATACAATTGTGAACAAACTTAACTTTGAAAACGTGGAGACCGTGTGGAGCTTCGAAAATCCCTGCCGCCGTCGCCAAGATCTCGCGAGATCGATCCATGGAATAACAAATGAAACATGACTCATTGCAAAGAACTCCGCATGGGGAACAAGCACGGCACTCAGTAGAGAGCAAACCTCCGCCTGGTTGGCCATATCACTCAATAGTGAATCATCACTTAAAAAATTATACTAGCTGGATCCGGATCTGGATTTCCACCAAAATTGAATAGATTCTTCCTTGTCACACACACAACCTGTCCACAAAATTTCGTCCAAATACGTGCACAACTTTTTGAGATATCTTGCTATGTATCGTTTTTTTCCCTATCTCCCAATGGTGAAGAATCACTTAAAAATTAAATAATTCTCATATCTGAATCCATATTCAAATCTTCACCAAAATCGAATCGAATCGTCCTTGTAAGACACACAACCTGTCCACCAGGTTTCGTCCAAATCCGTCCACAACTTTTTGAGATATCCTGCTATGTATCGTTTTTGGCCCGATCTCCCAATGGTGAAGAATCACTTTAAAAATTCTACTAGCCGGATCCGAATCCGGATCTTCACCAAAATCTAATAATTTCGTCCTTCTCACATACGCTAAATCTCTACCAAATTTCGTCCGAATCCATCCACAACTTTTTGAGATATCTTGTTTACAAACAAACGGACAAACAGACAGACAGGGGTGAAAACATAAAGTTCATCCACCTTTGGTGGTGGAGGTAATAAGTGCTGTTAACGATGACGCCATTGGTGCCTTCGTTATGACGTCATAATTTGGCAAGTACATCGCTCAGTCTGATCAGTTTGAAATTTCTTTAGCGTGATCTACACAACAATTATATTGGAGAATGTAAATTTATGAAGTCATTGCTCACGTGGTCTGGCAGCCATATTGGAACAATGAAAAAAAACCTTAAAAAACAGAATACTTGGCTCGTACCAAGTCGAATGCGCGGGGTAAGTATTGTATGAACTAGCAACGGTACCTGCCCTATGGGTGGGCTTCAATTGGGAGGCACAATGAAAAGGCAAAATATCAGAAATTTAAGGCTTTTTTTATTTTAAACGATTCATATAAACATCCGTTGAATCATATCACACGCAAATCATCAAAATCTAAACAGTAGATGGCGCCCATTTTGAAAAAAGATTGAATTCTGCAAAACGGAAGCGGCCGCTACACGTCTTTCTCAGTCGCACGTTTATGTGGGAAGAGAGCGCACTGAATCTGTAACATGGAAGCGGCCGCTACACCTGTTTCTCAGTCGCTTTGCACACGCTGCCGTGTTACTTCAGAGCCGCTCGTTTATGTAGGAAGAGTTCGTCAGGAGTCGATCTACTCTCTCCTGGTACGTAGAATAAACAGTATTTGTAGAATTTCAACAAAAGCCACATCACTGTTCATACCGGTAAATATTATTCCATCGTGTTTGGAAAAACTGGAAAATTGGAAAACTTGGAAAAACAATGTAGTCTATTTTACTCCCAGGGGGTCCCAGGAATACCCACCCAAAATATCGTTGCGATCGGTTGAGCTGTTTTTGCGGTACCTTCGAACGGACGTACGGACATTTGGTGAATTATAGTAAGATACCATCTAGTTTCTAATAAGATATCGCCCACCACAAAGTCTTTAAAGCTACTCAAGGCGGGGGTTACCCGCAGGTACTGGGAGCAGGGCACATACTCTGAGTATGTGTCATTGCCACCAGTCCTCATCTTTCTCAGGCTCTCCTTCCACTTGGGTCCAGGTGAGTGTGTGTGTGTGTGTGTGTGTGTGTGTGTGTGTGTGTGTGTGTGTGTGTGTGTGTGTGTGTGTGTGTGTGTGTGTCCACATCTACAGTGCCTTCAGAAAGAATTCGCATCCCTTGACTTTTTTCCCATCTTGTTGTTTTACAGCCTGAATTTAAAATGGGTTAAAATTAAATTGAGATTTTTTTTGTCACTGTTCTACACATAATACCCGAAAATGTCAAAGTGGATATTTTTGTTTAGAATTTTTTTTTACAAAATAATTAAAACAAAATACAGAAATATCAAATTTACATAAGTATTCAACACCCTGAATTAAAAAATACTTCATAGAAGCGCCTTTGGCAGCAATTACAGCTTCGAGCCTTTTTGGGTACTAGGGCATGCCCGTACTATATCTATATCTAAAATTATATCCCCCCCCTCTATTTACATGAAATGGTTTGGTCCAAAGCGAACGGCTTGCGAGTACGGTGACAATCCCCCCCCTCTATTTACATGAAATGGTTTGGTCCAAAGCGAACGGCTTGCGAGTACGGTGACAATCCCTCCCCCTCTATTTACATGAAATGGTTTGGTCCAAAGCGAACGGCTTGCGAGTACGGTGACAATCCCCCCCCCCTCTATTTACATGCAATGGTTTGGTCCAAAGCGAACGGCTTGCGGAGTTTGGTAAAGAAATCGCCATAGCTCGCTAACTACTTGTCCGATTAATATGAAACCTTGAAAAGGCACATCCTCGGGTCCCCAGCAATATACCTGGCAAGTTGCAAGTATATCGGACCGGTAGTTGTCGCGAAACAGCGGTCACAGACAAACATACATACATACATACATACATACAAACATACAAACATACAAACATACAAACATACACACAGAGATTACTGGAATTATAGATAGATGTCTGTATCAGCTTTACACAGCTGGATTTGGGGAGTTTCTCCCATTCGTTCTTGCAGATTTGCTCAAGCTCTGTCTAGTTGGATGGGGAAGGTTGGTGAACAGAAACCTTCAGGTGTTTTGACAGATTCTTAATGGGATTCAAGTCTGGGCTTTGGCTGGGCCACTCAAGGACTTTCATGTTCTTGTTCTGAAGCCATTCCAGTGTGTTGCTCTGGTTGCATGCTTGGAGTCATTGTCCTGTTGGGATGTAAATTTTCACCGCAGTCTGTCTTTTGCACTCTGAAGCAGGTTCTCCTGAAGAATTTGCTTGTATTTGGCTCCATTCATTGTTCCCTCTATCCCTACAAGTCCCCCAGTCCCTGTCGCTAAAAAGCATCCCCATACCATGATGCTGCCACCACCATGCTTCACAGTAGGGTTGATGATTGATGTGTGATGAGCTGTGTTCGGTTTCCGCCAGATGTAGCACTTTGCATTCAGGCCAAAGAGTTGTTGTTTAATTTTCTTTTCATAAGACCACATAATATATTGCCTCATGCTCTGGGCTTTCATGTGCCTTTTTGCAAACTCCAGGCGTGCTGTCATGTGCCTTTTTCTCACAAGTGGCTTCCATCTGGCCACTCTCCCATAAAGTCTATATTTGGGAAGAGCTGCGGAAAATGTTGTCCTTCCGGCATGTTCTCCCATCTCAGTCAAGGACCTCTGTAGTTCTGTCAGATTGGTCATTGGGTTCTTGTTAACCTCCCTGACCGGTGCTTCTTGCCTGGTTGCTCAGTTTGGTCGGAGGTCCAGCTCTAGGAAGAATCTGAATAGTTCCATATGCTTTCCATTTCCTAATGATGGAGCTCACTGTGCTCTTGGGAACTTTCAACACTCAATAAATTGTTTTCTATCCTTCCCCAGATCTATGCCTCCTCACAATTCCATCTCGGAGGTCTACAGGCAGTTCCTTGGACTTCATGGTAGTTTCTGCTCTAACATGCACTGTCAACTGTGGGACCTTGTATAGAAAGGTGTGTTTCTTTCTAAATCATGTCCATTGAATTGAATTGACCACAGGTGGACTTCAATCAAGTTGTAGAGACATCTCAAGTCTGATCAAAGGTAGTTGGATGCACGTGAGCTCAATTTGGAGTGTCGTAGCAAAGGGGTTGAATACTTGTTGACTCAAGACATTTCAGATTTTCATTTTTATCGGTAATTATTTTCTAAAAAGTTCTAAAAAAAATTCAACTTTGACATTATGGGGTATTTATTATGCGTAGATCAGTGAACTTTTTTTAAAAGTTAATCCCTTTTAAATTCAGGCTGTAAAACAACAAAATGTGAAAAAAGTCTAGGGGTGTAAGTACTGTCACGTGACTGCTCTCAGTTAAGACCGAGAGTGAGCCACAGATGGAAACGAGCGTTATGGAGGCGTTCAACTCAAATCGATGGCGGATGATACGTGAGGAGGAATAAGAATACCACTTTACCTGGATGGCCTGCGCAGGCGTCTTCACCCTGCAAATTAACTCACACGAAAACGGATTGTAAAGTTTACAAAAATAAACAGGTTTATTTCCACGGATGCCGATAACAAGAAAATGCGCCGGTTACTAACTAGGGTTCCTATTTGGAGTGCTCCCACACCGGACTTAGAACACGGACAAATGGGGAGGATAACTGGATAAAATAAATAGTGTCGGTTATCGTGCACTCAGTATCAACTCGCTCGGTTCGTCGTCTGCAATCGTCAGGCCCCGAGCACGCAGTCTTGACGGGGAAACCGCCCGTTGTTTGGTGCGCGCGCACAAAATCAGGCCTCCGTTCTCCTCGCACGCCAATGGATCGTTTCACTACGAGTGTCAACATTCGCCATGTTGGCGCAATGTGTGGGCGCTTCCTGCCTGTACTTCCCTTCTTCCGGTGAGTTTTGTTGTGGGGGTGGGGGTGGGGGTGTTAATTAGTGTGTGTGTGTGTGTGTGTGTGTGTGTGTGTGTGTGTGTGTGTGTGTGTGTGTGTGTGTGTTGATAATGGGCCTTCCTAGTCTCTATGGTGTCGTGCCATACGGGACAATGGATAAATCACCAGGTCTCACAAACAGGGGAATTAACATAATCCCTACTCTAGTTAGCACAAGTATCATCCTTGTATGATCACAAAGATACATTTACATGAACAAACCGCCGAAAACAAACTTATTACATGTGCCATTTGACTTTGTCCATTTGACCCTATCACGATAATCGGAGCACACTACCGATACAGATCTACCTGAATCTATGTATCACTCTACCGCAAAATTCATAATAGTACTTTCTGAAGGAAATGTATATATTTTCGCTTTAAAAATGGTTTTCTCTGCAACCACTTATCTGATCCATGTGAAACTTTAAACATAGTAGGGACTCTCATTGAAGGATATTTTAATGCTAGCTCTGACGTCATAAGTCACATGGTATGGCAGCCATATTGGATTAAAGGAAAATAATTGGACAATTTTCTCAAAAACTGCTCAAATAATAAAATTGAAACTTAGCATATGTCATCAACTCCCCATGGAGTATATGTAGCGATAATGCATCATCAGAGAAGTATTCCAGCCATAATAGTGTGGCGGACACACTACGCGGCTACGCACACAACTTGTTTGCCAAAAAGGTAAGCCACAACGCGTAGGATCAAAACCAAAAGAGTCTTTATTGTAAAGCTCAAGCTGTAGCACTGACTCGCTCGGGGCTGCGAGCCCCGTGTATATCCCGAGGCCACGCCTACCCCTCGGGCGTGGCCGACAGCCCATTGGTGCGCGGAATGATGTCACCGCGCCAGCGAGCCATCGTGTCCGCCACACGCGCCCCCCCAGAATTCCCGCGCACCTGAAGGGTCAGTTTGCTGGGCAAACGGATGACCCGGCCGTAGCGCCCTCTGGCGGCTGGCGGCGTTTGGGATGGCGGGATGCCATCTGGGATGCCTCTGGCGGCATCTGGGATGGGTGCAGGACAGGGGGGGTGGCGTGCCGGCGTGGCTGGGTGGTGCCGGGGGTCCGCCCGCCGGGGGGAGGCCCCGACGCGGGGGCCGAGCCGCTTGCGGGGGGTGGTCCACGTCGAGGTGGGCCGGCTTGAGGCGGTCCACGGAAACGCGGTCAGGAGTACCGCCGATGTCCAGGGTGAAATGTTTCGCCCCGGTCTCCGGCACGCGGAAGGGCCCGTCGTACGGGGGTCGCAGCGGTGTCCGGTGGGCGTCGTGGCGGACGAAAACGTACTCCGCCGTACAAAGCTCCGGGGCGACGTGCATTGGTGGGCACCCGTGGTGCGCCGTCGGCACCAGGGCGAACCTCTGGGCGGTCTCCTGCAGTGCGGAGCACTGCTGCGCTGCGGACCATGGTGCCGTGGGGTCGGGGAGGAACTCGCCCGGCACCCGCAGCGGTTGTCCGAAGACCAACTCCGCCACGGATGCGCGCAGGTCGTCTTTGGGCGCCGTCCTGAGGCCCAGCAGGACCCAGGGGAGCCTGTCGACCCAGCCGCCGTCGTGGAGGGTGGCCCGGAGCGCGGCCTTCAAGGAGCGATGGAAGCGCTCGCACAGGCCGTTGGCCTGGGGGTGGTAGGTCGTGGTGCGGTGCAGCTGGACGCCGAGCCCCCGCGCTACCGCCCCCCAGAGCTCCGAGGTGAACTGGGGGCCGCGGTCGGACGAGATGTCCGAGGGGGCACCGAACCGGGCAACCCAGGTGGCGATGAACGCCTGCGCGACGTCCGCCGCCGTCTTCGCCAGAGGGCACTACGGCCGGGTCATCCGTTTGCCCCGCAAACTGACCCTTCAGGTGCGTGGGAATTCTGGGGGGGGGGGGGGTGCGCGTGTGGCGGACACGATGGCTCGCTGGCACGGTGACATCATTCCGTGCACCAATGGGGTGTCGGCCACGCCCAAGGGGTAGGCGTGGCCTCGGGATATACACGGGGCTCGCAGCCCCGAGCGAGTCAGTGCTACAAGTTGTACAGTTTGAGCTTTACAATAAAGACTCTTTTGGTTTTGATCCTACGCGTTGTGGCTTACCTTTTTGGCAAACAAGTTGTGCGCGTAGCACCGCACTACAATAGGGTGAATTGAAATCCTTATCCGAAAAGTCTGAAACTTCATACATCTGACATATGACCCGATTTGAGTGAATAATTTAATTTAGGACGTTCCTAACCCATGTCAAGAACTGTGTGACATAATGGGGTGCATGTATGATACGGGTATATGGGACATAATAACAGTGGGCCGTAATAGTAGCGTGTTCAGTTAACGATGGTATTTTTGTTCAGAATGAACGGTGAGAAGGAAGACTATGCACTCTACCTTGTTCCGTTCTAGTTACCTTCTCCACCGAAGGTAGATGGAGGTTATGTTTTCACCCCTGTCTGTCTGTTTGTTTGTCCATTTGTTTGTCCGTTTGTCCATTTGTGAACAAAGGATCTCAAAAAGTTGTGGATGGATTCAGATGAAATTTGGCAGAGATGTAGCGTATGTGATAAGGACTAAATTATTCGATTTTGGTGAAGATCCGGATTCGGATCTGGCTACTATAATTTTAAAAGTGATTCTTCACCATTGGGAGATCGGGCTAAAACAAACATATAGCAGGATATCTAAAAAAGTTATATTTAACGGATTTGGACGAAACTTGGTGGAACGGTTGGGTGTCTGACAAGGACGATTCGATTAGATTTTGGTGAAGATCTGAACATGGATTCGGATATGAGAGTTATTTAAATTTTTTAAATGATTTTTAACTATTGGGAGATAGGGCCAAGAACGATACATAGCAGGATATCTCTAAAAGTTATGGATGAATTTGGACGAAACTTGTTGGACAGGTTGTGTGTGTGACAAGGAAGAATCGATTCAATTTTGGTGAAGATGCGGATCCGGATCCAGCTAGTATAATTTTTTAAGTGATTCTTCACCATTGAGTGATATGGCCAAAAACGAGGGGTAGATCAAGGTATGAAAGACTGGACCTATGGTGATTGATTGATTTTGATTAAATGTGATTCTGTATTGTGATTTTTCTGGTCTACTCTGAGATACAAAACGTAAACTGTTCACCAGGCGGAGGTATGCTCTCTACTGAGTGCAGTTCTAGTGTGTTTGTGGGTTTGTTGAAATATACTAGTGGGCACACCTGCCCCATATTTGCTCCATTACAGTAAGAATATTACAATGAACTTCATGTATTAAGAGTATGGCAGGGTGGTGCAGAAGTAGTGATTCTTCTTCTTCTTTTTTGGATGCATGACATCACTGCCAATAACATCATTGACTGAGGGTGTGGCTGTGTGGCTGATGCAACACCCCATGTAGGTTGGAGGAGGAATATGGAATTTGTTCAGGATGCCTACGAGAACTCACCTACCCTTCAAGAAGGACACTGTGGTAAATTCCTTCCTTCTGTGTAAGTGCTGCTTCATCAGCATGAAGATTTGTAGCAAAATTTAACCTAGCTGTGCCGTCTGCTGGCATGAGTGGGCGGACGTTAAAGATCGCACGGTGTCTTTCATGAAGAGCTGGCGCATTATCGTCGGCATCCTAAACGAATTGAGTCACCACACACGAGGGTGGGAATAATTCAGGATGTTAAAGAGGTAGTGGTATATTCAGCGTGCAAAGACCCTAACTACAACTTTTAATGCCATGTAAATGTATTCCATGAAGCCCAAACATTTTTCCTTCAATCATGGCTTTAATAGCTCCGCGCAAGCCAAACTGAGCGCAGCTGTTCCACCCTCTTCTTCTTCCACTTTGGCTTCTTCCTAATTTTATTCTTCTTCTTCTTTATTTTCTTCTTTCATGTGCACCACCTGTCCTTGCTGGGGCCGTGCAGCTGTGCTGCTGATGCCCATTGTAGGTTAGAACAGGAATTTGTAATTTGCTCATGGTATCGGCGATAGCTCATGCTCACCTATCGTTAACAAACGATACCGTGGGATCTTAAGTCCACCAACCAATGCCGGCAGGGCGAGCAGCCAGTTTACAGTCCATCCAAAGGACGATACACACAGTGATGAATTGTCCTGCCTGTGACACATCAGGGTGGTTGTTTATAGCTGGGACAATATCCAAACCCAGGCTGCACTGCTCATGGCTATCTTATCAGAGACCTTCGCTGGGTAGTTTAACAGCCTGTGGCACATGTTCTTCTCAGCGGTAGGTGTGACCGTGTGTGTCACACACTCTTCACATCAGTGGATGAATCTCATACGAAACATCAGCATCAGGATCACAGTTTATAGCTTGATCCGGACTCAAACCCAATCGAGACAACTCAAAGGTGAGAGTGCATTTTTATCACATATATAGACTAGGGGAGAGGCTGTAAAAGACAGTGCAGACACCAACCTGTCTGAAATGCAAGAGCAACAGACCTTGTGCTTCAGCATCATCACTGGAGATAAAAATGTTGAAAGCGTTCAATTCCACAGAGTATATAGATGTGATGCTGGGGTGCCAGCCCATAGGGAAGGGCAGTACTCCATTGAGCTACAGAAAAAGGCAATGGAGACTTGGAACGATGTAGGATGCACAGTCTGAGACTGGCTTTGATGGATGGCTTTGCTTTATGATCAGCCCAAGAGAGCTCATGGCTGATAGTGAGGCCCAGAACATCAAGAGACTGCACCTTAAATCGTTGCTTAGAGAGGGGCAGCAGCATTTGCAGAGTTGAGTGACTGGGGAAGAATCCAAACTGATTGTCACAGATCAGGCTGTTTGAAAGAGAGAAACTTGACATCAGCAGCAATGATGGATTCCATCACTTTGTTAAAGTATGTAATTATTTTTATAACCTCTTGTTGAAACACCCTGGGGCGAAGATTTTAAATAAGTATCGAAACTTTTGAAACACGCCTAACTCGTTTTGAAACACAAACGTTTTTATATATGTGCAAACTCTCCTATTTAAATACAGCTGTCGCTTTTTTAATTACTTGTGCAACTGAGTCAAGAAGCATGACACCTGACTCAGAAACCACCAGGTGAAATCTTGTCACCCTTGAGGGAATTTTTTTATTGCCCTTTCTTGTATTGAGTGGTCAGGCACTCATTACAACTAAATGCGTCCACCCCCTATACAGGTGTGCCCAATACATAAATGAAGAAGTATACAGTCATGTGAAAAAGTAAGTACACCCCATGTAAAGTTTTGACTTTTTCAACATAGTTCAACAATCAACATACAGCTATTTGATCTTCATTTCAACAATATTGATAGATAAAGGTGATATAATATAACAAATATCATGAAACATTTACATTTTGTAGTCCATTGTATAATTTAAATAAACATAAATGCAAAATTCGCATGTGGAAAAAGTAAGTACACCCTTGGCTCTAATAGGTGGTATGCCCCCTTTGGTGGAAACCACCTCAAGTAGGCGTTTCTTATAACTGTCTACCAGTCTCTGACATCGACTGGGAGAAATTTTTGCCCACTCCTCCATGCAGAATTCTTTCAGCTGTGCGATGTTTGAGGGGTTTCTTGCATGCACAGCTCGTTTCAAATCCCCCCACAACATCTCGATGGGATTTAGATCCGGGCTTTGACTTGGCCATTCCAGAACCCTCCATTTCTTTCTTTTCAGCCATTCCTTGGTGGATTTACTGGTATGTTTAGGGTCATTGTCATGTTGCAAGGTCCACCTTCGGTTGAGCTTCAACTTTCTGACAGATGGCCTCACATTATCCTCAAGCACCCTCTGGTACAATGAAGAATTCATAGTGGATTCTATGATGGTGAGATGCCCAGGCCCTGATGCAGCAAAGCTGCCCCAAACCATAATATTTCCACCACCATGCTTTACAGTTGTCAGGTTCTTGTGGTCAGGTTCTTGTGGTCAAATGCTGTCTTTGGTTTTCGCCAAACATGTCTTCTGGTACTGTGGCCAAATAGCTCTACCTTTGACTCATCTGTCCAGAGCACATTGTTCCAGAAGTGCTGGTCTTTGCCTAGGTGTTCATTGGCAAACTTTAGTCTTGCCCTGATGTTCTTTCTGGACAGCAAAGGTTTCCTCCTGGCACACCTCCCATGTAGATCAAATTTGTGCAGCCTCTTTCTAATGGTAGACTCGTGCACTTTGACATCAACAGTGGCAAGAGCTACCTGTAGGTCCCGTGATGACATTGTGAGGTTCTTAGAGACTTCTTTGAGCATCTTGCGGTCTGCTCTCGCGCTGAACTTGCTGGGGCGGCCTGGCCTGAACAAGTTGGCAGTTGTTTGGAATCTTCTCCACTTGTAGATGATCTTCCGGACAGTCGAATGATTGATTTCAAATTGTTTGGAGATCTTTTTAAATCCCTTCCCAGACTCGAAGGCATCTATAACCTTCTTTCTGAAGGCCTCAGAGAGCTCTTTTGATCTAGGCATGGTGACGCCGCACACTTCAACAACAAAGAGCAAACCAAACAAAATGTCTGAGGTTTAAATAAGACAGGTTCCTCCAAGATCCTCTCCAACGATGTTCTAATCATTTGCACCTGAGCTGGTGCACCTCATTCTAATTTTAGGTATTTGAAGTAGTGATAAATGTAGGGGTGTACTTACTTTTTCCACATGCGAAATTTGCATGTTTATTTAAATTATACAATGGACTACAAAATGTAAATGTTTCATGATATTTGTTATATTATATCACCTTTATCTATCAATATTGTTGAAATGAAAATCAAATAGCTGTATGTTGAAATATGTTGAAAAAGTCAAAACTTTACATGGGGTGTACTTACTTTTTCACGTGACTGTATTATCAATAAATTTCAAATTCGATGGGGAGATTGGGAGCCATGCCAGAAGCAATGTAGTGTAGTTTGGTGGACCGCGGTTCATGCTCAAACAAAGGCAGCCAGTCCATTTTTTAGTATAAAGTAGTCTATATTGTATTATATAAAAGCCCTGTGTATTTATTTTCGGTCATGGAGGAAGTGACCTCACGTTCACAGAACGTCACTGCTGTGTAAGTCCCATTGGTCTGACAGCTCGCCCGACTCCGCCCAAAATCAAAAGCATGCGCCTCCATTTTGTGGAGCATCATAGGCCTCAGATAAAGCATGGCTTGCGAATATAGAAATGATTTAATTATTTGCCATTTGAAATTCCGTTATCACTTTGAAAATAAATATTGTTACGGTTGTGGAAAAGGATCCCGGAGGGTCACACTCAACACACAAGGGATTCCCTAGTTCGATGTCATATGAATAATTGTACTTAGTCAGGAATACCTTCCCCTCGTATCAGGGATGGGGAAAATGCATTGTGAATGTTAGCAGGTTCCCAATTTTCTTGAAATTTCCCATCCATCCCTCCCCCATCCCTTTGAATCCTTTTTCTCATCCTTCTTCCCCTCGCACCTTCCTACAGTTCAAACCATACACACATAACATTGTGTGTATGATTCCCCATCCATCATTACCCTGACACAATCAAAGCCATAGTTGGTGCTGCCATTACCCTAATTGCAGGTCATATTTCAAGGTAATTCCTGCTTTGGGTGCGTAACCTACAACGTGAAGGCTGCTCTCTCGGGGCATGGTGCGGTTGCTGGACCGATCCTCCAAGCAATGGCCGCACAGACCAATGTGGGCTGACACAGCAGAAGTCAAAGCGTGTTGTGGCGACCTTTGCTCCCCCGAAACCCAACCTAGCAAAGCGCCGATATAAGCCAGAACACGCCAGAGTTCGGCACCTGACAAGCGCACCCAGGGAGCTGAATGGGATGAGACCCAAACCTGCCTTACTGCCTGTATGTTAGTGCCTGTACGAGTTACTGCCTATATGATTTTCTGTCTGTATGAGTTACTACATGTACGAGTTGCACTCGAGAGAAGCGAGTTTTGCGGACCAAAGGACTTTGAGGGCAGATGGCAGCATGCAATACTTGGGTGTGCAGCGGCTCCATACATGACCTTTACTTTCTGACTCTACACCTCCGTAATTCATCTACTTGAGACACACGAGAGCTATCAACGATTTAACCTCTTGACTCAGCTGGGCGAGTTACTGACACACACCTCACACCTTTCCTCTAACACCTACTCGGCACCTGCAGCAGCTCTCCCGTCACCGCACCGACACATGCACCACATTCCCTTCCTCCCCTTCCTTTCCTTCCCTCCACCTTTGGACCAACACAAGTTCACCTGCTTGCATAGGGTGAACGAGGGGCTGACGAACAGCCCAAATTTCTCTCTATCTTTCTCTATACTTTCTCCGGAGTGAGTGAGGCACCACTGTGCTGACTTTAGTGAAGTAAAATTGAGTAAGGTGATCTTTTATGCGAAGGGATAATTGCTTTTCTTTGTGACACTGCGCTTGTACAAACTTGCCTTGTGTATTGTGACTGTAAATACATGCCCTTTGATTCATTTGGTAAACTGTCAAACCTGCTCGATTGTCTTTTCCATCATTGGTTCGATAGAGCATATGCATTAGATGGACAAGACGTTATAGCCCAGTAATTCGCTCCACTAGGTAGCTTACCTCACACCTACAGTTTCGCTCAGCCGTACGTAATACGTAGACCGGGTGGAGGAGTCGAGAGCGCAGTTCCCCATATGGGCGGGGCTAAATCACCAGTAACACGAGCCTTGGAGTGGGAATCCTGTCGGACTTGGCCTCCTCAGATGGTCAGTGGTTGGTTGCTCAGCAACTCGGCGGTCCTCGGAGTTATCTGTAGCTTGTGACTTCAAGGTCAGAGGTCGAGTAGCGGGTCCGAGCCAGCCCCTCGTAAACCCTGCACCCGCACCGAAACCCCGAACAATATATTTATAAAATAGTCTTACTTTTTTAATGAAACAAAAGTAAACCCACAAGCCTGAGTTATATTCTTTAATAACCATGCTGCGGTGGCAGTGATGGGGGTGGAGGGGAAGAAAAACAAAACCCCGTCTCCTGCTGGGCATAGCGACGGCTAACAAAAGACGTCGCTTCATCCATGACATCATTTATATTGGCATCAAGTTTGCCAATATGTTCTAGTTTCTTCCCAGCTTTCAATGTCTTTGCAGCTGGCAGTACCCTTGCCAATTCCAAACAAATAAGGGACTGTATCACAACCTGTTAATGCATGTGCACATAAGAGGAGCGAAGCAACATTGGCGTGCCTCTCTGATGTTGCTTTGATGTCAATGGTAATTCTTCCAGAGCTTGTGCCCATCATCGCTACACTACAATTCAGTTGCGAAGTGGAGTAGAAATGGACCAACAGGATGAATACATCAGTGATTGATGACTTTGTATGGAATTTGATGTGTGTGTGTGTGTCTGTCTGGGCCATAACTTTTTTTTACCATTTGAGATATTGTCATCAAATTTTCACCAAAACTTTATAATACGGAGAAGGCAAATTAATATTTTTGCCAAAAGGGCAAAGGTCAACGTCAAATAAAATCATCAATTTTCATCCAATTGACCTGAAATTTCAATTTACCATTTGAGTTTTGTCATCAAATTTTCAACAAAAGTTTATTATGAGACTATGGGAGAAGGCAAATTAATAATTTGATCAAAAGGTCAAAGGTCAGCGTCACAAAATCGTCAATTTTCATCCCATTGTCCTGAAATTTTAAGAATTTGCATATAGGATCAATGAATTGGTTCACCAATCAAAATCAACAAGATGATTGGTTTTTTTTTAGATCAAAAGGTCAAAGGTCAAGATTGCATAAAATCACCAATTTTCACCTGATTGACCTGAGATTTCAAGAATTTGCATATCGGGTCACTGAATTGGTTTACTATTCAAAAGGTAGGAGTGGATTGTTTTGTTTTTTTGGATCAGAAGGTCAAAGGTCATAGTTGCATAAAATCGTCAATTTTTGTCCAATTACCTGAAATTTTAGGAATTTGCATATTTGGTCACAGAATTGGTTTGCCAATCAAAAGCTAGAAGCTATTTTTTTATTTTTTGATCTAAAGCTCAAAGGTCAAGGCTGCATAAAATCATCAAGTTTCATTCTGTATTTCTTTTTTAAACTATTTTCGTTATTTTGAGCATACAGAAGAAGAAGAAGAAGAAGAAGAAGAGGAAGAAGAAGAAGAAGAAGAGGAAGAAGAAGAAAAGAAGAAGACTGCATACAAACGGATGGGGACGGGCTTTGCATTTTCACATGCGTTCTAGTTTTTCTATTTGCTTCCTTGCCAGCTCTAGCAGATCTTGCTAGTCTTGATACTGAATTCATAGTATCGCTCAGAGACCTCTCCAGTTGCTTGAATACCAAGTCACTGAAATTGTTGACATAATCGAGTAGTATGCTCGTTGTTGGCCAATAAATGATTACCATCAATGATAATTACCTCTGACTGCCAGGTACTTCTCTCCAAAACTTATACTTGGAAATGCCTTTTCAATGTAGATTTTGTTGATGATATCCTCATCTCAACATTGTTAATCAAACATCGATGTTTGATTTGATGTATTCGGTAGGCTATGTATTGGACCAAGTTCATATTTGAGGACATGTTTCAGACAGATGTCTTCTCGAGACATCTGTCTGTACCATACCTCGAGCATAGATAGACAGGGTCATCACCTTCTTGTGCAAAGAGTTGTGGAAACATCCACTGAATGATTTCAGCATGAAACATTCATATCAGCATTCACTGACGCTGGGCCTACTCTTCCAGCCACAATATTGATGATGCCATTTGTTTTGGTAAACAGAGTCAAGGAATTTGTGGAACAGCTAGAACACATAACGGATCAGGATGTAGCATAACAAAAGAAGCAGCAGGAAGAGAAGTTGGAAATGCAAAAAGCAGGGCTGATGGAGAAAATACATGGAAATGGACAAAGAAGGGATGCACACTTGCACAGGTAAGGTTGAGGGTAGGGGAAGGAGATAATGCAGCGGAGGGGGGAGGGGGGGTAGAGATACCTTCCCTGGTTTGCTGTCTTCATGTTTGCATACAAATTGTATTCGGTAGTCTATCAAACCTTTCATGTATTCGGCCAATCCTATTCAATTGTTGTCATTCTGTGCAATCGGTTGAGCTCCATTAGGTTGCTACCTACTTCTCATCTCAACAGGTACATTCTCGGGATGTATTGCTTTTTGTAGAACATTTTGTGCCTAGTGAGGAGTTTCCTTGTTTTGATGTTTAGTTTATTGATTTTTGCTTATGACCAATTTATTATTCCATAACTGTATTGGAACATTGATACTGCTAGTTTGTTGATGGCTTTGATTTTGTTTCCTGGAGTGATGAATGTTTTCGGGATCGGCCTCGTTCGAAACAGGTATTAATTGTTTTGTGCATTTGTTTGTGACATATTTGGTGGCCCTCTTTTACTTCAATGTACTTGTGTGGTGCTTCGTTGTCTAGCTCCTGTATTGTTGCATCTTGGTCGATTTTTATGATGTCCATTTTGTTGGTTTACCTTGTATGAACGTGGACTTGGCATACTTATCCAGGCCAAATTCCATTTGAATGTCACCAGAGTGTCGTTTCACTAAATTGAGTTATTCTGCCAAGTTTTTGTCGTTTGGTGTGAAGAGTTTGAAATCATCCATGTACAGTAGAGATGTAATTTCCTGTTTCTTTTGATGTTCTTAAATTGGATGTTGGGGTGTATCCATGTCTTTGCTCATTAATGAGGTCGTTCAGTGTGCCCAGGGCCAAGCAAAACAGGAGTGGCAAAAGGCTGTCAGGCTGAAACACCCCAAGTCGTATCTTCACCCCTGGTATTGTACACCACTCCTTTCCTATTCCATCTCCAGAAGCTGCATGATGTCAGTGAGTGTCAGTGATGACAGTGAAGGGGACCCGGTGATAACGCCCGGCGATAAAAGGGAGTACTCAGTTTTCACTCCGTTTGTTTTCTTTCTTGTTTTCTTTCTCGTTTGTTTGCCCCAGAGATATCTCAGCCATCCTTTGAGCTAGGAAGCTGAAAATTCTGCTCAATAGCGAGCATGTGCTTTGACAAAAACGGTATTTTTTTGGACTAATCAATTAATTGATTAATTACTTAATTAATTATCGATTTATTAATCACTTATTTATTCCTTTCTCATCTGGGCAATATCTCAGGGTCCTTTTGAACTAGGAAGCCGATATTCGGACACGACAGTGTTCACACACTTAACAAACTTCAAAAAAAAAAAAAAGTTAAAGTTTGAAAAGTTCAAAGTTAGTGTTCAGTGTTCAGAGTTGAGTACAGAAAAGGGTAGTTATGATATTTTTTTAATGGCGTAGCCCATAGGGCAAAGCTGTCTAGAACAGTGTTTGTCTGTCGTATGTATGTATGTATGTCCCCTCAAACGTACACCAATCAGAGCTGAGGATCTGGACACATGACAGGGGTGATGTGATGTCATTATGGCAGTACGACGGCTGACTCCACACACCGCCATTTTGATTCCTATACCGTCCAGGCCAGACATATCGTTGAACCTGTTATGTGTCATAATCTGCATACTCGACCTTTACGTCTTTTCCTCAGTGTAAAACACAAACAAACACGTGAAACACATGAAGTAAAACACGTTAAAATAAGGATCTTTTATAACACTCGATTGTTATCACGGCTGTGGTTGTTGTTGTTTGTGGGTTTTTATCTGTGTACGTAGTTTTATATATTTTTATATTACTTCGCAAAATATCACGACTGTATATATAATTTTGTTTGCTGGTTCTGTGTCCTTCTAAACTCTAAAGGGTTTCTACTGTCGTAGAATAATAAATGTTTCGTTCGAACTGCTGTGTGAATAAACCATACTTTCGCGCTTCTTCCTCTTCTTCAAACTCGCAAAGCGACTTTTTGAAGTGGCAAATTCCTGATTAAACAAACCATTTTTTTACGGTGTAGATGTTTGTTTGGTTCATGTGTTTACAGCGTTTTTCTCTCTGTATGTATGTATGTCCCTCACATATTTATCCTACACATTAATGAGTTTTATAGCCGACAATTACGCTGCTGAAAGGTAGAATATAATGCCGTTTGGCTTTGCCAGTTATGTTTCTTTCAACACCCTTTAGGGAACGTTCATATATTACGTCACATACCTGGTTGGGGCAAATTATCACATTTGATGGTTGGGGGGATTTAAATTACTAGGGCATTGCCCGTACGTGGGTGCCCGTTCCGTGGCCAAAAAAAAAAAAAAACGCTACCCGTACGCTCTACCCCGCCCGTACGCCCGTAAACAAAAAAAGCAACGCTCTTCGCTTCCGCCCTTCGCTCTGACTGAATTGGGAGAAATAATGCGCATAAGAAATCGAATTACGTACCGTAATGGCGGTCAGCTCGTAACGCGCTCAGCTCCGCTCGTCTCACATCGGCCACGCCTACGCAACAGAGCGTTCTGTGATTGGCTGCCGGAAGATAAGTCGTCACTGTCCGGAAGTTCGCAAATCGCAGTTAGGATGAATCGTTTTAATTTAATCGCAGTTTGAATTCGTTTTAAAACATAGTTTAACGGCAACATAGTTGAAAAGCCTTGCCTTGCTGCAAACAGCTGCTGCAAACAACAACAACATGGAAGGCTGCACTGTCCGGAAGTTGGCATATCGCAGTTACGATTATTTTAGTGTTAATGGCCAATTATTCAATTAGCGCCAACGTATTTTGGCTGTTTGCAATTTAATCGCAAGGAAAAGTAGAAAGAGAAGAGGGAAAAAAAGAAAAGCCTTGCATTAACGCATTAACGCTTGCATTGCATTAACGGTTCGGCACACGTGATAGCTCGCTGCTCTCTGATTGGTTGAAGCGTTTTTTGGACATAGCTCGGTAGGTACTTGTCCGATTAATTTCAAACCTTGAAAAGGCACATCCTCGGGTCCCCAGCAATATACCTGGCAAGTTTCAAGTATATCGGACCCGTGGTTGTCGAGAAACAGCGGTCACAGACACACAGACAGACACACAGAGATTACTGGCATTATAGATAGATGACAACAGGGTAATGATATATGACAGGTGGGGTGCTTCCTCTCTCCCCCCCCCCCCCCCCCCGATCATATATAATTCAAACTTTGATTAAGGGCTCTTCAAACATTGAAGCATTTCTTATGACTGACTCCAACCACAATAAGCCTGGTGTTGGCTTAACGGTTAGGGTGGAGGGCTTGGGATCCTAGGGTCCTGAGTTGGAAACCCGGTCAGTTGTTGAATTAACACCAGGTGGGGTTAACTCAGCCTGTCATCCTTCCGAGGTCGGCAAAATGAGTACCAACTCAGGGTGTCCTCTTTCAAGGAGATTGGTGGCAGGATTTGCACTCCAGCTGCCGTAAAAATACCTCATTCCATAACACACACAGTGGTGTGTGTCGGGATGGTGCTGAGGTCACTTTGATAGTGTTGACTAACTGACCAATATATAAAGCAGTGTCTCAATACAATCTCTTCACTTCCATGGTGATAGACAGCTTAGTAGTGGGGCGGCTTAGCCCAAATATTCAAAAGAATTGTGCATTTTGTGATACAAGCACCAAATTTGGCACAAATGTACATTAATATGTTGCGAACATTTTCAGATATTGGGCCACTTGAAATTCCGTAATTTTTTTTTTCAAATTTTTTCAAATTTCGTAATTTCAAATTTTTCGGGTGACACCGTCACAATTTCGGTCTTCGAGGCCGGCCGATAGGCAAAGTGTGACCGGAAGGGACGAGGTTCTCCTGACCACGTGGCCCTCGATCTGGGAAGCGAGAGGCGTTCCATTAGTGGACGCGCCCCTCACGCCCGACTTTTGGGCGGCCCCCGCAGGCCGTTTGTTTTGACGTTCTGTGACAGGCCCCGCACCCCCACCTCCGGGCCGACCGGAAGCTTGTGCTGAGTACATCATACCTGAACAACTCAGTGAGGCAGAACACAGCAGTGCACACCAGGGTGACCCCTTCAGTGCATAAACCAATTAACCTGTCCACTGCAGGGCATATAGAAATGAAGTTATTTTCTGCATATAATAATAATATAAGTTCAGTTCTATATAACAATTTCTGTTATCACCACTACCACTACAACTACCACTACTACAAGCTTTGTCTGGAATTTTGTGGACTAACAGACAAACAGACATACAGACAAGCTGGGATCAAAACATTACCTCCTTCCACCATTGAGTGTAGAGGTAAACATCATGGAAATTATATCATGCCCTAGATTTAATTCATGCTTACTCGTGTATTTGCTTCACTG
>NC_136272.1:101500834-101580834 GCF_964187855.1 Myxine glutinosa
CTGAGTACGACTGGGTACAGTGGGTACAGAGAGGGACGGGTTTGGGACACAAGATTTTGAGGCAAATACAGAGTTGAGGCATTAAGCTTTTTCATGTGCGGAGTCACCTGTGTAACCGTTTGAGGTAAGGAAGGGGACGGAAGGGGAACAAATGCCAGAAACATATTTGACCAGATGCCACCAGGATTTGGAAGAAGGAGACTGCTTAGAGAGTTCAGTCTTGAGAGTACAGAGATATTTTTCCTGGCTCTCCTGATGGTGGACACACACTTGTTCCGGGCTTTGTGAAAGGAAATTCGATTTCCTTCTGTTGGATTTGCCTTCCAGGAGGCGAAGGCAAGTTGTTTCAGGGTAACTGCCTCACCACAAGATTCGGTGTACCATGGATGGGAGGAAGGGTAAGACAACTGAAGACAAGATGGGATAAATCTGTGCCTTAGCGAGAGCAATTTACTTTTGAAAAATTCCCAGGATGAGTTGATGTCAGAGGCAGTAGAGATGGGAGACCAGTCCAGATGATTGGCTGCTTGAAGACCATGCCAGTTGGCCTGAGTGAAATGCCAGACTCGTCAATGCTGAGGAGGCTCTCTGAGAATGGCCAGAGAGATATCCACTTTAACAAGTAGATGATCAGATGAACTGATTGGAGCAGAAGAAAAGCAGCAGACATTTGCAGGGAAGTTACTCATAATCAAGTGTAGAAGAGAAGATGCTCCGTTGACTGAGATCTGGGTCAGGAAATTGACAGATTGTGTCAGACCCAATAAGTCACAGAAGTCCTTTGCTGAGGAGCCATGGCTGGTGAGAAGTACCCACACCCAGCCAGCTGGCATGATGACAATTGAAATCACCACATATGAGGAAGAGGGAGTTGGGATGAGTAGATAGAAGTTGGTCCATGTTATCAGTCAGCGAGATGTAGATGGAGTCATCACTGTTTGGTGGACAGTACAACCCATATATGAACAAGAGGTGGGAGCGAAGGGGAGGCCGTTACCTGAGATACTCCTGGGGGTGAGGTGTAGAGAGGGCAGTGCAGGGAGAGTGAGGAAGAGAGTTTTTTTTTAATAAAGATGGCAACCCCACCTCCAGGACGAGGCTCAGGTCTATCATACCAGAGGAGGGAGTAATCAGGGAGAGATATTAAGGAATCAGAGACATCATAAAGGAGGAAAGTTTCTGTTTGGCAGTTCATGCCTGGTTTGTCAGAAGCAACCTGTATGGAGAGATCAGTCAGGTTTGAGAGAAGATGTTGGAGGATGTTGGAGGTCCATACCGTTAATGAAGAGGAAGGGGGAGCATCGGATACAGAACGGGGGGGGGGTGCGGGGGGTTGGGTAAGATGTGAAAGAGGAGGAGGAGGTAGGGAGAGCTGTTGATAGTGTGTCAGAGATTTCAGAATAGCTAGGAGAAAGTGAAGGATGAGGCGGACAAAAGGTTTGATCGTGATTGGGTGAGGCACAGTGAGGTGTTGTTTGAGGGGAAGCAGAGCAAGGGAGAAGGTTGGGGGAGATGGAGGTGAGAGTTGGAAGGGAGAATAAGGGGGAGGATGCTTTGAGGAGGCGGGGTGAGAGGGGAGAATTGGAGAAAAAAGGAGGGTGGGGAGATTTGAAGAGGAGGGGTGAGGGGGGAGTTTGGGAGGGGAGGGTGAGGGGGGAGTTTAGGAGTGGAGGGGTGAGGGGGGAGTTTAGGAGTGGAGGGGTGAGGGGGGAGTTTAGGAGCTGGAGGAGCGAGGAGGAAGCTTAGGAGGGGAGGAGCGAGGGGGAAGTTTAGGAGGGGAGGGATGAGGGTGGAGTTTAGGAGCGATGGGGCAAGGGGGAGCTTTGAAAGGGATGGGTGAGGGGTGAGTTTAGGAGGGGAGGGGTGGATTTTAGAAAGAGTTGGACGATTAATGGAAAACGAACATTTATTGCAAAATAAGTTTCTTGTGATTTTCGAGTCAGAGATCTGTTTGAAAACGTTGGAGGAGGGGTGGAATGCAGGTGAGTTTAGGGAATGTAGGAAGGAAGAAATGTAATTGATGGAATTTTTATTTGAAACTAGCCGAAAGCACCCGGCGTTGCCCGGGTTCTTGAATGAATTTACTACTATAATTCAGCTTTTACTCATGGCCGTTGAAGATTGACTACAATAATTCAGCTCAGCTGTTAATTGCGAAGTGGGCCCATCCCTGCCGAGGCGTCCTCGACCGGCCTCGCCACCTGGCCTATAACCTTTCCGGGGCCCGTCCCGACATTTTTAGTTATTTTTGAATGAATTTGCTACCATAATTCAGCTTTTACTCGTGGCTGTAGAAGATTGACTACTATAATTCAGCTCAGCTTTTAATTGTGAAATGGGCCCAGCCCGGCCGAGGCGGCCTCGACCGGCCTCGCCACCTAGCCTATAACCTTTCCAGGGTCCGTCCCGACATTTTTTGTTTCAGAGGTTTCCTCCTATCTTTCACCATTCAGGAGATTAGCGCATGCAGACAAACAAACAAACAAACAAACAAACAAAAACTTTCTTTTATTTATATAGATGAAGAGATTTGAGGAGCAAGTCGAAAGCAACTTTTTAAAGAAGAAGAAGAAAAGATGTTGTTATATACGACAAAATACGGCACTTCCGGGGAAAGTTTAAACATTTTAAAACTAAACTGTGAAAACTATCTGGGGGAATGGGGGTGAAACACGTGGACGAAGAATGAACGAACGAACAAGAACAAAGAAGGATATATATAGATTTTTTTTTTTTTTTAAAGATTTTAAACAAAGGGTAAGATGTTCGGGGAAGTTTGGGGTGAAAATAAGACTGGGAAAAACAGAGAGAACGAAATTAAATGGACCATAAACGACCACTGAGAAGACAACAAGGCCTCAAGGCAGGACACTTAAATTACCAGGTCTCAAAAACGCGGCAGGAAATAACCGACGATTTTATACAGGTATGCACTTTGATAGTGCGGAGAGCATGGAGATCTTGGAAAAAACGCCACCTCGCCGGCAAAACCGATATATTATATATATATATAGGCTATCAGCTAGGGGGGTCAACCGGTACCAAATTGAGGGAGTAAGGCTAATAATGATTTTTGACAAGGTTTTTACCTCTAGAATAAGAAAATATGTGATAGCAAATTCAACGATGTAGCTAAATGTGTGTTATCACCCATTTTCAAAATGGCCGCCAAATTTCTCAAAATATCAATGGTCAATGTAGTGTTTTTTTCACTATTCACCCTATACCCCAAATTTGGGTATCTTATACCTGGTTTTAGGGGTTAGAAATGATTTTACAACTTTGGGACATCACCCATTGCTAACCAATTGGGACATCACCATACCAGTATTAGTCGTTTGATAAGAAAGTATCAACAAACAAATGATGTGAAGGACAGGCAGGAATGTGTCACCCAATTTTGTTCTCTTCATTGCGTTCCAACATCTGGACAAAATGTTGCACAAGATTACCCTACACCGCAACGAAAAGGTGCAAAAATTCATTGATACATTTCCACTATGTCGAAAATACGTGGTGGTGCGATACTTTTTTCCATGTGTATACTTGCAAATCTACTGAATGCCAGTTATTTTCGTGCATATTTTGTGCATAAAGTTGTTGCTATGATGGCAGCCATTTTGTGAAATTGGGCGCCATATTGGATTCTATCTTCTTGGATTAAAGTTCAGATGATGTATTTCATACTTTAAGAGAGTTGTAAAGTCTTAAACATCTCAAAACGCAATGCTATTTGTTACAAATTCCTACAAGAATATGAAACATGGTGTTTTTAATAGAAAAACATGCATTTTGGCGGCCATTTTGAAAATGAGGTATTTAGCTACATGGTTGAATTTGCTATCACATATTTTCATATTCTAGGGGTAAAGACCTATCCAAAAATCAATATTAGGCTTACTCCCTCATTTTGGTACCAATGGACCCTATTTTGGGGGTCTGGCTGATGGCCTAATATATATATATATTAGAGGGAGGGGGAGTGACATTTTTTCTTATAACTTCGAAGCATAAGGAGATGAGTTGTTGGTTCCCCAATCCTCTATCCCGCATCCGGCTTTGCCCCTGCTTTGGCCCAATATGTTCCAGACGTTCATCCTCTCACTCATTCCTTGTTACCCTATCCAAATCTCAGCTTCCTGTTCACCTTCATTCCTTTGTTCCTTTTTTTTTTCAATCAAGTCTTTGCAACAGATTCCCGATATCTGTCCCCTCTTGATGTTCCTTCCCGTGAATCCTTCAAGACAACAGCTCATTTCATGTGACCTCACATCCTCTGCGACTGGTTTTCACGCCAGCTAACCATATCCCCACTGTCTTCCATATGTCACTTAGCAATCTGGTCTCCTCTACCCTGCTGCTACCTTGTCGGTCTTCTGTCTTTGTCATCCATCTCTTCCAAGAGCCTGGACCATGATTACAAATATATAACACATGTGAAAATGAAACATTTATTACCTCCGCCACCAAAGATGGGGGAGGTTATGTTTTCACCCCTGTCTGTCTGTTTGTTTGTCTGTGAGCAGGATACATGTGCACAAAGTTATGGGTGAATTTGGACAAAACATGCTGGACAGGTTGTATGTTTGACAAGGACGATTTTTTTCGATTTTGGTGAAGATCCGGTTCTGGATTCGGATACAAGGATTTTTAAAGTTTTCTTAAAATTCTTCACCATTGAGAGATAGGGCCAAAACAATGTACAGTGCCTTCAGAAAGTATTCACACCCCTTGACGTTTTCACATTTTGTTGTGTTACAGCCTTACTTTAAAATGGTTTAAATTGAGATTTTTTTTTGGTCACTCATCTACACAGAGTAATGAACGTCAAATGCAAAGTGGAATTTTTTCCGCTTTTTTCAATTTTTTTCCAAGTTAAAACGTTGACCCTATAATGTCAGTGGATTTTTTTAAAATAAATTTTTACAAAACAATTAAAAATGAAATACTGAAATATCTAATTTCCAAAAGTATTCAACCCCCTGAATCAATACATCATAGAAGCGCCTTTGGCAGCGATTACAGCTTTGAGCCTTCTTGGGTATGTCTGTATCAGCTTTGCACATATGGATTTGGAAAGTTTCTTCCATTCTTCCTTGCAAATTTGCTCAAGCTCTGTCAAGTTGGACGGGGAGCGTCGGTGAACAGAAATATTCAAGTCTTTCCACAGATTCTCAATGGGATTCAAGTCTGGGCTTTACCTGGGTTACTGAAGGACTTTCACGTTCTTGTTCTGAAGCCATTCCGTTGTTACTTTGGCTGTATGATTGGGGTCATTGTCCTATTGGAATGTAAATCTTCGCCACAGTCTAAGGTCTTTTGCACTCTGAAGCAGGTTCTCCTCAAGGATTTGCCAGTATTTGGCTCCATTCATTGTTCCCTCTATCCTTCCAAGTCTCTCAGTCCCTGATGCTGAAAAGCATCCCCATAGCATGATGCTGCCACCACCATGCTTCATGGTAAGGATAGTGTTAGATGGGTGATGAGCTGTGTTCGGTTTCCGCCAGGCCTTACGCTTCGCATTCAGGCCAAAGAGTTCAATTTTCATCTCATGAGACCACAGAATATTTTGCCTCATGCTCTCAGAGTATTTCACTTAACTTATTGCAAGCTCCAGATGTGCTGTCATGTGCCTTTTTCTCAGGATTGGCTTCTGTTTGGCCACACTCCCATAAGGTTTAGATTTGTGAAGTGCTGCAGAGACTTTTGTCCTTCCGGCAGATTTTCAGATCTCATCCAAGGACCTCTGTAGTTCTGTCAGATTGGTCATTGGGTCCTTGGTCACCTCCCTGTCCAAGGTCCTTCTTGCCCGGTTGCTCAGGTTGGTCGGACGGCCAGCTCGAGGAAAAGTCTAGGTCGTTCCATATTCATTCCATTTCCTAATGATGGAGCTCACTGTGCTCTTGGGAACTTTCTACACTCGAGAAATTGTTTTATACCCTTCCCCAGATCTATGCGTCCTCACAATTCTATCTCGGAGTTGTACCGACAGTTCCTTGGACTTCATGGTGGAGTTTCTGCTCTGACATGTATTGTCAACTGTGGGACATTGTATAGAAAGGTGTGTTTCTTTCTAAATAATGTCCAATTAATTGAATTTGCCACAGGTGGACTCCAATGAAATTGTAGAGACATCTCAAGGATGATCAAAGGAAATTGATTGCACCTGAGCTCAAATTGGGGTGGCAGAGCAAATGGGCTGAATACTTATTGACACAAGACAATTCAGATTTTCATTTTTAATTAATTTGGAAAAAAATTCAAAAAACAATATCCATTTTAACATCATGGGGGTATTATGTGCCGATCAGTGACAAAAAAAATCTCAATTTAATACATTTTAAATTCAGGTTGTAGCACAACAAAATGTGTAAAAAGTCAAGAGGTGTGAATACTTTCTGAAGTCACTGTATAACAATATCTCAAGAGGTTATGGAGAGATTTGGATGAAACTTGGTGGACAGGTTGGGTGTGTGACAAGGACGAATTGATTCGATATTGGTGAAGATCTGCATTCAGATTTGAGATTAAAATGTTTAAAGTGATTCTTCATCATTGACAGATACTCTGTCAATGCAAAAACGATATATACCATGATGTTTCAAAACTTTGTGGACGGGTTAAGATAAAACTTGGTGGATGGGTTGGGTCGGTGAGAACAACAAGCCGATTGGATTTTTCATTTTGGTTCAGGTCCAGATGTAGGTGCACCCTATCAGTGGGACACAAAGCATACAGTCACGTGAAAAAGTAAGTACACCCCACGTAAAGTTTTGACTTTTTCAACATATTTCAACATACAGCTATTTGATCTTCATTTCAACAATATTGATAGATAAAGGTGATATGATATAACAAATATCATGAAACATTTACATTTTGTAGTCCATTGTATCTATCTATAATTCCAGTAATCTCTGTACGTTTGTACGTTTGTCTGTGACCGCTGTTTCTCGACAACCACGGGTCCGATATACTTTTAACTTGCCAGGTATATTGCTGGGGACCCGAGGATGTGCCTTTTCAAGGTTTCATATTAATCGGACAATTACTTACCGAGCTATGTCCAAAAAACGATTCAACCAATCAGAGAGCAGCGAACTATCGCGTGTGCCGAACGTGGCGGACACACTCTGCCTCGGATGGCACATTTGAGAGCGTATTCATTTATTTCACGTTTGCAAACTATGTTGGCGTTAAACTATGTTTTAAAACTAATATAAAACTAATAAAAACGAATCTATCTATAATTCCAGTAATCTCTGTACGTTTGTACGTTTGTCTGTGACCGCTGTTTCTCGACAACCACGGGTCCGATATACTTTTAACTTGCCAGGTATATTGCTGGGGACCCGAGGATGTGCCTTTTCAAGGTTTCATATTAATCGGACAATTACTTACCGAGCTATGTCCAAAAAACGATTCAACCAATCAGAGAGCAGCGAACTATCGCGTGTGCAGAACGTGGCGGACACACTCTGCCTCGGATGGCACATTTGAGAGCGTATTCATTTATTTCACGTTTGCAAACTATGTTGGCGTTAAACTATGTTTTAAAACTAATATAAAACTAATAAAAACGAATTTGCGATTCATTCGCTTTCCTGCGCGTTTGTGCACGCGATGGCGATTTCTTTACCAAACTCCGGAAGCCGTTCGCTTTGGACCAAACCATTTCATGTAAATAGAGGGGGGGGATATAATTTTAGATATAGATATAGTACGGGCAATGCCCTAGTAATTTAAATAAACATAAATGCAAATTTCGCATGTGGAAAAAGTAAGTACACCCTTGGCTCTAATAGGTGGTATTGCCCCCTTTGGCAGAAACAACCTCAAGTAGGCGTTTCTTATAACTGTCTACCAGTCTCTGACATCGACTGGGAGAAATGTTTGCCCACTCCTCCATGCAGAATTCTTTCAGCTGTGCGATGTTTGAGGGTTTCTTGCATGCACAGCTCGTTTCAAATCCCCCTACAACATCTCGATGGGATTTAGATCCGGGCTTTGACTCGGCCATTCCAGAACCCTCCATTTCTTTCTTTTCAGCCATTCCTTGGTGGATTTACAGGTATGTTTAAGGTCATTGTCATGTTGCAAGGTCCACCTTCGGTTGAGCTTCAACTTTCCGACAGATGGCCTCACATTATCCTCAAGCACCCTCTGGTACAATGAAGAATTCATAGTGGATTCTATGATGGTGAGCTGCCCAGGCCCTGATGCAGCAAAGCTGCCCCAAACCATAATATTTCCACCACCATGCTTTACAGTTGGTATCAGGTTCTTGTGGTCAAATGCTGTCTTTGGTTTTTGCCAAACATGTCTTCTGGTACTGTGGCCAAATAGCTCTACTTTTGACTCATCTGTCTAGAGCACATTGTTCCAGAAGTGCTGGTCTTTGCCTAGGTGTTCATTGGCAAGCTTTAGTCTTGCCCTGATGTTCTTTCTGGACAGCAAAGGTTTCCTCCTGGCACACCTCCCATGTAGATCAAATTTGTGCAGCCTCTTTCTAATGGTAGACTCGTGCACTTTGACATCAACAGTGGCAAGAGCTACGTGTAGGTCCCTTGATGACATTCTGGGGTTCTTAGAGACTTCTTTCAGCATCTTGCGGTCTGCTCTCGGGCTGAACTTGCTGGGGCGGCCTGGCCTGAACAAGTTGGCAGTTGTTTAGAAACTTCTCCACTTGTAGATGATCTTCCGGACATTCGAAAGATTGATTTCAAATTGTTTGGAGATCTTTTTAAATCCCTTCCCAGACTCGTAGGCATCTATAACCTTCTTTCTGAAGACCTCAGAGAGCTCTTTTGATCTCGGCATGGTGACGCCGCACACTTCAACAACAAAGAGCAAACCAAACTAAATGTCTGAGGTTTAAATAAGACAAGTTCCTCCAAGATCCTCTCTGACGATGTTCTAATCATTTGCACCTGAGCTGGTGCACCTGATTCAAATTTTAGGTATTTGAAGTAGTGATAAATGTAGGGGTGTACTTACTTTTTCCACATGTGAAATTTGCATTTATGTTTATTTAAATTATACAATGGACTTCAAAATGTAAATGTTTCATGATATTTGTTATATTATATCACCTTTATCTATCAATATTGTTGAAATGAAGATCAAATAGCTGGATGTTGAAATATGTTGAAAAAGTCTAAACTTTACATGGGGTGTACTTACTTTTTCACTTGACTGTAACCTGTTCACCCTGGCCCAGGTATACGCACGCACCCTACCAAGTGCTAGTTCCAAATGTATTTCTATTTCCCGCCGCTAGAGGGGTACTAGGTGTTTGCTTTTTAAAAATATTTTCGACTCTGTAAGTGTAAACCCTTAACAGATATATCCCCTATTTTTATTCTCCACTGTAACATTGTTTCTCGTGCTTCATAGTTATATATAATCTAGAATGGTGTGCTTTCCATAATCCTTTGGTAGCATTTTCATCCCCCAATCTTCACAGTTCAAACACAAACTCGTCATATTCTTCATTACCATTCTACAAGTGATGGCATCTGTTTTCATGAAGACTCAAAGTCGAAAAAGCACTGGATGAACAAACGTCAAAGGGAAATAGTCCAAAAAGGTCATCCTGATACCCTAATTACAATTCCTCAAACAATGGAGTTTTAAAATTCCACATCAAATATCAACTCTCATCCTGGTGTTTCTCCTTCAGGCAAACCAGACGACCCGTCTGTGAGCACTGGTCAGTGGACGTTACAATCCCACGGTGTCCTTTGTTTCCGGTGTCCAAATTCCAAGCTGCTGCCTAAAACCGTGGGTGGGAAGTGATCTGGTGTTCTCGGACACTCTCTGACCCCGGATTAAACCTATTGCTATTAAAAACAGTATGGTTGTCTCGTTCAGCAACTCCTTCAATGTCAACAACTCCATATTCCTGGTCGTTTACACGTCACGTATGAACGGTGGTCTTCGGCTACGAAGGGAACGAGGGATGCGTTTTGGAACCCCCGTTTCCTCCAGTGCCCTCCTGGGTTTGTGGAATGCCTGCCTGCAGGTGGCGCTTCCTCCTAAATAATCATGGAGTCCCGTTCTTGGAAATTCAATACTTGTGCTTTGCAATCCTCCACAAATGGGACCATATAGGAAAACCTCAGTTTATGGCAATCCTCAATGGGATGTGCATCCCTGAATGTGATCGTGTGTGCCCGTGTGCCCATCCTGGCAGGTTTGAGAGATCTCGCGGCATGTAAGCATTATATCGGCAATTCCTGGTCTCACAATCGGAAACGACAGCAAGCAGATGTCCAGGGTATGGTATTACTATTTGTGAACGTGTCGGAATGCTTCCTCTCACGATATCTTTAGGCTGTCAGTAAGGACTGACCTTAAAGGCTTACATTCCTGTACTTGACTTCTCTACGAGCCAAGAATGTCCAACTTGGCCCCAAGAGTCGAACGGTCTGCTTGTTTGTCTCAAACTTTACTTCCAATGATCTCCATCAATATTCATCTGTTACGCCATCCACTAATTGTCCTTGCAAAGTGCTTCTTCTCGACTTTTGATTCTTTCATAAAGTCAGGTTTTTATTTCATCATGATCACACTTTATTTATGAGTTTGATCAGACATGCAGAGGTTTCGCACACTTATATTTGACCTGTCTAATGTAGGTTCGATACCTGACCCGACTATAGACTGTCAGATTGATGCTCCACAGGCAGGACGTTGGTTGCATCACAAACTGTGCCGTCCCTTGGATATGACTTGATCTGGGTGTGCCATCTGCTAGTATTCGTTTGTGGGCGTTAAAGATCCTGCGGGGTACCCTTCAAAAAGAGAAGGCCATTGTGTGCCATGCCCTGGCCAAATATCTGTCGCCTGTAAACCACCGGAATGCTTATTTGCAGGGAAGGCATTCCATCACAAAAAGCACTCCATCACAAAGAGGGGACATTTAGCTTGGAACCCTCATGGACGATAAATATCCCACGGTGTCTTTACCGAAGAGTAGTTGAGTTATCTCCGGCACCCTGAACAAATGACAAATTCCTGCTAATTTCACCTTCAGTTAAACGTCATGCCTGACTTAGGCCAAAAGCTTTCCTCAGACAGCCCAACAAGAATGTGAGGATAATTGGTGCCATTCAAGAAGCCTAGTTGTAGTACTAGGAGGTGTAGTAGTAGAAGTAGTAGTAGTAGTAGTAGTAGTAGTAGTAGTAGTATTACTGTAATCTATACACAACTGGTCAAAAGTTTTAGAACACCTCAATTTTTCCAGTTTTTATTGAAATTTAAGCAATTAAAGTCCAGTGAATAACCTGAAATGGTACAAAGGTAAGCAGTAAACTGCTCGAGGTTAAAAAAAAGTTTAGGTTAGCAACAACGGGAAAATAATGTAAATTGCGCAGTTATATTGTAAAAAAAAAAGGCCTTCTTCAGGGAACAAGTAATGGGTTAACAACTTACAGCTGTTCTGCAGCACTGTAAGTAAATTAAGCCTTGAAAGTTGATGCAAACAATTCCTACAGGTGTCCCAACCTCTGCTGATTACTTGATTACAAACCCCCTGTCTGTATAAAAGCAGTATTGGAACAGACTTATACACCCTCTGAAGCATTATTTTGACAATATTGCTGTCCCATCCAACGGTGATCATCACTACACAACTACCCGTGGCCACGACAGCTCTGCACCTCTACCGTGCAAGGGTCATCGGGACAAGGTGAGCAGTCAAAACGCCAACATGGCCCATGAGTGTCCATAAGGGTGCGATCCACCATCCATCCTTCGGCCCCCCTGCGAGGAACACAGCTGCACCACTGCACCAGCCCCAGCTGGCCAATGTGGTGAGCACCTGCTGCCAAAAACACACTACCGCACGCACAACCTCGGCCCTGGGGGGCACGGTCGCAGTGCGTGGCATCCCTACAGCCACGTCCCCTGCACCTCCACATCATCCCCCAGTCCGACCACAGAACTGCAGCCCCCCCAGTGCTCACCCACACTTGACCACACCAAGGTCCAGTCGACAGCCATGCTCCACCAGGAGATCCACCCAGAAGACATGGCCCACACACCTCGGACACCCATAGCACCACATTGACCCTCAACTACACAACTACATCCCCATGACTCCGCATCCCAAATATTGGCGCAGTCGCCCCCGCAACCAGTTGAAGGCTGTCTTGCTAACCTATGAATTTTTATTCCAGCCTCCAACACTCTGGTCGAGCACACCTGGATCAATAATGGTGTCAATATTGTTGTGGATATGAGGACTGTATATATTTTTTTGATTGTGTGCTGTATTGTTGTGATTATTGTTTATTCTGTGCCTCCTGCCTCCGGAGCTGTGTAAAGACCAAAAGGGCGTCCCATAGTCCACAAGCATACACGTCAGCCAAGTAATAGAATATACCTGTTGATAGTTATCTCTTATTCTGTGTTTTAGCGTAAGGCTGTGTCTTCCATTAATAGAAATACTCCATTGCACCAGTGAAAGAGATAGATTCCCTCCCATTCCCCCCTTTCCGTCAATTGCAATTTGAAGCGCCTTCCGCATTTTGGTCGGTTTTTTTCCCTTCATCCGCCATTGACCACGAGGCAGGGTTGGGGGAAGGAAGGCGTTTCCCCACCTCGTCAGAGAGGGGAGGAGTGAACCAGCCCCACTCGACCAACCATGAGCCAGGGGTTTGGCTAGAGAGGGCGGAGGAAGAGCGATCGGGGAGGGTCGCAAAGGTTGAGGGGCGGGGGCCTATATAACCCAAGGCAAGGGCGTGTCCAAGAGAGAGATGCGTTTTTACAGAGGAGAGCAGAAGACAGAAAGGCCTGGAGTTGGACTTTGAGTTGGTCTGAGTTGGTTGGGAGTCGGTCGTCAAGTGCAGAGTGGTGAAGAGTCAGTCAGTAGAGGTGGTGGTCAAGTGGTTGCGTTGGTTGCGGTGAGGAGTCGGTGGTAAAGAGTGAGGGACCAAGAAAGAGAGAGAAAGAGTCCTGAAGCAAGAGAGGAAGTTGTTGGACTGGGTGGGACTAAGGAAGGAGAGAGAACCCGTCACACCAATCCCCCAAGCTCCGCGTTGGCTCCACCAAGCGTTCAGCTCCACCAAGCTCCGCGTTGGCTCCACCAAGCGTTCAGCTCCACCAAGCTCCGCGTTGGCTCCACCAAGCGTTCAGCTCCACCAAGCTCCGCGTTGGCTCCACCAAGCGTTCAGCTCCACCAAGCTCCGCGTTGGCTCCACCAAGCGTTCAGCTCCACCAAGCTCCGCGTTGGCTCCACCAAGCGTTCACCTCCAGCCATCCACCTCCTGCAATTCCCCGCGTGAGTCAGTGTCTTTTGTTTGTTCTGTCCTGGGTTAATTAAGTCTGTATAAGCTAGTATTTTCCCTGTGTCACCTGCGTCTTATGTGCTTGTAAATAAACGTGACTGCTTTCTTTTTGCTTGTGTGTAAATAGTCAATAAATTCAGTCGTATTTCCAAACCTTTCTTTGCCTTCGTTTTCCTCTTTGCATTGCGTCGTTTTCGTCTTTTCCCTCATTGAGCAGCTGGGGTGCGATACGGCCAAAGTCTGGGTGAATCGGGTGAGTTTTGTTAGGTCGCGGTCTTACACCACCGCTCGGTCTATAACATCTAACCGCGATCTATAACAATATACAGTGTCCACCATTTATCTTCACAAAATTCACCCTTAAATTTGCATCTAACCCACAGATTACCCATGCCAAACATTTTTCACAATTCACTCATTTCACCAAAGAAAGATACTTTGCCATAAACATGCCAGCCGAGCATGGCCCATATGCTCGGCACGTTACACATTCCCGATCACATCCCCATGGCTCCCTTCCCAAACCGAGAGTCCATAAATCATAACGGAACATCTGTGGAAGGTCACTCTCACACCATCACGTTCCACAGATGCCCCAATAGTTGTCCGGCAGGCTATCTCCATCCCTGTCCATTCGGTTTGACCCGCGTCCATAGCCCAGCACAGCATGTCAGGTCACCACATGCTGGCTGTCCCAGAGTCTCAGGGAGAGGGTGCCAGGCCGTATGCCCGGGTGGTCACCACATCAGGCCCAAGTTGGCCGTCCGCGGTGCCACCACCAAAGTGCGACCCACAACACCTCCCCCTAGTGGTCCTCAATAAATGCCATCCCAGGCTTGAGAAACCACCTCGGAACCCCTGGAGGTCTTAACCCCCACCAGGGTCCAGTGACCCTGCCGGCCCGAGCCACCAGCCCGGACGGCGCCCCGTCGGACAAGGGACGCCACACTCCACCAGACCCCCCGTGGGGCCCAGGTCATACCGCGACACCCAAGGCTGGACCCCACGTCCAAATCTCGCCAGCACAGCCCCCCAGCTGGCTGGCATCACCAAATTTTGAAAGGGGCAAATTTTGCCTGAGGCCATCCGCAATGACCTCTCTTGGTCCAGAGACCAGCTCCATCCAAGGCTGTTCCAAATCACATTCCCATTTTAATTTAATTTTAAATTTGCTTTTAGAAATTTTGGCCCCAGGTGTCCAATCTCCACAGCTACAGGTAACAACCTCTATCACAGGTTGTTCTGCCCCTCCCTGCAGCTGGTCCACATTCCCTACGGGGACCAAATCGTCGGAGGCTCGATCTCCCGACTCCCCAAGGTCCAAACCAGCCCGGAGCGAACACACTCCCCCAACTGGGTATCCAATTTCGGAGCCTCCTGTTCCCAATTGTTATGCATGGTGAGGGTCACCACAACCACCTCCTCGGACCGACTCACCTCATCCCCCAAACTCCTTTGGGCCCGGTCAACCTTGTCCTCCATGGGACTGTCCCAGGTCCCCAGCCGCTGAATCACATCATCCTCATCATCATCCCAAATCATTTCTGGCCCCGCCAGGCCGTCCCCAATAAATACCCGGTCCGGCTCCATTACCCGGACCCCCAATAATGTTACCCCCTCTTGCTCTGCACCACCGTCCTGGTGCTGCACAATTCCGAATTTATCCCCCGGTTGATGTGTTGGGGCATCCACCCGGTCCCGATACACAACCAGGCCAGCAGGTGGGAAACATTCCCCATTACCATTTAATTCTCCCTTCACCTCTTGGCACTCCACACTCACCTGTGAGCACTCCCCGTTTACCTGTAGGCATTCCCCATGAGCCTCTTCATTTGCCATTCCCAGCTCGTGAGCAGCATGCACATCTGCATGGGCCGTACTCTCTCCCATTCCCAATTTGGCTTCCCCCTTCACCTATGGGCACTCCACGCTCACCTGTGAGCACTCCCCGTTTACCTGTAGGCATTCCCCATTAGCCTCTTCATTTGCCGTTCCCGGCGCAATCCCCAATTTGCCTCCCCCCCACCCCCTTTCAGATTGAATTTCTGCCACCTTTGGCTTCTTCTGTGCCCCAAAGGCGCCAAATCTCCTCATTTCTCCTTTTAATTCATCAAATTTTTTTACTCTGAGCATTCTTTTGATTTCCCAATCGCTCACCCTGCTCCCTCTGAGCATTCATTGCCCTAAGCAATTGCTCCAACATCTGGTCAGTTGTCGGGGCCGTCTTGATAGCAGCGAGGGAAGCACCGCCACTACCCTCTACCCCCTCTACTTCCGACTCACCCCAAGAATTCCCGGATCTTCCATCCTCCTTTCCTCCATATTGCTTACTTCTTCGATCCGTACGAAGGAGCAGCTTCCCCGCGCGTCTTCCACAGGAATAAAATTAAATTTTAACTGACGCGCTGTTCGCGTCCCGCGCACCAATCGACTATATCAAATTTTCGCCTCCGACTACAAAAAAATTTGCTTCCAAATTCTCCACACTCCTTGACACCAAATTTTACTACGGGGTTCAAATCCCACTCCTGACACCAGTTGTCGAACGACTCCCGGTTAACACCAGAAAATCACGGATAGGCCTAAACGGTTTATTGGAGGCGACGACCATACATGGATTTCACTATCAAACGCGGGAGGAAGAAGGAAAATGGAAGGCTGCTGCAAAAGCTTACCTTCAGCGTACCGACGTAGCTCCGGTCCTGTAAAGGGATTAACTCAAGCGGGCACAGGTGTAATGGGGAATAGAAAATAATACAAGGGTTTATTACAAATAAAAGCAAGGACAGGAAAATACACGCCGATAATAAAATAAGGTAACTAAATTGGGATCCCACACACCGACTTCAGAAACAGGACGAGGAATGGATTAACAAAAGAAATACATTCGTTATGTGCGTTTGTGGTGTGCGAGCTTATCTGTCTTGTCGTCTTTCAGGGTATCGTCCCCCATGCGGCTCCAAGCTCTGCCGCACACCACGAGGCCCCTCGCTCCAAGCCTCCCGCCGCTCACGAGGTCCGTGCACCAAGCTCCAAAGCACCGAACACCGCTCCAAGCACCAGCACCGCTCCCAGCACCACGAGGTTCCACAGCAGGAAAAGCACCGCGCATCCAACGCAGGCTAGCGACTCCAAGCGAGGTCAAAAAGCAAGCAAACTCCACTCGGGCTATGACTCGACTCGGGCTGCGCAAGACGAAGAAGAGTGCCTAATAGCGAGCTGCACAAAACAAGAGCACGAACCGCTAGAGACTGTCAGAGCAAGAGCGAATGACGTCCAAAACCCAAGAGAGCAACTCAACAACTCAACTCTCTTTCTCTTTCTCTTTCTCTTTCTCTTTCTCTTTCTCTTTCTCTTTCTCTTTCTCTTTCTCTTTCTCTTTCTCTTTCTCTTCTCTCTCTCTCTCTCTCTCTCTCTCTCTCTCTCTCTCTCTCTCTCTCTCTCTCTCTCCACTCTCGTGCTCTTTCCAGACCAACTCGACCAACTCTCATGTTCTCCCTCTCGTCTCTCGCTCTCTCAAACCAACTCTCTAAAAATGCCGTTTGGCGCTCGCTAATATCTCCTGGCTGGTGACGTCAGCCTTGGCGCTACCTACCAATCAGTGTCTTCCACCGACTCGTTGGCTCGCTCAGGCCCATTCCTACCGCGCCACCCCAACACTCGTTCTCTGTTCCGTGGTCATAGCGCGTGGCAGTCGATCTGGTTAGGCCCGTCGGAGGTGCAGCCGGCGGCGGCCATCATCGGCGGTGCCCCGGCCTGGTTTATTTGCCTGCCCGTCTTCCAAAGTCATGTCAGGGAAGGGATTTAGTTAGTGTTGTACTAGGGACCGAACTACATGTCTAAATGAGTGCAGTGCCAAAAGGGACAAAGGTTTGGCTGACCAGGTGAGACACACAGAGGCGCTACTCTTTAATCCCTACTCTACTTATCACTCAAACCTCCTGGTAGGTTCACAAGTTTCCTCCTTACCGACAAACCGCCAAGACATGGAACTTATTACAAGGTAGATTCCTTACCGCGACAGACGAAGCACGTTACCTACACAGATCTATCTAGCTCTACATATCACTACCCTCACCGACATAACCCTCACTGCCCCTCACCGGTATCACTACCCTCACCGCCCAGATCGACACCAATCTGGGCTTTATGGCAGAGTGGCCAGACGGAAACCTCTCCTCAGTGAAAGACACATGAAAGCCCGCTTGGAGTTTGCAAAAAAGCACCTCAAGGACTCTCAGACTGCGAGAAACAAGATTCTGTGGTCTGATGAAACCAATATTGAACTGTTTGGCTTCCGTCTGGCCACTCTGCCATAAAGCCCAGATCGGTGGAGTGTTGCAGTGATGGTTGTCCTTCTGGAAGTTTCTCCAATCTCCACACAGGATCTCTGGAGCTCAGCCAGAGTGACCATCGGGTTCTTGTTCACCTCTCTTACCAAGGCCCTTCTCCCCCGATTGCTCAGTTTGGCCGGGCGGCCAGCTCTAGGAAGAGTCCTGGTTGTTCCAAACTTCTTCCATTTAAGAATTATGGAGGCCACTGTGCTCTTGGGAACCTTCAATGCAGCAGAGATTTTTTTTGTAGGCTTCCGCAGATCTGTGCCTCTACACAATCCTGTCTCTGTGCTCCGCAGGCAGTTCCTTCGACCTCATGGCTTGGGTTTTGCTCTGATATGCATTGTCAGCTGTGAGACCTTATATAGACAGGTGTGTGCCTTTCCAAATCATGTCCAATCAATTGAATTTACCACAGGTGGACTCCAATCAAGGTGTAGAAACATCTCAAAGATGATCAAGAGAAATGGGAGGCACCTGAGCTAAATTTCAAGTGTCATAACAAAGGGTATGAATACTTATGTAAATGTGATATTTCAGTTTTTTATTTTTAAAATAAATTTGCAAAACTTTCTAAAATCCTGTTTTCTCTTTGTCATTATGGGGTATTGAGTGTAGATTGATGAGGGAAAAAATGAATTTAAACGATTTCAGCATAAGGCTGCAACATAACAAAATGTGAAAAAAGTGAAGGGGTCTGAATACTTTCTGAATGCACTGTATTTAGCTTGATTGGGAAACATCCATGGAAGCCTCGTGTTGTAGGCTGGATGATAGCAGGATAGGTAAGTTGGTGGCATGCTCACTTTTAAGTTTTTGAACCCAACTTCAAACTGACGCTCTGGTGCTGTATCGGCAGGGGGCGTCGTTTCTCGGAATACTGTCTGGAATGGTGACTCTTCTGAATAAGGTCGGCTGTCCCCCGTCTGCATTCAAGTTGTGAGTGTTGAAGATGTCATTGCGTGTTTTTAAAAAAGAGGATGTGGTTTTGTGCCGTTACCTGGAAAAATCCACTTCCTCCAAGAGACTAATGGATTAAGTAAGTAAAGGATGTGGATGTTAAATTAGATGAAGTTATTGATTAGAAAGGAGTGTATATTCATGCAAGGTAAGTAAATTGTTAGATTAAGTTAAAGGAGTATGCATTCAGTATAGTACAATAATGATGCAACAAATGACCTCCTTTGTCCATGTTTCCTTGCGTGTCCTAAATGCACACACTTCTCGGTATCCTGGTTTTGTAATTCTAAAATAGCCTCCCCATCATTCCCAACCTCATCCTTGGTTCGTGTGGCCTGGCTTCGAGCTTAGTTTATGATGTTTGTGGAGCTTCCATCTTCTGCTGTTTAATCAGCTGCCCACTTCGAGGCATAGTCGGGTTGTAACTTCGAACCAAATTGGCATTTACACTCACGTATATATTTATGACGTCATAATACTACAGCAATGGTTGTTCTGGAGGGTGGGGGCACAGGTGGTTCAGTGGATGGCATCGCCCTTGGGGTCATTGCTCTGCGATTTCAATTTCAATATCGAGCCTGAGATTCATATATTTAGAGTTTAGTAAGAGGGAAACATTTGCACATGTATATATAGCCACGAGCTGGGTCACCTGATCAATATCGGGTTATTTGCACTTGCGTAAACCATCAGGGAGATTAATGCTTAAAGTTGTTGCAAAAATTAACCCGAGAGTGCAGCACAGCAATGATTTTATTGTTATTTCATAAAAATGATTTTGTGATTTATTTTTTTGTTTGAGGTCAGTTTCTTGATTTTCATCATGCAAACACACATAGATACAGAGAATTGTCTTGTGGGTTGGAGGAGAGGGTGGGGGGGGGGGGGGGGGGGAGATTGTGCCCATGATATGATCCTGGGAACCCCAAACAAAGTTTAAAATCATTCCAAACAGCAAACATACTGTTTTTAAGGATGTCATCAATGACACAAACAACAGGCATGAATAACTAATGTAACGTGTTAAATAGGGTGATGTAATAGATACTGGGTAAAACGGCGGTAAAACCTGAAATTAATTTATTTGTAGGCCTTTAAACCTCTTTAAATCTTTTTTAAAATTGAATTTTATACTTAAAGACTAAAACACAAATCGTTTTCATAATAGCCGGCGAAGCCGGTGTTGTCAATAAACGTGTACGTATTATGTCGAAAACCAGATTATGCCTTGGCTTGAGAATTCCGAAGCTCAATGGAGGCCGCCATCTTGCGGATGCGGAAGTATGCATAACAAATTCAAAAAGGTTCAATAGGAGTTTCTTTCACCCGTCTTTGTTTGATTCACAATCTTATGCACCTCCAATTTATTATTAAAATACTTTAAGACCAACCTCGGCCCGCACGGGCCTGGTTATCTTCAACGAAAAGTGTCACCAAACACCGGAACCAATGAGATTCGAGCATTTGAAAAAATATTTCTAAAACCAAATCACGCAATGGAGTCCGCCATCGACCGGATGCGGAAGTTTGCAAAAAACAATTGCGAAAAAGTTCAATAGGAGTTTGTTTCACCGTCTTTCTTTGATTCACAATCTAATGCACCTCTAATTTGTAATTAAAATACGTTAAGACCAACCTCGTTATCTTCAACGAAAATCGTCACCAAACACCGGAACCAATGAGATTCGAGCATTTGAAAAAATTTTTTTTAAAGCTTATTACGCGTTTCGGATGCTGAAAACGGCGTCAAATATCCTAAAATTGACGAAGAATTATTTTTTAGAAATCTCACCGCCGTAGGGGATAGTTTTTCATGGCCAGAAATACGGTATAAGCGGTTTACACAAAGAAAGAAAGCTCGGTTTGATTAACGACAGTCACACATTGCCGTTGAAACGGCGCTATCGTCTGATCTGTCGGCACTGATCTTACTGCAAGATAACTTCTTCTGGTGGAGGAAGCTGCCGTGCCCGGAGAGAACCAGTCCTGACAGCGACTGAAGTTAGAAGACTACACACATACTGTGAAAACGTATATTAAGCCCAGTTAAAATTTCTTAAAATAGGCCTTAAGCTTGCACATCGTATAGTTACTTCCTTAAGCTTCTTGTGACATTTATTGTATGGAGGTATTGGGGAGGACTGTCTGCTCTTCTCTTTTACCAAGTCCTACCAGGTACGGTACCTACACCGACCTACTATCAACTACCTAACCTACTGATGCCATCGTGATGGGTAAAAGAGTGGCAAGAGGCTTTGGTTTCGCCGGCTCATTGCGGCTTTGCAGTCGGGTACTAGTACTTACAAAACCATTCTATATATCAATACACAGCATGAAAAAGTTGGGATGAAGAAGATTCAGATTGACGCTGCGTTCAATGGTGATCAATAAAGCCAACATCTCCTAAACTACGACCACCGTCATCTCATTACAGTGTATAAGAGTGACGTATATAAAACTGCTTCAGCAGCGCTAAACTTCCGGATTTTTAAAAACTTTCTTTGAAATCATTATTTTACAAAAATTGAAGTATAATACTTGAACATTGTGCGGGGTAGGCCTGGGGTGCGTTCAGCTACAGAGCAGCCAGATAGCGCTTGCCAAGCCAGCTGTTCCTTATCAACGGTTTTGAATGGAATTCTTGTTTGAGTGCTTAAGCCACATGGCGAGCGCTCTACAAGAAATGGGGTAAGTGAACACACCTTTGGTGTTGGCTTAATGGTTAAGGTGGCAGGTTGAAGATCTTCAGGTCTTGACATTCAGGTCTTGGTCTGCCCCTGCCGTGCCATTAAATAATTATAATACCGGGTGGATTGACTCAGCCTGTCATCCTTCTGAGGTCGGCAAAATGGGTACTAGTACCCGACTGCAAAGCCGCAATGAGCCGGCGAAGCCAAAGCCTCTTGCCACTATTTTACCCATCACCATGGCATCAGTAGGTTAGGTAGTTGGTAGTAGGTAGGTGTAGTAGGTACCGTACCTAGTTCAAAATGACACCATTTGCATTCTGGATGAGATTAAGATTGATAAAATTTCCTTCTTCATTAATTCGGTGAATTCCGTCTCAATTTCGGATATTTCCGGCTGTGAAAAACTATCCCCTACGGCCGCGAGATTTCTAAAAAATAATTCTTCGTCAATTTTAGAATATTTGACGCCGTTTTCACCCTCCGAAACGCGTAATAAGCTTTTTTGAAATATTTTTTCAAATTCTCGAATCTCATTGGTTCCGGTGTTTGGTGACGATTTTCATTGAAGATAACCAGGGCCCGTGCGGGCCCGGGAACGAGGTTGGTCTTAAAGTATTTTAATTACAAATTAGAGGTGCATAAGATTGTGAATCAAAAAAAGACGGGTGAAACAAACTCCTATTGAACTTTTTGTCAAATTTTTATGCATACTTCCGCATCCTCAAGATGGCGGCCTCCATGGAGCGATTTGGTGCGTCAAAGCTTGGAATTCTCAAAGGATCCAGCAAAATCTGTTTTTTCAACATAATATGTATGCGTTCATTCACAACACCGGCTTCGCCGGCTAATAACTCACTGGAACCAATAGACTAGAGCAGTGGTTCTTAACCTTTTTCTCAACACGGACCAGCAAAGGTCAGCAATAAATGACCATGGACCGCCATTTGGGAACCACGTAATGAATGGTCTTTCCTGTCTCTACTTAAGCACGTCATACATCTGTATAATAAAACGGGAGTGTCCGTCAATCCCCCAACTACTTTCTCAGTTTTGGGACTAGCCCCGCCAAACTGTCTGTGGAACCTTGTTGAAGGAAGAAGGCGATTTGTGTTCTACAGTGGTTGAGTATGTAATTAAATTTAAATCAAATAAAGATTGTAAAGATCGGATTAAAAAAATTAATTCCTGAATTTTACAACGGTTTTACTGCCGTTGACACAGTGGCTACTACACCACCTTATCTAACATGTTACTTTAGTTCTTCATGCCTGTTGTATGTGTCCTTTATGGTGTCCTTAAAAACAGTACGTTTTCTGTTTGGATTGATTTTCAGTTTTGTTAGACTGGCAGACAGGTGAACAAAGTGGAATTGGCTTGTTCTTGCCACCTTCCCGACTCATCCACCAAGTTTCATCCAAATCTGTCCCCAACGTTTTGAAATATCATGCTATATATTGTTTTTGGTCCCATCACTCAATGGTGAAGAATCACTTCATAAAATAAACTAGAACGACACTCTTCGACGTCACGACGTGGACCGATTATGCCTCCGCCCACATTATGACATAGACCGATATGCCTCCACCCACATTATTACATAAGTCTGCATATTTTTTTTACCAAGTTTGATTTAAATCCATTCAGCTGTTGTCAAGTATCACATTTTTACCTGACATGACCTCTGACCTCACCAAAATCACAAAATCACCTCAATCCTCACATTTGATGCCAAAATCTAATCAGTTCATCCTTACCTCATTATACAAACCTGCACCAAGTTTGACTTGGATCCCTTCTTCCATTATTAATTATCGTGGTAATAAAGTAGTTGTAACTTAACATGATCTCTGATATTTGGCCTCTCAACCCCAAAATCGAATCCGTTTATCTTTGCATCATAATATAATATAATTATACCAAGTTTGGTCAAAATCCCATGACTGGTTCACAAGTTTAGCTCGGTAACAGAATTTTTACCTGACGGCACATCTGACATTTGACCTCTTGACCCCAAAATCTAATCAGTTAATCGTTACATCATTATACATACCTGTACCAAGTTTGATTTAAACCCCTTCAGCCGTTCTCAAGTTATAGACCTATTACAGACTTTGACCTTTGACCGCTTGACCCCAAAATCTAATCAGTTAATCTTTGCCGCATAATACATACTTGTACCATATTTGGTCAGAATCCCACCACTGGTTAACAAGCTATTGCAGTAACAGGATTTTCCCTAACATTACATCTGACCTTTGACCTATTGACCCCAAAATCGAATCTGTTCATCTTAACCTCATTATACATACCTGCACCAAGTGTGACTAGGATCCCTTCAGCCATTCTGAAGTTATCGCGGTAACGAAAACCTATCATGGACGGACGGACGGACGGACAGCCGGACGGACAACCCGAAAATATGATGCCTTCGTCGAGCAGGTCGTTCAAAGCAGCGTGACAAGTTGACTTCTGATCGACTCATAGCTATTGCTTGTTTTCTATAACCACTAGACATGCCTACACGTAGCTTCGCTGACAGATTTAATAAAAAGAGTGTACGTTGTACTTCAAACATACTCGTATTTCACATCTGTATGTGAATCTCTATGAGGATGTTAAATTAGTTGAAACACCGAAAAATGCATGTTTCTGCTATCAGGTTTTTGTTGTTGTTGCAGGTTACTGTCCTTCCTTGCTTTTTCTTTTTGTTCATTTTATTCTCTTATCTCCTTTACTTTTAGTTTCTCTCTTTCTTTACCTATCTGTCTCGGGAGAAGTGAATTCCTACAAAAATTTTTTTTTTTTTTTTGCAAGGCTCACTCCCATTACCTAGGTGGGTTTGAGGATAGAGGAGTATCAGCTGAAACCTGAATCATATCCAGGTTCCTTCTGATGACTCCAATGCAGTATTTGGTTGTTGTTCGGGTGCTCCCTTCATGTACTTTTAGATATTTTCTATTGCTTCGAGAAATATTACTATATATTTTTTTGTGTGCTCCTTCCATGTCTTTCAAAATTCTAAAGGGTTCCTGCTATTGTCGATGAATAAGTGTTACTGTTGGAACTGCTGCGTTGAGCTCTCATTCCAGCTTCTTCTTCAATCACTGGAAGGTGGCTTTTAAAACAAACTTCTTTGTGATGAAACGGACACAATTTTTTGTTCCAAGTGAAACGATCGTTAGCTTTCCACTGGTACCATTTTTATTACTCGAGGACAGCAGGAACCCTTTTGAATGAAGCGTAACACAATAATGGACGGGTGCGTCTCCTTTTAGTAATAAAAGATAATGACGGAGGTGAACATTACCTAGTTACTACATTAGCAAGGCTCATCTTGGTGATTTCATTCTGATATTGATTAGTTCCACCACCGAAGGTGGATGGAGGTTATGTTTTCATCCCTGTTTGTTTGTTTGTCTGTCAGTCTGTGAGAAGCATGTCTCAAAAGTTAGGGACGGATTCAATCGAAATTTGATGGACAGGTTGGGTGTGGGACAAGGATGAATTAATTCGTTTTTGGTGAAGATCCGGATCCAGATGATGGAATTTTTAGGTGATTCTTCACCATTGAGCGATATGGCAAAAAATAATATGTAGCATGATATCTCAAAAAGTTGTTTACAGATTATGATATTAAAACCTGATGGATGAGTTGGGTAGGTGACAAGAACAAGCCCATTACATTTTGGTTCAGGTCTGGATCCATATCCGACCAATCAGTGGGATGCAAAAGATAAACCTTTCAGCCTGGCGGAGGTGTGCTCTCAACCAGGTGCCGTTCTAGTTGTTCTGGTTAAAGGTTCAAACAGTGCTGCGTTTATTCAGAAGAGCAAGTCGAATCGCGATGCAGGACGTCCCTCAATTCTTGATGAAGACTTCATCTATTCCTATATATTGAGTGAAAGCGAATAAGATGGCCGGCTTTAAAACATCCTTTCCCATACGGAACTCAGCACGGTTTCCACTGCAACTCGTGCTAAGTACATCACCGAACAATCGATGCCTCTTCCAGCTGGACATGCGCATTCCTGTGTGTAATTTCCTCCTCTCGAGCCAGGACAAGAAAATCCCGAGTTTCAGACAATGCAGAAATGGTGCTCCAGGGCCTGATTTATTTACCAACTTTGGTTTTCCAATAAATTGCATTCCAAAGAGCACGTTTAAGGAGCGTTTTAGGGCCCGGCAACAATCGGCCGTGTTTAGCAAGGCGTTCTGTGCTGGAGGCCCAGATAAGGCCCAGGGTCCGGGACGGGAAGTTTGTAAAAGCGGATGCGGTTTCAGTCCCGAATTGTGTGCCGCTGTTTCCTGACGCCTCCCCGTCCTGCCTGCCTCAATACAAACCTATGATGGGCAGCACAGAAATAGCCGGCAGCATAAACACACCGACGCACCATCAAACGACTTGTGCCTGGGAAGCAGACCGAGCTTTCCGGCAGGTCACAGAAAACTTTCCTGCCTTCGACACCGTCCGAGTATGGGGTGCGCTCGCTGTGTCCGATCGCCTTTTTGGCCTGGCAGACGTGCCGGAAGAATCAAAAATGGCTCTCGCAACAGGAGGAACGACTACAGTGGAAACGTGTGAGCTTATCCAGGCTCCCAATGCAGCTCGAGCCTGTTGAGTGGCACAATTAATTCGCATCGAGAAATGTTGCGAAACGGTCAAAGTTCCATTGTGTTGCAGAACTGACTACGATTTGTGATAAAATGCGTTTGTTTCATCATTTGTTTTCAAATAATCACAAATAGCGAATATTGTCGCTGACCTTAGTGGTAGTCAGTGGTGGGTCCATGAGCACCATGGGCGAGCGACAACAGCAACTTCCAAGAAATTCCCAAATAGATAAAATTTCTGGGAGTAGGAACAAAGCAAGAGATTTACTATTACTATACTACCTAGCCGACAACTCTACCGAGCACCAACTACCTCGACTAACTACTGTTACTACTAACTACTGCTATTACCTCTTGTGTCGTCAGCCAGTGGAATGTTTTTGCCTCAAGTCTTTCATGGACCTCCTGGTTATGCCTGACTTTAATTGGAACTGACTTGAGCAGGCAGGAATTTGTAATTTGTTCAGGATGCCGGATATAACTCGCATACTCTTCATTAAGGACACTGTGCGATATTTGTTGTCCAACAACTAATGCCCTCTCCCTCCCACAGATCTCCCGATGTCCCTGCTCTCCATCTTGTTCTCCCTCTCCCTTTATTATATGTTTTATGTTTTGTGTCAGTTTGTCTTTTTGTGCTCAATGTTAGCTCTTACACGAGCCTCGATCTTGTATACAAAAAAAAAAAAAAACGGGACACCCAGCTGAATGTCCATCCATGGGATGGAGCACTTTGTGATGCAACACTTCCTGCAAAGCAGCAATCTGGCATTTTGTACTCAGTCGAGATTCGGGACTCAAACTCAGACCAGATCGTTCAGAAGCAAGTGTGATACCTTTCCGTACCATCCTGTATCGAACATTATTAATAGAAAATAATTATGTTGGATAGTTAGCATCGTGTAGACAATTTGGGGAATTATCACCCAGCTGTCTGGTGATGGATGGTGGTGGCCATTGAGGCGCTCACAAATCGTGATCCTTTCTGTGGATAAGAACCGACCCCTGGGAGGTCTCCTCCACTCCATCGCATGGTTCTGAATAATCCTCACTCGCATCTGCAGCCCATCTGACCAGAAGTTTCTGCGTTTGCAAGAATGTGGACATAATTAAAGGTCCCACGGTATCTGCTGTAAAAACAGGCATTTAAAAATGTGTGTCTACATATTACGTTCATTACCTCCCCTCTCCCCTGGAATGTTCCAATAAATCTCATTCCTTCGAGTTCATCTTCGTTCTATCTCCTCCGAAGCCTTCTTTTCCCTTTCCCCTCCTCATCTCCCTCCCCTTCCTTTATCTCCATCATTCCTTCCCCGTCTGTTACTTCTCTCAAATTTCCTATTCTCAATTTCCCATTTATACATGGACCGTAGACCGGTTCCACAGTCAGTCTCGGTCGATTATATATATATATATATACTGCACTATATATATGTACAGTATATATATGTATGTTGTACAGTATATATATATGTATATATGTATGTTGTACAGTATATGTCTATGTATATTGTACAGTATATATGTGTACAGTATGTATATATGTATATTGTACAGTATATATATATGTATATATGTATGTTGTACAGTATATGTCTATGTATATTGTACAGTATATATGTGTACAGTATGTATATATGTATATTGTACAGTATATATGTGTACAGTATGTATATATGTATGTTGTACAGTATATATATATGTATATATGTATGTTGTACAGTATATGTCTATGTATATTGTACAGTATATATGTGTACAGTATGTATATATGTATATTGTACAGTATATATGTGTACAGTATGTATATATGTATATTGTACAGTATATATATGCACAGTATGTGAAAGCCCGCTTGGAGTTTGCAAGAAAGCACCTAAAGGACTCTCGGACTGTGAGAAACAAGATTCTGTGGGCTTTCATGTGTGTCTCACTGAGGAGAGGCTTCCGTCTGGCGACTCTATCATAAAGCCCAGATCGGTGGAGTGTTGCAGTGATGGTTGTCCTTCTGGAAGTTTCTCCCATCTCCACACAGGATCTCTGGAGCTCAGCCAGAGTGACCATCGGGTTCTTGGTCACCTCTCTTCCCAAGGCCCTTCTCCCCCGATTGCTCAGTTTGGCCGGGCGGACAGCTCTAGGAAGGGTCCTGGTTGTTCCAAACTTCTTCCATTTAAGAATTATGGAGGTCACTGTGCCCTTGGGAACCTTCAATGCAGCAGAACATTTTTTTGTGGGCTTCCCCAGATCTGTGCCTCGACACAATCCTGTCTCTGAGCTCTGCAGGCAGTTCCTTCGACCTCATGGCTTGGTTTTTACTCTAATATGCATCGTCAGCTGTGAGACCTTATATAGACAGATGTGTGTGCCTTTCCAAATCATGTCCAATCAATTGAATTTACCACAGGTGGACTCCAGTCAAGGTGTAGATAAATACATTTATTAAGAACTAGCTTAATAGTAGTACCCAGAGTTGCCCAGTGATGTTCTAATCCTGTTGGCATTTTGAAGAAATCAATTTGGGTTCTTTTCCCTGTTTTTCTGGTTGTCTGAAACACTTTCCTACACCCAACCACTAAGGAAATTTTATATTTAATCATATGATATTATACACACACACTAATCGGACATAATTTCATGTTACCTTTCACATAGGACATAGCTACAAAGGCTCAGGCACTATTGAGGGATTTTTAGAAATCAAAAAAAATCGAACTTTGTTTTTCAAACTTTTCAAAAACGTTAATTTTTTTTGGCTTAAAATACACGGCAACACTCACTCGTGAACCTCTGAAAGAAGTTTGACGAGGATCTATTCAGCCATCTCTGAGAAAAATAGCGACACACACACACACACACACACACACACACACACACACACACACACACACACATGTTAACCAAAAAAAATTGAACTTTGTTTTTCAAACTTTTCAAAAACTTTGTTTTTGCTTGAAACGCTCCATGACACTCACTGATGACCTCTAAGTTTGACAAAGATCTTTTCAGCCATCTCTGAAATCATGGTGACACACAGACACACACACAGCTCACTCACCGTACAGATACTCCACAGCTTCCTGCAAACTTACATTCAGGGATAGAATCGTTTTTATTTCCAGGATGACAATTCTTAAAAGCCACCATCGGTGCAAACTGCATCAAAGACCGTTAGCACCTCCAAAAGAAGGGGACGCGATTGGCCATATGGTTTTCCCCCCCAAAAAAATCAATGTCAAATGTGTTTTCTATAGCCGCATGCTTTCTGTAGGTTTGGCGTCGGGTTCATGTCTCTGTCTGTCCAAATGCGGAACCTTGAGCAGAGCACTTTCCGACTGACGGACTTCGCGACATTTCGAGACGTTACACAAACAACGGCCTATTTAGTTTGGCCCCGTAAACGTTTTGTAACTTTGAAGGATGGTTTGGCACAAATGGCTATGGTCTTTCTCTTTTTGAATTCGAGCTACAATTCTTGAGATTGGTGGAATTACAATATTGCCGACTTGTTAGCCTTGAAGAGAAAGGAATGGAATCGTTTGAAAAGTGAATTTATACCTTCAACCTTGACTGATATACCCTCTGGGGACTGTACCCTTTTCCTGGTCTGTGACCACTTCGAAACACTGGGCCTGTTTACACCGTAAACCGCCTGTTGCTCTTACACCTTCATTTGGATACAGGGAAACTGGGGCATCAGGACAAGACCTTTGGCTGTGTCACCAAACCTTTATGATAATCTACCGATGTACGTATATATGCACATACAATGCCCTCCATAAGTATTGAAACAGTGAAGTCAAATTTGTTAAATAGGTTGTCCTTTCTCACTCAAATTTGTTAAATCATCTCGATTCTCGAAGAGATGAATTTATAAAATAGGTCGTGATGTCCGGATGTCTGTCTGTCCGTTAATTTTTTGCTACTTCTCCCCTTCACCTGGCTGATTGTTCTGAAACTTGGCACAAAATAATACAAGACAGTAGCCTGCACCATCAGATTACCTGTTCTGTTACCATTGTTAGAGAGTCGGTACTAAAGCAAGTTCAGGGTGTAAGAGACATATCCATAAATAAATAGCATTGTGTTGGACTTAGAAGTTGAAGTCTTACATTGACCTAAATTGTAATTCCTGTGTACATTGACCTAAATTCCTCAAAACATGTTAGTCTTCATTTCTATTTTGACTTTGATTGCACATTTATAGTTTTAAGCATGAAGAGGTGGTGTATTATGGAACCACACTTCTGTTGCAACTATATTGTGGTTAAATGAGGAATCTGGTAGCCATTTTGAAAAGAGGCCAAAACTATGAAAGTGGTCAGTTTGTTTCAATGTTAACAAACGAACATGTTTTGAGGATACTTTAGAGCTTAAAAGTCCACAAAGGTGGGGTTGTGTTGTGGAAATGACTCCTACTGTGTTAAAGATGCTTCATATACCTCTTCATAAAGGGACCTCCGCTTCCGGTCCGGTCTGGAGAGGACGCTGGCGTTACTTGTTCGCCGCTTCTCCGACTGGGCCATTGTACATAGTTTGCTTTTCTGGTGGTCGTGGCGGATTTTTGACCGTTGGGTCTGCCCTCTGCTCGGTCCCGGCTCTGCTCCTGGCTTCGCCTGCCCGGCTCCTCCGCTGTTTCCTCAGGCCCGCTCCCGTTGTTTGCGGCGGTGGCTGTTTGCCGCTGTGGTCTTGATTAGCGGCTGCAGTCGTTTGCCGCTGCGTTTGCCGCTTTGCCTCCTCGACCTTGGCCTCGTACTCGTCCCTTCGCTCCTGCCTGGCATGGCTCTGAGGTACTCCGCCGCAGGGCTTCTTCTGCTCGGTACCCGCTCCACCCCATCATGCATCTCTGCCATTAAATCAAATGGACTCCTCCGACGACCCAGGTACATTCACCGTGGCTCCGGTCGTAAGTTTGTTTATTTGCAATCAGGTCACTCCATCCCCGTCCTCTGGTCGGCTCAGCGCACTCTCACTCTTCGTCCCAGCGCACCTGGTCACAGCAACGCACACGATCGCACCTCCTGCCTACGAACCCTGGCTAAATCACCTGAATTCATCCCTGCTGTTCAAAACAACATCAAGCTCACCCTGTTCAACACCCGGTCCCTCAACAACAAATGCCTCATCCTGAACGAATACATCCTGGATAACAAACTGGACTTTCTCTGTCTCACCGAAACCTGGCAACAACCTCTGGACTACTACACACTTAACCTCACCACACCCAATGGATATTCCTACGTCAATAAACCACGCTCGGAGGGCCGAGGTGGTGGAATTGCCGTTATCCACCGTCAAGACATCAAGACCAACCTCATCTCCATCTCATCTGCTCCATCATTTGAACACCTGGCTTTAAAACTCTATGGTCGCACGCAGTCAGTCATGGCTGTCGTCTACCGCCCTCCCAAACCACACCCATCATTCCTGTCTGACTTCTCCTACTTTCTGACCCAGCTATGTTCCCTCTCCCCCTCAATCCTCCTCCTTGGTGATTTCAATATCCACATGGACTCCACTGACTCCACAATAACCACTGACTTCACTGATTTACTCACCTGCTTTAACCTCACTCAACATGTCGACTTTCCTACCCATATCCGTGGTCACATTTTGGACCTTGTCTGCTCCACTGGATTAAATTTGCGCCATCTCTATGGCTCCGACCTCACCCTCTCTGACCACTTAGCCATCACTCTGACCATCAACATCCCCGCCCCAACACCAAGGCATTATCGCACAATCAACTTCCGTAAGCTAAACGCTCTTTCACCTACCTCATTCTCATCCACCCTCTCTGAAAAAATGTCCACTTCTCCCTTCATTGACCTCCACACCCCTTCCGACCTCACTGACTACTACAACCACACTCTCTCCTCCTGCCTTGACCAGCTTGCGCCTGTAAAAACCAAAACAGTTTCTTTCACCCATTCTGCTCCCTGGTTTACCCCTGAACTCCACCTGATGAAAACTCGTGCTCGCCAACTTGAAAGACTCCGCAATAAAACGGGTCTCACAGTTCACTCCCAAGCCTACAAGGACCACCTACAACACTACAAAGATGCCCTCTCCCGCGCCCGCTCTGCCTACTACTCTCAAATTATCCACTCTGGCTCCGGAAACCCAAAAGCACTCTTCTCGACAATAAACAAACTCCTCCGCCCCCTGAACACCACCACCCAGTCATTCACAGTAGACAACTGCATCTCCTTCCTCTCTTTCTTCCAACGCAAAATTGACAACATCTACAACAGCTTGACCACCGCCGCACCCGCTCCCCCTCCAACCACCTGCCCCCCCTTGTCCTGCCATCCCCTGTCTCGGTTCTCCCCAATCTCCCCTACTGACCTCTCTGAACTCCTCATAGGAATGAAAACTGCCACCTGCACTCTTGACCCCATCCCCTCCAGCTTTGTCAAAGCCTCCCTCCCTGCTCTCTCTCCACTTATCATTGCAACAATAAACTCCTCCCTGTCTACAGGCATCGTCCCACCTTCCCTCAAAATTGCTGCTGTTACCCCCATTCTAAAAAACCTGGTCTAAACCCTGACACCCTAAACAACTTCAGACCCATCTCCAACCTACCCTTTCTGTCAAAAGTTTTGGAACGCGCTGTAGCCACTCAACTCAAACATCATCTCTCTGCCAATAACCTGCATGAAACATTCCAATCCGGATTCCGGTCCAACCACAATACTGAAACTGCTCTCCTCAAAATCACCAATGACCTTCTCCTCTCCTCTGACGCTGGCAACCTCAACATTCTCGTCCTCCTCGACCTCAGCGCTGCCTTTGACACCATCGATCACACTATCCTCCTCACCCGACTTGAATCCACCTTTAACGTTACCGGCACTGCCCTCTCTTGGATTAAATCATACCTCTCTGACAGATGCCAGTTCATCTCCATCAATAACTGCAAATCCCCCACTGCTCCCCTCCCCCAAGGTGTCCCCCAAGGTTCAGTTCTTGGCCCCCTCCTCTTCATCCTTTACCTGTCCCCGCTCGGTCACTTAATCCGCCGTCATGGTCTCCAATTCCACTGCTTCGCCGATGACATCCAGCTTTTCATCTCCACCAAGTCCATCTCCACCGACACCCACTCTATCCTGACAAACTGCATCACTGAAATAAAATCCTGGCTTCAAATCAACTTCCTCAAGCTTAACTGTGATAAATCTGAAATAATCATCATTGGCCCAAAAACGCTCACAAAATCCACCCATAACTTTGCCCTCAACATCGACGGTATCCCAGTATCCACCTCCCCTCACATCCGGAATCTTGGCGTCATCTTTGACCAAACCCTTTCCTTCGACAAATACACTAAACAGATCACAAAGTCAGCCTTCTTTCACCTGAAAAACATTGCCCGTCTCCGCTCATCCCTCTCCTCCACGGCTGCAGAAACCCTCATCCACGCCTTCATCACCTCCCGTCTGGACTACTGCAATAGCCTCCTCTATGGTTCACCCTCAAAAATCACCAATAAACTCCAATACATTCAGAACTCCGCTGCCCGTCTACTCACCCATTCCCGGACCCGTGACCACATCACCCCCGTCCTTTACAAGCTTCACTGGCTCCCCATCCCCCAGAGAATCCAGTACAAAATCCTCCTCTTGACATACAAAGCCCTCCATAACCTGACCCCATCCTACCTGGCTGACCTCCTCTCCAGACACACTCCCACCCGCAACCTCCGCTCTGCTGGTACCAACCTCCTGACCCCCTCCATCCGGACCAAATTCAGATCCTGGGGGGACAGGGCCTTCTCCATCGCTGCTCCCACCCTCTGGAACTCACTACCTCACACCATCAGAGACTCCTCCTCACTCACCACATTCAAAACATCACTAAAGACCCACCTGTTCAACACTGCATTCAACATTCAACCCACAGCATTTAACCCCTGACTATCTCTTCTCCTTCTCCCTCCTTTTGCTTTAAATATTTCCCTATTGATTCTTGTCTTTTTGCAATTGTTGTTTTCATGTATTGTTATGCATTAAGTTTGCATTATGCATCATGCATGCATTATGTTTTCATGTATTGTATGCATTATGTTTGCCACTCTGTCAAAGCGCCTTTGGGCTTCTGGAAAAGCGCTATACAAAATAAATGAATTATTATTATTATTATTATATAGCATAACTATTTCCATAAAGTGAATGTTTACCACAAGTGTAAAGTAATTAATTGTAATATTGGATATGTGTTGCTTATGTAATAGTTCGATGATGTCCACTTTCCCTATTGTGTGTAACTAAAATTATCATCCCTTCTGACCCCATTTTTAACGGTTTTTTTTTACTCTGTAATCAGTCCTTTATGTTCTTTTGAGCGTTCTGCTAGGCCGGCAGCACAAGTTGTGGTAGCAAAAGCCATGGAGCCATCGTAACATGGCTGTGATGGTTCAGAGCCCAGGGTGAGAGGTCACGGAGAGGTCGCTTCACTCACCAGACCGAACGGTGAGTGAGAGGGGAGGGGCATAACGCGTCATCGGTGATGTGCATGGCGGAGCTGATAAAAAGTGATGGCATGGAGAAACGGGGAGACGCCAAGCTGAAGGCTGTGCTGGACCAAATCACACAAGAGCAAAGCTATGTCTCACCGAACAGAGCTATGCCCCATCCAGCCGGAGTACATCTCTCTCCCTCTTCTCCACAGTGACTCAGAAGTGGCCTGGACTTCTCTCTCTACAGAACTCGCTGGATTTTCCTTCAAACTCTTTTCTGTCTTGTGAAAACCCCTCTGTCTTCTCTATCATGGTATGAGTGTGAACCCAGTTACAGACAAAATTATATAAGGCATTTCATTCATTAATTGACACTGTGGGAGCATATGTTCGGTAGTGGGTTAAGGGGGTTGTTTTATTGCTGATCTTGATTGCTTCTTTCCCCATGCCACCATTTGCACCTTGTTCAATAAACCTGACTCATGACAAGGACAAATTGATTAGATTTTGGTGAGGATCTGAACAAACCCCCACAGAAAAAAAATCAAGGGGGGTTATGTCTGGTGATCGTGGGGGCTTGTCCATCTCGACCAATCCAGATACCTGAAAACAAATGACTAAGGCCCAATGAGGAGGAGCATCGTCCTGTTGAAAAATGATATTGGGTTACAGGTCTTCAATCTGTGGTAAGGTGAGTCCTTCCAATATGTTCATGTAAATTGATGAGGTCACTGGATCCTCCGCAAAGAAAAACAGACCCACCAAGCGGTCATGGAGAAGGCCACACCACACATTGACCTTTGGACTGTCGCATATGTTTTCAATGGCCACATGAGGGGGTTTTTTTCAGAGCCAATGATCCTCACATTGCGCCGGTTGACCTTCCCCGATACATGAAAGCAAGCTTCATCTGTGGACATGACCTTTTTCAGGTAATCTTTATCATCCTCTATGCCATTGAGCATTTCCAAGGCAAACACCTTGCATTTGGGTCCATCATTTGGTTTGAGTTCCTGCAGAATCTGCACCTTACAGGCTTAAAGCTTCAGTCCTTTTATGCAAAATCATGTGTACAGTGGTGGTTCGTAGTCCCAGTTCTCTGGATGTGCGTCAAATTGATTTTCTGGGACTTTGTTGAAATGATTCACACACTCGTTCAACGTCTTCTGCACTTGTGCTTGGTCGACCGGTACTTTTCTGTTTCTGACAACTTCCAGTCTCCTTAAACCTCTTGTACCACTCTCTTATACTAGTCCGCGATGGCGGATTCCTTCCATAATTTGTACGGAGATTACGCTGAACTTAAGTGTCGCATCTCGTTTCGATGAACCATTTGACGCACTGACCTTTCTCCTGTGGAGTCAACATTTTATTTTACATTAAACCACCAGACCTGAAAACAAAGAAAACTTTGAGTTTCTGTAGCATATAAAACAAAGGGTATTGTTGTATCACTTGTGGTACTAAATATACAACCAAAGTTGGCCAGGTTTTTTTACGAACACCAATACTATAAAAGTAAATTTGTTTACATATTGTCGCGTGGACGGCTCTATTAAAACGGAGCACACCATGAATGACCAACGGAGCGTTAACTGGAGGCGTGATAAACCAAAGTCGTCTGGCGGATAAAACACAAATGAAGAAGAAGATGCCGACATACCTGTTCTGGCCGCAACGAACGTCTTCTCCCTGCAAAATAACTTAAACGGAAAAATGCATTCAGAAATGTACAAAAATAATAAATGGATTTATTATTGAAAGAAGACCCGATAACAAGAAAAACGCGATGGCAAAACTAACCCCTTAAATTGGAGTACTCCGACAGACAGAACACAGATACAAGACGAAGGATAAAGAGATGGGATGAAAGGGATTATTTTTATGGGTACACAGCTCTGTCTGGCTTGATTGTCTGGCCGACGATCCCTCACCTCTCGCCCTGCGCAGAGAAGCGGTTCTTGGCGGGAACTTGCAGACTAGTGGTGCGGCCTTGCATGCGCGGCTGCGCGCGCTATGCCACTCGACGCACCGGCCTCCGCCGAGCCCAATGCACAGCAGTCCAGCAGCCTTCCTTCTGTGGTGTGATTGTGGAATGCTTGTTGGAATGTCCCAGGTGTGGCGATCGCAACCCACTTGGCACTGAGAGACCGATGAGTCAGATAACCAATCTCAGCAGTAGAACACAGAGCGCAGGGAGACCAAGAGGGAGAGAGTCAGGGAGACTGAGGGAGTCCAAAGCAACGTGAGGGAGACGAAAAGAAGCAGGGAGAAATCCTCGCCAAAACCCAGGAACAGAGAGAGAGAAAATGTTGGACGCACTCCCTTTTTATCATCTCTCCTTGGCCAATCAGCTGGCTCCTTCTTGCCTCTGAGCTTCAGCTGCGCACCGATTGGCCCTCCCTACCATTGTTGGGATCTCCCCATCAAACCCATCGACCAATCCGTCGCGAGGTGGGCGTGGCCTCAGCCGGCCTGAACAATGTTTTATCGCCATGTTGTCGCAATGCATGGGCGCTTCTTGCCTGCACTTACGGTGAGTTTCATTGGGGCAATTATTAATTAGGGTAACTGGTGGGCACTGATGATGGTAAAAACAGTAGGGATAATTACAGAGGTTACACATATTAGGTAGTTGCTAGCCTTAATCCATAGTCTAGTTACCATCCCCCACTCCTCGTAATGGGGACAAATATACAAGCTTAATCCGAACACACGGTCTAAACAGGTCCCTGACTTACTGTACATCGAAGTGGTTCTTTCTACCCACGATCATCGGAGCACCTACCTATGCAGATCTACCTGAATCTATATATCACTACCTCAAAATTGATAACAATATATTATAATTGTTTAATTCGATGCAGGTTGTTATGCTTCATACAGTTGAATTAAATCAACTAGCAACGGTACCCGCCCTACGGGCGGTCTTCAATTGGGAGGCCCAAATGAAAAGGCAAAATATCAGAAATTTAAGGCTTTTTTTTATTTTAAACGATTTATATAAACATCCATTAAATCATATCACACGCAAATCATCAAAATCTAAACAGTATTTGTAGAATTTCAATAAAAGCCACATCACTGTTCATATCGGTAAATATTATTCCATCGTGTTATAAATTTGGGCAATGGGCTCTCCAATATTCGATGTGTTCACGGTTTGAATTACGTAATGTAACGTTTGTGACAATGTTTTCATTGTGACGACTGACGATGTTGTGACAATGTTTGTGTTCACGGTAGTGTTTGATGTGACGGTGTGAACGTAATTTCGTAATGTTTTTCGTTTTTATTTTCGTAATCGTTTAATGAACCTTTAATGTTTAATGAACGTTTAATGAGCGTAAGAATGAGTGTAATGATCATTAAATGAATGAATGAATGCAATGAATAATTCGATGCGAAGTGAAAGACTCCTCAGAGCTGTCACATTCACAATCGCTATGTCGTATGTACTCCCCATACGTGTTTCCTTCATTGTAAAAACTACCAAGTCAACAGTTAAAAGGATTTTGAGCAGATAGGTGTTACGGCCTTGGCATGATCAATGGAGACAGCAATCTGTTAGCTTATACACCACCCAAATAGCTATGTGGAATTCTCTCATGTAGAGATTAAACTCACGTCGTTTGAACTTTGGCCGAGGTCATTATTTACTTTTAATGATGTTTATATACGAATCAAAAAGAAGATAATTGGTTTTGGGTCGTCCTTTCCGCATATCTCGTGGGATTGTGAGTTGGAGAGACGACCGTGATGGCGGGGAGGGGGTTGGCATTCTCTCAAGCAGGGATTCAACCCATGTCCTTATAAAAGGTCTTTGTCCGAGGTCACCAAGTCCGATCGGTGCAGCTGTGCAGTGCAGCTGTGCAGCGATCGGTGCAGCCGTTTGTGCGGCACCCGGGAAAATAGGGTTATGCGGGAGTCCAAACCTGAAATTGCTGGAGGCCAAAGCTGAAATTGGAAAAACAATATAGCCTATTTTACTCCAGGAGATCCCAGGATTACCCACACAAAATATCGTTGCGATCGGTTCCACCTTTTTTGCGGTACCTTCGAATGGACGGACAGACGGACGGACAGACAGACAGACAGACGGACGGACATTTGGTGCATTATAGTAAGATTATCACGGGACACCCTGATTGGTCAACAGACCAATTCATCCTATCAACCGTTGAGGTCACGTATTTCAAACTTATTCTTCACTTCAACATCTGCCGTGAAGAAGTCGAGTGGATTCTTGCGGAAACGTCAGCTCTACCGACTTGTAAGTCCAGATTTTTTAATTATAAACTTTTCCTGATTATATTTGTTTGTTTGTTTATTACCGCTGCCACCGAAAGTGGGTGGATGGTATGTTTTCACCCCTGTCTGTTTGTCTCTCTGTGAGCAGGAAATCTCAAAAAGTTATGGACGAATTTGGACGAAACTTGATGGACATGTTGGGTTTGTGACACGGACAAATTGATTCGATTTTGGTGAAGATCCAGATCCGGATACGAGAATTTAATTATTTTTTAATGATTCTTCACCATTGAGAGATAGGGCCAAAACAATACATGCATGATATCTCAAAAAGTTGTCGGCGAGTTATGATAAAACTTGGTGGATGAGTTTCGTAGGTGAAGCCGATTCGATTTTGGTTCAGGTCAGGATGCAGATCCGGCCAATCAGTTGAATACAGAACATAAACTGTTCAGCCTTATGGAGGTGTGTGCTCTACCGAGTGCTGTTCTAGTTTATTACTTGCAAAATCGAAGATTCGCAAGTATATTGGTTGGTCTGGTCTGTTATTTTGTCTGCTTGTCTGTATGTAAATCACCTACAGGTCACATTTTTACTCTGATCTTCACGAAACCTCACCACCTGCTAGAGGTAGTGGCAAGCTGGAAGCCTATTGTTTTTGAGCTCAAAATGTTCAAGGTCCATGTCACATAAATCGTCAATTTCAACCGATTCACTTGATATCTGTGTATATACTGTATATAAAAGTGATAAACATGGGTGGACGTTGAACCCTTGTCGAGGTGAAGTTTTGGTGGACCCTTGTGAGTATGTCTATTAATTACGTACTGTTTGAACGTGAGTTGGGCGTGAGTACGTCTATTATTTACTTGGTGTTGAATGTTGACTACGTCTTTCAATTAACTCCATTAATTATGGACTATTGGAACATACCTTTTCGACATATATACCCTCTTCTTTTTTTTCTTTATGTATACAAGATCGAGGCTCATGTAAGAGCTAACATTAATCACAAAAACAAAATGGATACACAAAACATACAATAAAGGGAGCGGGAGAAAATATGGGGAGAGAGAAGGAAGCACACAAGTACAACAGTAGAGAACAGGGACATCGGGAGATCTGTGGGAGGGAGACGGCTTGGGGGGAGGAGGCATGGGAAGGGGGGGACGGGGTGGGAGTGGTAAAAAAAACACATGGACACTGCTCGGCCTTCCAGGAAAGAAGTCGGTATTTCAAAAAAGTGTATCTGGGGTGAATTAACGTGGGTAGAAAAGATCAAGGTTTTGGGTGGGGGAAGATAAGAGATGGTGGTGTACAGCTGTTTTAAAGACCTGGAGGGAGGAGGGGGATTGAAGAGAGTGAGGAAGTTTGTTCCAGAGGCAGGAGAAAAGAGGAATGAAAGAGTGAAGGTGAGCAGAGTCTTGATTTCGGCAGTTTAACCATAAGAGGGTTGCTGGCAGATCTTGTGCGACCTGTAGGAATATTTGTGGGACAGATCACAGAGAGAGCAAGGGGAGCTAGGCCAGAGAGGAGTCGGTAGAGGACAGAAAGACCACCAACCTGCCTGCAGTGAGTGAGTGAAAGTCCCTCTCAATCAACTTCATCGCTGGAGATTCCGATGATTCTGAAAGCTTTGGTTTAAAAAGCTTTAGAGCCCTTTACACCTTTTCGACCCCTTCGATACCCAAGACCATTTAAAACTCCTAAGAACCTTAAGACCCTTTAGACCCCAAAGACCCTTTAGACCACTATGACCCCAACCAAAGACACTTTAGACCGCTAAGACTCCAAAGACCCTTTAGAACCCTAAGACTCTAAAATACCCTTGAGTTCAGCATTGAAAAATATATAAATGGAAATTATGAGAAGATGAGAGAGAACTTCTTTGTTTCTTTCTTTCTTACATTATACTGCTGGAATTCTTCTTTGACTAATAACTCCATTCTATGATGTTCAGCTCCACCAATAAATTGTTATCTCGGCTCTTTTAACGTATCCACATACAATTAGCTCCACCGTCCTACCTGGTGTGCGGGTCACATTGCACGTGATCCTCAAGTTTCAATTGGCGAGGAGGGTCCCCTACCTACCAAACGGCACGGACAGGTGATGCATCTTCGGGAAAGAGAGCACTGACAATCATCAGTAACTTTAGACCCCGCAGTCGGTGCAGTAATGGAATGCGTGCAGTTGGAGCATGCTGAAAGCCATTGATGTCTCCAGACTTCCTTCACATGATCAATGGCTTCAGCATAATTTAAACAATAACTTTTTGGGCACATTGCTTCGAAAGTCGATTTTTCTTTTGTACAGGGGAGAAGTTATTTGCTGGTTTCGCACGCATTTGTTTGTTTGTTTGTTTTTACTATAATAACAATAAGTGCACATCGGAAAGCGAGACAATCTGGTACATGTGAGAACTGTCCGATACATTTGGGTAAGAATCCTGTATTCGTCGCATTTCATGCCAAAAGCTAATCTTTACAGTATGGCTTTGGGATTCTTCACGTCAAAACAAGTGAAGACATGGAAATGGCGAAAGCAAAGCCGAGAAATTCTGAACCGGATTAAAGACGGAAAAGGGCATCATCCAAACATTTCCATCAAATGCTATTAGCCAGGCTCTGTGTGCATACTTACACTTTTCAAGCTTTTATCATGAGAAATAACGAATTTCAGGCTTCGAGTCCAAGAATAAAGAGAATGGAGTCGTATTCGAGTCCTTCATCACTAGGTATAAGTACAAGTGGTGTATACCTGCAAAAGTTGGTCAGGAAATCGTGTGTTCCACAGCTGGTAGTGATGACGGCTTGGCGACGTCTTGGCAGGTCCCTGATAGGTCGTTGGGAATTCTCATCCAGTTTTGTTTCTTGGCAACTGTTAAAACAGATTTTTTTCTCTCAAACTATCTTCGAGCCACGAGACCCGCATGGTGGTCATGTTCCATGATATTCGGAACAGCCTCCTCGAGCCAACATGGGGGGGGGGGGAGAGAGAGAGAGACTGTGCATTCGACATCACTATTGAGGCCATAAATCAAAACCTTTGGGCATAAACATGTGAATGAGGGTGAGTTTCCTTTTAATCAATTTTTGTTTGTTCTTGTGGTGTTTTTTATGTTATAGATTTGTTAAAGTGAAAGTACATGTCCTTTTCCAATAGGATGTTGGTATGTGATATTGGGAAAACTGTCCACCAAGAAAACAGCTTTATTGATCAGTTCAACGACAGTCTTAGCGAGAATCTTCCACTTCTCCTCTTCTCTTTATAAGGGGTGAGGTCGAATGGCACCAAGCTTCTGCCCTACCTTGACCACGATACCCGTCCACGTCCCTCTGTCCTCAGCCAACTCTCTCCTCTCTCCAATTACCCCCCATCTTACTGATAGCCCTCCTCACACAATCCTCCCATTAGAACCGTGGTCTACCTCTTTTCCTCATACCTTGCTCCTTCAACCTATCTGCTCTCTTTGCCATTCTCTGTTCCCCATCCACACCAAGTGTCCAGCCCATCTCAGCCGGCATTTCACCAATCTCCCCGTCGAGCTCATCTGCACAACAATCTCCTCCCTCAGTTCATCCATTCTCCTTCTATCCACCCTCTTCACATCCGCTATCCTCCTCTGTGACAATAAGAACAACTACGACAATAAGTAAAACCGTAAATTGGCACGCAACATTAAATACTCTACCTGAATACCATGCAGTATTCGTTTCCTGCCATGGAGGTTATAGATGGTCCTGATCCTAATGCGGGATTATAAAACAACTCATTCAATGGACATCCGAACTCTATATTAGTGATCAGGCCTAAGTGATGACGATGTAAGAATTCTGGAAGATCATGAACCTGTCCAGGTAAATATCTAATATATAAAGAAGAAAGTTTATTTGTTTGCGGGGTTTTTTGTTTATGCATTTGGACCCTGCAGGAACCAGTGCAACCAAACTTTGCATGGCCTCCTCTTTCATCCAGAGGAAGGAAGATCGAGGGCTATGCTTAGATTTAAAAAATTAAGAATTCAATTTTTAAAAAATTAAAATCGGATAATTGGCCTTCAGGTATCGATCGGGTCTTGTGCTAATACACTGCTTGGGCTTTTTTCCTTGGAGCGATCGAGTAATATGTATTGTGAAGATTGTATGTTGAGGTTGTAGTTATTTGTTGTCAACAACACAAATTTAATTATTATATTGTTTACACGTGCTCCTGATTTTAAAAAGATTGCTTTACACAGGTTTGTTATAACACCTTTTTTTTCAGGCCTCGAGTGAGTATGTTCTTATACCCTGCCTGGGTTTTTCCCGGGAGCGATCGAGTAATGTCTATTGTGAAGATCGTATGTTGAGGTTGTAGTTATTTGTTGTCAACAACACAAATTTAATTATTATATTGTTTACACGTGCTCCTGTTTTAAAAAAGATTGCTTACACAGGTTTGTTATAACACCTTTGTGTTCAGGCCTCGAGTGAGTATGTTCTTATACCCTGCCTGGGTTTTTCCTGGGAGCGATCGAGCAATATGTTTTGTCATAGTCATGCAGGAAATATTTAAATACATATTTCATTGAATTTTCACGGGCAGGTTGAATAAAACTGCATTTTGTTGCAACAAAATAAAACTGCAAATAAAACTCCGACATCTTGTTGTCGGAGCAGTTTTATTTAACAACAGCCATGTGACAACAGTCATGCCATGGCATCTTCTTCAAAACAGAAGGAATGTAAAGGGTGAATCCTATATCTGTGACACCATTTCATTATTATTATGGCAAGCACACCTATTGATACTCCAACTACTCGAGACATTTTTGTTACAAAATAAATTGCTCAGTGTTTCCCCGAATTCTTCTTGTGAGCTGGTTCTCCCCATCATGTTGTACAGTCCGTGTGAAGCTGGTAACGGTTAACCTTTAAAATCCAAGTGAGAACTCGAGACTAATCCGTTTCACACAGCTAACTCTAACCCAAACCTGCAGTCTTATCGGAATTCCCAGTCAAACCGTGATCCGTGAAGAAGAAAAAGGTGACACATGACACTTGTTCATATCTTCTGGACGAGGAGCCATGAACTTAATGGATGCACAAATGTATTTGCATACACACCTGTAGGTGTTAGGAGGGAAAACAGATACAGGAATGCAGTGATGTGCCCTTTTCATTATTGGACTTAAAACGTGAGTTGTTGAACTACATATTGCAACAATGGAAAATAACCATAAGGACAATAGTTATATACTGTATAGTGTATAATTGTTATACAGTATACTGTAAACAGGAGTCCATGGACGTTTGATTCGTTTCCCCACTCCCTGCTCCCCACTCCCTGCTCCCACTCCCTGCTCCCCACTCCTGCCTCCACGCAACCCGCTCCGACGCCCCTCCCTCATGCTGACACCACATATTTCAAAGGCCCAACAATTTACCATTTCCTTTGTCATATTTTTCTTCTTCTAGTAGTTCTTCTTCTTCTTCTGCCACTTCTCTTTTTCCATCTAATGTGTTTCTCTGCTCTAGATTGATGACCCTGGGGTGAAGATGCATTGCTGGACCCTTCTTCCACTTGCTATTTAAACATCTGCCTGGCTCCTGAGACTTAGACGCAGTCTTGTCTAATTGTTTGTACTTCGAGAGACCTCGTATTGTGGTACCTCTTTCTATCCGAATCAAGGCCTTCTTGAAATGAGAATTATAGATTTATAATAATCAGAGTAGAGTGGTAGTCATACTTGTGGAGACAGGTTAATATTTCTGTTGGATTAATCCTATATGGTTAATGGTGTGGTTGGATTACTTCCATACCTTTCCCAGGGTGTTGGTTCTCCTGAGGCAGCTGCCTCATGGACAGGAGATACACCTGCTTCCATCCAATGAATGGACGGTGCACTCTTTGATTAAAACACCTGTGAAACACCACGGTGGCAGTTTATGGTCAAGTCAGGAATCCAACATAGACTAAACAGCTCAAAGGTGAATGCGTTACCTCAGGTATCCTAGTAAGATAGTTATTCATTCTAAAATATGCATTTTGGTGTGTCTGTCTGTCTGACCACGATACATTCGGTCATTACTTATCTAATCTCAACCAAACCTGACAGGAGGATTAAGGGTCACATGATGAAGATTGGGACGACTTCAATTACGCCCCTCCCAAAGGGAGTTTTCTGCCTTGAGCGAAATCCATGTTAAGGTGTATAGAAAGCTTAGCATGGCGTTTTCCCATGGCCGCTTCTAATACCAAAAGTTTTTTTTTTTTTTAATAACAACCATACACTACTGATAATAGCATAAAATTTATGTTATTATAAAACAATATTAATACTAATAATATTCCCCTTTCCCCAAGGGGGATTTTCCTCCTTGCACAAACGCTGTAATGACGTATATGAATAGCTTATTGTGGCGTTTTTGTGGGAGCATCCCTACCGGAAGTAAATAATAAGCCACAAACACTTATGATTACCTTTTGAAACACTCGCTACTGCTGTTTAACACGAAACTGTAAGGGAGTAAACCCGATGATCTTGAGGCGTTGTATGCTATCGTGTCCCCACAGACTAACGGGTCTGAGCCTAGATCTACTGTAATCTATATACCCCAGAGAGGATAATAACATGATCCTTCCTGCCACTCCCATAGTGAGCAGGTGTACTAGTATTTTGAAATGCTTTAAATTGTAAATCAAATGGAATGCTGCTCTCCCCTATTGGCTGGGGCTCCGGCATCACATCCGTCTCTCCTGGATTCTGTGGATTACAAACGCTCTCAAAATTATCGGCATCCCCTGTGATGACATCGAAGGATAAGGCCCTGTTGCTTTCACATTGCAGGCAGGTCGGTGATCTCTTTGTGTTTTACCACCGTTCCTCAGGTGAAGCCTCTTAACCTTCCAGCCCTCACCAACAACTCCAGGATGCACATCTCAATTATTTTGATCCCCTTCTACCGTTTGTGGAAATGCCTACCTGGCTAGGTTCAATTGCATCCAGGGCTTAAATTTGGTGGTCCAATGTCATTCCCTGTCATCTCCCATCCTTATCCAAAATCTTTTATTTACCCCCATTGACCTTGCCTCACCCACCATCAGGGGCGGATCCAGGAATTTCAAGACGGGGGGGGGGGGGGTGCATGAAACTATAGCGCTTGGGGGGGGGGTCTGGGGATCCTCCCCCAGGAAATTTTAAAAAATTGATCGTCAGAAACGGCATTTCGTGCGTTCTTGGAAGTTTCTGCAGTTCCTTGTGTTCTTCACTGGTCCAACAGTTCAGCAGATTCGCACCGCCTGCACCCTCATCCTGGATCGAAGGGGGGGTGCGCACCCCCTGCACCCCCCCTGGATCCGCCCCTGCACCTCTCTTATTCGCAGGTTGCTATGTTTTCTCCCCTACACTCGTTCCTCGTTTCCTGTTTGTCAATTCCCATGCTTATTGTGTTCAACTGTTCTTCCTGCACTGCCCCACTGTCAGGTCATATCCTCAATCCTCCCGCTCTTCCATGGATAAGAGTTTACTCCGAGGACAGCCTTCCTGCATTGACTGCAATTATTCCTGTAGATACAAACTCCTGTATTTCAGATGTACCGTTACATGCCAACCTTGCAATACAACAGAAGCCATAATGGTTGCCATAGTAAGCCATTGTTGCCCGGGGCAACCATCCCAGCTCGATTTTGGAAGAATTACTCTATAATGTACCCAACACATGACATAAGACAGAAAGCTCTCTCACCTCCCCTCCCATTTGTCCTCCACCACCGCCATCCCAGGCAGGTTGTGATTATGTTTAGTAAAACAAGGTTTTTCTGTGACATCATCTCCAAACATCTTTGTGAAGGCCAAACATGCTGGCTCTGAACATCGCAGCAAAGGAAAACGTGTCTGTCGACCGGATAAGTTATTTAACGTTTTGTGCAGAGCAGGTAGGACTGTACGTGCATACGTGTGGCCTAAGTGGCTGCATTTTTTAAATTCATTTTCTCGGCAACCGTTGGTCCGATTGACACTAAATTTTACCATAGGAGTGCCTCCGCCTGTATAATTTTTTCATCTTGGAAAAAATTTACACCTCGATATCTCCCAAACCGCTCAACGGAATTTTTTTTTTTAATGGCTCATTGTCAAGTACTCCCCATGGGGAATAAGATATGTTGATGACGGTCATCGGTACCTTAATTATGACGTCATAATGCAACAAGTACAATGCTTGATTCCATCAGTATGAATTTTTTTTTCTCTGCAATTCTTGGTCCGATTGATACGAAATTTTCACCATATTTAATCATAACCACCATAATATTTCATATAAAATATTATACAGGAGGCTGCCTCCTCCTGTATAATATTTTAATGATAATCATGACGTCATAGGTCATTGTGCAACGTCACACTACACAACGTCACACTGCGCAATGTCATTGTGTGCAGCGTCACAATGCTCAACGTCACAATGCTCAACGTCACACTGCTCAACGTCACACTCCTCAACGTCACACTCCTCAACGTCACACTGCGCAACGTCACACTGTGCAACGTCACTGTGTGCAACCGCAATGTCACACTGCTCAACGTCACACTGCTCAACGTGACACTCCTCAACGCCACAGTGTGCAACATCTCGGTGTGCAACGTCACACTCCAACGTCACACTGTGCAACGTCACACTGCGCAACGTCACACTCCTCAACGTCACTGCGCAACGTCACACTGCGCAACGTCACTGTGTGCAACGTCACACTGCACAACGTCACTGTGTGCAAGGTCACAGTGCGCAACGTCAATGTGTGCAACATCAGTGTTCAACGTCACAGTGCGCAAGGTCACAATGCTCAAAGTCACAATGCTCAACATCACACTACTCAACGTCACATTGCACAATGTCATTGTGTGCAACATTATGTTATGCAACGTCATGGTGCGAAACGTCACAATGCTCAACGTCACACTACTCAACGTCACAATGCACAATGTCATTGTGTGCAACATTATGTTATGCAACGTCATGGTGCGAAACGTCACAATGTGAAACGTCACACTATGAAACGTCACACTATGAAACGTCACAAGGCGAATCGTGAAGGTCTGATATACTGTATCTCCATAATAAGTGTATGACTAACCCTTAATTGGCAGAAGTATCGGAGCTCAGTGTTGTGGTCACGGTTGGGATCCTCGTTCTTCTACAAAGAGCAGTCGTTTTATAATGGATCTGCGATTGTGTACACGGAGTGTACCTGTGGTGTACATGGGGTGTATACGGGTGTATGTCGAAGTAGAACGTGTCCGCGAGGTGGACATGGAGTTTACAGTACATGGGGTGTACATGGGGTATCTGTCGAAGTAGAATGTGTCCGCGAGGTGTGCATGGAGTGTAGAGTACATGGGGTGTACACGGGGTGTATGTCGAAGTAGAACGTGTCCGCGAGGTGTACATGGAGTGTATCGTACATTGGGTGTACACGGGGTGTATGTCGAAGTAGAACGTGTCCGCGAGGTGTACATGGAGTGTATAGTACATGGGGTGTTCACGGGCTGTATGTCGAAGTAGAACGTGTCCGCGAGGTGCACATGGAGTGTACAGTACATGGGGTGTACACGGGGTGTATGTCGAAGTAGAACGTGTCCGCGAGGTGTACATGGAGTGTACACGGGCTGTATGTCGAAGTAGAATGTGTCCGCGAGGTGTACATGGAGTGAACAGTACATGGGGTGTACACGGGCTGTATGTCGAAGTAGAACGTGTCCGCGAGGTGCACATGGAGTGTACAGTACATGGGGTGTACACGGGGTGTATGTCGAAGTAGAACGTGTCCGCGAGGTGTACATGGAGTGTACAGTACATGGGGTGTACACGGGCTGTATGTCGAAATAGAACGTGTCCGCGAGGTGTACATGGAGTGTACAGTGCATGGGGTGTACACGGGCTGTATGTCGAAGTAGAACTTGTCCGCGAGGCGTGTGCAAGGCAGGGATGCGTGGGAGGACGAACGGGTCCTTGTGTGCCCATCACTCCCATGCGCAGACAAAACGAGGCACAGCCTTGGAGGCTTAATGCTAATAAACGGCGACAGTCCCGAGTCCACGTAACCATCGCACAAACCGCCGTCCTCGTCCCAAAGGAGGTTTTGTCATCATTATTATTATTTTCATTTGCCTTTCTCCGACCAGAGCTGCCGTCACACTCTCAGAAGGCCGGATGAAAGGAGAACGGCCCGGGGCTCCAGGGGAGTGCAAGACCTTCTCACGCCCACTCATGTGCAGCCGCACAGCTCACTAGGTCCATTTGCACCTGAAAGGTCCGGGGGCTAGCCGGGGTGGGGGCGCGAGGAGAGAGCACTACTCGGGAATAAAGGAAGGTCAAAGGGCAGAATGGGATTCATCCAGAGGTCAAATGTCATTTCCTGACAACGTCTCCGTACCATTGGGGAAGATGGTGGTGACGCTCAGCCGTGGATCTGCATTTCACAACCACTGGACGTCACAACCACTAGACGCCACGACCGCTGAACGTCACAACCACTAGACGTCACAACCACTAGACGTCACAACCACTAGACGCCACAACCACTGGACGTCACAACCACTAGACGCCACGACCGCTGAACGTCACAACCGCTGGACGTCACGATCACTAGACGTCACAACCACTGGACGCCACGACCACTGGACGTCACAACCACTAGACGTCACAACCACTGGACGTCACGCCCGCTGGACGTCACGCCCGCTGGACGTCACAACCACTGGCCGTCACAACCACTAGACGCCACAACCACTAGACGCCACAACCACTAGACGTCACAACCGCTGGACGTCACGATCACTAGACGTCACAACCGCTGGACGTCACGACCAGCTGTGCACATGTGGCAGCACCTGGTGTTTGTCTCATTAGACAACGGATCATAGTTTGGTGTGATGGAGTCGTCTATTAACAAGGACGGTGTGCAGATAAAGCACATACCTTTATCAGCTGTCTCGTCTAGGTTCGATTCCCAACCACACTTTGTACGTTAAGCCGGGTATCCTGTGTGCCGGCACTAGTCGGTGGACGTTAAACGTCCCACGGCGCCTTTCGCGAAGAGTAGGCGAGCTATCGCCGGCACCCTGAACAAATTACAAATTCCCACCGAAATCGAACGTCTGCTCTGGACAGCCGGTTCGTGAAAGGCATTCAACATCCCACTCCACAATGGATGTGCAAATACAATAATTGGAACAGTTAAAAGGGCAGCCATAAGATTAGCTCGACGTGTGGACCCACACATCTTCAAAACAACCGTTTAAGTCACTGTGACGTCATTTTAAAAAGATTTCGTACACTTGTTTGCGCAGTAAACCATCGTTTCGAACTCGCGTGAATTCTGACGTCACAGCTAACGAGAAACATCTTTAAAATATTACACCCAAAAGCAATGACGTCACATGCTATCGATACACAATGAGAGAGATGCTTGTCTGTGTGTGTTTCGCCATTTTTCTCAGATGGCTGAACGGATCTTTGTCAAACTTTCAGAGGTTCATCAATGAGTGTCAGGGAATGTTTTAGGTTAAAACAAGTACAAAAAGTTTTAATTAAAGCAAAAGCCACGTCGATGTTACACAATGCCTAGATGCAGCTGTGCCTATAACGTCGATGTTATAGGCACAGGACATTCCTATTGATTCGATTACTTGATGTTATTTTTGTGCAAAGTGAAAATATATCTCGGCAATTTCCCGTGTGTGGCGACGAATTTTTAATATATCTCGGCATTTTCCCGTCTGTTATTTCGGGCGGTGTATGACTGACCATGCCGCGATTTAAAAAAAAAAATCTCAATGGACTTGAAGTTACAGGCCTTTGAGAATTCATTTCGTTCTATAAAGGGCAACTTTCATTGGATTTTCTTCCCGTTTTTTTTCAACCGAGTCTAAAACTATATTAGCGACTGTGAAAAATGAAATGATATATCGAATTTGATTTGAAATAAAACTGTGTGAGAGAGGAAGACACCACGGGCCTACAAAACAGGCCTCAAAGCTATGCGAGTTAATAAAATGGTGGATATTTGTTTATATGAAGGCTCTCCCAGAATGGGTGGAGCTATGGTTCCCAGAATGGGTGGAGCTTTGAGGTTTTGTCTTCTCTGCAAGAACAAGAAGAAGAACAACAACAACAACAACAGCAGAGGGCACTCTATGACCAGCGTCTGCGACGCGGCTAAAAAAACTAGAACTGCACTCGGTAGAGCACACACCTCTGCCAAGCTAAACAGTTTGTTTTGTATCCCACTGATAGGCCCAATCTGGATTCGCACCTGAACCAAAATGTATTTGCTTGGTCTTGTCACCGAACCAACTCATCCAGCAGGTTAAGACATAACTCGCTCATAACTATTTTTAGCCGCGTCGCAGACGCTGCTAATAGTGCCCTCTGCTGTTGTTGTTCTTCTTCTTGTTCTTCTTCTTCTTCTTGTTCTTGTTCTTGCAGAGAATACAAAACCTCAAAGCTCCACCCATTCTGGGAACCATAGCTCCACCCATTTTGGGAGAGCCTTCATATAAACAAATATCCACCATTTTATTAACTCGCATAGCTTTGAGGCCTGTTTTGTAGGCCCGTGGTGTCTTCCTCTCTCACACAGTTTTATTTCAAATCAAATTCGATATATCATTTCATTTTTCACAGTCGCTAACATAGTTTTAGACTCGGTTGAAAAAAAACGGGAAGAAAATCCGATGAAAGTTGCCCTTTATAGAACGAAATGAATTCTCAAAGGCCTGTAACTTCAAGTCCATTGAGATACTTTTTTTTTTAAATCGCGGCATGGTCAGTCATACACCGCCCGAAATAACAGACGGGAAAATGCCGAGATATATATATTTTGTTTAAATCGCGGCATGGTCAGTCATACACCGCCCGAAATAACAGACGGGAAAATGCCGAGATATATATATTTTGTTTAAATCGCGGCATGGTCAGTCATACACCGCCCGAAATAAGAGACGGGAAAATGCCGAGATATATATATTTTGTTTAAATCGCGGCATGGTCAGTCATACACCGCCCGAAATAACAGACGGGAAAATGCCGAGATATATTAAAAATTAGTCCATTTGATGACAATCGTCACGATGAAATATTTAATTTATACGTCGTCACAATAATGTGGAGAGAGGAGCATAGCTTCGTTCACGTGTCGCCACACACGGGAAATTGCCGAGATTTTTTTTTTTTAATCGCGGCATGGTCAGTCATACACCGCCTGAAATAACAGACGGGAAAATGCCGAGATATCTATCTATAATTCCAGCAATCTCTGTGTGTATGTTTGTATGTTTGTATGTTTGTATGTTTGTATGTTTGTATGTATGTTTGTCTGTGACCGCTGTTTCTCGACAACTACCGGTCCGATATACTTGAAACTTGCCAGGTATATTGCTGGGGACCCGAGGATGTGCCTTTTCAAGGTTTTAAATTAATCGCAGAAGTAGTTACCGAGCTATGTCCAAAAAACGATTCAACCAATCAGAGAGCAGCGAGCTATCACGTGTGCCGAACGTGGCGAACAGACTCTGCCTCGGATGGCACATTTGAGAGCGTATTCATTTATTTCCCGTCGGCAAACTATGTTGGCGCTATGTTGGCGTTAAACTATGTTTTAAAACTAATTAAAACTAATTTGCGATTCTTTCGCTTTGCGATGCGATTTGCGATTGCGTTAAACTCGCTCGGGCGTTAAACTATGTTTTAAAACTAATTAAAACTAATTTGCGATTCTTTCGCTTTCCTGCGCATTTGTGCACGCGATGGCGATTTCTTTTATTCTTTACCAAACTCCGCAACCGCAAGCCGTTAGCTTTGGACCAAACCATTTCATGTAAATAGAGGGGGGGGGATTGTCACCGTACTCGCAAGCCGTTCGCTTTGGACCAAACCATTTCATGTAAATAGAGGGGGGGGATTGTCACCGTACTCGCAAGCCGTTCGCTTTGGACCAAACCATTTCATGTAAATAGAGGGGGGGGATTGTCACCGTACTCGCAAGCCGTTCGCTTTGGACCAAACCATTTCATGTAAATAGAGGGGGGGGATTGTCACCGTACTCGCAAGCCGTTCGCTTTGGACCAAACCATTGCATGTAAATAGAGGGGGGGGATATACTTTTAGATATATATATAGTACGGGCATGCCCTAGTCTATCTATAATTCCAGTAATCTCTGTGTGTATATTTGTATGTTTGTATGTTTGTATGTTTGTATGTCTGTATGTCTGTGACCGCTGTTTCTCGACAACCACGGGTCCGATATACTTGAAACTTGCCAGGTATATTGCTGGGGACCCGAGGATGTGCCTTTTCAAGGTTTCATATTAATCGGAGAAGTAGTTACCGAGCTATGTCCAAAAAACGATTCAACCAATCAGAGAGCAGCGAGCTATCACGTGTGCCGAACGTGGCGAACAGACTCTGCCTCGGACGGCACATTTGAGAGCGTATTCATTTATTTCACGTTGGAAAACTATGTTGCCGTTAAACTATGTTTTAAAACTAATTAAAACTAATTTGCGATTCATCGTAACTGCGATTTGCGACCTTCCGGACAGTGAAGACTGCACTTCCGGCAGCCAATCACAGAACGCGTTGTTGCGTAGGCGTGGCCGATGTGAGAGCGAGCCGAGCCGAGCGCGTGCGCCATTACGGTTCGTAATTCGATTTCTTCCGGAGAAAATAATAATTTCTCGATTTCTTATGCGCATTATTTCTCCCAATTCAGTCAGAGCGAAGGGCGGAAGCGAAGAGCGTTGTTTTTTTTGTTTACGGGCGTACGGGCGGGGTAGAGCGTACGGGTAGCGTTTTTTTTTTTTTTTTGGCAAGGAACGGGCACCCACGTACGGGCATGCCCTAGTATAAAAAATTCGTCCATTTGATGACAATCGTCACGATGAAATATTTAATTTATACGTCGTCACAATAATGTGGAGAGAGGAGCATAGCTTCGTTCACGCGTCGCCACACACGGGAAATTGCCGAGATATATATATCTATCTATAATTCCAGTAATCTCTGTGTGTATGTTTGTATGTTTGTATGTTTGTATGTTTGTATGTATGTATGTATGTATGTTTGTCTGTGACCGCTGTTTCGCGACAACTACCGGTCCGATATACTTGCAACTTGCCAGGTATATTGCTGGGGACCCGAGGATGTGCCTTTTCAAGGTTTCATATTAATCGGACAAGTAGTTAGCGAGCTATGGCGATTTCTTTACCAAACTCCGCAAGCCGTTCGCTTTGGACCAAACCATTGCATGTAAATAGAGGGGGGGGGGATTGTCACCGTACTCGCAAGCCGTTCGCTTTGGACCAAACCATTTCATGTAAATAGAGGGGGGGGATTGTCACCGTACTCGCAAGCCGTTCGCTTTGGACCAAACCATTTCATGTAAATAGAGGGGGGGGATTGTCACCGTACTCGCAAGCCGTTCGCTTTGGACCAAACCATTTCATGTAAATAGAGGGGGGGGGATATAATTTTAGATATAGATATAGTACGGGCATGCCCTAGTATTTTAAATCGCGGCATGGTCAGTCATACACCGCCTGAAATAACAGACGGGAAAATGCCGAGATATATTAAAAATTCGTCGCCACACACGGGAAATTGCCGAGATATATTTTCACTTTGCACAAAAATAACATCAAGTAATCGAATCAATAGGAATGTCCTGTGCCTATAACATCGACGTTATAGGCACAGCTGCATCTAGGCATTGTGTAACATCGACGCGGCTTTTGTTTTAATTAAAACTTTTTGTACTTGTTATATCATGTTATACGTATATCGCTTTTCTCCCAATCTCTCAATGCTAAAGAATCACTTGAAAAATTAAATAATTCTCGTATCCGAATCCATATTCAGATCTTCACCAAAATTGAAACGATTCGTCCTTGTCACACACCCAACCTGTCCAACACGTTTCATCCAAATCCATCCACAACTTTTTGAGATATCCTGCTATGTATCGTTCTTAGCCCTGTCTCCCAATGGTGAAGAATTTAAAATATTAAATAATTCTCATATCCGAATCCATATTCAGATCTTCACCAAAATCGAAACGAATCGTCCTTGTGAGACCCCTAACCTCTCCACCAAGTTTAGTCCAAATCCATCCACAACTTTTTTGAGATATCCTGCTATGTATCGTTCTTAGCCCTGTCTCCCAATGGTGAAGAAGAATTTAAAATATTAAATAATTCTCATATCCGAATCCATATTCAGATCTACACCAAAATCGAATCGAATCGTCCTTGTGAGACACCTAACCTCTCCACCAAGTTTCATCCAAATCCATGCATAACTTTTTGGGATATCCTGCTATTTATCGTTTTAGCCCTAATATCTCCCAATGGTGAAGAAGAATTTAAAATATTAAATAATTCTCATATCCGAATCCATATTCAGATCTTCACCAAAATCGAATCGAATCGTCCTTGTGAGACACCCAACCGGTCCACCAAGTTTCGTCCAAATCCGTCCACAACTTATTGAGATATCCTGCCATGTATCGTTTTTGGTCCGATCTCCCAATGGTGAAGAATCACTTTTAAAATTCTAGTAGCCGGATCAGAATCCGGATCTTCACCGAAATCTAATCATTTCGTCCTTGTTATAAACGCTACATCTCTGCCAAATTTCATCCAAATCCATCCACAACATTTTGAAATATCCTGCTATATATCGGTTTTATCCCTAACAATGTTGAAGAATCACTTAGAAATTAAATAATTATTGTATCCGAATCCCTATCAAGATCTTCAGCAAATTCGAATCGCGTGTGTATATTGTCATGAATTTTGGGTAGGGGGACATATATAGATTTAGGTAGATCTGCATAGATACAGTCACGTGAAAAAGTAAGTCCACCCGATGTAAAGTTTTGACTTTTTCAACATATTTCAACATAGAGCTATTTGATCTTCATTTCAACAATATTGATAGATAAAGGTGATATAATATAACAAATATCATGAAACATTTACATGTTGTAGTCCATTGTATAATTTAAATAAACATAAATGCAAATTTTGCATGTGGAAAAAGTAAGTACACCCCATGAAATGTTTTTTTAATCTTTTTTTTTTTTAAAGACATATGTGGACATATCAATATTTGATGTTCATTTAAACAGTATTTATAGATAAAGGTGATCTAATTGAACAAAAAACAATGACAAAATTGACTTTGCAATAATTTATTCAACAAAAAATTGTTGCACAGCATGCATAATTGCATGCACAGCTCGTTTCAAATCCCCCTACAACATCTCGATGGGATTTAGATCCGGGCTTTGACTTGGCCATTCCAGAACCCTCCATTTCTTTCTTTTCAGCCATTCCTTGGTGGATTTACTGGTACTAGGGCATGCCCGTACTATATCTATATCTAAAATTATATCCCCCCCTCTATTTACATGAAATGGTTTGGTCCATGAAATGTTTTGGTCCATTCGCAACGCCAAAGCGAACGGCGAACGCTTTACATGAAATGGTTTGGTGCATGAAATGTTTTGGTTCATTCGCAACGCCAAAGCGAACGGCGAACGGCTTGCGAGTACAGTGACAATCCCCCCCGGGGTTTTTATTAGTTTTAAAACATAGTTTAACGCCAACATAGCGCCAACATAGTTTGCAAACGTGAAATAAATGAATACGCTCTCAAATGTGCCATCCGAGGCAGAGTGTGTCCGCCACGTTCGGCACACGCGATAGCTCGCTGCTCTCTGATTGGTTGAATCGTTTTTTGGACATAGCTCGGTAAGTAATTGTCCGATTAATATGAAACCTTGAAAAGGCACATCCTCGGGTCCCCAGCAATATACCTGGCAAGTTTAAAGTATATCGGACCCGTGGTTGTCGAGAAACAGCGGTCACAGACAAACGTACAAACAAACAAACACACAGAGATTACTGGAATTATAGATAGATGTTTAGGGTCATTGTCATGTTGCAAGGTCCACCTTCGGTTGAGCTTCAACTTTCCGACAAATGGCCTCACATTATCCTCAAGCACCCTCTGGTACAATGAAGAATTCATAGTGGATTCTATGATGGTGAACTGCCCAGGCCCTGATGCAGCAAAGCTGCCCCAAACCATAATATTTCCACCACCATGCTTTACAGTTGGTATCAGGTTCTTGTGGTCAAATGCTGTCTTTGGTTTTCGCCAAACATGTCTTCTGGTACTGTGGCCAAATAGCTCAACCTTTGACTCATCTGTCCAGAGCACATTGTTCCAGAAGTGCTGGTCTTTGCCTAGGTGTTCATTGGCAAACTTTAGTCTTGCCCTGATGTTCTTTCTGGACAGCAAAGGTTTCCTCCTGGCACACCTCCCATGTAGATCAAATTTGTGCAGCCTCTTTCTAATGGTAGACTCGTGCACTTTGACATTAACAGTGGCAAGAGCTACCTGTAGGTCCCGTGATGACATTCTGGGGTTCTTCGAGACTACTTTCAGCATCTTGCGGTCTGCTCTCGGGCTGAACTTGCTGGGGCGGCCTGGCCTGAACAAGTTGACAGTTGTTTGGAATCTTCTCCACTTGTAGATGATCTTCCGGACAGTCGAATGATTGATTTCAAATTGTTTGGAGATCTTTTTAAATCCCTTCCCAGACTCGTAGGCATCTATAACCTTCTTTCTGAAGGCCTCAGAGAGCTCTTTTGATCTAGGCATGGTGACGCCGCACACTTCAACAACAAAGAGCAAACCAAACTAAATGTCTGAGGTTTAAATAAGACTGGTTCCTCCAAGATCCTCTCTAACGATGTTCTAATCATTTGCACCTGAGCTGGTGCACCTGATTCTAATTTTAGGTATTTGAAGTAGTGATAAATGAAGGGGTGTACTTACTTTTTCCACATGCGAAATTTGCATTTATGTTTATTTAGATTATACAATGGACTACAAAATGTAAATGTTTCATGATATTTGTTATATTATATCACCTTTATGTATCAATATTGTTGAAATGAAGATCAAATAGCTGTATGTTGAAATATGTTGAAAAAGTCAAAACTTTACATGGGGTGTACTTACTTTTTCACGTGACTATGTTGTTTGGAATGAAAAAAGAGATATCGAGTTCAAGTGAATGACGAAATGCCGTGATGGTTTCTACTTTCTAAACGTGAAATTCGCGGATCGCCATATGCAGATTCGCCACGGTCCCAAATCGATGTTTCTATACGTGAATGTACCCGTTTGTTTGCGAACGGGTACGTTTTTAATGGAAGTCCTTCACGAACTTGCTGTCCATGTCTGACGTGTGATTGAGGGTGCTACAGGAATGTGAAATTTATTGGTTTCATGCTTTCGCATTCGCCGTATCTGCATTGCCTGTTTGCCTCTGGCCTCCCACCTGTGCGTAGCACGGGTATCTCACTAGTGATATTAATGATATTATGACACAATATCTTCCTCCCCCAGGGGTTTTGTGACCTGCGAAATTGCACCCCGCCCCCTGTCCCCGACACTCTTGCAGAAGCTAATTTTATTATTGGGAATTTAGAATGGTGAGGCATGGTCTGATCTTTTCAATGACCTGATCGAACATGAGAAGTCATAGTAATAGCCAGCGAGGCCGGTGTTGTGAATGAACGCGTACGTATTATGTTGAAAAACCAGATTTTGCTGAATACTTTGAGAATTTCGAAGCTTTGACGCACCAAATCGCTCCATGGAGGCCGCCATCTTGAGGATGCGGAAGTATGCATAAAAAATTGCGAAAAAGTTCAATAGGAGTTTGTTTCACCCGTCTTTTTTTGATTCACAATCTTATGCACCTCTAATTTGTAATTAAAATACTTTAAGACCAACCTCGTTCCCCGGGCCCGCACGGGCCCTAGTTATCTTCAACGAAAATCGTCACCAAACACCGGAACCAATGAGATTCGAGTATTTGAAAAAATATTTCAAAAAAGCTTATTACGCGTTTCGGAGGCTGAAAACGGCGTCAAATATTCTAAAATTGACGAAAAATTATTTTTCCGAAATCTCGCGGCCGTAGGGGATAGTTTTTCACGGCCGGAAATATCCGGAGTTGAGACGGAATTCACCGAATTAATCAAGAAGTAAATTTTATAAATTTTAATCTCATCCAGAATGCAAATGGTGTCATTTTGAACTAGGTACGGTACCTACTACACCTACCTACCTACTACCAACTACCTAACCTACTGATGCCATAGTGATGGGTAAATTGGTGGCAAGAGGCTTTGGCTTCGCCGGCTCATTGCGGCTTTGCAGTCGGGTACTAGTAATAATTGGCAATAATAATAATGGTAATAACATGACACCTGAACACCCCCGTAATGAGCGGGTGTACCTGTATATGAAAACGAAGGCCTGGTTATCACATCAGATCTAAAGTGTCTTGAAGCAGCGAACTAACACCAGTAAACAGCCAAGTCGAGCCGTCATGAAACTATTTACAGCTTCCACGTGGTAAGAGTCAGGTGTTACGGTTCCACCAGGTACATTTTGATATTTTCCCACGCAATCCAAACGGCCATGTCAAAGTCTTGGATTCGTGTCATGCACAATTTTCGGTCCCAGAGGAGGAGGCGGTGGATAACATTTTGTGCCAGTGTTTGAAACAAGTGCATAAACTGGAACATGTCCGTGCGGAGCTTTCTTTAGTTCAAACACCTGCGCGCAGGACTGGCACCTGGCCACGGATTCGAGGGCAAGGACGACACTGCACACACTTACGTATTCAACAATGTAATACATATCGATCAGTGATTATAAACTTTCACTTTTATTTATCCTGAGATGGATCTTTGCCCGACCGAAGTCATCTGCTCACCTGGAGAATGCAGCAAACGAGATCAAGGTGTTCGAGGTCAGGGCGAAGGTGTTGGGTGAGGTTCCCAGGTGGGCCAGAAAGAATGGACCATGTGGATTGAATATAGCTCTTGGCTTTATTGTAACAGTAAATTTTCTCTATCAAGGGTACCTGTTTTTCACCGCAACTCCAGCATGTGGCCTCCATGCTTTTCACGGTGTCAAAGAAGACGTTCAAACGTTTCTTTCGAGCCAGGAGTGACGTTTGAGTCCCGGATACAAATTATGCATCCGTATTATGTAGATATAGACAGATAAACATTGCTTTCTTCTCGATCACAGGACAAAACCGAGCGAGACGATCCATACTGTTGTCCATGGTGCTGTCACTCCATGCAATAATCCCTTCGCAATACCTGTTCGCAGGTCTAGTACAAAAATAATCCCTTTGGAATCTTTGCAATAATCTGGGATTATCTCAGGAACTGTCGACTCGTTTGTCGTCTCTTAATGCCCTTGATGTTCTTTCAAAAAATGCATTGATGATTTCCAACAATGTTCTTTCCCGTCTCGGGAAAGTGGGAGTACTTCAACGTCTGCGAGGTTTCTTCTTCTTTATTGTTTTGGCGAGGCTTCTTCTTCTTCTGCTTCGTTTTTTAACACAGGATACCAGAGCAGGGATAAAAGTGCTGGACGGACGAATAGTCAACAACTTCTGGGGAGCACTTGATGCAATCTGTTCAGCTACCATGACATCTCTTAGTAACATCAGGCCAGTTGAGATATGAAGAGTAAAATAAGTACAAGTAGGCCTACATTGAATGCTGGTGCAAACTATCACCAAATCTTCTTCTTCTTTTGTCCCCTATAATGCTAATGACTGATGAAAGAGGCCACGCACGTTTAACAGCTCTTCCATTCTCCATTCAGGATACACACAGTTCCCCAGCTGTTTGAAAGTTTTACGAGGCCGCTCGAGGTTTCCATGACCCAGCCCTGGGGACGAGGTCACGTAAAGTAGGAAACGAATTGCCAGGCTGCAAAGCATTTACATATCGCTTCTTGAATCGGCAAAACAGGTCACTGTTCCCATTGCCCGTAGGCTGTGGCAGGAAGGCAGCCAGACGGTAGCAGATAGATGGGAGAAAGGTTCGTTTTGTGCTTTTTTGCTCTCCAGCTGCATTAACGCTTGCTTTCACATCGCACACGTGATGAGTCCCTGGAACGAGAGGCAGAAGGACGTTTGTGAGTATTTCTCTTGAAACAGTGTCCAAGTTTCATGGAGGAACTTGTACACGTATGTGAGTATTCGGAGAGACAAAATCCCTGTGTCTGGGAAGTTGTGGGGGGACGTTTTTGGTGTTTTGTCTGGAAAGGTGTTTTGTCATCCTCCTTTATCTGTGTCCTCCTCCGTCCTGCTCTTCAGGAGACAGCACTGGCCATTTTCCCCAATTTTAAATTGCTCGCCATACCATCAGCCGCAGAGAGCCTTCTCGTGAGGATGTTCAGACATATAAGGCAGAAAGGCAACAGAATGCGAGTGGGAAAGTGGGATAGCTGGTGGACACAACAAACAAGGAAATATATATAGAGAGAGAGAGAGAGAGAGAGAGAGAGAGAGAGAGAGAGAGAGAGAGAGAGAGAGAAGGAGAAGGAGAAGGAGAAGGAGAAGGAGAAGGAGAAGGAGAAGGAGAAGGAACACCATAACTAAGGTTAATAGTTGTAGTAAACATCATGAGTAGGGATGGGGAGTGACATGAAATGGTGGTGCACCACCAACTTGAAGTCCTGGAGGAGAAGGGAGGATTGAACAGCCTTGAGGAGGCCCATATTTTTGGAGATTAATGAGGAGGAGGTTATTGGAAGAATGTCACATCCCAAAAGAGCTGAGGAGGGTCAGAGGACAGAGAGGAGAGGGAGCTGGATCACTGGAGCAGAGGTGGTAAAAATAGAGGCCACCAACCTGTCTGAGATGTGAGAGCAACAGGCCTTGTGCTTCAGCCTCATCGTGTGAATTGCCAATAAAGATGAGCACTTTAAAGTTCCACAGATTCACAGAAGACAGGTGTGAGGAGGGTACGCCGTCCCAAAGGACAAAGGCTGTATAGGCTGAGTAGTTTTGATATTTCAAGGAAAGACTTGGCCCAGCCAGTACAGGCCATGGCAGATGGTGGGGTACGGAGGTTCATGAGACCCAACCTCTTCAAGTGGATGAGACGGTGGAAATAGATAGGTGGGCTTGTTTGCCGACCCTTCCATGAGGCAACATTGTGAAACTTTGAGGTTTACCAGGATTGAAGCAAATGTTCTATTTATCATACGATCACCTAATGAATCACAGACCAGCAAAGAGTGATGCAGCTGTCAGTAGGATTAGGGTACAATAGAACACAATGTAGTCTTACATGATTCGTATAATCCTTTCTGGTCTCCATCTAACAGTGACCAGCTCGAATGCATCCTTAAAATATTCCAACAAAGGTGCAACATTACTATTTCAGGAAGTTTGTTCCATGCATCAGTTATTGGGAAAAAGGAAAAGGGGGATTTCCAGAGCAGGAGAGAGGTCGTTTATGTAGTTGAGGAACAATACTAGACCTAAGCTGCTTCCTTGGTACACTCTAGCCTCCACTAAGAAAGGAAAGGATTCCATTGATTGGAATGCTTCTCGTACATGAGTTGAGGAACTCTGAAAGATAGGTGTGAAGGTGGTCTTGTATGACACAGGAAACACGTTTAGTAAGCAGAGAACTGAGAGAAGGATGCCAAACCGTGTCGCTTAGATTTGTCCGTGGAGACGGCCCTGACTCTTTTGGACATTCAGGGCCTCCAGCCATTGCTGGAAGAAAAGCAAGAGCTTGTCCAAAATGTGGCTGGGACTGAATCCAAGGCGATGGTCAGAGATCAGACTATTTTAAAAGAGAAAAGACTTGACGTCAGCAGCGATGATGGATTCCACGACTTTGTTCATAATTTGAAGTAAGCTGACTGGTCTGTAGTTGAGAGTATCAATAATCTGGTTTTTAGCCCTTCTTGTGAATGGGAGTGATGTTACTGGACTTCCAGGAAGACCGGATGTGGCCACAGAAGAACCACAGGCTGATCAGAGTGAGTAGGGTACAAGCAAGGGCAGCAGAACAAGGTTTGAGAACCTGGCCACTGATGCCATCCAGACTCCTTGCCAACAGACTCTGAGATGAGGCCGTATGAGGTGAAGGAGAGAATGGAGGAGAATAAACCAGAGACGGGCTTGATTGACGAGGTGCCATCACGACTGTGAAAGTATAACCGGGATCGAGGGGATTGCCCCCACCTGTCTCTATCATGCTGTACAATAATATTAAGGAGACATTTGTTTTGAATCTGAGTTTAAACAATTAACCAGTAATCCCTCGGATTTTATGAGGAGTAGGTGTTTGAGTATATACAACGAACTTTGGTGCAGGAGGAGGACATTGTGCACATCATGTCTGTGCTGCACAAACCCCAGTATCATGACACATCCACACACAAGCTACCTACAAGTCCTGCCAATATCCCCATACCCCGTCTATCTCCAATACATCCAGGTACCTTATGTAATTTCCATTTAAATCTATCTCACCCCTCTGCTGACGCTACCTTTCCATAGAGACCATTCCATGCATTAACTAGAGAGTTCATAGAACACAATACCCCACGCACTCGTGTTCAAGTCTATACTTCAATTTTAATTACATCATGAATTCAAAAATTGTTTTAGAAAATCGGACGTTTAGCGCTACTGAAGCAGTCTTATACACCGCCCTTGTACACTGTGCTCTGTTCTTTATCGGCGCACCAGCAAATCCTACTGTAACAAGTACAAAAAGTTTTAATTAAAACAAAAGCCGCGTCGATGTTACACAATGCCTAGATGCAGCTGTGCCTATAACGTCGATGTTATAGGCACAGGACATTCCTATTGATTCGATTACTTGATGTTATTTTTGTGCAAAGTGAAAATATATCTCGGCAATTTCCCGTGTGTGGCGACGAATTTTTAATATATCTCGGCATTTTCCCATCTGTTATTTCAGGCGGTGTATGACTGACCATGCCGCGATTTTAAAAAAATATATCTCGGCAATTTCCCGTGTGTGGCGACACGTGAACGAAGCTATGCTCCTCTCTCCACATTATTGTGACGACGTATAAATTAAATATTTCATCGTGACGATTGTCATCAAATGGACGAATTTTTAATATATCTCGGCATTTTCCCGTCTCTTATTTCGGGCGGTGTATGACTGACCATGCCGCGATTTAAACATAATATATATATCTCGGCATTTTCCCGTCTCTTATTTCGGGCGGTGTATGGCTGACCATGCCGCGATTTAAAAAAAACATATCTCAATGGACTTGAAGTTACAGGCCTTTGAGAATTCATTTCGTTCTATAAAGGGCAACTTTCATCGGATTTTCTTCCCGTTTTTTTTCATCTGGGCATCCATAGTCTAAAACTATGTTAGCGACTGTGAAAAATGAAATGATATATCGAATTTGATTTGAAATAAAACTGTGTGAGAGAGGAAGACACCACAGGCCTACAAAACAGGCCTCAAAGCTATGCGAGTTAATAAAATGGTGGATATTTGTTTATATGAAGGCTCTCCCAGAATGGGTGGAGCTATGGTTCCCAGAATGGGTGGAGCTTTGAGGTTTTGTCTTCTCTGCAAGAACAAGAAGAAGAAGAAGAAGAACAAGAAGAACAACAACAACAGCAGAGGGCACTCTATGAGCAGCGTCTGCGACGCGGCTAAAAAGAAGACGTTGAGTCGTAGTTTAGGAGATGAAGGCTTTATTGACCACCATGGAATGCAGCGTCAATCGGCATCGTACAAATCCGTATCATCGGCCTCTTCATACAAAACTGTACCTTCTCACATGGCATGCCCTTTCATGCTACATATCGATGTATTGCATGGTTCCTGGAACTAGTATGAAGGCGATTTGTGTTTTACAGTCCTTAAGTATATACTTTAATTTAAACAAAGGTTTCAAGAGGTTTAAAAGCATAAAAATAAATTAATTCCAGGTTTTACCGCCGTTTTCCCCAGTGCCTATTACATCACCCTATCTAACACGTTACATTAGTTCTTCATGCATTTGTTTGTGTCATTTATACATCCTTAAAAGCAGTAAGTCTCCTGTTTAGAATGATTTTCAATTTTGTTTAACTGCCAGGTAAACAGACGGTAAAAAAAAATATTATGTCACTGCTCTCTGCGCATTTGCGATCGGGACGAATTCAGGTCCAAAATACAGTAAAACGGCAAACTTGTCTTCCTATTCAGGTTCAAAATATAACATTATATTTAAATATGTAGTTCCTTGGTCATAAACTGATAAGATGGATGGACGGACATGAACCAATTGCTTATCCCTGCTTTTCGCTTCGCGTGCGCCGCGTAACTACTCCCGAATGAAAGGCCGTTGCCCTTCTACCATCTTAACTTATAAAATCCAAGGGATTACTGTCCTAACTATTTACATCTTCTTTACTCTCAAACTATGACCCCTGATATTATCACAGTCTATTCTGCTGAAAAACTCAGATGTGGGTCCTATGGGTAGGTGTCGGTAGGTGTGGACATCATCCTTCATCTCCACTTCCTCGAATGTGTAAATAAATTACCTGCAAGGTTTTCTTCTATCCATTCATATGGGATTACCAACCTATGGGATTATTACATATGGGATTACCAACCTATGGGATTACCAACCTATCAAAGAGGTCAACTTTTATTGGGAATCATCTTTAATGTTGAAAGCGGTACAATTTTATAAGAACAAGAAGACGTTATTATTTATACAATTCAGTGGTAACCCAAGGACATACTATTTTACTACTTGTGTGGCTTCTCAGTTGCCATCCTGGTAGTTCACAGATAGGATATCACATCAGGGGAAATTTACCCTAAAGAGATCCTAGCACTTTTTTGTTTATATAATTTTTTTTCTTCACAGTGTTAAAGGCTCATGGAAAAGAGATAAACAAAAATACTGGAAGGTTAACATCCTGACAACAGAGCAGTATAAAGTACGACATGAAAGAGGATTGATCCGCACTCTTGAAGGACTGGAGAGGAGAGAGGATTTGGAGGCCATAGGGGGACAATTCCACAGGTGGAAGAAATAGGAGACTAAGGGATGAAGGTGGGTAGACAGTTGGTATTCCACTTGTGGAGGTTTACAGGAAGGAAGGCGTCCGACAGGGGTATGCATTAGAGGTAACACTTCCCTTTGAGCTGTCTAGTCTGGATTTGAATCTTGGCCCATCTATAAACTGTCGGGCTTCATGGGTAGGGCATTCCATCAAAACTAGGTGTCCCTTCTGTTAGCATTAATTGCTGGACGTTCAAGACCCCGCGGTGTATTTTGACGAAGTGAAAGGAAAGTTATCACCGACACCCTGAACAAATTCTAAATTCCTGCTCTAACCTATAAGGGGCACTGTGTCAGCTGCACAGGAGTGCCTCAATAATGATGCAACCAGCAGGTCCATTTCGTGATTGAATACTGGCTCCACTATATGATGGGTATAGCGAAGACAAGAAATGGAATAGTGGGCGAGTGAGAATCGAGTGGCTGAGAAAGCAAGAGTCGCGACGCTTGGTAAGGGGTCATGGAGGACAGGCAGACCATTGACCCTTTTTGTGGTGAGATAGGTTACAATAACTATACACATGCTCGCAGCTGTAAAAACCATGACGGTGTGAAAGAGCAGTTGAGGCGCCTGAATGCAAAAAGGATAGCTCTTCCCGGCTAGTGTGCAGATCATATTGTCTTACACAATATGGACTTTGTTTCCCCCAAAAATAAAAGCTTCTGCAGCTGCCAACAAACTCAGGTTCCTCGGGTGCTGCTACTGCTGCAAAGGTGTGAGCTGATGGTAATTCCACACACAAATCCATCGAAACCATCGCGCTCTGTCCCTTTTTGGGTCTTGGCTCATGGACTTCTCTCCCGTCAACCAATTGGAAGCATGTGTAGTTTTACCGGAGGGCTTGTGGAAATAGATCTTCTGCGAATCGTGTACTTCGTATTTTCCACGAACGATAAATAAGCAATAAATCAAATAAATAAACTAGAACGGCACTCAGTAGAGAGCATACCTCCGCCAGGTGAACAGTTTACGGTTTGTATCCCAGAGTAGACCAGAAAATCACAATACAGAATCACATTTAATCAAAATCATCCGCCCACAACTTTTTGAGATATTCTGCTTTGTATCGTTTTTGGCCCTATCTCCCAATGGTGAAGAATCACTTCAAAAATTCTACTAGCCGGATCTGGATCTGGATCTGGATCTGGATCTGGATCTTAACCAAAATTGAATCAATTCTTCCTTGTCACACACACAACCTGTCCACCAAGTTTCGTCCAAATCCATCTATAACTTTTTGAGATATCCTACTTTGAGATATCTACTTTCTGAACAATCCTTTCCAAGAAGTTCTGTCACTCAAGCTTTTGGGTCTCACTCTCTGACATGATCTTTCCTGGGAAAACCACATTTCCAAGCTGGCCTCCAAAGCTAGTCACTAACTGGGCATCCTCCGTCGTGCGAAGTCCTTTCTGGGCACGTCTGAGCTCCTCACCACATACAAAGCTTTCATCCGCAGCTCAATGGAATACTGCTCTCCCCTCTGGGCTGGTGCTCCTGCCTCACACCTAGCTCTTCTTCACGCTGTTGAAACCAAAGCGTTCAGAATCATTGGAATCTCCCGCGATGAAGCCGATTGTGAGAGCCTTTCACTCACTCACTGCAGGCAGGTTGGTGGTCTTTCTGTCTTCTACCGACTCCTCTCCGGCCTAGCCCCCCCCCCCTCCCCCAGCTCTGTCTGTGCTCTGTCCCCCAAATATTCCTACAGGTCGCACAAGATCTGCCACCAACCCTCTTCTGGTGAAACTGCCAAAATCAAGACTCTCTACTCACCTTCACTCTTTCATTCCTCTTTTCTCCCACCTCTGGAACAAACTCCCCCACTCCCTTCAATCCCACTCCTCCCTCCAGGTATTTAAAACAGCTGTTCACCACCATCTCTTATCTCCCCCCATCCAAAACCTTGATCTTTTCTACCCCCGTTAATTCACCCCAGATCCACGTTTTTTGAAATATCGTCTTCATTCCTGGAAGTTTTAGTCGTGTCCATGTGTTTTATACCTCTCCCACCCTCCTTCCCACGCCTCCTCCCCCCCAAGCCCTCTCCCTCCCACAGGTCTTCCGATGTCCCTGCTCTCAAATGTTGTACTTGTGTGCTTCCCTCTCTCTCCCCATCTTGTCTCCCGCTCCCTTTAATTTGTCTTATGTGCCAGTTTGTCTTTTTGTGATGTTTTGTGTCTTTGTCTCTTCCACGAGACTCGATCTTAGATACAAAAAAAAAATGTTGGTTTTAGCCCTATGACTCACTCAATGGTGAAGAATCACTTATAAATTAAATAATTATCATATCCGAATCCATATTCAGATCTTCACCAAAATCGAAACGATTAGTCTCCTTGTCACACACCCAACCGGTCCACCAAGTTTCGTACAAATCCGTCCACAAATTTTTGAGATATCCTGCTATGTATCGTTTTTGGCTCGATCTCCCAATGCTGAAGAATCACTTTAAAAATTCTCGAAGCCGGATCCGATTCCGGATCTTCACCAAAATCTAATCATTTCGTCCTTGTCACATTCGCTACATCTCTGCCAAATTTCCTCCGAATCCGTCCACAACGTTTTGAGATATCTTGTTCACAAACGGACAAACGGACAAACGGACAAATAGGGGTGAATACATAACCTCCATCCACCTTTGGTGGCGGAGGTAACAAGCTAACAATTGAACATACTGTACAGTATAACTAAAAAAAAGTTACTTTTTTTGGAAGAAATCGCCAAACAAATAAATCAATAAATAGTTCGAGATAAATCAATAAATCTAGACTTATGGTGGAGGAAAGAATGTCCTTGATCAGACGACCACCTGCGATATGCGGCCATTTGCATGATTGCGTAATGCAGATTTTCCTTATTTTTTATTATCATTTATTAAGAGGTAGACCACGGTTGTGTTAGGAGAATTGTTTAAGGAAAAGGGAAATGAGGAAGAGAAGAAGAAGAAGATTACGCCTCCCTCTATATGTTAGGAAGGCTTCCCAGCGGGCACATGACGTTGTTTCAACGTCGAATAACGGTTGGAATGAGGTCGCGACGTCGGACAACCAAAACCCAACCTGAGACTCAACATTAATACCTACATCAAAACCCGACAGTCATTCAACGTTGTTTCACCGTTGGCATCGAATAAATGACATTGTTTCAATGTTGGTTGTTCGACCCTACATCGACGTTGAAAGTGTGACATTGTATCAACGTTTATTCGACGTTGTTTCGACGTTGGAAAAATGACGTTGATCCAATTTGCAAATCCAACTCGTTTTCAACCTCGGGTCCACGTCGAATCTTGACGTTCATTCAACGTGGATCCGATGTCTGTGTGCCTACTGGGTTATACCTGTTGTAGGGTTTGTTTCTACAATTAGTGCCCTCAATTTTTCATGGTACCACTGAGGTTATTAGACCCCTAGGAGTACTAAACCACCATTTAGAAAAAATTTAAAAAACATTCTTCCAACGCTCCCAATTTCCGAGCTGTATCAATTTCCGAACTGTATCAATTTCTGAGCTGTATCAGTGGCCAGATGGGACTTTCGTAATGAAATTTTCCATTAATAATGTGAATAAAAAATTTGGTTTGGACATTTTATGACCTTGGCCTAATTTTTAAGGTCATGACCTAATTATAGCCATTTTTCACCAAAACTCGACTAAGGCTTGTCCAATCGGAACAAAATTACCTTCATTAGATAGCCTAGAGCAAGCTGCATTTACACTTACTTTACATCATACCCCTCCAGGTTAAAGGTCAAGGTGTTACATCCCTAAGAGTATTGAACCACAATTTAGGTTTTTCTCCCTTTTTTCTGCCAATGCCCGAGCTATATCTCAGATCCGACGTGGGCTTTCTGAATGAAATTTTGCATCAATAATGGGAATAAAGAGTGTGCAGGTTGGCCTAATTTATGACCTTGGCCTAATTTTAAAGTCATGACCTAATTATAGCCATTTTCACCAAAACTCGACTAAGGCTTGTCCAATCAGAACAAAATTACCTTCATTAGATAGCCTAAAGCAAGCTGCATTTACACTCACTTTACTTCATGCCCCTCCGGGTTAAAGGTCAAGGCCTTACACCCCCAAGTGTATTGAACCACAATTTAGGTTTTTCTCCCTTTTTTCTGCCAATATCCGAGCTGTATCTCAGATCCGATGTGGGCTTTCTGAATGAAATTTTGCATCAATAATGGGAATAAAAAGTATGTGGGTTGGCATAATTTTTGAGCTTGACATAATTTTAAGGTCATGACCCAATTATAGACATTTTAAAACATTTTTTTCACTATAACCTGACTATGGCTTATCTGATCGGAATGAAATTGCCCTCTCTAGATAGGCTAGAGCATGCTGCATTTACCCGTCATCTACTTCATACCACTCTGGGTTAAAGGCGAAGGTGAAATTGGGGTCTGAAAAAATATGCCATCATTGGATCGCGAGCCAAGGGTAAGTCACGGGTGGTCGCCAGGGGAGGCTTACCCTTCGCAATCGCTTTGTGATCACATATATATATATATATATATATTTATTGTTACTCCTATAGTTATCATACTCATCGAATTTGTTGCCTTCTAAAATCAGAAGCTCAACACTAGGCAGGCATTCCTTGAAAATGGCATCAAGCCGGCTGTCACATCTGCTTGCGGTTTCCTTTTGTCATTTGTCAAGTATCCGGTTCTTTGTACCAAACGCGATAATAATCGAAGCCACTGCACCCCACCCCCACTTTCACCTCCCCTCTCCTTCCCCCTTCCCTGAGCCACTAACAGGATTACATTAGGGAACACAAATCCCTAATTGCCCCAAATAGAAATCAAACTACTCTCCTAAGCGAATGATCGAAAGTGTGTTGTTCTTCATCAGGGGAATTCCCTAGGGTACAGACGTGGAGGCTTCCCTACGAGGAGAACTTCATCCAGAAGTAAAACTCTGTAAACAAACTTTAGAAAGATAAATATAATTAGTTTTGCAGAATCTTCTCCTTTTCACAGTCGTTTCTACTTCATGAATGACATTTATAAACAATTCATTCATGAATTTCCCGCAAGTTTTTATGATTATTATTGTTATTTTCCTCTAATCCTAAGGCATTCATAACATTGCGGTTTGTGCGTGATGTTACGTTTGGAGCAACGATGATGTCATAACAGCACACGTGACGTAATGAGCGTGTACCTGGTACTCGGGGTTTGATTCCCAAACAAACTTGTAAGTGGGGGTCGGGGTAGGGCACGACGACTCGGGTGAAACGGTCGTCTGTTCCGCACGGTCCCTCCTGGCACGGTGATCGCTGGAGCCTGAACGGGCTTGCCAGGTCGACAATCCTGGGCTCTCCCTGGCAGGATCTCCCACGGGAGGGGAAATGTTCTCTTTACAAGCCGTTTCCGACTTCTCCCTCCCCGGGGGACCCCCACCCCTATCACGGTCCACAGACCCTCAACTTTGCCGGCATCGTTATCCCCCAACTCCCCCAACCGCCCCCCGCTCCGTCTTACAAAATGTACTCCCGAACTCGGACCTCATTTGGAGACCCACCTTTTTTTCCTTCCAAAGTGTTGAGCCTTGGCATGATGGTGTCCTTGGTGTCCTGTGACTCCAGAGGCGCCAACGGCATGATGTTATGTATAAACAAAACTTTATAAAAAGAGATGTTATTCATCCGGGAATCCGGGAAGAGTAATCCGGGATAAAGAGGAGACGATTGGTTTAAGGTGGTGTTGATGCTGGACCTGGACCTGGACCTGAAAAGACCCGAACCTCATAGTCGGGTTCTTCGCAGTCAAGTGCCCTCTTCTACAATACTCAATGTCGAGGATCCCCAGGGAAAGGTGAGGGTGGAGGTTTGGGGGAGATGGAGTGCGAACTCCGGGGGGTTGGTGGGGGACTTCGTGGGGATAAGGTGCAAACCCAAGGCAGAACGTATACGCTGCGCAGGTATGTCACGCCTGGGGTGATTCCAGATCAAGTTACACTTTCCAGCCAAATATTGCAAAGCTTGAGTGCGGTAGGAAGCTTTAAAACCACAACTGATAAAAGTCAAAAACTATTCAAAACACTCGCAGCAGGTTGAGCTCTTTCCACCGAACGAAAACCTATTTCCATTAATGATTATACAAATGCTGCTCAACATGAGACGTCTCCAAACATTGGAAGAATCTTCTCATCGTACGTCATAATACATGACACGTCATAGATTGCTCGTGACGGATACGAACAATTACCGTTTGCTTTTTGCTTCAAATAAATGAACGGATCTGATGAATTGCAAGGCTGTTCAAAAAGTTCTCGGAACGAGACGCTAATGTTTATATAATTAATAAATAAGAACGTGTTTAAATATTCGTCAATTAAAATAGCACCTTGGCGTGACCTGGACTATTGTGAGAGTCTCGATCCGAGAACTTGTTGAACGCCCCAGTCATTGCCATTCAGATCGAGCTGATTGCGAGTTGCAGGTTTCTCAAGGGAACCGGCTTTGTTTGGGTTCAGGACACGTTTCCTTGCTTTTAAAGCTGATAACTGGGAGGAAAAAACATCCCCGTCTTCTCTTTGTGTGTCCCTTGTAGTTGTACCGATGCCCCTGAGCTGTCTGTCTAGTCTGGGTTCGAATGTCGACCAGGCCGTAAACTGCCACCCTGGTGTTATGCATGCCGAGTGAAGCGAAGGGTGAACCCTAAGGTGTCTCGCGAAGAGTAGGTGAGTTATCGCCGGCACCATGAACAAATTACAAATGCCTGCCCCGACTGACTGCTGCTAAGGCAATGGCAAACCACCTATGGTATAACCCTTGTCCAGGAACTGCTTCGTCAGCATTGATGCTTTGTTGAGTCTGGTACAATGATAATTATGATGATAGTTATACCACTATAACTGTGCATGTTTCAGTGGAGCTGTCGAGAGGGCAAGGGGGCGAGGGAGGGGCAGGGGAGAGGGCGGAGTCTATTAATATGTACCGGGGGCGGGGTCAAAAAGTTTTCCAGCACCCATGAATTAATCAAAAGTTTTCCACCAACTGTTAATTAATTGCTCCTACGTCAGCAAAAGTGGGCACAGATTTTATGTTGAATTAACCTATAAATCTCAGTAATTACAGTATTTTTTTGTGAAATATGTATCTTCCTGACTTCCACCAATATCGTTTTGTGTTCCCGTCTGAGCACTAACCTCCCAGTGCTGAGCTCAGGTTCAAATCCCGTAAATACTGCACTGTGTTTGTCTCCGAATGAACTCGTTACTCATATAAAGATATCCCGGATTTGTCCTTAATTCAATACTTTATACGTACAAGCTCCTTCGTGGGCCTTAGGCACTGTAGGAAAAGAAAATCCCATTGGCTCATTGAGCATCGCCTGTTTGTACGTCTAGGAACAAAAAGAAAACACCAGATGGTTGACATTAGATCTCCACTGATGCAGGAATTGTTTCGGTGGCTTTTTGTGTTTTCCAAAAGAGGTTTAGCACTTAAAAGATTTATCAAGGAATATACGTACTTTTAGGAAATACTGGAGGGGAAAACCATTACATATAAGGACTGTCGTCCCCTAAAAATGACAATAGGACTTTTTATAGCTTTTTTATTTGGAGTCATGTCTCTGTCCAAATCCTGGCAACATTCTGCAGGTGTAAGGTGTGAAAGGGTTCTCAGGTAGGCAGTGCTTTGCATGAATGAAACTCGCTAAACCAGCCTGCTGGATAATATACAAGCTGGCGGGATACTGTGACTTAGAACTGGAAGGACACAGTGATTTAGAGCTGGAGGGACACAGTGATTTAGAACTGGAAGGACACAGTGATTTAGAACTGGAAGGACACAGTGATTTAGAACTGGAAGGACAGTGATTTAGAGCTGGAGGGACACAGTGATTTAGAGCTGGAGGGACACAGTGATTTAGAGCTGGAGGGACACAGTGATTTAGAGCTGGAGGGACACAGTGATTTAGAACTGGAAGGACACAGTGATTTAGAGCTGGAGGGACACAGTGATTTAGATCTGGAGGGACACAGTGATTTAGAGCTGGAGGGACACAGTGATTTAGAGCTGGAGGGACACAGTGATTTAGAACTGGAAGGACACAGTGATTTAGAGCTGGAGGGACACAGCGATTTAGAGCTGGAGGGACACAGTGACTTAGAACTGGAAGGACACAGTGATTTAGAGCTGGAGGGACACAGTGATTTAGAACTGGAAGGACACAGTGATTTAGAGCTGGAGGGACACAGTGATTTAGAACTGGAAGGACACAGTGATTTAGAGCTGGAGGGACACAGTGATTTAGAACTGGAAGGACACAGTGATTTAGAGCTGGAGGGACACAGCGATTTAAAGCTGGAGGGACACAGTGATTTAGAACTGGAAGGACACAGTGATTTAGAGCTGGAGGGACACAGCGATTTAAAGCTGGAGGGACACAGTGATTTAGAGCTGGAGGGACACAGTGATTTAGAACTGGAAGGACACAGTGATTTAGAGCTGGAGGGACACAGCGATTTAAAGCTGGAGGGACACAGTGATTTAAAGCTGGAGGGACACAGTGATTTAGAACTGGAAGGACACAGTGATTTAGAGCTGGAGGGACACAGTGATTTAGAGCTGGAGGGACTCAGTGATTTAGAGCTGGAGGGACACAGTGATTTAGAGCTGGAGGGACACAGTGATTTAGAGCTGGAGGGACACAGTGATTTAGAGCTGGAGGGACACAGTGATTTAGAAATGGAGGGACACAGTGATTTAGAGCTGGAGGGACAGTGATTTATAGCTGGAGAGACAATGATTTAGAGCTGGAGAGACAATGATTTCGAGCTGGAGGGACACAATGATTTAGAGCTGGAGGGACACAGTGATTTAGAGCTGGAGGGACACAGTGATTTAGATCTGGAGGGACACGGTGACTTATAGCTGGAAGAACACAGTGACTTGTAGCTGGAGGGACACAGTGACTTGTAGCTGGAGGGCCACAGTGACTTGTAGCTGAAGGGCCACAGTGACTTGTAGCTGGAGGGACACAGTGACATATAGCTGGAGGGACACAGTGACTTGTAGCTGGAGGGACACAGTGACATATAGCTGGAGGGACACAGTGACTTGTAGCTGGAGGGACACAGTGACTTTTAGCTGGAGGGACACAGTGACTTGTAGCTGGAGGGACACAGTGACTTGTAGCTGGAGGGACACAGTGACTTGTAGCTGGAGGGACACAGTGACTTGTATCTGGAGGGACACAGTGACTTGTAGCTGGAGAGACACAGTGACTTGTAGCTGGAGGGACACAGTGAGTTATAGCTGGAGGAACACAGTGAGTTATAGCTGGAGGGACACAGTGACTTGTAGCTGGAGGGACACAGTGAGTTATAGCTTGAGGGACACAGTGAGTTATCTGGAGGGACACCATGAGTTATACCTGGAGGGACACAGTGACTTGTAGCTGGAGGGACGGACAGAGTTTGCAACATGAAGGCAATCTGTTTTCCTTCCTTCATCTCCACGTTCATTGCCGAACACCCAGTCTCCATGTGGGGGCCACACATCGCCACCCTAGATCCACCTCCCCACCCCTTCATTCCCCCCACCCCCCCGGCTTGCAGCAGGAATGTGGAAAGCACGACATGTTGGCACAGCGTGGCTGCAGGATACACGAGGGCTGTTTACACGGCCCCGGAGCTCGGGCGATTACACGAACGCAGCCAACCGTGCCCTCACTCCTTTGTCAAGGTTAACCGTCTCCACTCGTTTGTTCCGCTTCTCTCACCTGTGGAACTCAGTCTTTCCTTTGGGTTTACTGGCGTTTCTTCAGGAAGCACTGTGTACGACCCTCATAAGGGATTCATGTAGTACACCGTTATCACCCTTTCACCAATTACAATTGTAATAGGAAGGAAAGGGTTAATGAGGACGGGGACGCATCATTATAAGCGTATTGAAGGAATTATCACAATCAGAATGAGAAGTAACCTCCAGACCAAAGGCAAGGTCTTAATTTGACTCCCTGAAAAATAATATTTGGCTATAAACTACCGTCCTGTCGCTGGCATGTCGCATCATGTGGTACACCATGGGAACGGACATTAAGCCGGCTATCCCAATCCAAAAACAGAGCCGGAGTAAACCTTCGGGGCAATGTCACTGCCAGAAAAAAAAATTGTTGTTATTCTCAGCAATATCAATGCTCAGCGATTTGAAGAGTACGGAGGTTATGTTTATGGCTCCAAGTCAGATAAATGGAAATCAATTGTGATGCAACACTTTCTTTCTTTTTTTTTTTTATCCCCAGGGCCTCTCCCTGAATGAAACATAACATTTCATAAAGAATGACGTTCGTAACAATCTGATGTACTCAAGGCGAAGACCAAAGAAAGACCACTGTGGTCCGAGCATTCAAACACTTGTCTCATGTACCAATGGCATATACAGGGGCAAATCCTCATTGCTCTTGCACATCGTTTTTGTTCGGGGTAGTGAATGGAGGTGAGATGAGCAAGGTGGATTGACAAAACACTAGCACCGGTACATGGTGGGTTTAAAACCAAACGCGCTCCACGGTGTTTGAAGGTGGTCGTTTCGTGCGTGGGTTGCTTGCTGCTCCTTTTCATGTTTCTGAAAGATTTTGCTTCATCAAAAGTACATGATCGCACTATCCAGGTAAAAGGAATACGTGATAAGAGTCTATTTATTTATTACCTATGCACTGGAAGATGAGTATGAGGAAAAAAAAATTTGAGGACAGGAAGAGAAAGGAGGATGTAGTGGATATTGAGGTTAGGGGGAGGAAACATGTATGGAGCACAAGGTGTGGGTTGGGGGGCAGGAGGGACGAGGGATCAAAAATTCCACCAATTTGGTCCATTATTTACAAAAGTAATATGGAGAAGTATCAAAACTTTTAAAAATAAGGAAACCCAACTTTGTCGGTTCTCTTCGAGCCTCAAGGTATGATATCCACCACATTCTTATTCTTAGCCAGACACCTGGCAGGAATTATTGCTGTTTATAGCAAGGACATCTGAGGATGCGTCCTCCGGGGAAACTCGACATTCTGAGGTCCCCTTGCCTGGGAAAAGAACTCAAAACGAAAGGCAGAACAGAGTCATTTTGGCACACAGCATGCCTCCGGAGATGGACATTCCTGTCCTATTGTAATCCTACAAACAGGCAAGGCCTTGTGCACAAAAAAGGGAATGAGTTTGTGAATGGTCAAGTTTCCACGTTAAACGTGTCGTGCCATTGCCGGTAGCCATTCTGATGACTGATTTAGCCCTTAACGTCTCCGACGTCGCCTTTAACGTGAGAACAACTGCCCCTTTCACGTCTCCGCGGGGGGGGGGGGGGGGAGGGGGGGGGGAGGGGGAGTGACGTGCTCGGAGGTGGGTGCTCGTGCCCGGCAGGATGTCTGCCAATTGAGGCCCAAGGAGTCTGCTTGTTGAGGTCCCATTACAATCGGTACAACCGTCCTGATGAATGGGAAGCGGATGCAAGAAGATGGGACATCCAGCTACGGGACTATTCAAAAGACGGTGCGTTTCCCCCCATCTACCTGCACAAAAGGTATCCAAAAAGATTAAATTCAAATTGCAGCAAAAATTTCCTTTTGCTCATCGACATCACATGATCCAGACAATGTGGGCACTTGCACTGGGAGATCCGAGCTGTTCTCAAACTTTTTGAGAACCTACAACGAGCTACAACTGAGACTCATAGGCAATAGGTCGGGCGTTCCGTTTAAACCCTTAAACAAAGCCTACAAGGCACTAATCTGTCCAAGGCAGGGATAGAATGAAAAAAGGGGGTTGGGGGATCCGATTTTGGGACAAGCTCTGACATTCGAAACACCCGGCTCACGTGACGAGCTTTCCGAACAGTACGAACAGTGTGCAGGTGTGCGGTTAATCTGCGAAGCGATTATATTAGCTGATGGCAGTCCATAGGTAAATAGAATTATGGCACATGACTGGTCATGCGAACCCCCCACCCGAAAAAAATAATGAAAAAAAATGACCCCCGAGCCCTCCTCCCTGACAATTATTTTAAATCACAATATAAGAGCTAAGAGCGCACTTTTGGTGAACAGGTTGCAAATCTAACTTGATATTTACCAAAAACAAAATGGCTGACAAATGATCAAGTAGCTGCAAGGAATATATATTTCCAATACAATGAACGTACATACATATATCCTCCCCACCCTCTCATGATGTCTTGGTACTGCGTTATCGTGTGGCCATTCTCCAATACATCTGGAAAATAAATATAATTAAACTTTGGAATAAATATGTTTTTTTTACACTTGATAGCAGGGTGACGGTTTTTGAAAAAGAAAAGAAAAAAAGAAGAATGAAATCACAACTCTGTATTACTGTACATGAAGCGAAGAGTACGTCTCTATAACAGTGAAAACACTAAATAAATGTTGCATAAATATACACACCAAGTTTATTCATATATATGGGTGAGGGTGCTGTTGCGTTTATGCTTTCGTTGCACCGTTACCACGTTTTGCACGAATGTACAAAAATATATAACACGGCCGCTTGGCCCACGTCATACTGCCGACCTGCCCGGCAAAGGTTCAGCAAGTGTTCCCAACCCTCCGAAGCCCACCTTCCCTCCCCTCAGCACCACGCGGCCGGTTCCCTCCCAGTGTAGCAGCAAACCCGGTCCATGGACTCGGGTGCACGTGTCGCGTGATATAGTGGCATCTCCTCTTTTGGTCGGAGCCCCTTCGTGTGAAAACGTCCCGGTCAGCAAGGCTTGCTCGAGGTCTCGGGGTCGGGAGACCCCGGATCGACGACCTTGCGGTCCACGGTGGCGACGTCGCGGCAGCGGCAACCGGGCCTCGTGGCACGGTCGTAAACGGTCTGGCACAGGTTGAGGGCGGCACGACCCGGCGGGTAGCACAGCAGGCAGGGCATGGCGATCGAGAGGAGGCCCAGACATCCCCAGCGCGAGGCGCAGCGGGCCCGGCGACACGAGCACGGGTTGTCCGCCCAGGAGTCGCCCGAATCCCCGACGTCCGTTTGCGAGCAGTGGTAGAAGAGCCCCTGCACGCAGCACAGGCACGTGGCGTACTCGAGCGCGGCGCGTGCCGAGCACAGGCACCGTTTCTCGCAGAGCCAGCAAGTGGGTAGCGCGCGGGGGGATGCGCACCTCGTGCACCTGCACCTGCCGCAGCACTCGCACGCCGCGGGATCGCCGCCGCCCTCGCAGTGCGGAGCGTCAGCATCGTTCGCGTCGAAGCGCGCGTCTTTGTCCCTGTGCGCGACGGCCGGCTCCGGGCTCCGGGCTCGAGGCTGGACGCGCACCACGTCCCCCGGGCCCGCCTTGGGCTTGGGCCCCGCGTTCTGCGCCGACGTCGGGCCCAGGAGCAGCCGCTGCTCCGACGACGTGCTGCTGATGCTGGTGCGAGCGCTGCTGCTCTTGGAGGCCGTGCTGCCGGTGCTGGTGGAGCGGTCGAGCCTCCCGGTGGTCACGGCGAGGCCGCGCTGCTCCCCTTTGTGTGGGGACGTGGAGCGTCCCGCCGTCCTACCCGAGCCGCCCGGCCCCTCCGTGTAGTCATTGCTGCTTTTCACCGTTTTGATTTGATCCAGAGAGAGAACTGGACACGCCGCCTGGTCCGCAGGGCGAGGAGCCGGGGATTCGTCTCGTCGGCTCGTCGGATTCTCCATGAGCTCGCCCGGGCACCTCCTGCCCAAGGCGCGGACATTGAAGCTGAGCTCCTGAAAAGGGGAGTTGGAGTGGGGGAGCGAGAGGGAGGAGAGGGGGAGGGAGGGTCGGTTATTGAAAAATAAGCGAAATTAAAATATGAAACGCGAGCTTTACACACAGTGAGCGCCCATGATACCCCCAACGTCCCTCAGACCCACAACTACCGGTAGCCTCCTACTACTAACAATCGGTGCAATTGCAGGTGATTCGTCGTCCGAGACGTCGTGACGCCTTTGTACGCGGATCGCCGGAAACATCGCCCCCGAATTTGTATTCTTCACACACCGCACGCGAACCCGGGCAGAGCGGGACAGACCGATCGTGTTCCCGGAGCGAAGCAAACGCCGAGCTCAGCACTCTCACCTCGAGCTCCCGGGGACGCCAATCAGTGCCCTGTCCTGCCGATGCCTCCACCGCCGAAGTCCATCCGTCCGGCTCGGAGGGGCTCACTCTCTCGCTCTGTTTCAACGCGCGCTCCGAGGGTCTTGTTCGGAGGAGATAGACCTACAACCCGGGAGTCGCGCACGTCGCGCGCCGTTAAGAAGGCGCCTCGCGCTAATCGCGCGCTTCCGGCGCGAGCGCCCTGAAAGCCGAGCGCGCTCCCGCGTACACCTCGCACACATCCCAACGCGCCCATTGGTCCGTTCGGTTACGACCCCGCCCACATCCCGCCCAGCTCGCCCCGTCCCCCGTC
>NC_136272.1:101585834-101670834 GCF_964187855.1 Myxine glutinosa
ATAAAAACATGGCATGGTGTGGAGTCCTGTCACCTCAGGTGAGTGGATGCAGATGGTGCAAGGAGATTCTTAATCCTAACTACCTTCTAAATGACTTTAACACACTTGACACTACCCGGGGTCTTCCCTGCCAATCCATTGGCCAACTTACACTATGGGTTCTAAAAACCAATTCCCATTGACCAAACTGTGGTGCTTCTCAATTTGGGGTCTCACTCCCCCGATTCATCTCCCGGTGCCCTTGCACAATTTCAGGACTGGGGCGTGTGGCTCTCCCAGCAGGTCTACCCACCTGCACACCTCCACCACTGTAGTTGCCTCCGAGCTTACCTGCTCCTCACCTAACCTATCTAATTGGGGAAGGCCCCTCCTGGCGCTGTCACCCCTCGGTGCCCTCTGGCACTGCGCTACCCGGGTCCGTCCTCCGGATCCTCGGGCCCCATCCACAACAACTCTACCGGTTCCCAGAGCCCACCTGCGGCCTCACCTGGCCGACATCCTCACAGTGGTGGAGTGCCCAATCAACTACACACACTAACAGGCCACACGCCCAGCCATTTCCACGTCACTAATGCACCCATCCAAACTCCATTCTTCCACACGCACCACAGATGCCAATATCCAACCACAATTTACCTGTACCCTCTACCTAACTCTTACACTACCCTCCCCGGGTATTCGTGATGGGGGTCCATTCTTCCCCCATTCACACCTTCGCACCATCCACTCCACTCCACAGTTTCCACCATACTCACTCCACGACCATCCATTCCATACTCCATATATTCCACACTCCATGTCTTCCACACTACCATTCTCCATACACCTGCAGTTGCACACCTGTGCAATCTCACCTGGTGCCACCTGCACCCTCCTTCCTTCCTGGACCATTTGGTCAACACAGCACACATCACCATCACCTCCTCATACACTGCTCCATCCACCTGTTCAGTTGCACACCTGTGCAATCACAATACAACTCACAATCACAATCAGTTACTCATACCCTGCTCAATACACTTTTGATCTTCACACACACGGCATCATCTCATCTAATTACTCCCCTCTGGAACTTGCGCTTCCCAGTCGCCCCTTTAAACTATTGCGCTCCCTCGTCATTATCATCCAACTAATCTACCTGCGTCCCCACTACAGGTATCATTGTCACTACCTAACCTTAGCGTTACCTATTGTCAATCTCTAGGTCCCTACACACGATATCCTAACCCTCCCGGGCTAGTTTTCACTGCCAAACCCCATAAGCTATTGCTCCTTTGCCCCCGTTGTGAGAGATGGCAAAGTTGCCATCCCACCACATCGGGCATCTTTCACTATAAATTTTGCTCACCAAATTCCAGCCAATTAAAAATTTGCCAATCACTACCAATCATCTGCCAATCATCACTCTGCCAATCCTTTGCCAATCATCAAATTTTGCTTTTCGATTTCGGGTCCAAAACACTATCCTCATCACACGTCTACTCCCTAGAGCCTCTCGGTGCGCCAATTCATCTCTAAAGCCCGGCTTCGCAAAGCCGAGCAATGAATGCGGGTTGCTTGGTGCCGGCGGCTGGATGCGTCCGGCCTCCGGTGCAGAGAAGGAGGTTTACCCGGGCCGAGATCCCACGCACCATCTTGGCACGGAGCCGTCCAATGGCCCGATCTCGCCCTGCCGGAACACCACAACAAAAAGGGGTCGCCATGACGACCCTTCCTACCGGGCCGCCCGCTCCGCTTAGTGGAGCACGCACGCGGCCGGTCAGAGCGCGGCCCGGCGTGGATCGCGTACGGCGGTTCTTTCGAAACCGCCGCAGTCACAATCCCCGTGGATTCCCGCGGCACACGAAGCTGCCCGGCACGCACCGAGGGCCCGCTTCGGCTAAACGTCGTTCTAACCGCTAACCCGGTTACTCTCTGTTAGCGTCGATGCTCCACTTGCATGCTTACACCCCGCAGCCCGTTCCTTGCTCATACATCCAGCTGTTCCCATGCTCCTCGTCATTGCACCTTCTCTTACACACCCAGGTACACTCATGCCGCTTACAGACTTGGTCACACACCTGACCACCGCACACCTTTGCACACCCTCGTCATTCGCACACCTTACCAACACACCTCTTCGCGCCCCCTCCTCGGTCACCTCCTCTGTGACAACCACAGGTGTGCTCTCCTCCGTACACCCAACAACGTGCCTCACTACCAACTCCAGTGTGCATTCCCACACACGCTCTACCATTCCAGGTGTGCATCCTTCCATTCCAGGTGTACATCCTCTCTCACCTGCCACAACCAACTCATGCTCCACGTCACTCTCACTACTCTCACCTCCACACTCGGTCGCGCATTCACCCTTACTCTTGACAGCGCACTCTGTACCCATACACTCCTCTGTTACACACCTTTCTCGCGCATCCTCCTGCGCATACTCTCCCGTTACACCCTCCCTAACACTCACCACAGGTGTGCACTCTCTCGTTACATCCTCTGTAACACTCCCCACTACGCGCTTCCATGTGCCCCCTCGCACACGCGCCACGACCAACTCACTCTCGACAGCACACGCACTCCTCGGCGCGCACTTTTTCCTCACACACCCCAGAGTCGGACATTCTCGCACACCTCCTCCCTCGCACTCCGTACCTGTCGCACACTTTACCAGCGACCTCTCACGAACACCCGGGTCCAAACCAACCCCCAAGCCGACTGAATCTCCCCTCACTCCATATACATTTCCGATTATATCGCCACTCACCTTGGCACCTCGTCTCCATTCCTCCTCTACCATCTGCAAACTTTTTATTTGGTCAGCAAGTACATCATTATGATTTGAGCACAGACCTTGTACATAATCCATCACCTCCTCCTTTATCTCTTTTTTTGTTTCCCTCCGTCTCTTCTTAATTTCACGCACCCCCTCTTCCACCTCCTCTAATTTTTCCTTTACCTCCTTCATTTCCCGGTGCGCCCCCTCGATCTCTTCCTCTAACGCCACTTTAACCGTTTCTATGTGTGTCCTCACCTCTCGGTCCTTCGTCTCCATTACTTCTGTCACCTCTTCCAACCTCTTCGTCAACCCCTCATGTACCATCTGACATTCCTTCTTTGTTGCTATTAATTCGTTCTTGATGTCTTTTTGTGTCACTTTTAACCCCCCGATTATTGCAGTGTTCTTTTCCACTTGGTCCACGAGTTCCTTCTGTCCCACCGTCAGCTGTTCTACTCCCTTTGTCAGACCCTCTATGCCCCCCTGTAACTTAGCCGTATTATTCCTCACCTCTTTCTCCATACGCTTCTCACCTCGCTTTACCTCCTCGCGTACCCCCGAGACCTCCTCGCTTACACCTCGTCTGATCTCCTCTCCCATTTCTCCCATCTCTTTACTAGATGCCGCCCTCATTTGTTCTAATTCATCCCTCTGAGCATCCAGTTTACCTTCCAACCCGATTTTCACCTCCTCTATCTGCTCTCCCATTTGTTTAATTTCCCGGGCCGATTGCTCCCCTATTTCCCGCAATTTGTTTTTCATCTTGTTTTCTAACCCCCCTAACCCATTTTTCACCCCCTCTATCTGATTCTCCTGGGCAGCCATTCTATTTTCCACCCCCGTTAACCCATTTTTCACCCCTTTTATCCCGTTGTCTAACCCCTCAAATTTATTGTCTAACCCCGCAAATTTCTTGTCTAATCCCTCGAATTTATTTCCCATATTGTTTAACCCGTCTCTTAATTGCTCACTAGTACCCCTCGCCACGTCCCTCATTTGGCCCCTCAATCGCTCACTATCATCCCTCGCTTCGTCCTTTCGGGTGTCGAATTTGGCCATTATTTGCATCATAATTATTTTCAAGTACTCCGGCATCTCAGGCTCGGCTGCTGCGACCACGGGCGCGGATAAATTTGGTGCCGCTACAACCACGTGCGCGAGGGTGCCATTTTGCGCACCTGAAACCCCCTCAACCACCTCACCATTTATCTCCTCCATTTCCTCCCTGCGGTCCTGGGTTACCCCTAACCCCTCTTCTATTTCCCCCACCGGCATCCGATCACCTTGACCAGCCATGGCACGATTTCCAAATTTAAGATTTTTAAATAAAACAAAATTTTGGGCCACCCGTAATTTTGAGCGCGCTATTCGCGCTTCAGGTCCGCATCTCACTCCCAGACACCAATTGTTACGGACCGCGGATAAGGTGTTGATTTGCCGAGCGGATGGCGGCCGCGGCCCGAACTATGAACAATGACTAAGACCCGATTCCTTAAACGTGGGCCAAATCGTGCCACAGATATTCAATGGGGAAAAGACAAAGGCGACACGGATGTGAAGAAGAGGAAGACAGAAGTAGGAAATACGAATATAATTTATTTGCTTTTTACAACCAAAAGAAACCAAGGAGAAGGAAGGATAATAAAATAATTTACTGAAGAAATCAAGGAGACACAGTGAAAATTCTAGCTTACCTATTCAGTCTTACTTAGAAACCCAAGGACAAGACAAACAAAGACGGACTCACACGAATTGGAATTTGCAGGCAGGAATGATCGGAAGGAGGAATAGCTTGGCGGGAGAGGAAGGTTCAGCGGGGATCGGTCTGGCTGGAAGCGGACAGCCGCCGTCAATACTCGAGCTGGGATCGCCAAACCGCCGCGGTTCCAAACTGCACGGCCAAGCTCCTCCGGTGCACCGTGCGCTCTCCAAAGCTGCTCCTTAGAACTCTTTCTTGGCACCTCTGTGCAACTCTCTCTTGGCGCTTCTCACTTGGCACTTCGCACTTGGCACTTGTTCTTTACGCACTTGGCAATGCGCACTTGTTCTACTTGGCACTTCGCACTTGGCACTTCGCACTTCTGCCGTATCTCTGACTCCCCTTTCAGCGATCCTTGGTGCAACTCTTTCTTGGCACTTGTGTCAAAGGCTTCCGCGCGTGCTTTTTATAACGCCGCGGGCAATCAAGCCGCCGGCCTCCAGCACACGCCCATCGGTGAGCTCGCCTCGGCCCTGATTGGTCGGCACGGGCCCTCTGGCTCCACCCTTGATGACGATGGGCGGGCACGCCCAGGATTCGGCAGCTCCCCCCCCTTCTTCTCCAAGCCTACCTCGTGGCTAATGGAGTCGCGGTGAAAACCGACCAGCAGCTGCGGCGAATGCAGTTGGCAGGAAAGGCTTTGGGAATGGGAATGAAAGGGGATCTACCTTATTTCACTTGGTGCAATGGAGAATGTCAACTAGTGGGAACGGAGCCTTAACCTAATACACAGAATAAGGAAATAACTGTCAACAAGGGGGAAATCTATGATTGGCTAACGTGATTGTTTATGACCTAATTACGGGACGCCCTTTTGACCTTTATACACAACTGGAGGAAGGAGGGTCCACAATAAAACAATAAAAAAACACAATCCTCATATCCACAACAATATATATATATATATATATATATATATATATATATATATATATATATATATATATATATATATATACAGTATATATATATATATATATATATATATATATATATATATATATATATATATATGTGTGTGTGTGTGTGTGTGTGTGTGTGTGTGTGTGTGTGTCATAACTTTTTTTTTTACCATTTGAGCTATTGTCATCAAATTTTCACCAAAACTTTATGATAATACGGTGAAGGCAAATTAATAATTTGTCAAGAGGTCAAAGGTCAGCGACAAATAAAATCATCAATTTTCATCCAATTGACCTGAAATTTCAATTTACCATTTGAGTTTTGTCATCAAATTTTCAACAAAGCTTTATTATAATATGGATTAAACAAATTAATAATTTGGTGAAAAGGTCAAAGGTCAGCATCACATAAAATCGTCAATTTTCATCAGATTGACGTGAAATTTTAAGAATTTGCATATTGCGTCAGAATTGGTTCCCCAATCAAAGCTAGAAGCTGATTGTTTTTTCTAGATCAAAAGGTCAAAGGTCAAGGTTGCATAAAATCACTAATTTTCACCATATTGACCTGAAATTTAAAGAATTAGCATATCAGGTCACTGAATTGGTTCACTAATCAAAATGTAGGAGTCGATTTTTTTTTTTAAGGTCAAAGGTCAAGGTTGCATAAAATAGTCAAATTTTGTCCAATTGACCTGAAATTTTAAGAATTTGCATATTGGATCACAGAATTGGTTCACCAATCAAAGATAGAAGCTGATTTTTTTTTTGATCTAAAGCTCAAAGGTCATGGCTGCATAAAATCATCAATTTTCATTTTGTATTTTTTTTTAACTGTTTTAGTTATTTTGAGCATACGGAAGAAGAAGAAGAAGAAGAAAAGAAGACTGCATCCAAACGGACGCGGACGGGCTTTGCATTTTCAGATGCTTTCTCGTTATATTTTTTGCCATTGTTACCTCCGCAACCAAAGGTGGATGCAGGTTATATTTTCGCCCCTGTCTGTTTATTGTGGCTTAGAACTCAATCATATGCCGGTCTGTTTCGTTTGTATGTTTGTTTGTTTGTGAGCGTGTTAACTCATGAACGCTTTCAGCTATCTTCGTCAAATTTTACCAGAGGATTCCGAAAGGACAATCGTGAGGCTGTCAATACTTTTTGACTACATAGGTCAAAGGTCAAGGTTCTCTCGTTTGTTTGTCAGGGTGATATCTCAGCCATCCTTTGAGGTAGGAAGTTCATATTTTGGCACAGTCGTGAACAAGTGCTTTAGCAAAAACAATATTTTTTTATTCATCAATTAATTGATTCATTACTTAATTATTATCGATTTATTAAGTACTTATTTATTTCCTTTCTCATCTGGGCAATATTTCAGGCACGTTTTGAGCTAAGAAGCTGATATTTGGACACTGAAATGACCAAGTGATTTTGGCTGTAAATGGTATTTTTAATTTATTGATTAATCAATTAATCGATTAATTATTTAATTCTTCGATTAATTACTTTTCAAAAAGTTACAGATTCGGATGAAACAGTGGTGGTTTAGGTTTGATATTAGCCAATTGATTAAGAAATTAATTATTTTACGATTATTATTTATTTATTTTAATTACACAATTAATCAATCAATTATTGATTCCATCGATTTTCGTCATACATGTCAGGCTGACGTCCTTTCTTGTCTGTTTCTCTCTCTCTCTCTCTGTCTGTCTGTGAACAGGATGTCTTAAAAAGTTGTGGATGGATTCGGACAAAACTAGTGGACAGGTTGGTGGACAGGTTGGGTGACTGAGGAAGAATTGAATCAATTTTGTTGAAGATTCGAATCTGGATCCGGATCAGATCATTTTTTAAGTGATTCTACACCATTGAGTGATAGGGCTAAAACCAATATGTAGGACGATATCTCAAAGTTGTGGACGAATTCGTGGATAGGTTGCGTATGTGACAAGGACTAATTTGTTCGATTTTGATGAAGAACGCAATATGCTTCTGGATACGAGTTTTTTTTTTCATTTTTTATTCATTCTTCACTGTTGAGATAGGGCCAAAAACTATATTTAGCATAATTTTTCAAAAGGTTGCGCACCCATTTTGACAGAACTATGTGGATGAGTTGGTTAGGCGACCAGAACAGACCAATTAAATTTTGGTTCAGATCCGGATTCAGATCCGACCTATTGGTGGGATAGAAAATATAAACTGTTCAGCCTGGCAGAAGTATCCGCCCTTCCGAGTGGCGTTCTAGTTCTCAAAGTTTTGTTCCCGGTCGTCACCGAGCACTGGACAGCTTCCAACTGTGGGTTGTTGGTGGTAATATTCACAGGGATGGTTCTTAAGATCCCCACAAGGTTCTTGTTCATCATTGCCGTTGCTGTAATTATATTATCAATGGTACAATTTAGGTTTTCTTTGCTTTACTTCATTGTTGAGATCCTGGTATTTTGTGAGATTGATTTCTCCGTTGTTTAAGCTAAATTCTCAAAATCGGTGTGTGTGTGTGTGTGTGTGTGTGTGTGTGTGTGTGTGTGTGTGTGTGTGTGTGTGTGTGTGTGTGTGTGTGTGTGTGTGTGTAAATTTACATTGATGCACATGTTGGTGAGTTTGCACATGTATGTGCTTCTTGCTCAGGGGCGGATCCAGGAATTTCAAGACGGGGGGTGCATGAAACTATAGCGCTGGGGGGGGGGGGGGATTAAGGGAGGGGTCTGGGGCCCTCCCCCATGAAATTTTCAAAAATTGACCGTCAGAAACGGCATTTCGTGCGTTCTTGGAAGTTTCTGCAGTTCCTTGTGTTCTTCCCTGGTCCAACAGTTCAACAGATTCGCACCGCCTGCACCATCATCCTGGATCGAAGGGGGGGGGTGCGCACCCCCTGCACCCCCCCCCTGGATCCGCCCCTGTTGCTTGTGCATGTGTATTTCTAAATTTCAGAATTAGTTATTTTCCAGATTTGAATGAACACTCCTCATAGTTTGCAGATTTAATGTGAAGTGTGCAGTGTTGGCCGCGTGTTGAAGGTGATAGGTTATGGTATGTATGCAATATGGTATGTGTGGGTTCAATATGCACAGCGATGGAGTTATGAGGCTACTGTTCGTGGTGTTAGTACTGCATATGAACCTTATATGTACACATCTACTACAACTACTGCTACTCCTACTACAACTACAACTATCAGGGATGCCTCTTCGCGGTGGTTGTACCCCCTAATGCAAGTCGGAGGCCAAATCTTCCCCATTCTTCCCTCCTACCCGGATTCATCAAGGCAGCGCGGTCACGGTCAGAGTGCCGATCGGTCCCCATGGATCGGCGCTTTCCCTTTTGGCTCTGTCTCTTCTCTTCTCTTTCTCTCTCTCTCCCTCTAACTCTGTCGTGGCCCTGACTTTGTGAAGGCGGGGTTCATCATCCTGGATGTGGGGGATCTCTAGGTCGCTCCTGGGAGATCGATCGAATGTCTCCGTGCCGCGAGCTTATTCGAGAGAACTGTCCAGAGCTATACAACAACAACAACAACAACAACAACAACAACAACAACAACTACTACTACTACTACTACTACTACAATTTACAATTAAAGTCCTCCTTTGTACCCACTCTTAGATGTTTAAAATAACACAATGATACGTCTCCTACATCTTTCTGACCTTGTAAAATGAAAACCAGACCGGAATTACTTAATTCCTTATCAATGGTTTTTATCATGCCAATGAGGTCATCAAAACCAAAGCTGTTGCTGGGTGGTTATTGATGCAAGCTTTTGTAATCGCATTTGATAAATCCTCCTTTTCGATACAGCTCTAATAGCTTTTGGTATGTTTACCAACATTTTACGAGGAATGCCAGAGCCAAAAGGATTTTAAAGATCTATTTCAATAATGCACCAAGTAACGGGATTGTGGTTCTGGGGCGCAGACCCTTTTTAATGCATTAAACGTGTTTTGGTTTCCTGTACATGCTCTATCCACCTCCACATTGAAGCAGATTTTAGGCGCAGACAATTCATCCCTGTAATCTCATCTGTTTCCACTTCCCCCCCCCCCCCCCCCCCCCTCAGATCTTCCTGTTGCGGTGCGCAGCCACCAATCACCAAATTGCTCCCACTCCAGACAATTAGGGCAAAAATAATTTCTGTCTTTGGGGCCGCTGGCCACTTAAGCGGCTTTAAGGCCACAAGAACTGCCAGGAAGAGGCTTTGGCGGAGGATGGGAAGAAAAAAAGACTGAGGCTATCGGCAGGAAGATAGACATGATTACCGACTGATTCATGATATATCAGGATCAAAGACATGAAGAACCGATAATCTATATATAATTGAGAAAGAATATGTATGTGTGCGTATGTATGTGTGTATGTATGTATGTGTATGTGCGTATGTATGTATGTATCTGTGTATGTGTGTATGTATGTGTGTGCATGCATGTATGTGTGTATCTATGTATGTATGTATGTATGTATGTGTGTGTGTGTGTATGCATATGTATGTGTGTATGTATGTGTGCACGTATGTGTGTGTGCGTATGTGTGTGTGTGTGTATATGTGTGTGTATGTATGTATGTATGTATGTATGTGTGTATGTATGTCCAGTGCCTTCAGAAAGTATTCACACCCCCTTGACTTTTCACATTTTGTTGTGTTACAGCCTGAATTTAAAATGGATTAAATTGAGATTTTTGTGTCATTAATCTACACATAATACCCCATAATGTCAAAGGGGAATTTTTTTTAAATAAAATGTTTACAAAATAATTAAAAATGAAATACAGAAATATCAACTTTACATAAGTATTCAACCCCCTGAGTCAATACTTCGTAGAAGCACCTTTGGTAGCGATTAAAGCTTCGAGTCTTTTTGGGTACTAGGGCATTGCCCGTACTATATCTATATCTAAAATTATATCCCCCCCCCCCTCTATTTACATGAAATGGTTTGGTCCAAAGCGAACGGCTTCCGGAGTTTGGTAAAGAAATCGCCATCGCGTGCACAAACGCGCAGGAAAGCGAATGAATCGCAAATTCGTTTTTATTAGTTTTAAAACATAGTTTAACGCCAACATAGTTTGCAAACGTGAAATAAATGAATACGCTCTCAAATGTGCCATCCGAGGCAGAGTGTGTCCGCCACGTTCGGCACACGCGATAGTTCGCTGCTCTCTGATTGGTTGAATCGTTTTTTGGACATAGCTCGGTAAGTAATTGTCCGATTAATATGAAACCTTGAAAAGGCACATCCTCGGGTCCCCAGCAATATACCTGGCAAGTTAAAAGTATATCGGACCCGTGGTTGTCGAGAAACAGCGGTCACAGACAAACAGACGTACAAACGTACAAACGTACAGAGATTACTGGAATTATAGATAGATGTCTGTATTAGCTTTGCACATCTGGATTTAGGAAGTTTCTCCCATTCGTTCTTGCAGATTTGCTCAAGCTCTGTCAAGTTGGATGGGGAAGGTTGGCGAACAGAAATCTTCAGGTGTTTTGACAGATTATTATCAATGGGATTCAAGTCTGGGCTTTGGCTGGGCCACTCAAGGACTTTCATGTTCTTGTTCTGAAGCCATTCCAGTGTGTTGCTCTGGTTGTATGTTTGGGGTCATTTTCCTGTTGGAACGTAAATCTTCACCACAGTCTAAGGCCTTTTGCACTCTGAAGCAGCTTCTCCTGAAGGATTTGCCTGTATTTGGTTCCATTCATTTTTCTCTCTATCCTTACAAGTCTCCCTGTCTTGGCTGCTGAAAAGCCTCCCCATAGCATGATGCTTCAAGGTAGGGATAGTGTTAGATGGGTGATGAACTGTGCTCGGTTTCCGCCAGACATAGCGCTTTGCATTCAGGCCAAAGAGTTCAATTTTCATCTCATCAGACCACATAATATTTTGCCTCATACTCTGAGTCTTTCACGTGCCTTTTCACAAACTCCAGGTGTGCCGTCATGCGCCTTTTTCTCAGGAGCGGCTTCCGTCTGGCCACTCTCCCATAAAGCCTAGATTTGTGAAATGCTGCAGAGACTGTTGTCTTTCTGTCAGGTTCTTCCATCTCAGCCAAATAACTCTAGTTCTGTCAGAGTGGTCATTGGGTTATTGTTTACCTCCCTGACCAAGGTCGTTCTTGCCCAGTTGCTCAGATGGATAGCTTTAGCAAGAATCTGGGTAGTTCAAAAATTTTTCCATTTCCTAATGATGGAGCTCACTGTGCTCTTGGGAACTTTCAACACTAGAATTTGTTTAATACCCTTCCCCAGATATATTCCTCCTCACAATTATATCTCGGAGTTCTACGGACAGTTCCTTGGACTTCATGGTGGGGTTTCTCCTCTGACATGCACTGCCAACTGTGGGACCTGATATAGAAAGGTGTGTTTCTTTCTAAATAATGTCCAATCAATTGAATTGGCCACAGGTGGACTCCAATCAAGTTGTAGAGACATCTCAAGGATGATCAAAGGAAATTGGATATATCTGAGCTCAATTTAGAGTGTCATATCAAAAGGGTTGAATACTTATTGACTCCAGACATTTATGTATTTCATTTTTGATAATTTTATTAAAATTTCTAGAAATAAAATCCACTTTGGCATTATGGGGTATTATGTGTAGATCAGTGACAAAAAAAAACCTCAATTTAATCTATTTTTAATTCAGGCTGTAACACAACAAAACGTGAAAAAAGTAATGCATGTGCGTATGTACAGTGTACATATATGTATGCATGTATATATGTATCATTTACTCCTCTGAAAGGGTTTGACCTAGGAAGCTGAAACTTTCAGGGATTAATGAGGACACCCTCAAGTTTGGCATGTGCAAGACTCGTTTGATTCCATCAAGTTTTGAGCAAAAATATTCTTTGACCAATCTTGGCATTTTCTTCCTTAAGGGGGTGAAGGGGTGCAATTGGAATTATCTAAGCTATATAACCACAATATATTATATATGCACATAAGCCGTGCACATGTTTTTCCTTCATATACATAACCCAGGTTAATACATAACCCATAACCCAGGCTTCATATACATAACCCAATACCAATTACCCTCACCAGAGGAGAGGGCATTGCATTTGAGTCGGTTTTAATTTTTATTTTTGGGAGTGATCGAGACAGCAATTTGTTGCCTATACACTGCCCAAATAAAGTGACGTATCAGAAGAACGTGTACCACACTTGGAACAACATCGTCCGTAGGGCGGGTACTCTGCTATGGTATTAATAATCATAAAGATAATAACATGACCTAGATGGTGGTTCCCGCAGGGAGCAAGCGGGTGCTTGTACTAATAATAATAATAATAATAATAATAATAATAATAATAGGAATACCACTACTACAACTACTACTAATGATAATAATATAAAATCTGGAACTGATGAAAAATATATAATTGTATTTACATCGTGTAAAACCAGTGAAATTATTTTGCTTTGCTTACTTTGAGCAGCATATCTTAGATATACTGGGGTTGACACACAGAACAAGTCTACTTTTGTTTCAGCTTTCCCTTGCTAATCGTTAAAAAATGGAAGTTAACTGGAACCGTTTTTGGTTTAGTTATAAAACAAAGCAAAACAGGGAATTGTAGGTTTGGCCAAGGAATGTGGAATTCAAGCCACGTAGGGAGGCAGAGGTCCAGCGTTGTTTAACACCAAAGGATGTTTAAACATCAACAAAGCGAATGCCGATCGGACAGAAACCATGAAAGTCTACCATAGATCGGAACACTGATAAATGCTTGCGTACATACAAATCGAGACCACGCAGTGTGGACAAGAACATCCTACGCAAAAACAATATATATATATATATGTATATACTGTATATATATATATATATATATATATATATATATATATATATATATATATATATATATATATATATATATACATATATATATATATATATATATACATATATATATATATATATATATATATATATATATATATATATATATATATATATATATATATATATATGTATATATCGCATCGGAGGCGAAAATTATTTGTCTTTGTATTATATATAAAATACCAAACAGGTATTGTCTTTCCCTCACGGTCCCCCTGTGCTGTCTTTCCCTCGTGGTCCCCCTGTACTGTCTTTCCCTCGCGGTCCCCCTGTGCTGTCTTTCCCTCGCGGTCCCCCTGCACTGTCTTTCCCTCACGGTCCCCCTGTGCTGTCTTTCCCTCGTGGTCCCCCTGTGCTGTCTTTCCCTCGTGGTCCCCCTGTGCTGTCTTTCCGTCGCGGTCCCCCTGTACTGTCTTTCCCTCGTGGTCCCCCTGTGCTGTCTTTCCCTCGCGGTCCCCCTGTGCTGTCTTTCCCTCGTGGTCCCCCTGTGCTGTCTTTCCGTCGCGGTCCCCCTGTACTGTCTTTCCCTCATGGTCCACCTGTGCTGTCTTTCCATCGTGGTCCCCCTGTGCTGTCTTTCCCTCACGGTTGTCAGCTCTTTCACGAGCCTCGATTCAGTATACAAAAAAAAAAAAAAAAAAAAAAAAGGAGTAACCGAGAAAGGTATTTTTTTTAATGTTGATTGAGGGAAGAAGAAAAGTGGAATTGTGCGGCCATGAAATCTCTGGGGGTGTTTTAACCGCAGTGCTAAAACAATGACAGAAAGTCATAAATAATTGTCCGTAAAAAAAACAACTTCCGTTAAAAAAAAACAATGTGGGAAAAAAATTAAACCACGGATGCAGAGAAAACCGCAAACCAAAAGAGCTGCTGAATGTGCTGAAATACATGACTAGCATCAGGAACCATTGCAAAGTCAAGAAACAATGTTTGTCTTTAATCCTTGACATTTGTTCCCTTGTCTCTGTTTTCTGCCAGGGTATGGCTCATTTTATTCCTTGAGTGACGTCATCATCTCCTGCGTGTGTCACAAGCACGATGGACCTTTGCACGTGTCTGATCTCTCCTGCACTTCCCCTTACACGATGATGGCATGTCCGGTGTACCATGTTCCATATACGAATGCGCGTCCGAGCACAAAGGAACGCCACGGCCAAAGCAGTTCACGCGCCACCAAAAACAATTCCACGTTCACCTGGGAAATGTTTACATTAAGGGCAAAACATCTGCAGGCAATTTCATGACTAGAGCGAGAGATTGATAAGATCTCCGAAAGATTATCACAGACCACTATGAAAAATAACAAGATGGAAATTTATGACCTGGCTGTCCACAACCAAGTCACCTAGTGGTACTATAACAATGAAGGAGTTTCTCGTTTAAAGAAGACCTCAAGGAGGCGTGGTCTGCTCAATATTGATCATGGCAATCAGCCAGAAATACATGTTCGCATATGATGCTCCCCTTGCCCCCAAGCCTCCCAACCCCCCAAGCTTCCAGAGTGAGCGAGCAAAAAATAGGCCAGAATCCAATGTTCTCGTAAACAATACAGCACTGCAGTGCAACTTATCCAACAGGGGCTTTAGTGAGGAGCAACATCTGCTTTGTAAGCTTGCACAAAACCGGAAGGGTTTATGCATTTAATTTCCAAATTACCAGGCACAGTAGTGTAATGGTTAGAATGTCATTGCTGATTTTTGGGAGGTTAGTGGTTCAAACCCTGGCTGAGTCATACCAAATTGTCTATGCTGCTTCGTTCAAATATTTTTTATGTGGTATTTGCTGCTTCGTTGCTTGACCCGAAACATTAAAAACTAGAACGGCACTCAGTAGAGAGCATACCTCCGCCAGGTGAACAGTTTACTTTTTGTATCCCAGAGTAGACCAGAAAATCACAATACAGAATCACATTTAATCAAAATCATCCGTCCACAACTTTTTCAGATATCCTGCTTTGTATCGTTTTTGGCCCTATCTCCCAATGGTGAAGAATCACTTAAATTTTTTGACTAGGCGGATCCGGATCTTCACCAAAATTGAATCCATTCTTCCTAGTCACACATATAACCTGTCCACAAAGTTTCGTCCAAATCCGTCCACAACTTTTTTGAGATATCCTGCTATGTATAGATTTTGGCCCAATCTCCCAATGGTGAAGAATCACTTTAAAAATTCTAGTAGCCGGATCCGAATCCGGATCTTCACCAAAATCTAATCATTTCGTCCTCGTCACAAACGCTACATCTCTGCCAAATGCTGTCCGAATCCGTCCACAACTTTTTGAGATATTTTGTTCACAAACGTACAGACACAGACAAAGAGACAGACAGGGGGGAAAACATAACCTCCATCCGTCTTTGGTGGCGGAGGTAAAATAGGGCATGGACAAACAATGCTGGGAAGGCAATGGCAAACAACCTATTATAACCCTTTCCGAGAAACTGCTTCGGGAACGCCAACACTCGGTGGAGTACTTCAAAAGTACTGTGGAGTACTCTGTGTACTTCAAAAAAAAAATAACCATGCAATACCATGGCAATGCACAATTTAACGATAATACCTGTCGAGTAGTCCACCATTTGTTTCCTTAACTCCTGTATCAGTCATTGTGTCAGGCCGATGAAGCCTCAAGGTTGAAACACGTCAAAAAGTCCAGCCCAACAGGCTGATAAACATCCGACATCCAATCACTGACAAAATGAAACAAACGAGTCCAAAACAAGTGGAATGTACAAATGGAAATCAAATTATGAAAAAAGCAAATAAATTACAGGGGAAAAACAGGATAAGGGGGAAAAAACGGTGCCCGCAGCCAATGATGCGACGACCCCACAGCCAATGATGCGACGACCCCACAGCCAATGATGCGACGACCCCACAGCCTTGTGCTGGATACAAACGAAGAAGTGGATAATGGAAGTTAGCATATTTAACATTGTTCAGGCCTACACGTACAGCACAAATAGCATTCCATTTAATTACTTTTATTCTTACTACAATGTCTTTGCCTCACGTGATGGATATTGCCCACATCCTACGTGTCAGGTAAGGGCATTAGGAGACCCAATATGTGGGTCATGAACCAGGTCATCGTGTCACACGAATAAATGCAAAAATATAAAAGGTGAGTTCAAATACTTTTAAAAATATGAAGATCCTTATGTTACAGCTGTGCTCTGACTGGTGCCACTTTCTCACTCTTTCTAATTATTCCTTCATACGTTTGCGATTTTTACCTGTGACCTGTTGCATGTCTACAAGAGCTTTGCGTTGTTTGTTGTTGTTATGGAGTTGGGGTTCTTGTTGGGGCGATTTTTGAAATGTGCAACCATTGGTCGGACAGCTGCCGGACCACATCAATATCTGTTGCTTGATTCCATTCACCATAGCACCGAGACAAAAAATATGTGGCCGCCATCTTGTTTCCTGGTGGGCCGAACACAGGCCTGAAGGCCTCTTATGATGATAAACTTTTAATGGTTTTTATGAACAAAAGATTTATTACCATAAGAGACACGCGACAAAACCTAGGTAACAGATATAAAAGAAATCCCCTGTTCGGAATCACAATTAATCTTAATTATTCTCTCTAATGTTATTCATTCAATTGGGAACACGGGACAGACACAGCTCCATCTAATGCTATTCATTCAAATGTGAACACGGGAAAGACACGGCTCCATCTAATGCTATTCATTCAAATGTGAACACGGGAAAGACACGGCTCTATCTAATGTGATTCATTCACATGGGAACACGGGACAGACACGGCTCGATCTAATCGTATTCGCTCACATAGGAACATGGGACTGACATGAGATGCTGCTCTATCGTATCTTATTCATTCAAAAGAGAACATTGGACAGACACGGCTCTATCTAATGTTATTCATTCACATGAGAACACGGGACAGACACGGCTCTATCTAATGTTATTCATTCACATGAGAACACGGGACAGACACGGCTCCATCTAATGTTATTCATTCAAATGGGAACATGGGACAGACACATCTCCATCTAATGTTATTCATTCAAATGGAAACACGGGACATACACGGCTCTATCTAATGTTATTCATTCAAATGGGAACACGGGACAGACATGGCTCTATCTAATGTTATTCATTCAAATGGGAACACGGGACAGACACGGCTATAACTAATGTTATTCATTCAAATGGGAACACCGGACACACACGACTCTATCTAATGTTATTCATTCACATGGGAACACCGGACAGACACGACTCTATCTAATGTTATTCATTCAAATGGAAACACGGGACAGACACAGCTCCATCTAATGTTGTTCATTCACATGGGAACACGGGACAGACACGGCTCGATCTAATCGTATTCGCTCACATAGGAACATGGGACTGACATGAGACACGGCTCTAACTAATGTTATACATTCAAATGGAAACACGGGACAGACACGGCTCCATCTAATGTTATTCATTCAAATGGGAATACAGGACAGATACAGCTCCATCTAATGTTATTCATTCAAATGGGAACACGGGACAGACACGGCTATAACTAATGTTATTCATTCAAATGGGAACACCGGACACACACGACTCTATCTAATGTTATTCATTCAAATGGAAACACGGGACAGACACAGCTCCATCTAATGTTGTTCATTCACATGGGAACACGGGACAGACACGGCTCGATCTAATCGTATTCGCTCACATAGGAACATGGGACTGACATGAGACACGGCTCTAACTAATGTTATTCATTCACATGGGAACACGGGACAGACACGACTCTATCTAATGTTATTCATTCACATGGGAACACCGGACAGACACGACTCTATCTAATGTTATTCATTCAAATGGGAACATGGGACAGACATGGCTCTATCTAATGTTATTCATTCACATGGGAACACGGGGCAGACACGACTCCATCTAATGTTATTCATTCAAATGGGAACACGAGACAGACACGGCTCTATCTAATGTTATTCATTCAAATGGGAACATGGGACAGACATGGCTCTATCTAATGTTATTCATTCACATGGGAACACGGGACAGACATGGCTCCATCTAATGGTATTCATTCATATGGGAACAGGGGACAGACACTGCTGTATCTAATCTTATTCATTCACATGGGGACACGGGACAGAGATGGCGCTATCTCATCGTATTCACTCATATGGGAACATGGGACCGACATGAGATGCTGCTGTATCGAATCTTATTCATTCACATGGGAACATGGGACAGACATGAGACACAGCACTATCTAATCCTATTCATTCACATGGGAACACTGGAAAGACATGAGACGTGGTTCTATCTAATCTTATTCATTCACATGGGAACATGGGACAGACATGAGACACGGTTCCATCTAATCTTATTCTTTCACATGGGAACACGGGACAGATATAATAATAATAATAATAATAATGCATTTATTTTATATAGCGCTTTTCAGGAAGCCCAAAGACGCTTTGACAGAGTGCAAAACATAATGCATAGCAAAACATAAAAACAATTGCAAAAAAAAAAGAATCAATAGGGAAATATTCAAAGCACAAAGGAGGGAGATGGAGAGGAGATAGTCAGGGGTTAGATGCTGTGGGTTAAATGTTGAATGCAGTGTTGAACAGGTGGGTCTTGAGTGATGTTTTGAATGTGGTGAGTGAGGAGGAGTCTCTGATGGTGTGAGGTAGCGAGTTCCAGAGGGTGGGAGCAGCGATGGAGAAGGCCCTGTCCCCCCAGGATCTAAATTTGGTCCGGATGGGGGGGGGGGTCAGGAGGTTGGTACCAGCAGAGCGGAGGTTGCGGGTGGGAGTGTGTCTGGAGAGGAGGTCAGCCAGGTAGGATGGGGCCAGGTTATGGAGGGCTTTGTAGGTCAAGAGGAGGATTTTGTACTGGATTCTCTGGGAGATGGGGAGCCAGTGAAGCTTGTAAAGGACGGGGGTGATGTGGTCACGGGTCCGGGAATGGGTGAGTAGACGGGCAGCGGAGTTCTGAATGTATTGGAGTTTATTGGTGATTGTTGAGGGTGAACCATAGAGGAGGCTATTGCAGTAGTCCAGACGGGAAGTGATGAAGGCGTGGATGAGGGTTTCTGCAGCCACGGAGGAGAGGGATGGACGGAGACGGGCGATGTTTTTCAGGTGAAAGAAGGCTGTCTTTGTGATCTGTTTAGTGTATTTGTCGAAGGAGAGGGTTTGGTCAAAGATGATGCCAAGATTCCGGATGTGAGGGGAGGTGGATACTGGGAAACCGTCGATGTTGAGGGCAAAGTTATGGGTGGACTTGGTGAGCGTTTTTGGGCCAATGATGATTATTTCAGATTTATCACAGTTAAGTTTGAGGAAGTTGATTTGAAGCCAGGATTTTATTTCAGTGATGCAGTTTGTCAGGATAGAGTGGGTGGCGGTGGAGATGGACTTGGTGGAGATGAAAAGCTCTGTCTAATAGTATTCTGTCTAATAGTATGGCTCTGTCTAATATGGCTCTGTCTAATAGTATTCACTCATATGGGAACATGGGACCGACATGAGATGCTGCTCTATCGAATCTTCTTCATTCACATGGGAACATGGGACAGACATGAGACAAAGCACTATCTAATATTCTAATCCTATTCATTCACATGGGAACATGGGACCGACATGAGACGTGGTTCTATCTCGTCTTTTTCATTCACATGTGAACAAAGGACAGAGAGGCTCTATCTAATGTTATTCATTCACATGGGAACACTGTCAGACTCATAATGTATATTGAATCAAACCATGAAAGACCCTCGGAGATTAATTGTCCCATACTGTTACGGTTCGGGGAACCGTCTCCCATACCCCCCAGACAACGCACAACAACGCACGAAGGTTCCCGAGTTCAGTTATCTCCTCACAATTGGTATTCAGATAGGCCTCCCCTTTTGTGAAGCAGCAGGATGGGGGAAATGCGTATATGAGGGCATATTGAAGTCTTCTTCTTCCTCCCTCCATTATCTTCTTCCTCCTCAACCTCTCCCCTCGTTTATAGCTCGACATTCACAGCCATATACGTTGGTAACCATTGCGCATTTTAGACACAAGTGAGGTACCCGTGCTACGCACGGGTGGGAGGCCAGAAGCAAGCAGGCAATGCAGATACGGCGAATGCTAAAGCATGAAACCAATGAATTCCACATTCCTGTAGCACCCTCAGTCACACGTCAGACATGGACAGCAAGTTCGTGAAGGACTTCCATGAAAAACGTACCCGTTCGCAAACAAACGGATACGTTCACATACAGAAACATCGATCGTGGGTCGTCCGTGGCGAATCTGCATATGGCGATCCGCGAAGTTCACGTTCAGAAAGTAGAAACCATCACGGCATGTCGTCATTTACTTGAACTCGATATCTCTTTTTTCATTCCAAACAACATAACTCCAATTAATCACAAAATAAACTTTTAACAACATTGTTCATGTTTCCTTCATTGTAAAAACTACCAAGTCAACAGTTAAAAGGATTTTGAGCCGATAGGTGTTACGGCCTTGGCAAGATCGATGGAGACAGCGATCTGTTAGCGTATACACTGCCCAAATAGCTATGTGGAATTCTCTCATGTAGAGATTAAACTCACGTCGTTTGAACTTTGGCTGAGGTCGTTATTTACTTTTAATGATGTTTGTATATGAATCAAAAATAAGATAATTGGTTTTGGGTCGTCCTTTCCACATATCTCGTGGGATTATGAGTTGGAGAGACGACCGTGATGGCGGGGAGGGGGTTGGCATTCTCTCAAGCAGGGATTCAACCCATGTCCTTATAAAAGGTCTTTGTCCAAGGTCACCGAGTCCGATCGGTGCAGCTGTGCAGCGATCGGTGCAGCCGTTTGTGCGGCACCCGGGAAAATAACGTTATGCGGGAGTCCAAACCTGAAAATGCTGGAGGCCAAAGCTGAAATTTGAAAAACTAAATAGCCTATTTTACTCCAAGGAGTCCCAGGATTACCCACCCAAAATATCGTTGCGATCGGCTCAGCCGTTTTTGCGGTACCTTCGAACGGACGGACGGACATTTGGTGAATTATAGTAAGATAGTATTTAATCAGGCTTCTGCTCTTTCCAGACAAAGTTAGACAAAGCGCTTCAATTTGGTTTATTTCTCTCTCCAGACACATTTGAGACATTAGCGGCCCTTAAAGTAAACACGTGCAGTCCATGCTTTATCCTCAATTCACCCTCATAACCAATGTTTTCTCTCCATCCCGACACATTTATTAAACACAGACACCGCATTTATTTAAACATGAACACCGTTCGTTGAAAGAATCACGGCCTTTCGACCTTAACTCGCCTTGGCCGGAAACCCGAGAATCAGTGACACAATGAAGAAGAATAGAAGATACCCTCGATGAGGCGCGAGTGATTGACAGGGGAGCGGGGCGGGGCGTCAGGAAGCGCACCAATCCGAGCGCTCTGTGCGGTACCAAACTCCTCCCCGCTTAAGTGAGCGCTTGTAATATTGCTTTTTTCTGACAATTCTAAAGCACTGTTCGTCTGTTCCTCGCTCCTGACCCGAGCTAGAGATCAGATGCGCATCGGCTGCTGCTCATTTGAGGAGAAATCGCGTAGTGCTGAGGAGAAACCCATGTTGCCTGAGGGAAAGATCGTTGCCCTGAGGGAGCAACCCATGGGCATGAACCGTGGTGCGAGTGGTGGAAGGCCGTAGGAAGAATCGCTGCCGTCATCTGAGGGGAAAACCCACGTTGAACCGAGGGAGAGACCCGTGGGCGCGAACCGTCGTGCGAGTGGTGAAAGGCGGGGGGTAGGGAAACTACATTGCGCTGAGGGCAGGTCCGCAGCCCCGAGGGAGCGACCCGTGCTGTGCTGAGCGCGAAGCGTCGTGCAGGTGGTGAAAGACAGGCAGGCTGGGCAGAGATCTCTGGTGGAGGATGAGGTTGCACCGCATCACACCTACTGACCACTCCTCCCTCCTACCTGTATCAGGATCGGTACCCATCCGTCGACGGTGCCCAAGTAAGGCAAGGGCCGACCCAAAGCCCTGAACTCGTTCTCCCCCTCTTCTTTTATTCTTTCTCTCTACTTTTCCTCGGAGTGTGAATCTGCTGGACCCATGTTCCATGTATGTAATTAAGACGGGAAATGGGATAAGCATTAAGTGGGATTAAGCTTTTGGGGATTAATTGTGCTTGTAATTGCTTTTTTCTGACAATTGTAAAGGTGCTTGTTGTTTTTAATAATTGCTTGTAAATATTTCTTGTTATTTATTGTAAATATTTTATTGAAAATATTGTAAGTATTTTATAAATATTGTAAATAATGTAAAATATTTTATAAAACTACTTGTAAATATTTTATTTTAGTAAACAGTTGTTTCCAACCTGTCCGTTTCATTTATTTTCCTATTGACTTGGCTAAGGTGCAATAGTGATACCAGGGACGTTCTTCACCAACCAATTGGCCCCACAACATCAGCCGGTCCGTACTCAGCAGTTCGCTGGGCTGCACCTGATTAGATAAGGTGAGTACGAACCGGGGGCGTGATAAACTGTGTCAGAGGGAGGACCCTGTGAGATCTGGCTATCTGATTGGCGTTCGTGGTTGATTAGCAACCTACCGGATCATGGGGTTATTTTGGCGTTCGTGGTTGATTAGCAACCTACCGGATCATGGGGTTATTTTGGCGTTCATGGTTGATTAGCAACCTACCGGATCGTGGTGTTATCCGCAAACGGCCTCAGGACCGGTAGTTGGGAAGAGCCCAAGAAGTCCCCCTTGGTGAACCTCAAAACCCAGATCCGTAACCATACCTTCAACACAAAGATGAGGGTGTTGAGTGGACAGAGGAGGAGAATATTTTTTTTGTGGCACACATTGTGACCACAAAAGGTTTTATCTGGAAATACACCACAAATGCGGTGGTTCGATGCAAGTGTATATAAAAACGACTTTAAAAGAGGAAACTGATAAATATTGCTGAACTCTCCAACCATTATCCTTCCTCGAAGCTGTGGAAGTGCCTCGTCAAGTCCCTCTTTGGTGTATGACCCTCATCTCCCCTCAATCACGTCAAAGAACATCACCGCAAAGTCTGCTCAAGAAAAAGCCAAATATCTCAATCTGGCATTTACCTCCAAATCTCGTGTACCCAACCTATCCCATCCTGTCCCTAGCTCATCAACTCGTACCTACTGTCTACTGGACTGTCCTTCCAAACCAAGATGGTGGAGAAATTCTGTCAGGCCTCGACCATGCTTCGGGGATGGGCGCAGACGGAATCAGGACTCATGCTCTCAACTCTTGCTCTTCTGCTATTGCATCTCCTCTGTCTGCTCTCTTCAGCACGTGTTCTTTTGGCCACCTCCTACCTGTCTGTAAGTCGGCCAGCATCACTTCATTCATAAGGGTGCAAATATAGATGCTTTCAAAAACAGACCAGTCGGTTTACTTCCAATTATAAACAAAGTCGTGGAATCCAGCATCGCTGGTGACAAAGTCTTTCTTATTTTCAAACAGCCTGGTCTCTGACCATCTGTTTGGACTCTGACCCAGTCACTTGACTGGGAACACTGTCAGACTCATATAATGTATATAGAATCAAACCATGAAAGACCCTCAGAGGTACCATACTGTTACGGTTCTGGGAACTCTAATTCTGGGAATCACGAAATCACATTCTGGGAATTCCGTTACGGTTCTGGGAATCAGTCCTCTCTGAGTAATGATTGGAGGCTCTAATTCTCAAACAAAGGGTCAGTACCGTTTCCATGAACATACCTCACATGTTCTACGTGTACACCTTGCCATCCTGCTATGCTTGCCATGCTACAAGGCCACCTTGATTCCTGGACTTCTGAACTTCCTCCACTCATACACTTTGGACATTGCAATAAATGGAGCCCTCTCCCCTCTTCTCCCAGTTGATGTTGGAGGGCCCCAATATAGTAGCTTGGGCCCAGTCTTGTTCCTCATCGACTGAAATGACCTGTCTGATGCTCTGGAAAATCCTCTCTTCCTTTTTGCAGAGGACTCCAGGTAGTGTCATATAGTACGCCATCCCTCTTGCTAGGCAGACAGCAGCTGTGTCACTCTCTGCTGATCTGGAATTGATTACATGCTGATATGGCAAATGGAACATTTATTTGAATCCTAGCAAATCTTAGTTTCACTCTGTCACTCCGGAAAGATCGTCAAACAAATCCATCATTATATTTCCATGCTCAGCCAATGGAAGAGGTGCAGTCTTTTCAACTTCTAGGCCTCAATATCAGCCATGACCTTCCCTGGGCTGATCACGATGCAAAGCTTACCTCCAAAGTTGTGGAAGTGCCTCATCAAGTCCTTTGGTGTATGCCCCCCACCCCCTCAATCACCCAAAGAACTTCACCACAGGCTGGGCGTCCTCCATCTTTCCAAGTCTTTCCTTCAAAAAGTCACACTACTCACAGTCTACGAGGCCTTTGTTTTTATCTCAATGGAGCATAAAGCATTCCCATATGGACTAGTGTCCAGAATCACATCTGTCTCTCCTGAATTCTGTAGAATCTAAAGCTCTCAACGTTGTTGGAATCCCGCAATGAGGGTGAAGCACAAGGCCTGTTGCTTTCTCTACCCTCCAACCCTCCCCAGAAACTCAAGGATACACGTGTTCTTCCGGTAACACCCTCCTCGTTAAACTACCAAAATGCAGGCTCGATGCACATCTCAACTCTTTTCTTCCTCTTTCCTTGTTGTGGAAACACATTCCTGAGGCTTTTCAATCCCACTCTTCTCTCCAGAACTTCAAGCAGTTGATGCACGTGTTGGAACCCATCTGTGGATCGGTCCCATCGGCCGATGGGTCTGACCCATCTGTGGATGCACGAGAAATGACAATGCAGACCCATCAGCCGATGGGTCTGCGCCATCTGCGGATGTGTTGTTCACCTTGAAGGAATGTGTTGACAGAATGGTGCTCTTCAATCAGGTACACAGTCATTGGAATTACATGTGGTAGGAATTTAACAGAGATGATTTTTAACACAAACAATACAATACGTTAAACAGAATTTACGGATACAATACGGATACAATTACGGATACAATTACGGATACAATTTACGGAATACGGATACAATACGTTAAACAGAATTTAACAGAGATGAATTATGATGCATACACATTCCTTCAAGGTGAACAACACATCCGCAGATGGCGCAGACCCATCGGCCGATGGGACCGATCCACAGATGGGTTCCAACACACGACCTCCTCATGTCATCCCCCTGCGATCCTACCTGCGATCCCATCCACCCCATTATCCCTAGCTAATGAATCCCTCTTACTCACAGGTCACTGTTTGCTCCCATCCTCTCTTCTCTCTCTTCGCTCTTCCTGTTTATACATTCCCTTGCTTATTGTATCCAACTGTTGCCCACTGTCGGTATGTTTCCTTTTGACCCTCTGTAACCTCGCTTTTCTGTGAGACTCGATCTCGTGACGATTCTTTTAAGATGATGAGATAAATTATGGAGTAAAATGTCAGCCAAATTGAGGCCTGCAATTATGATTCTTAGTGAGTCAAAGTTGTTGATCGGTTTTTGATTTGTACCCAGCAGCCCAAAGAGTCTGGAGAGGCCTGTTCGAGGGGGCCGGAGGAGATTATATTTGGGACGTGAAGGACTGCTAGTAGGCTGAAGAGACAGGCAACGGGAGGGGGGTGCACACGGAGATGAGATCGGATGAGTTGACTCGACACTCTGCAAGTTCAATTCAATGTGTGGAGCAAAAAAAAACACCAAAATAAATAAAACAGGAAGGAAAGAGGGAAATGAGGCAGAAGGAAGGAGACTGTCCTGGATGTAGTAACCATCTGGCTGGGGATCAGTTAGGGTATGGATTGAGCACGTGTATGTTTAACGTAAAGCAAGCGCTGCTACAGAGATACCACCAAAACCAACGAGAAGACTCTCGGTGTTACCATGGAAAGCAATCGGCTCCCAGGGCCAAACATGGTGGGGACTCATCATGCCAAGCCACATCCCTGGCAGTCACCCGACATCGACGGTCGGATTGTGGCATGCCAATCGGGTCTGCCAGGTTCAGGTCCGACGGCTCCTTCCGAGCAGCTCGGGAAAGCCACCATCTGGGAAGTAGAGCGAGTGAACCAGGGCGGATATGAAATAATGATCGTAAACACCGATGGAAATTCATCCTCCATTGTTTTGGATGGTTCTTTTTGTAGCGAAATTACAAATGTTATACTCGCTTGTTGAACGGCTTAACAAACATCCTGTCCTTCATCTGCAAGCAATCAAACACAGGCCTGCCTCTTCCTCTCGATGTCCCACAACCGAATCAAAACCACATGAGGCTCGGTGCCTTATGGAAAAAAGATGCTTCCACATCCGAAACAACAAAATGTTAAATTTACCCTTTCCGAACAGCTCGGAGTCCCGAGCCGAGCGCTCACCGCAAGCAGAGCTGTAACCAAAATGTTAGGACGTTGTTGTAAACCTTACCCACGAGAATGTTTACAAACTTCCGAGCCGAACGTGCGCAACACTTGCTAAACAAGACGTCCGTCGCAAAGCCGGGGTGCCATTCCCAAACGCACAGACGCACTCGACCTCCCGACTGCTTCGAGAGAAACTTTCGGCAAGGGAATCTGAGCGGGATCTCCATTTGTCGTGGAAAGTTTTGTGCAATTCCCAACAATGCATAGAGGCGATCCAAACGAGGAAACGTGAGGGAAAACAAGCCAGCAACGATGGCACTCATCCCACTCGTACCCACAGTGCATTGCGACCTTGCACGGCATCTCCGACAACAATAAATACGAGAGCGAAACATGCGGCACGTTGTGCACTGGATATTCGTTTCGTGATTAATGAGTAGGGCTGGTGGGGGTATGACGTATTATTTACAAAAACAAGGAATAATAAATGTGCTTACTCTTTTTTAAACATCTTTTTGTTTGAAGCATCAGCTAACCTATGGGTTGGTTTCCATGGGGATGGGGGGATAACCCCACAGGCAGGCAGCCCGTGGGGGGAGGGGGCAGGGTTTCTCCATAATCTCCCCACTGACTGCAAAGAGAAAAATGACGTCACAAGATGGCATCCAATTGGAGGCAAGGAGGAATAAACAATGCAGGTTGGCTTCCCATGGGGAGGAGGGGGGGGGGCAGGGATAAACCCTGTTGGTTGGCATCCCATGGAAGTGGGTGGGGGTTTTCTCCTTAATTTCCCCACTGATAGTAGAGAGAAATGTGACGTCACAATATGGCATCCCATGGGGAGGGGAGGGATAAACCTGCGGGCTGGCATCCCATGGGGAGGGGGGGGGGGGGAGGAGGAGGGATAAACCTGCGGGCTGGCATCCCATAGGTGGGGGAGGGTGGATTTCTCCTTCATTTCCCCACTGGATGCAGAGAGAAGCGTGATATCATGACATGATATCCAATGGGGGTATGGGGGGGGGGGGGGAGATGTCTCCTTTATTGTCCTGGCTGCAGAGAGAACGGTGACGTTGCAATCTGGTATCGCCAGTACCCAGAATGCTCCAGGAAGTTACATCACTTACCCCAAGGTCACCAGCTGTTTTTGTCTGATGTTTTTTTGAGGCCAAGTCCAGTGTTGTCTAACCTCCCAGGCTCCATGCGAGTGCACGATTTGCCTCTGACAGCTCTTCCATGAGCCTTATATCCTGTAAAATAGAAAAAACATATAATTGAAACATCGGTTAACATTTCTACAAATACTACACGTACTGCACATACTGCACATACTGCACTTACTGCACTCCACTGGAGGAGGTGGTGGTTTGTGTGCATCCTGTGGATGACTGGCTGCATCATTTTCTGGGGGTGCTGCTGATGCAATGCCCCCCATTACCAGTCATCTGGTACTCATTTTTCTGACCTCCGAAGGATGACAGGCTGAGTCAACCCACCTGTTGTTAATTCAACGGCACGACACGACAGGGGCTCAAAGTTAGGACCCTAAGATCTCAACCCGGCCACCTTTACCATTAATAGACTCAACTGTCTGTTAGAGATTCGCTTGTGATGTCCTTTCTGCTTCTACCATTAATAAGGGAGGAATACTAATGTGAATTGCCTCGATTGTCAATGTTCCACCAATCGCATTGATTGTGTCCCCAACACCAACAACCTAAAAAGTTCCGCACGTACACAATGCCGGGCTAACTTATAATGGATTTCTTAAAATGCAAATGTCTCCAGAAAGGAGGAAATTCCTGGGACATTTTTATCCTGCTGATGTGGGTGTGAACCTTTGCAAACCCATGTGACCATCTCAATATGTCCCCATGTAGGTGGTCTCCAAGATTGTGGCATGTGGACATCTCTTCCAATAGTTCTTCAATTCTCGTTACCAATATTTTTGGGACTAACAATTGTATTTCCAAATCTAAGAAATGGTATTTCCATCTTCCCACAAGCCTCTCTCAATGTGTACAGCATGGTGTATTTTCTTTTAATAAGAACAACTCCAAAGCTCTCACTACAATGCACATACTGCACTCAGTCCGAGATATATCCGCAAACACAGGAAACACCATCTCAGGTAACGGCAGAAGCCCAGTAATCCAGTATGTGTGGGAACCCATTCTTCCACCGCCCTCACCCCTCCACCTCCAGCAGCCCTTTCTCTCTTTCCTCACTACTCACACGCGAAAGTTATCCGGCAAGTGCTGAAGAACGACCTAACACAATGTGCTTCCAACATGGCGTTGACAAAACCTGCCAACAGATGGACAGGGTAGGTTTGTCCGACTGGGGGCATCGGAAGGTGTAAGCCTGGCATTCGGACAGATTTAGGGGGGGACGCGGACAAACTTGGAGTTTCTGAAGGACCATCTGCAAGCAGATGTCAGGCGAAGCTTCGAAACACCTCTCGGGTGAGTTCTTGAGAAACATGGAGAACAGAAAAGACACAGAGGATTTGGGATACATATACCTACAGCAAATCCATGACATACACAAAACACAGTTAACTTGCACATATCTACTGTATTGATAACAAAATTAGCGATAGATCTGTTTCAAAAACTACCAAATGCTTTTCTATCATCGAGACGACTCGAGCACAGGATTTCCTTCCTACGTCAAGTTGGTCCTCGTTTGTAAAACTCTCGGCCATTTATTTGGGGGCACAGCAGCCGATCGACAAAAGCGAAATGGATGAAACCCATGGGTGTGGCCAAAATATTTTAGGGCATCCAGGACCAATTTAGGATCAAACAGATAGCAGAGGGAATGGCTTTCCTGTTCGCACAGCTGTGCAAACACACAAGGGGACATTGGGGCAAACCTCGCTAGAAACTCAACCTCAGCAGTAGGCCAGAGTATGATCCATACAATGTCATCCTGTCCCAGTGTCATACAGGACTTGTGAGTATTTACCGAGGATGCTCAGCTGGGCACGTGGATGCAGTAAATGTCAAACATCTATCTCAACAAGATAAAATACCTGACAGGTGCTTTAGTAATTGCATGGTAACCAATTTTTTTTTTTATGGCTATAGGTAAATACTGTGTAGCACTTTTTATGACTTCACATGATAATTACAGTGAATGACCAGTTAACTTATTATGCTTTAATAAATACATCAGGGGTGTTAATTATGGATAGATTTTGAGGGCAATGCCGATTGTGCAGGTATCATTTTGGGTCCGATAGCAAATTGCGAGCATAAGCCACAAGTGGCCTAGCTGGCATCACTGATAGATCACATTGAGCTGCCAGGTTATCCCTTCCCTGAAACCCATTGGTGAACCAGCAGGGTTTTTAACTGATAATCCGATCAAACACAGCATGAGGATTTACCTTAGACCAGCTCACTTTAACAGAAGCTTAGAATCACAGTCTTTAATACCACTGCCCTCAGTTGGATTCGAAACTACCAGCAATACCCACTCCCTCAGGCAGGGATCAGTCGTTAAACCACTTGCACTATTTCACATGCACAGAAAAAACAAGACCGATAGTCTAACATAACAACGGCATACCCGTGCTGGGATCTCCTGAGTGGAGGAACTGCTGTCCCCCTGTCATGTGACCAGATCCTCAGCACTGATCGGTGGACGTTTGTGAGGGACATACATACATACGTACACCGGAAGGACAGACAAACCCTGTTCCAGACGGCATTGCCATACGGGCTACATCGTAAAAATATGCCTGCCGAACCACGTGACCGATGACATCATCAATGTTTTTTTCTTGACCAATTTATCCCTAGATCACGCTCAAGAAATTTCATACTGATTGGATCAAGCATTGTACTTATCGATTTATGACGTCATAATGAAGGCACCTATGACATCATCATTATGTTATTCCCCATGGGGAGTACTTTACAATGAGCCACCTTTCAATTTTTCCATGGAGCAGTTTTGGAGATGTTTCTAGGTTTTCCATGATGGCGCCGTACCACGTGACCTATGACGTCATAATTATCATTGAAGAAATTATACAGGAGGAGGCGCTCCTCGGGTGAAAATTTTGTCAATCGGACAAACGGTTGCAGAGAAAACGAATTTTAAAGGGGATAAGCCTGCAAAGTGCCGGCAGAAGGGGCATACATACTGTTATGTTTGTGGGAGTAGTGATATGTAGCCAGGTAGATTTGTGTAGGTATCATGCTCCGACTGTCGTGAAGAAGAAGAACCACCCCATGTAATAAGTAGAGGACCTGTTTAGCCCGAATGTCGGATTAAGTTGTATATTTGTCCCCATTACGAGGAATGGGGCATGCTAACTAGTATAGGGATTATGTTAATTTCCCTGTTTGTCAAACCTCAGTAATTTATCCTTTATCTCTTTTGGCACCGCACCATAGACATTAGGAATCCATCGCCATTAGTACACTAATTAATTATTACCAACAATAAAAACCACCGGAAGTCCAGAAGGAAGCTTTGTCACCCATTGTACCAACCTGGTGAGGAAAAATCGAACAGGACAGGCGACTCCGTCAGGCCACCCCGGAGGGCCACGACGGGTCGGGGTTGGTGGGGGTAGGGGAGGTTGATGGGCAGACAGTGATTGGTTAGCGTGGGGAAGCACGATTGGACAGTGATTGGTTGAGGAGGAGAGCTCTCGGCCAATGGTGAAGGTCTGATGCGAGAAGAACATTCTAGAGGTCGAGAGGCGACGGACTGTTTGGGCAGGGTAAAGAGATGACGTCAGAGGGGGGATGATAAAAGATCGATCGGCAACATTCTCGGGGTCTTCTTCTTCTCTTGCCATCCTTGGTCCCCTGTTTCCTTCCTTCGTCCTCTGGCGTTTGTCCTTCGTCCTTACTTCTTCTGCTTCTGGGGCGGGTGTATTGATTCTGGACACGCCAGCAAAGAGGCGCTAGTGGCGGGGTTGAGGAAGAGGTCGCAGTTTGTGGACTCAGCTAAGGCCGTGCCGGACGCACCGAGAAGCAGCGAGACTTTACGGCGAGCGGTCGGGGAGTTTTCAAGGCGGCCCTGTGGTCGAGTGGACTTCACGGCGAGCGATCGGGGAGTTTTCAAGGCGGCCCTGTGGTCGAGTGGACTTCACGGCGAGCGGTCGGGGAGGTTTCAAGGCGCGGGTCAGGGTCGGAGCCAGTCGGCGTGCGTTCACGCCAAGAACGGAGCTGAGTCCAGACGGCGCGCTCGGGGTCGACGAGTGCAAGCGAAAGACCCCAACCGATCAGCTAAGTCACACATAAAATCCTAACCCCTATTTATTTCGTGAGTTTATCCCCTGTGCGTGGGTGTGTCTGTAACAAGAGCGCTCCATTTAGAGGGATTAGTTCACCGCGTTTGCCTTGTTTGTTACCGGCCTGTCGTTTCAATAAAGCCGGCGATTATTTTTGTACATAAAATCCGGTTGGTTTGAGTTATTTTAGCAGTGTGAAGACGTCGGCGAGACCCGTCCAGGTAAGTCTGTACCCTTTTTCCTCCTCGCGTATAATCCGCCATATAGTTGGATTCAAAACGCCTCCATTAACGCTCGTTTGCCTTCCGTGGTTCTTTCAGTGTTAATTGAGGGAACCACAGGACAATACATACACTGGACGAACAGACAAATGCTGTTCCAGACAGCATTGCCCTACGAGCTACACCGTAAGCATCAGGATTGCATCCAAACAAGGTTCAGACATACACACATGAAGTGAAACACTTGAAGAAATGATTTCTTTATAACTCACAATTACCCCGCGCACGCCAAGCGAATGGCGGGGTTAAGCAATTGTTTCATGTCAATCCGTCTGTCTATAAACATCAGTTTATGATCGAGGAACACCTCATTTAAATTTAATGTTGTATGTATTATGAACAAAAATCGGAAGACAAATGTGTTGTTTAACAGTCTCCTTGTTTGTCCTGATCGCGCATGCGCAGTGAAGAGTGAGATTTTTTTTTTTTTACTGTGCTTGCCTGCCTGGCAGTCAAATAAAATTGGAAATCATTCCGAACAGGAAACTTCCTGTTTTTATTAAGGACGTCATAAAGGACACAAACAACAGGCACGAATAACTAATTTAACATGTTAAACAAGGGCATTGGTACACATCATTGTACTTTAACATAAATAACAAAGACCTTTCGAGACGATGTATAATTACATGCAGACGATAGAATTTAAAACTATGTTCACAGTAACATGAGCCAGTGGTTCAGATGGGAATGCCAACCAATACTCTTCACATCATTCACCAAATGGAATAGAGAAACTGCGTTATGACCTGGGATGAGCAGCGCTCGCTGCAGAGCAGGAGGCAGGAATTTGAGCAGGAGAGGGTACCAGCACCCAATGGCTTATCTATCTATAATTCCAGTAATCTCTGTCTGTCTGTCTGTACGTCTGTACGTTTGTCTGTGACCGCTGTTTCTCGACAACCACGGGTCCGATATACTTTTAACTTGCCAGGTATATTGCTGGGGACCCGAGGATGTGCCTTTTCAAGGTTTCATATTAATCGGACAATTACTTACCGAGCTATGTCCAAAAAACGATTCAACCAATCAGAGAGCAGCGAACGATCGCGTGTGCCGAACGTGGCGGGCACACTCTGCCTCGGATGGCACATTTGAGAGCGTATTCATTTATTTCACGTTTGCAAACTATGTTGGCGTTAAACTATGTTTTACAACTAATAAAAACGAATTTGCGATTCATTCGCTTTCCTGCGCGTTTGTGCACGCGATGGCGATTTCTTTACCAAACTCCGGAAGCCGTTCGCTTTGGACCAAACCATTGCATGTAAATAGAGGGGGGGGATTGTCACCACTCGCAAGCCGTTCGCTTTGGACCAAACCATTTCATGTAAATAGAGGGGGGGGGGGATATAATTTTAGATATAGATATAGTACGGGCATGCCCTAGTATTCTCAACTTTAACATCTACAAGTGAATAGTAGCACACAGGCTAGCCGGCTCAACGCCCCATCTGAAGGACTAAATTAAAAGTATGTCACCCGCCTTGGCTTGCAGCCTGCACAGGAAGTCTGGAGGAGCAACACTAGGCCAGTGCTCAACGTGCCTGTTAAGGTCGGATTAGCAGTAGAGGATACAGTGGCTCAAAGGTGCCCTTAATCCCTGGCACAGCGAGCCTTGAGCTGCCGAGCTAACTGCCTTTGAATCCGGATTGCATCCACATACATCTGCCAGCGAGGGGCCTACGACTGACCACGATTGCAGCACGAGCATGCTTCACAGACATCAACAGCGATAGTGAGGACTCGATCACCCACCCATCATACATCCTGAAAGAAAATTGAATCCATGCCAAAATAGCCACCAAAAGCAGGAACTTGCAGCAGGATCAAGATCGTCGATAGGAGTGACTTCCTTTAAATATTCTTCTTCTTAAGTCTGGCTCGAAGGCCAATTCGGATGACATTGATCATCAGCTTCCAGTCCTCTCGACTGTGTAGTTCCACAGCAAGCATTGCTGTGTGTAGTTCCTGCGTCTCCAGGCCAGTATCCTTCTTCAACATGTTATAGTTGAAAGCTGGTCTGCCTCGCTTCGGCCTTCCGCAATTAGGTGTACAGAGTATAAGATTGGAAACAGGTCCGTTTTTGAGGTGGTAGCAGCGCCAGCAATCCTGAGACATCCTCTAATTTTAACCGACAGCCTTGGAAGAGAACCACAGAGCTCTTTATTTGTCCTATGTTCGGACCAATGGACATTGAAAGCTGAACAAAGAAGTCGAGTGCAGATAGCATCCATAAGGCCCTTCTTGTGGGTCCATCAGGTTCTTCATACATGAGTTTATTATGACCAGTGGAGAAGAAACTCCAGAACAGCATGGTCAGTATAAGAATGTTTATTATGTTGAAAGTGATGGAGAAAAAAAGGCCATGGCGAGGAAACACAGAAATGGCAAAGTCTGACGGCAGGTGGTTGCATTGCGACGTGGTGTAGCGTGTAGTCCTTGTGATGTGCTGTAGCGTGTAGGCCTTGTGATGTGGTGTAGCGTGTAGTCCTTACGATGTGGTGTAGCGTGTAGTCCTTGTGATGTGGTGTAGCGTGTAGTCCTTGTGATGTGGTGTAGCGTGTAGTCCTTGTGATGTGGTGTAGCGTGTAGTCATTGTGATGTGGTGTAGCGTGTAGTCCTTGTGATGTGGTGTAGCGTGTAGTCCTTGTGATGTGGTGTAGCGTGTAGTCCTTGTGATGTGGTGTAGCGTGTAGTCCTTGTGATATGGTGTAGCGTGTAGTCTTTGTGATGTGGTGTAGCGTGTAGTCCTTGTGATGTGGTGTAGCGTGTAGTCCTTGTGATGTGGTGTAGCGTGTAGTCCTTGTGATGTGGTGTAGCGTGTAGTCCTTGTGATATGGTGTAGCGTGTAGGCCTTGTGATGTGGTGTAGCGTGTAGGCCTTGTGATGTGGTGTAGCGTGGCGGCCTTGTGATGTGGTGTGGCATGTAGGCCTTGTGATGTGGTGTGGCGTGGAGGCCTTGTGATGTGGTGTAGCGTGGAGGCCTTGTGATGTGGTGTAGCGTGGAGGCCTTGTGATGTGGTGTGGCATGTAGGCCTTGTGATGCGCTGAAGCGTGTAGGCCTTGTGATGTGCTGTGGCATGTAGGCCTTGTGATGCGCTGTAGCGTGTAAGCCTTGTGATGTGGTGTAGCGTGTAGGCCTTGTGATGTGGTATAGCGTGTAGTCTTTGTGATGTGGTGTAGCGTGTAGGCCTTGTGATATGGTGTGGCGTGTAGGACTTGTGATGTGGTGTGGCGTGGAGGCCTTGTGATGTGGTGTAACGTGGAGGCCTTGTGATGTGGTGTGGCTTGTAGGCCTTGTGATGTGGTGTGGCATGGAGGCCTTGTGATGTGGTGTAGCGTGTAGGCCTTGTGATGTGGTGTAGCGTGGAGGCCTTGTGATGTGGTGTGGCGTGTAGGCCTTGTGATGTGGTGTGGCGTGGAGGCCTTGTGATGTGGTGTAGCGTGGAGGCCTTGTGATGTGGTGTAGCGTGGAGGCCTTGTGATGTGGTGTGGCGTGTAGGCCTTGTGATGCGCTGAAGCATGTAGGCCTTGTGATGTGCTGTGGCATGTAGGCCTTGTGATGCGCTGTAGCGTGTAGGCCTTGTGATGTGCTGTGGCATGTAGGCCTTGTGATGTGGTGTGGCGTGTAGGCCTTGTGATGTGGTGTGGCGTGGAGGCCTTGTGATGTGGTGTAGCGTGGAGGCCTTGTGATGTGGTGTAGCGTGGAGGCCTTGTGATGTGGTGTGGCATGTAGACCTTGTGATGCGCTGAAGCGTGTAGGCCTTGTGATGTGCTGTGGCATGCAGGCCTTGTGATGCGCTGTAGCGTGTAGGCTTTGTGATGTGCTGTGGCATGTAGGCCTTGTGATACGCTGTGGCATGTAGGCCTTGTGATGTGGTGTGGCGTGTAGGCCTTGTGATGTGGTGTGGCCTGGAGGCCTTGTGATGTGGTGTTGCGTGGAGGCCTTGTGATGTGGTGTAGCGTGGAGGCCTTGTGATGTGGTGTGGCGTGTAGTCCTTGTGATGTGGTGTAGCGTGTAGGCCTTGCGATGTGGTGTAGCGTGTAGTCCTTGTGATGTGGTGTAGCGTGTAGTCCTTGTGATATGGTGTAGCGTGTAGTCCTTGTGATATGGTGTAGCGTGTAGGCCTTGTGATGTGGTGTAGCATGGAGGCCTTGTGATGTGGTGTGGCGTGTAGGCCTTGTGATGCGCTGAAGCGTGTAGGCCTTGTGATGTGCTGTGGCATGTAGGCCTTGTGATGCGCTGTAGCATGTAGGCCTTGTGATGTGGTATAGCGTGTAGTCCTTGTGATGTGGTGTAGCGTGTAGTCCTTGTGATGTGGTGTAGCGTGTAGTCCTTGTGATGTGGTGTAGTGTGTAGTCCTTGTGATGTGGTGTAGCGTGTAGTCCTTGTGATATGGTGTAGCGTGTAGTCTTTGTGATGTGGTGTAGCGTGTAGTCCTTGTGATGTGATGTAGCGTGTAGTCCTTGTGATGTGGTGTAGCGTGTAGTCCTTGTGATGTGGTGTAGCGTGTAGTCCTTGTGATATGGTGTAGCGTGTAGGCCTTGTGATGTGGTGTAGCGTGTAGGCCTTGTGATGTGGTGTAGCGTGGAGGCCTTGTGATGTGGTGTGGCATGTAGGCCTTGTGATGTGGTGTGGCGTGGAGGCCTTGTGATGTGGTGTAGCGTGGAGGCCTTGTGATGTGGTGTAGCGTGGAGGCCTTGTGATGTGGTGTGGCGTGTAGGCCTTGTGATGCGCTGAAGCGTGTAGGCCTTGTGATGTGCTGTGGCATGTAGGCCTTGTGATGCGCTGTAGCGTGTAAGCCTTGTGATGTGGTGTAGCGTGTAGGCCTTGTGATGTGGTATAGCGTGTAGTCTTTGTGATGTGGTGTAGCGTGTAGGCCTTGTGATATGGTGTGGCGTGTAGGACTTGTGATGTGGTGTGGCGTGGAGGCCTTGTGATGTGGTGTAGCGTGGAGGCCTTGTGATGTGGTGTGGCTTGTAGGCCTTGTGATGTGGTGTGGCATGGAGGCCTTGTGATGTGGTGTAGCGTGTAGGCCTTGTGATGTGGTGTAGCGTGGAGGCCTTGTGATGTGGTGTGGCGTGTAGGCCTTGTGATGTGGTGTGGCGTGGAGGCCTTGTGATGTGGTGTAGCGTGGAGGCCTTGTGATGTGGTGTAGCGTGGAGGCCTTGTGATGTGGTGTGGCGTGTAGGCCTTGTGATGCGCTGAAGCATGTAGGCCTTGTGATGTGCTGTGGCATGTAGGCCTTGTGATGCGCTGTAGCGTGTAGGCCTTGTGATGTGCTGTGGCATGTAGGCCTTGTGATGTGGTGTGGCGTGTAGGCCTTGTGATGTGGTGTGGCGTGGAGGCCTTGTGATGTGGTGTAGCGTGGAGGCCTTGTGATGTGGTGTAGCGTGGAGGCCTTGTGATGTGGTGTGGCATGTAGACCTTGTGATGCGCTGAAGCGTGTAGGCCTTGTGATGTGCTGTGGCATGCAGGCCTTGTGATGCGCTGTAGCGTGTAGGCTTTGTGATGTGCTGTGGCATGTAGGCCTTGTGATACGCTGTGGCATGTAGGCCTTGTGATGTGGTGTGGCGTGTAGGCCTTGTGATGTGGTGTGGCCTGGAGGCCTTGTGATGTGGTGTTGCGTGGAGGCCTTGTGATGTGGTGTAGTGTGGAGGCCTTGTGATGTGGTGTGGCGTGTAGTCCTTGTGATGTGGTGTAGCGTGTAGGCCTTGCGATGTGGTGTAGCGTGTAGTCCTTGTGATGTGGTGTAGCGTGTAGTCCTTGTGATATGGTGTAGCGTGTAGTCCTTGTGATATGGTGTAGCGTGTAGGCCTTGTGATGTGGTGTAGCATGGAGGCCTTGTGATGTGGTGTGGCGTGTAGGCCTTGTGATGCGCTGAAGCGTGTAGGCCTTGTGATGTGCTGTGGCATGTAGGCCTTGTGATGCGCTGTAGCATGTAGGCCTTGTGATGTGGTATAGCGTGTAGTCTTTGTGATGTGGTGTAGCGTGTAGGCCTTGTGATCTGGTGTGGCGTGTAGGACTTGTGATGCGCTGAAGCGTGTAGGCCTTGTGATGTGCTGTGGCATGTAGGCCTTGTGATGCGCTGTAGCGTGTAGGCCTTGTGATGTGGTATAGCGTGTAGTCTTTGTGATGTGGTGTAGCGTGTAGGCCTTGTGATATGGTGTGGCGTGTAGGACTTGTGATGTGGTGTGGCGTGGAGGCCTTGTGATGTGGTGTAGCATGGAGGCCTTGTGATGTGGTGTGGCGTGTAGGCCTTGTGATGTGGTGTGGCGTGGAGGCCTTGTGATGTGGTGTAGCGTGTAGGCCTTGTGATGTGGTGTAGCGTGGAGGCCTTGTGATGTGGTGTGGCATGTAGGCCTTGTGATGTGGTGTGGCGTGGAGGCCTTGTGATGTGGTGTAGCGTGGAGGCCTTGTGATGTGGTGTAGCATGGAGGCCTTGTGATGTGGTGTGACGTGTAGGCCTTGTGATGCGCTGAAGCGTGTAGGCCTTGTGATGTGCTGTGGCATGTAGGCCTTGTGATGCGCTGTAGCGTGTAGGCCTTGTGATGTGCTGTGGCATGTAGGCCTTGTGATGTGGTGTGGCGTGTAGGCCTTGTGATGTGGTGTGGCGTGGAGGCCTTGTGATGTGGTGTAGCGTGGAGGCCTTGTGATGCGCTGAAGCGTGTAGGCCTTGTGATGTGCTGTGGCATGTAGGCCTTGTGATGCGCTGTAGCATGTAGGCCTTGTGATGTGCTGTGGCATGTAGGCCTTGTGATGCGCTGTGGCATGTAGGCCTTGTGATGTGGTGTAGCGTGTAGTCCTTGTGATGCGCTGTATCGTGTAGTCCTTGCGATGTGGTGTAGCGTGTAGTCCTTGTGATGTGGTGTAGCGTGTAGTCCTTGTGATATGGTGTAGCGTGTAGTCCTTGTGATATGGTGTAGCGTGTAGGCCTTGTGATGTGGTGTAGCATGGAGGCCTTGTGATGTGGTGTGGCGTGTAGGCCTTGTGATGCGCTGAAGCGTGTAGGCCTTGTGATGTGCTGTGGCATGTAGGCCTTGTGATGCGCTGTAGCATGTAGGCCTTGTGATGTGGTATAGCGTGTAGTCCTTGTGATGTGGTGTAGCGTGTAGTCCTTGTGATGTGGTGTAGCGTGTAGTCCTTGTGATGTGGTGTAGTGTGTAGTCCTTGTGATGTGGTGTAGCGTGTAGTCCTTGTGATATGGTGTAGCGTGTAGTCTTTGTGATGTGGTGTAGCGTGTAGTCCTTGTGATGTGATGTAGCGTGTAGTCCTTGTGATGTGGTGTAGCGTGTAGTCCTTGTGATGTGGTGTAGCGTGTAGTCCTTGTGATATGGTGTAGCGTGTAGGCCTTGTGATGTGGTGTAGCGTGTAGGCCTTGTGATGTGGTGTAGCGTGGAGGCCTTGTGATGTGGTGTGGCATGTAGGCCTTGTGATGTGGTGTGGCGTGGAGGCCTTGTGATGTGGTGTAGCGTGGAGGCCTTGTGATGTGGTGTAGCGTGGAGGCCTTGTGATGTGGTGTGGCGTGTAGGCCTTGTGATGCGCTGAAGCGTGTAGGCCTTGTGATGTGCTGTGGCATGTAGGCCTTGTGATGCGCTGTAGCGTGTAAGCCTTGTGATGTGGTGTAGCGTGTAGGCCTTGTGATGTGGTATAGCGTGTAGTCTTTGTGATGTGGTGTAGCGTGTAGGCCTTGTGATATGGTGTGGCGTGTAGGACTTGTGATGTGGTGTGGCGTGGAGGCCTTGTGATGTGGTGTAGCGTGGAGGCCTTGTGATGTGGTGTGGCTTGTAGGCCTTGTGATGTGGTGTGGCATGGAGGCCTTGTGATGTGGTGTAGCGTGTAGGCCTTGTGATGTGGTGTAGCGTGGAGGCCTTGTGATGTGGTGTGGCGTGTAGGCCTTGTGATGTGGTGTGGCGTGGAGGCCTTGTGATGTGGTGTAGCGTGGAGGCCTTGTGATGTGGTGTAGCGTGGAGGCCTTGTGATGTGGTGTGGCGTGTAGGCCTTGTGATGCGCTGAAGCATGTAGGCCTTGTGATGTGCTGTGGCATGTAGGCCTTGTGATGCGCTGTAGCGTGTAGGCCTTGTGATGTGCTGTGGCATGTAGGCCTTGTGATGTGGTGTGGCGTGTAGGCCTTGTGATGTGGTGTGGCGTGGAGGCCTTGTGATGTGGTGTAGCGTGGAGGCCTTGTGATGTGGTGTAGCGTGGAGGCCTTGTGATGTGGTGTGGCATGTAGACCTTGTGATGCGCTGAAGCGTGTAGGCCTTGTGATGTGCTGTGGCATGCAGGCCTTGTGATGCGCTGTAGCGTGTAGGCTTTGTGATGTGCTGTGGCATGTAGGCCTTGTGATACGCTGTGGCATGTAGGCCTTGTGATGTGGTGTGGCGTGTAGGCCTTGTGATGTGGTGTGGCCTGGAGGCCTTGTGATGTGGTGTTGCGTGGAGGCCTTGTGATGTGGTGTAGTGTGGAGGCCTTGTGATGTGGTGTGGCGTGTAGTCCTTGTGATGTGGTGTAGCGTGTAGGCCTTGCGATGTGGTGTAGCGTGTAGTCCTTGTGATGTGGTGTAGCGTGTAGTCCTTGTGATATGGTGTAGCGTGTAGTCCTTGTGATATGGTGTAGCGTGTAGGCCTTGTGATGTGGTGTAGCATGGAGGCCTTGTGATGTGGTGTGGCGTGTAGGCCTTGTGATGCGCTGAAGCGTGTAGGCCTTGTGATGTGCTGTGGCATGTAGGCCTTGTGATGCGCTGTAGCATGTAGGCCTTGTGATGTGGTATAGCGTGTAGTCTTTGTGATGTGGTGTAGCGTGTAGGCCTTGTGATCTGGTGTGGCGTGTAGGACTTGTGATGCGCTGAAGCGTGTAGGCCTTGTGATGTGCTGTGGCATGTAGGCCTTGTGATGCGCTGTAGCGTGTAGGCCTTGTGATGTGGTATAGCGTGTAGTCTTTGTGATGTGGTGTAGCGTGTAGGCCTTGTGATATGGTGTGGCGTGTAGGACTTGTGATGTGGTGTGGCGTGGAGGCCTTGTGATGTGGTGTAGCATGGAGGCCTTGTGATGTGGTGTGGCGTGTAGGCCTTGTGATGTGGTGTGGCGTGGAGGCCTTGTGATGTGGTGTAGCGTGTAGGCCTTGTGATGTGGTGTAGCGTGGAGGCCTTGTGATGTGGTGTGGCATGTAGGCCTTGTGATGTGGTGTGGCGTGGAGGCCTTGTGATGTGGTGTAGCGTGGAGGCCTTGTGATGTGGTGTAGCATGGAGGCCTTGTGATGTGGTGTGACGTGTAGGCCTTGTGATGCGCTGAAGCGTGTAGGCCTTGTGATGTGCTGTGGCATGTAGGCCTTGTGATGCGCTGTAGCGTGTAGGCCTTGTGATGTGCTGTGGCATGTAGGCCTTGTGATGTGGTGTGGCGTGTAGGCCTTGTGATGTGGTGTGGCGTGGAGGCCTTGTGATGTGGTGTAGCGTGGAGGCCTTGTGATGCGCTGAAGCGTGTAGGCCTTGTGATGTGCTGTGGCATGTAGGCCTTGTGATGCGCTGTAGCATGTAGGCCTTGTGATGTGCTGTGGCATGTAGGCCTTGTGATGCGCTGTGGCATGTAGGCCTTGTGATGTGGTGTAGCGTGTAGTCCTTGTGATGCGCTGTATCGTGTAGTCCTTGTGATATGGTGTAGAGTGTAGGCCTTGTGATATGGTGTAGAGTGTAGTCCTTTTGATATGGTGTAGCATGTAGTCCTTGTGATATGGTGCAGAGTGTAGTCCTTGCGATGTGGTGTAGCATGTCGTCCTTGTGATATGGTGTCGAGTGTAGTCCTTGTGATATGGTGTAGTGTGTAGTCCTTGTGATATGGTGTAGCGTGTAGTCCTTGTGATGTGGTGTAGCGTGTAGTCCTTGTGATGTGGTGTAGCGTGTAGTCCTTGTGATGTGGTGTAGCGTGTAGTCCTTGTGATGTGGTGTGGCGTGGAGGCCTTGTGATGTGGTGTTGCGTGGAGGCCTTGTGACGTGGTGTGGCGTGTAGGCCTTGCGACGTGGTGTAGCGTGTAGTCCTTGCGATGTGGTGTAGCGTGTAGGCCTTGCGATGTGGTGTAGCGTGTAGTCCTTGTGATGTGGTGTAGCATGTAGTCCTTGTGATGTGGTGTAGCGTGTTGTCCTTGTGATATGCTGTAGCATGTAGGCCTTGTGATGCGCTGTGGCGTGTAGGCCTTGTGATGTGGTGTAGCGTGTAGGCCTTGTGATGTGGTGTAGCGTGTCTGGCATGTCTGAAGATACAAATATTCACCGTTGTATCCCTACACCGTGACCGCATTGTATCCCTACGCCCCAGCTCGGATGGCGCTGCAGTTAATCGGGCCTGTATCGGCAGAGTCAATAAACGTGTGCTACAATCAATCGTAGTTTGTCGAGATACCTTACATGGCGACGAGGATAAACATCTAGACCATGACTTCTTTCGGCCATATCGATGAATTCGACCCTCATGAGGGGGATTTTGACACGTATTCTGAGCGGTTGTCTTTTTACTTCGAGGCGAACGACATCGTGACCGAAGCCCGGATGAAGGCCGTCTTCCTGTCCGTTTGCGGGCATGAGACGTTCACACTCATTAAAAACCTGATTCGTCCCGGGACAATCCAGGAGCTCACGTATGCAGAGCTCAAGGCCGCTTTGAAGGAACATTGTAATCCATCTCCTTCAGTCATCCTGTGTCGGTTTAATTTTTACATGTGCAGACAGCAGCAAGGTCAGTCGATCGCAGACTTCATTGCACACCTCAAAAAAATGTCACATCTGTGTGAGTTTGGGGACACGATTGACAACATGCTCCGTGATCTGCTGTTGGTTGGCATGTCCGATGACCGCACTCGTAGACGCCTGCTTGCTGAGAGAAGACTGACGTTCCAAAATGCCAGAGACACCGCCATTTCCATGGAAAGTGCTGAACGCAACGCTACAAGCATCGGTGACACTCGCTCGTCTGGTACCAGCCCTGCTGTGAATCGGTTGGATCATGATCAGCCAAAACGTTGGAACAAGGCTCCTCGTCAGAAGCCAGTGCAGTCTCGAACACACAACCAATGTTTTCGGTGCAACGGAAAGCACCCTCCGGAGTCGTGTCGGTTCAAAGATGCCACCTGACATTTCTGTTCGAAAACTGGCCATATTGCTCCAGCTTGCATCACTCGCAAATCGGGAAAAGGAAAAGCTGCTCACAAGAAGATTCATCAGTTTATCGGTTCGGAGGAATCTGAGCTTGACCAGGTGAGCTCTGTTTCCGACAACTCAGAATCGTGTGACCTGTTTCACATTGATTCTCACCATAAACGGGACCCTCTTCTTGCCACTGTTGTCGTCAACAATCGACCATTGCAAATGGAGGTCGACACTGGTGCGGCCGTCTCGCTCATCAACCATGCTGTTTTCACAAACCTGTGGAGTGATGCTGACCGACCCCATCTGAAACCTACTACCGATGGACTCTCCACCTATACAGGTGAGAAGATTGTTCCCTGCGGTACATGTGACGTCACGGTGGGCTACGATAACCGTGAGTTTCACCTACCCCTGATCGTCATTCCTGGAAAGGGCCCTTCCTTACTCGGCAGGAACTGGTTGAGCATAATTCGACTGAAGTGGGAAAGCATTCATCAACTCCGGGCAGCCAACATTTCTCCTACCGCAGCATACACACTCAAAAATGTGCTGGATACGTACCCGGATGTCTTCCAGGATGAGCTTGGAACCTTGAAAGGACATACGGCTAAACTCAGTGTTGACCGGGATGCCAATCCTATATTTTGCAGAGCTCGCCCAGTCCCTTTCGCCCTGCGGGAGCGGATTGACAAGGAACTGGATCATCTTGAAAATCTGGGCATCATCGAGCAAATCCAGTATGCTGAATGGGCGGCGCCCATCGTTCCGGTCATAAAATCGGACCAGTCCATCCGCATATGTGGAGATTATAAAATGACCGTGAACAAGTGTTCTTCATTGGATAAATATCCAATCCCGAGGATCGAAGACCTCTATGCTCGTCTCATGGGAGGCAAGACTTTTACGAAACTCGATCTAAAATCCGCCTATCTACAGCTCCGCTTGGACGAGAATTCGAAACAGTATCTTACCATCAACACACATCGTGGGTTGTACAGGTACCACCGACTCAGTTTTGGAGTGAAATCTGCACCTGTAATTTATCAGCGTGTCATGGACAGTTTGTTTGGCGCCGAACGCAACGTCGTTTGTTACCAGGATGATATTCTGGTTACTGGTCATACGGACGCGGAACATCTACAAAACCTGGATAGAGTTCTGAAGAAAATTTCAGACTGCGGCCTACATTTGCGTCGAGACAAATGCAAGTTTATGGTGCCATCAGTCACGTACCTGGGTCATACGATTGATGCCGAGGGTCTACACCCGACAGATGAGAAAGTCCGAGATATCAAGGATGCTCCTGCTCCACGAGACGTGACCGAATTGAAGTCATACCTCGGTTTGCTTCAGTTCTATGGTCGTTACATCCCCAATGTGACCGACGTTTTGGGCCCCCTTTATCGGCTTTTGAGGAAAGGAGGCTCCTGGAGCTGGGGATCCACTGAACAATCAGCATTCCAGACCTCTAAGGATTTGCTCAAATCGTCCAATGTTCTCGTTCATTTTGATCCAGAGAAAGATCTTGTGCTGACATGCGATGCCTGTCGGTATGGAGTGGGGAGTGTATTATCACACGTGATGCCTGATGGTACGGAAAGACCTGTTGCATTTGCATCCAGAACGTTGTCCCCGGCAGAGAAGAAGTATTCCCAACTTGACAAGGAAGGATTGGGAATCGTTTTCGGCATCAGCAAATTTTGCCAGTACCTTCTTGGACATCATTTCACGATTCGCACTGATCACAAGCCACTGATCAGTCTGTTTGGTCCAACTAAGGCGACATCTGACACACTACCGCCCAGGATCATCCGCTGGTCCCTGTTTCTCGCTGCTTATGACTACACCATATCTTATAAGCCCGGTTCGTCTATCACAAATGCAGATGCCATGAGTCGGTTACCCCTTCCATAATCCGTTGATGATTCGCCTACACCAGGATCCATTATCGCACTGATGGATCATCTGGAAGATTGTGCTGTCGATTCCGGCCAGATCCGCACTCATACTCGATGAGACCCCGTTCTGTCCAGAACTGTCCAGGCTGTACAGCTTGGATGGCATTTGCTACCTGAGGGTGACCCAGCTTTTGCGGCTTTTAAAGCACGTAAAAACGAACTCAGCGTGAAAAATGGTTGCCTACTCTGGGGATGTCGTGTCGTGATCCCGGAATATCTGCGTTCCAGGGTCATGGATGAAATCCATGACTGTCACCCCGGGATTGTGAAGATGAAGTCACTCGCAAGAAACTATGTGTGGTGGCCGAATCTTGATGCTGATATCGAACATCATGTTCGACATTGTTACCCTTGCCAGAGCACCCGGAATACACCTGCGAAAGTGCCACTGCATCCATGGGAATGGCCCAGCGAACCGTGGCATCGCCTACATCTCGATTATGCCGGGCCTATTAACGGCAGCATGATTCTAATAATTACGGACGCGCACACAAAATGGATCGATGCCTATGTGACGCGTGGTACTACGTCAGCCATTGTCATTGAAAGACTCAGACGCTGTTTCGCCACTCATGGTCTGCCCAGGATGATCGTGAGTGATAACGGTTCCTGTTTTTCCAGTTCCGAGTTTGCCGAGTTCACACGTCGGAACGGCATCAAACATAAGTTTGTCAGCCCACATCACCAGGCTTCAAATGGCTTGGCCGAACGATCCATGGGAATCATCAAATCCGGATTGCAGAAACTTCAGGAGGGAACCCTGGAAACAAAGCTTTCTCGTCTCCTGTTCAAATACCGCATCACGCCACAATCAACAACCGGTGCAGCTCCGTCTGAGTTATTGATGAAACGACACTTGAGATCGACACTTGACAATCTCAAACCAGACATATCATCAAATGTTTATCAGAGCCAGCTTAATCAAAAGTTGGTGCACGATAAGACGACCAACAGTCGCTGTATCAACATTGGAGATCCAGTGTTTGCCCGAAATTTTGGTGCAGGTGCGACGTGGCTACCGGGGGACATCATCGAGAAGCCAGGTCGACGGTCTTGCGTGATTTGCCTGCAGAACGGCCGCGAAATCCGTCGACATCAGGACCACATAACCTACCGTCACTGTGAGTCGATAGAGCCTGCAGCATCGTCACAGTCAGGACAACAGTTCGACCCGCCACTGCCAGAGATCGTCGTGGCCGCTCCAGCCGGCTCGGATGCCCCGAAAACCTCTGCGAACGCTACACCCTTCGTGGAGACCAAAGGAATCACCTCGGACTCTGTATCCACTGGTACACCGCGACCCAAAGGAATCACCTCGGACTCTGTATCCACTGGTACACCGCGACCCAAAGGAATCACCTCGGACTCTGTATCCACTGGTACACCTCGACCCTCAATGGGCGAGAGAAAAGCACCCGACCGGTTGAATCTTTGAACATGTTTTATTTTCACGTTGACACATGTTCTATTTTCACGTTGACACACGTTCTATTTTCACGGTGACACATGTTCTATTTTCACGTATTTTCATTATTCTCATAATCGTTTGCACACATATTTTCACGTGTCTTGGAAATGTTGCTTTTGAAATGTCAATTCTGGAAATCTAGCATGTATTGCTCTTGGTAATTTTGGACTTAAATGGGAGGATGTCATGTATGAAGCTGTAAATATTCACCGTTGTATCCCTACACCGTGACCGCATTGTATCCCTACGCCCCAGCTCGGATGGCGCTGCAGTTAATCGGGCCTGTATCGGCAGAGTCAATAAACGTGTGCTACAATCAATCGTAGTTTGTCAAGATACCTTACAGTGTCGGCCTTGTGATGTGCTGTACCGGGTAGCGTGTAGGCCTTGTGATGCGCTGTACCGGGTAGCGTGTAGGCCTTGTGATGCGCTGTAGCGTGTAGGCCTTGTGATGCGCTGTAGCGTGTAGGCCTATCCTCGATTATCCTGGATCGTATTTAGCTGCAAGCATACGTCCTTTGCCTCAGGGTTCCTTGAAAAACCGAGCATTTTTTTGGCCATTTAAGGAATTGTTTCTGAAGCACAAGACCGTTATCAACGCGAGTCAGAAACAAATAAAACTTGTTGCTATTCATCAGCAACAGACGTCTCAAAACAAGCTGCCATCGTTCGATGCACCCTGCGGATCGAATGCTGCAGAGGAAGACCGGGTCTTCATTCTTATTTGTCATTGAAGCACCAGGCAGGCAACCTCTCGAATACAAGGTCCGGTGTAAGCTTCTCCAATGGGTCCAGTCACCCGTTTAGGGCACAAGCCCACGCATCGGGGTGTAGAACAATGGCGGCATGATGGTTCCATTGTTCCAGCTCTGTGCATTCAACGTGGACAACGGAACTCTCGGGCTGCATCTTCCCACCATATCCCAGCGACATGAAAGTGTCTCGCAGGAGACCCGAGAGCTCACGCCACAGGGTGAGACTGTACACAGCAGAGTGCTACGGTGTCAGCAGGGAGTCATGCATTATGGAGTACACACATTTGGTCATTGAGCTGGTGTTAAGTCTTACCTGTACTTGTAATATTGAGGTTAAAGATCCCACGATACCACATCCCAAATCCCAATCCCGTGGCACATGGGAGGGTAGACCAGCGGGTTGACAACCTCGCTTTATTAAACTTTTCCTGATTTATAACCGCTGTTGAAGCATCATTAAAGGTATACGCCCCGAAAGGATGCACCTTACAGTTAAAATATGTTGTTGTATAATATGTATCCGTCTGTCCTCGCCAACATTTCCATAGTGTAACCCTCATACAATCCACATTCCAGTTCTCCAAGAGCTTTCCTAGTAAACTAGAAACTAAGACCTGACCTTTGCCCCCCAAATTGCCGGTTTAGGGGGGTATGCTTCGGAAATCAACGCTCTTCCTCGGTTGTGCCTTCCAGCGACTTCCCCCACCAACAGCCTTGACAGCTCAGCGCGCACCTGTGTGATTACATACTTCCTAAACACACATTCCAGAGCCTCAAGCCCACAATTACCCACAGCCCTCTTCCCCTCGTATCGACCGCCCTTGTAAAGACTTTCCACATCAACAACACCCCCTCTCCATCATCCTCCTCTTCCTTCCTCCTCCTCCTCCTCCTCCTCCTCCTCCATTCTCTTCAACCCTCTTCTTCCTCCTCCCAAAACATTCCTGGTTATTCTCTTACCTTCCCGCCTTGGTCTTGCCCTTACTCACTCACCCCCGGTCCTCCAACATCCTGTACCCACGGTCCTCCAACTTTAACTCCACCCCCCCCCCCCCCCGCATCTCTGGTCCTCAAGCGGCCCACGGTGCCCCAACTCCCCATCCCCCTGGTACTCTTCCAACGCTACCCCCCTGGTCCACCTCCAGCCCTCCTCCCCCTGGTCCACCTCCAAACCCCTCCGCCCTGATCCACCTCCAACCCCCCTCCCCCCCCCGACATCCTTGTTCATCACCCAGCCCCCCTCCCCCTGGTCCACCTCCAGCCCCCTCCCCCTGGTCTACCTCCAAACCCCTCCCCCCTGGTTCTCCTCCAACCTCCCCCTCCACCCCCCGACATCCTTGTTCATCATCCAGCCCCCCTCCCCCTGGTCTACCTCCAAACCCCTCCCCCCTGTTTCTCCTCCAACCTCCCCCAGCCCCCGACATCCTTGTTCATCATCCAGCCCCCCTCCCCCTGGTCCACCTCCAAACCCCTCCCCCCTGGTCCACCTCCAAACCCTCATTCTGGTACGCCTCCAGCCCTCCTCCCCCTGGTCCACCTCCAGCCCCCTCCCCCTGGTCCACCTCCAAACCCCTTCCCCCTGGTCCACCTCCAGCCCCCTTCCCCTGGTCCACCTCCAAACCCCTACCCCCCTGGTCCACCTCCAAACCCCTTCCCCCTCCCTTGTCCACCTCCAAACCCCTCCACCCTGGTCCACCTCCAAACCCCTCCGCCCTGGTCCACCTCCAAACCCCTCCCCCCTGGTCCACCTCCAAACCCCTCCACCCTGGTCCACCTCCAAACCCCTCCACCCTGGTCCACCTCCAAACCCCTACCCCCCTGGTCCACCTCCAAACCCCTCCACCCTGGTCCACCTCCGAACCCCTCCACCCTGGTCCACCTCCAAACCCCTCTCCCCTGGTCCACCTCCAAACCCCTCCACCCTGGTCCACCTCCAAACCCCTCCCCCCTGGTCCACCGCCAAACCCCTCCCCCCTGGTCCACCTCCAAACCCCTCCCCCCTGGTCCACCTCCAAACTCCTCCCCCCTGGTCCACCTCCAAACTCCTCCCCCCTGGTCCACCTCCAAACCCCTCCCCCCTGGTCCACCTCCAACCCCCCCTCCCCCCCCCCCGACATCCTTGTTCATCATCCAGCCCCCCTCCCCCTGGTCCACCTCCAAACCCCTTCCCCCTGGTCCACCTCCAAACCCCTCCCCCCTGGTCCACCTCCAACCCCCCCTCCCCCCCCCGACATCCTTGTTCATCATCCAGCCCCCCTCCCCCTGGTCCACCTCCAAACCCCTTCCCCCTGGTCCACCTCCAAACCCTCATCCTGGTACTCCTTCAACTCCCCTCCCCCTGGGCCTCCTCCAACCTTCTCTTCCCCGACCTCCTACTCCACCACCGGTCCTCCCTCCTCTTCTCTACTCCCGGACTCCCTCCCCTTACAATTCCAATCAGCAGAGAGGCAATCACACACCGCCAGCGGAAACAGCTCGCTGGAAAACTCGTGCTGTGCTCGCCATAAATACACAAGATTATGCGACACCGCCATAATAAAACCTTCCCAGTACCGAGAGAGCTCGAGTAAGAAGCGGTTTCTATTGAGTTAACGATCCGATCCGATCCGATCCTGTCTGCACTGACTCAATGACCATGCAAAGCACGTACGGACGGGACGTTCTTTCATTCATAACAAGGCATCGGATACAGGTCCTCGCGGAACAGCGTGCGAAGCTGAAACCTACAAAATCCATCTCAACCTATACCTACACCTGAACACCTGGAATGGAAGATTTAAAGGTGCTATCCACCTTCACCTCATTCCAGGGGGAGGTCAAAGGCTAAGTTAGGTTATCCAGTCTCCACCAGCGTACCTGACACATGACACAGATCTCAATGGTTTGAATGTCCTTTCTGTTTATCTCTCACCTTGTTGCTGTTACCTAGCCTAATGACGTGTAATGTATATTTTTGGATAGGTCGGCTTTCACGAGATGCCATCTATTTATTACGTATGAACTGGAGGGTATTTAAATCGTATAATTAATTAATTATTTAAACAAATTAATTAAAAGGTCGAAAAGAAGGAAAAAGGATGACGGGAGAGAAGTGGATAATTGTGTTCGAGAGGAGGAGAGGGCAGTGGGAGAGTTCTTGAAGGAGGAGAAGGAAGGTAAGGCTGGGCACGAATGGAGAATGGGGTAGGGGTGGTGGGGGTGGTTAAACTTCCTCCATATTTTCGTACACAATAAATACATGGTCCCTAATGACCCTTCTTCCTGCTGGCCGGTACAACACATCATAAACATACATAATCAGAGGTAAAGACCTATATTATAAAAAATTTTTACAAAAGCTATCACATTACTTTCTCATCTGGTGAAAATCAAAATGCTTGTTTCCCTTTGTAATAGGTTAATATAAAAGTACACCCAGAAGCATGAAATGCCAATCACAATCAGCTTTGTAACTAAGAGGCAACCGGACCTGGAAACAATGTAAAAATCAGGCGAACATTGCGGAGAGAAGGTCCCATTATGTCCACCAACCCCCACCATCCGTCTTGGTTAAATTAATACAAATCGAAATCAAAGACCTTATGCTGAGACCTGTGAATGGATGTCATGTGTCCGACTTAGAACCGACCTACATATATATATATATATATATATATATATATATATATATATATATATATATATATATATATATAAATATTGTCGTGTGATTTCCCCAGGTGAACACCACAGGGATCACAAATGGCCAATAGCGAGCTTTTAACTCAGAAGGCGATAATTTAATGCGGTTTTTACGATATATGCACGGGAGGACTTAAGAAGAAGAGGAAGCTAAAGAGCTTACCTGTGGTCCTGCCGCAGTCTTCATACCTGCGGAAAATAAACTCACACGAACCGGATTTAAAATGTACAAAAATAAACAGGTTTATTTTACGGAATGCCGGTAACAAGAAAAATGCGACGATAAAACTAAATTCCCTATATGGAGCACGCCCTCACCATACTTATAAACACAGACGAAGGGAAATATGAAAATTAAATAAAAACGTGTGGTTTAATTGTGCACTTATCTCTGATCTGCTCGTGGGGTCACTTGAGGAATCGTCAAGGCCCCGTGTGCGCAGTCCAGACCCGATGGTGTCCCTGGCGGGAAGACGTGGTGTAGTGTCTCGCTCACCCCGGCCTCGTCATGCTGCATCACTCGTACACTCGGAGAACTGCAGTTCCCGGGCTGCTGGCTCTTCCCGTTGCCTCTGCACATCTCCCGGTGGCATCTCCTTGGTGGTCCAAGCACCAGAGCGTAAGGGAGAAGAACAAGAGAGAGGAAGGCAAGAGCGAAGGCAAGGAGCCGAGGCCAAGAGAGAAAACGTCGGTCCGAGAGTTCTTTTAACGTCGGGTCGTGATGTCATCGGCGCTTCTCCACCAATCAGCGCGCCGCTTATTGCTCGCCTCTGACGTCATCGGTGGTCCTTGCCAATCGGCGCTCTGCTTCCTCCTCGGCCTTCCCTCCACCAATCAGCGGGTAGCTTCTTGCTCCGCCCTGGCCAATCACGAGTACCTTCTTACTCCGGCCTTCCCGTTGGTCAACTCCCACCCAATCACTGTCCTTCTGGGCATGGCTCTCGGCCTGCCTGAGCTATGTATGCCTGCCAGGCGATGGAGATGGTGGTGTCCATCGGCAGTGTTCAGAACTGGCTTCCGGTTGGTTTTATTGTTTATTATGGTTTAATTAATGGGCATTTCCTGCACTAGTGTCTATTGCGGTGCCATAAGGGACAACGGATAAATCACATAGGGTAAGACATACAAGGGATAATTTATCCTTATGCCCGAAGCTAGTTAAACTGGCCCACCCCCTCGTGACAGGGACAGATATACACTTATCTGACATTCGGCTAAACAGAACTTATTACATGGTGATGGTTCTTACCCGACATCTGGAGCATGTTAATTTATACAAATCTACCTGACTCTACATATCACTGCCTACCCCACAGACATAACAATATATATATTGGGTGAGCCAGAAATATGTCATTTTTGAAATTCGTGTGATGGAAATAAAAAATTGTATTTCAAAGTAAATTCATTCTCATGATATTGAAGTACATAACATGCATTTTTATTATTTTTATTTTTTATTATGCATGAGCTTAAGGAAAACATCAGATGCGAAATCGATGATATTGACATGGCCATGTTGCAGAACGTCATGAATAATTGGCGTCCAAGATTGAGGAATGTGTCGACGAAATGGTGCGCATCTCCTCGATGTTCTTTTCCACAAATAAATGACATGTTATGTACTTCACTTTCTTGTAAGAATTTGTTTTGAAATACAACTTTTTATTACCTTTACATGAGTGGATGGGTGATGGGTGACCGAAATGAGCTTTAACTCCGAGGCGTGTTTCAAACTTGGGGGATTGTCTTTGGCGCGCGCCGGAAAGGCCCGAAGCCTTATCTAAACAGGAACACACGGGTTAATCCAAACGCACAGAACAAAGAAACGAAACAAGACACACAAACGTAAGATGCAACAAATAATGAATTTAATGAAAATAAATGCAAAGACAAAATGTTGAGGTTAAAACTAAGACGTAATAGGAATCGGCTAAGGTGAGAGACTCAGCTTTGCATCCCCAAATGGCTGGTAGGGTTTGCTTTTCGTCGAACCAGGGTCACCGCGTGGGAAGCGCACAATATGGCGTGAAATCACACCCATAGCCAGCCTCCGGCTTGAAGCAAGCAGGCAGGATCCTTCTTTGTTTCACTCCATCTCCCAAGAGCACCACCGTCAACCAACACCTCCTCACGCTAAAACGTGAAAGTTGTCAACAACCGCTCCAGAAAAGCTCTCCTCGCAGCGCACCCGAGACAACAACACCCACTTAAACTGAGAGCCAGAACAAGACAAAAGCGTCCCCTCGCCACGAAGCCAGGACCAGAAGAGCGCTAGATTACGGATTCTTCCTCTTCTCGAACCTTCCAGCTCTCTGACGTCATATGACCAATCCTGATGTCCCATTACATCAGTCCATGGCCACAACCAATCGTCGTCTTCGGGGCGGGGCTTCACGGCCTTGCTTGACGCTCAATGATGAAGGTCGAGGCGTGGCCTCCCCGTCACGAGTCGTTGGGGGTGGAGTCTAATCTCTGTTCGGGAATGTTTGGATGATGTCGGGCTTTACTTTTGGATTGGCAAATGTGCTGGTTTATGTCGGGCTTGTCGGTGTGGTTGTGGCAATGTGCCGATTACATGGCTGGCCGAGTGAATTTTAAAAGAACAAAGTGAAAATTCACAGGGGGGCAATTTCACACTGGGGTTTATTAATCTTATGCCCCAGAACTAGTTTACACAAAAGCCACATCCCTTATGGCGACATGCAAACACTCTTACCCGCACAGTCGAGCAACTTAATACAGAGATTCTTCTTCGCGCCATACGGTCCATTCTAAGCTATACATTCCGAACTTTCCTAAGGTATTTCTTCACCTACCCCCACAAACGTAACAATATATATATTTTGTACCATATTATATATATATATATATATATATATATATATATATATATATATATATATATATATATATACATATATATATATATATAATATATATATATATTGTTGTGGATTTGAGAATTGTGTTGTGGTTTTTTTATTATCGTTGTAATGAAGCTTGTGTAAATATCACCCTCCGTATTGTGTGTAAAGGTCAAAGGTCGTCCCTTAGTTAGGCCATATACAATCACGTAGCAAATCATAGATCTCCCTGTTCAGTAGTTATCTCCTTATTATGTGTATTAGTTTAAGGCTCTGTTCCCACTAGTTGACACTGCATTGCACCAAATGAAATAAGGTAGAATCCCCTTTCAATTGCCACCAAAACGCAATTGCCGGCAGCGTTCGCTGCCCTTTGGCTGAGGCTCGCTCGAATCACCCCAAACTCCATTACGCACGTGGTCAGCTCGGAGAAGAAGGGCGTGGCCCGCCCCTTGTCATCATGGGCGGAGCCAGGAAGAGCCCGTGCCCACCAATCGGCACTGCGGAGAGCGACCCGGTAGGCGTGCCCTCTTAAACCGCGGCTTGATCGCGGGAAAAGCAATAAAAGGGCGATGGAGGGACTACATGGGGGAGATGAGTGAAGAGGGCGCACGGAGCGGTCAGTGAAGGAGGAGCTGAAAGTGGAGCTTTGTCGTGCAGTTGTCGACCCGCTGTGGCGAAGCAACGCGACCGTGCGACCCAGACTGCGGAGGATCGGCGGCCGCTCACCTCGAGCCCTGCCGTTTACACGTACCGGACCCGCATCCTCCCCGCCTTGTGATCCCGCCTCGTCCGTCCAGCCATCCCTCTGGTCCGAGCTGAACCTTCTTCCCTTTCCAGCCATTCGTGCCTGCCTTAATTTCCCATTCGTGTGAGTCTGTCTTTGTTTGTTCTGTCCTGGGTTTGTAAGTAAGACTGCCATAGGTAAGCTAGCGTTGCACTGTGTCCTTCTGGTCCATCCCTCTTTCTGCAATTATTTTCTTATTCTTCCTTCTTCCTTGGTTTCTTTGATTGTGTAAATAGTAATTCGTAAATAAATCATATTTGTATCCTTTGTTCTGCTTCTTCTTCACATCCGTGTCGCTTTAGTGATTTCCCAATTGAATACCTGTGGCACGATTTGGCCAACGTTCAAGAATCGGGTCTAGTCCTTGTTAATAGTTCGTGCCGCGGTTGCTAAAAAAACCGCTCGGCAAATTAACATCTGTCCGCGGTACGAACGGGGCTGCGCACCTGCCTTTCCGGAGGTAGCTGTGTAGCGTCAGGAGCGGAGACGGCCAGTGAAAATAGAAGGGGGGATTAACCCCCCTCCCCCCCCTAAGGGGAGTGCCGTACTCCGGTTCTGTAACAATTTATATATATATATATATATATATATATATTGTTGCGGATCTCAGCGTCGGCCTTTTCCCCTTACCTAGGGGGGATTAGTCCCCTTGTCTTTTACTAGCCGACAGGACCCGGGACCTATGACGTCCTTCCCGGACAGCGTTAAATAGGGTTTTAGGACTAGGGATTCGCTATTACCTAAGTACTAACGCTGCCCTGAAACGAGGAAATACGCCCCGCCCGAATCACGGGTGTTGGTGGAAACGCCGAGCAGTAGCGAACCCATGATCCAAGCCGTTATCAAGGACTAAACCCGATTCAAGCGGTTCATAATCGTGCCACGCTTACCCAATGGAGGAAATCACTGAAACGGTCGAATTTGGAAGAAAGGAATAACAAGATTTATTTACACTTTGTGCAATAAGAAGAAGAAGAATACACAGTGCAGCCTTAAACAGTCTTAACTTATCCCAAGACAAACGGGCCCGTCACACTCAGACACACTCACACGGGGTTGCAGACAAACAGGTCGATGGTCCAGGGATGGCGTCCAGGCAGCTCGCTCTCCGGTCCCCAACTCGCACCGCGAAGTAGATGAACCAGACGGCAGGAGCTCTCCACATGTCGTTTGGCACACGGGATTATTACGGGGCGAACGGTAGGGCTGGCTTTGGCGGTTACACTCACGGGGCTGCGTACGTAATAAACGGACAGTTCAATACGCGCTTCTCAATGCGCTTCTCAATCAATGCCTCAAAACTGCCATGTGCATGCTTTAACTCCGAGTGGTGGTCCTCCACTCGAGTGGTCCTCTCAGTGCTGTTCTCACACAAGTGCTCCGGATCAGTTATTTCGTATCAGCCAGTTCGCTCGGTCCTCATACAGTCCTTTTACAAAGCGCAATTCGTTGCAGTCCTCTTAGCACACCCTTTCCCCACGAGTCCTCATCAAGTCCTCCTGGCAAGTCCTTTTCCAGCCAGTTCTTTTGCATCAGTCCTTTCGCACGAGTCCTTTTGCACGAGTCCTGTTCAAGGGCTTTGTGCGCTGGCTTATATAGCCTTGCCCAGCGAACCCTCTCGAACTTACTAGACGCTCTGTACCACGGCCTATCAAGCCATGCCCTCTCAGCCCTGGTTGGCTGTTGCTCTTACCGTCACCGCCTTCTGACGCGCTGCTTGACGCGGCCACACCTCGACCCTCGCGCTCCTCCCTCTTTTTAGGCCTACCTCGTGGTTACCCGACTAGTTTGAGCGAGCAAAGGGCAGTTAATGCTGCTGGCAGCCAAAGCACCACACACGGAGGGATCAGCCAAAATCGGGCGTGAGATCGAGTTTGCCCATTGATGAAAATGAAGGGTGGCTGCAAAATGGAAAGGACCTAAGCTCATTTATTTACACAACGCAGATATCACTAGGGAAATGGCCTACCCTTACACATACTATGACATAACTAATACTCTACGTGGGCCTACGTGTTGCTTGTGGACTAACTATGGAGGGCAAACTTTAGCCTTTAATGATGTCATATTTACAATCTCAAAACCTCAACAATATATATATACAGTGCGTATCAAAAAAAAGGTAATCCGAATTCAAGGGGTTAATATGCAAAGGTTATATATTTTGACAATTTACATGTGGTTTACTAATTGAGAGGAGATCCTCAGCTTTCCATTGATACCTTCCATGCATCATTGCTGTCACACATGACTGAGTACATGTTCATTGAAAATGACAAGTTCAAATCGCATTTTTACAAGTTTGGCTAATCGATGCAAGTCAGGATAATTGGTGCAAAATGAACATCAGATGTGAACTTTTCTCAGGAATGATTGGCCTTTATGCACCCACACCTTCAACATGTCCACCTCCCCTTTCAACACAAAGCTCACAGCGGCGGAGCATGCCCTGAACTGCTCGTCTCACCATAGCCGGGTCATTGCGCAAAGTGTCCACTTCATGTCGAATACGGCCCTGCAATTCGTCAAGATCACGGGGAGGAGTTACGAACACCTTGTTCTTTAAATGTCCCCAAAGGAAATAATCACATGGTGTGAGGTCAGGTGATCTTGGCGGCCATTCCACTGCATGGTTGAGTGTGATGACTCGGTCTCCAAAGAGTTCCCTCAGTCGATCTTGGACAGCGATAAGACGATGTGCTGGGGCCCTGTCTTTGGCCCACCAGAGATATCTGAAGACACCACGAACTTGTCGCTCAAAGTTCTCCTCCAGCTGCGGTAAAACTTCATCATTGATCATCTGCAGATACCTGTTACCATTGATATTCCTTTGAAAGAAAAATGGCCCGATCACCTGACCACTTCCACAAAGTCCCAACCAAACAGTCCACATTTGTCGATTCATGTTGGTGTCAAAATTAAATTCCGGGGGTTGTCCTGTCGGTGCATATTCAAGAACATTATGGGTATTGACCTTGCCGTCCATGGCGAAAGCAGCTTCGTCGCCGATAACGAGATACCGCAGGAAATTGCCATCTGCTTCGCAACGTGCTATCAACCATCTGGCAAGCACCAGCCTCCTGGCAAAATCCCCTGGCGTAAGTTGATGCCGGATGTGAATCCGATATGGATGTTGGTGGAGGTCCAGTCTTGTGATTCGGCTGAATGTTGCCGAAGGCAATCCCATCCCATTTCGTCTTGCGCTGGTATACCTAGGATGCTCCAAAACTTGCTGCTTTACTTCTGCAATGTTCATTTCGGATCGCCCAGTGCACCTCCTACCAGAATTCTCCTTGTTGTGGTTGAGGCTAGTGCCATGCTCTTGGTATTTTCTAACATTTGCCCAGATGGTTTTGGCTGCTGGAGGCTCCTGTTCTGGGAAACGTTCCCTGAACGCATCACGAGTTCACTGAAAACTTCCAGTTTGGTGAAAGGTTGGAACCACGAAGGTCCGCTGTTCAGTCGTAAGTTTTTTTTTTTTTTTTTTGTATACAAGATCGAGGCTCGTGAAAGAGCTAACATTAATCACACAAAAAGACAAACCGACACACAAAACACAAAAAACAAGGGGAGCGGCAGACAAGATGGGGAGAGAGGGGGAAGGACACAAACACAACATTTGAGAGCAGGGACATCGGGAGGACTTGGGGGGAGGTGGGAGAGGAATAATACATATGAACACTGCAAGGACTCTGGGGTGAATTACCGGGGGTAGAAATGATCAAGGTTTTCGATGGGGGAAGATAAGAGATTTTCTTTTCTTTTTTTTTTTTTTGTATACAAGATCGAGGCTCGTGAAAGAGCTAACATTAATCACACAAAAAGACAAACCGACACACAAAACACAAAAAACAAGGGGAGCGGCAGACAAGATGGGGAGAGAGGGGGAAGGACACAAAAGAGAGGGGGAAGAGGGGGAAGGACACAAACACAACATTTGAGAGCAGGGACATCGGGAGGACTTGGGGGCAGGTGGGAGAGGAATAAAACATATGAACACTGTGATGAGGAGCTATGTGGTGAGGAGCTCAGGTGTGCCAAGGAAGGACTTCGCACGACGGAGGATGCCCAGTCGGCGACTGGCTTTGGAGGCCAGCTTGGAAATGTGGTTTTCCCAAGAAAGATCATGGCAGATAGTGAGACCCAAAAGCTTGAGCGACAGAACTTCTTGGAGAGGATTGTTGAGAAAGTAGATGGGAGGGTTGTCCAGTCGGTCCTTTCGGAGAGACATTGTAAGAGTGTGAGATTCGTCAGGATTGAAAGACATGTTCCACTTGTTTGACCAGTCTGTGATTTTGTCCAGGTCTGCAGAGAGTGAGGAGGCTGCAGACTGCCGATCTGAGGGATGAGGAATGGAGCGGCAGATAGTGGAGTCATCAGCAAAGAGATAGAGAGGATTTTCCAGAGAGTCGGAGAGATCATTGATGAAGACCAGAAATAGCACAGGGCCCAGAACACTACCTTGGGGAACTCCAGCCAGAACAGGCAGGGAAGATGAGAGAAATCCATTCAGGGCCACACGTTGCCTACGACCAGAGAGGAAATCCACAAGCCATGAGTGGAGATTTCCCTGAATACCATAGGAGGTGAGTTTGGTGAACAGAGCTGGGTGCCAGACCGTATCGAAGGCACGTGATATGTCAAGTGAGACAGCTCTGATTTCCTGTTTGGCATTGAGGACCTCCATCCATTGTTGAGACAGCAGAAGCAACATGTCCAGAGTAGAATGACCTGGTCTGAATCCAAATTGATGATCAGAGATCAAGCCATTGGAGAAGAGGAAGGATTTAATATCTGAAGCAATGATGGATTCCATGACTTTGCTGATAATTGGGAGAAGGCTGATTGGTCTGTAGTTGCAAGGATCTGTTTTTGCACCTTTTTTGTGTAAAGCGGTAATGTTTGCTGATTTCCAAGATGCTGGCAGATGACCTTGAGCAAAAGAGAGGGTGAAAATAACAGAGAGAGGGTGAGATAGAGCGGCAGAGCAGGATTTTAGGACCCGAGGGCTGATGCCATCTGGTCCAGTTGCAGAATCAGAGTCGAGGTTTGATAAAAACTTCTCCACCTTGTCAGGAGAGAAGGACACAGAGTCCAGGAGCAGTTGGGTTCGACTGGGAAAGGTGGGAACAGAGAGAGATGGGTTTGGGACACAAGATTTTGAGGCAAACACAGAGTTGAAGCATTCGGCTTTGTCACGTGCGGTGTCAACTGTGTAGCCATTTGAGGTAAGGGAGGGGATGGAGGGGGAACAAACACCAGAAACGGATTTGACCAGACGCCACCAGGATTTGGAGGAAGGAGACAGGTTTGAGAGTTCAATCTTGAGTGTGGAGAGATAGTGCTTCCTGGCACTCCTGAGGGTAGAAACACACATGTTTCGAGCTTGGTGGAAGGAACTGAGATTGCCTTCAGTTGGATTTGCCTTCCAAGATGCAAAGGCAAGTTGTTTCAGGGCAACTGCCTCACCACAAGATTCAGTGTACCATGGATGGGAGGAAGGGTAAGACAACTGAAGACGAGATGGGAAAAATCTGTGCATGAGAGAGAGCAGTTTGCTTTGGAAGAATTCCCAGGAAGAATTGATGTCAGAGGCATTAGAGATGGGAGACCAGTCCAGTTGATTGATGGCTGCTTGCAGACCATGCCAGTCGGCCTGAGTGAAATGCTAGACTCGACGACGCTGAGGAGGCTCTCTGAGAATGGCCAGAGAGATGTCCACTTTAACAAGCACATGATCAGAAGAACCGATTGGAGCAGAAGAAGAGCAGCAGACATTTGCAGGGAAGTTAGTCATAACCAAGTCCAGAAGAGAAGATACTCCATTGACTGAGATCCGGGTCGGGAAATTGACAGATTGTGTCAGTCCCAATGAGTCGCAGAAGTCCTTTGCTGAGGTGCCATGGCTGGTGAGAGATGAACCCACACCCAGCCAGCTGGCATGATGACAGTTGAAGTCGCCACATATGAGGAAGAGAGAGTTTGGATGAGTTGATAGAAGTTGGTCCATGTTGTCCGACAGAGAAATGTAAATGGAGTCATCACTGTTTGGAGGACGGTACAGAACACATATGAACAAAAGGTGGGAGCGGAGAGGAAGCCGTAGCCAGAGGTACTCCTGTGGGTGGGGTTGAAGTTGAACCATCTTTTGAATGACTCATACTGTCTCTAAACCCATACACTGTAGGCCCATCTTAAATACCCATCTTAAACAAAGGATGACGCAACCGACGATTACCAGACCAGCTTAACAATTTTACATAATCAACTTGGCAGTCGACAAGTAATGCATCCATTTAAAACTGTCTTGCACCGATTAGCCAAACTTGTAAAAATGCGAATTGAACTTGTCATTTTCAATGAACATGTACTCGGTCATGTGTGACACCACTGATGCATGAAAGGCATCAATGGAAAGCTGAGGATCTCCTCATAATTGGTAAACCACAAGTAAATTGTCAAACTAAATAACCCTTGCATATTAACCCCTTAAATTCGGATTACCTTTTTTTTGATACGCACTGTATATATATATATATATATATATATATATATATATATATATATATATATATATATATATATATATATATATATATATATATATATATATATATACAGACTTGGCATTTAATATGGAATATTTTTTTCTTCTTGACTTGGGTTTACTTTCTTAACTCAGTTAATCAATCTGGTGAGTTTCTTTTACACTTTGGTGAATTATTTGTTAAAAGAACCATGTCACTGATTGTCTGTCGCAGCAAGAAGTCGACAACAGGATTATATCACAGGTGGCGTGGCAAAATGTATGGACAGGTGCATTTGATGATTGGCTTCACAGTCGGGTATACAAGGGTTGTTGCGTTCTGTATTAGTGGAAAACAACTGTTGCACGTCTCCAAATGTTATTGCCGCTTCCTCTGGAGATGGTCCATCAACTCGACAATGCTGTTTGTCACGGAGTGGTGGCTTTACGAAATTACGGCATGAAACAGCGTGCTGTTGCTCGGCAGTATGGCATCACTCAAGGTCAGGTGTCAAAGATCCTGAAACGAAATGCTCAGAGGGGTGTCCCTACTCCAATACCGAGGCCAGGATGTCCCCGCAGAACCACAAGGAGGGATGATCGCCAGCTGCACCGGTTAGTCTGCAATGGCCGTACCAAGTCAGCTAATCGGCTTAGGGCTGAGTGGCAGCAACTGACAAATGTGCCTGTATCCAGAAGGCTAGTCAACTAACGACTGGTTCAAGCAGGCTATCGTGCCAGGCATCCCCTGAGAAAGCCACGCCTGACCAGACAACACCGCCAGCGCCAATTGCAGTGGGCCAGAGAGCACCATCAATGGCAGCCAGGACACTGGAATCACGTGATCTTCAGTGACGAGTCTAGATTTCTGGTCTATCGTCAAGATGGCCGCGTCCGAGTGCGCAGACAAGTGCATGAAGCCTACAACAAAGATTGCATAGTGCCAAGAGTCCAAGCTGGAGGTGGTGGGGTGACCGTTTGGGCTGCTTTTCATGCAGGGGGCAAAACTGACCTGGTTGTTCTGAATGGAAACCTGAACCAGTTCAAGTACAGGGCCATTCTGGAAGAAACATTGCTTCCATTTGCTCGTGCAGCCTTTCGAGGAAACTTTGTCTTCCAAGATGACAATGCACGGCCTCATCGTGCTCGCATGATCCAACACTTTCTTGCTGACCGTGGTGTAGAGCATATGGAGTGGCCTGCCATGTCACCGGATATGAATCCGATAGAGAACTTGTAGGCAGAAATAACGCCTCAAATCGACCACTTGGACCAGCAGCCGACCTCTGTGCCTGAATTGCAGCAGGCTATTGTCACTGCATGGCAAGCGATTCCTGTCCAAACCTTGGCAAATCTCGTGAACAGCATGCCTCAACATGTACGTGCTCTCCTGAATGCTCGTGGGGGTTACTCGAAGTACTGAACTGTAATTTTACTGTCCGTAATCCCAGTCATAATTTAACTTTTGTTTTTGTTAAAATAAATTTGGCTAATGTGCAAAATAAAGAGATACTTCTGGAAAACGTACAGAAGTTTAACACAGTACTGTCCATGAATTGAGTTCGATATCAGTTTACATCACTTTCAAGGATCAATTTATTTGTTTCGAAATGTCAAATGTGGTTTTTGTTTCTTTTAAAGGTCACATTAACAAAATCTAGAATAATTTCAACATAATTCCAATGAACTTTTGGTTCTAAGACATCTTGAAAAGTAAGTTCACCCCCACAAAAAAAATATTCCATATTAAATGCCAAGTCTGTATATTGTTACAGTTTTTAGAACCTTCACTAGTAAATTTTAGTAAATGTTTCCCTTATAAATGTTCCCCTGTAAATATCCCCATCAATTGGCTTGTTAAAGATTGCACCCTAGTTAGTCCATGTACAACACGTAGTGAACCATAGGACCTCTCCGTAGTTATTTCATTATTATGTGTTTCAGTTAAGGATCTGTTCCCAATAGTTGAATCTGCGTTGCATTAATCAAATAAGATAGGCCCCTTTCAATTTCCCCAATCGCCTCACCCGCGCTTCAAAGTAACAGTCGGGCGGCGTTCGCTGCTCCTTGCCTTGATTCGGTTGTTGGCCCCAAGCCGCCATTAGCCATGCGGTGAAGCCGAGGAAGAAGGGGGCAGAGCCACCAGAACAAGGTGTGGCATGTCAACGCATCGGCAGAGGTGGAGTCAGCGAGCCCTTTACCGGCCAACCAGCGCCGCGGTGAGCGAACCGGTAGGCGTGTCATCAGAGCCGGCGGCTTCATTCCAAGACGAGTAATATAAGCGCCAGCGCGAGCCTTTTGAGAGAGTCGACTTGGGTTGGAGACGGCGCTTGGTGGGGTCTGGCTGAGAGAGACGAAGCTGCGCGGAGTCCTCTGACGAGCTGCTTCGAAAAGCCCCTACCACGTGAACGAATACGTGCAGCTGCCGCCGGGTTTTCGCCTCAAGCCCGGAGCATGGACTGGAGCCACCGTCGATGCTACGCACTGGCCCGGACCGTCCTACCCTGTCCCCTGCATGGACCCTTCTCCTTCTTCCAGTCATTCCTGCCTGCCATTCCCTGTCGTGTAAGTCTGTTTGTCTGTCCTGGGCGTTGATAATATAAGACTGTTTAAGGCTGCCCTGTGTATCTTCTTCTTCATTCTGTATATTACTTTCGTTTCTTCTTCTTTGGTTTTGGTGTACATAATTAATAAATGTCTGTTATTTCTTACCTTTGGTTTCTTCTTTCCCCCGATCGCTTTCGTCCTGTCTCCAATTGAGTACCTGTGGCACGATTTGGCCAACGCTCAGAATCGGGTTAGTCGATTGCTAACGGCTCGGATTGCGGATTGCTAAACCGCTCGGCAAATACCATCTTGTCCGTGGTTCGAGCTGTACTTGTCTCCCTGCTTTGCGGAGGGATTGGTAAAGGTATTCGGGAGAACACCTTGACCAATAACGCTGACCAATTATACCCCGCAAAGGAGCGTTATAAGTACCAGGACTAGAGACGGCCAGCTTAACAGGCCAAGGGGATTAACCCCCCCCCCCCCCTTGATAAGGGAAGTGCCGTCTCTGAGATCCGTAACAATATACAGACTTGGCATTTAATATGGAATTTTTTTTTTTTCTTGACTTGGGTTTACTTTCTTAACTCAGTATATCAATCTGGTGAGTTTCTTTTACACTTTGGTGATTTATTTGTTAAAAGAACCATGTCACTGATTGTCTGTCGCAGCAAGAAGTCAACAACAGGATTATATCACAGGTGGCGTGGCAAAATGTACAGACAGCTGCATTTGATGATTGGCTTCACAGTCGGGAATACAAAGGTTGTTGTGTTCTGCATTAGTGGAAAACAACTGCTGCACATCTACAAAAGTTATTGCCGCTTCCTCTGGAGATGGTCCGTCAACTCGACAATGCTGTTTGCCATGGAGTGGTGGCTTTACGAAATTACGGCATGAAACAGTGTGCTATTGCTCGGCAGTATGGCATCACTCAAGGTCAGGTGTCAAAGATCCTGAAACGAAATGCTCAGAGGGGTGTCCCTACTCCAATACCGAGGCCAGGACGTCCCCGCAGAAACACAAGGAGGGATGATCGCCAGCTGCACCGGTTAGTCCGCAATGGCCGTACCAAGTCAGCTAATCGGCTTAGGGCTGAGTGGCAGCAACTGACAAATGTGCCTGTATCCAGAGGGCTAGTCAACCAACGACTGGTTCAAGCAGGCTATCGTGCCAGGCGTCCCCTGAGAAATCCACGCCTGACCAGACAACACCGCCATTGCCGATTGCAGTGGGCCAGAGAGCACCGTCAATGGCAGCCAGGACACTGGAATCACGTGATCTTCAGTGACGAGTCTAAATTTCTGGTCTATCGTCAAGATGGCCGCGTCCGAGTGTGCAGACAAGTGCATGAAGCCTACAACGAAGATTGTATAATGCTAAGAGTCCAAGCTGGAGGGGGTGGGGTGACCGTTTAGGCTGCTTTTCATTCAGGGGGCAAAACTGACCTGGTTGTTCTGAATGGAAACCTGAACCAGTTCAAGTACAGGGCCATTCTGGAAGAAACATTGCTTCCATTTGCTCGTGCAGCCTTTCGAGGAAACTTTGTCTTCCAAGATGACAATGCACGGCCTCATCGTGCTCGCATGATCCAACACTTTCTTGCTGACCGTGGTGTAGAGCATATGGAGTGGCCTGCCATGTCCCCGGATATGAATCCGATAGAGAACTTGTGGGCAAAATTAACGTGTCAAATCGACCACTTGGACCAACAGCCTGCCTCTGTGCGTGAATTGCAACAGACTATTGTCACTGCATGGCAAGCGATTCCTGTCCAAACCTTGGCAAATCTCATGAACAGCATGCCTCAACGTGTACGTGCTCTCCTGGATGCTCGTGGGGGTTACACGAAGTACTGAACTGTAATTTTACTGTCCGTAATCCCAGTCGTAATGAACTTTTGTTTTTGTTAAAAAAAATTTTGGCTAATGTGCAAAATAAAGAGATACTTCTGGAAAACGTACAGAAGCTGAACACAGCACTGTCCATGAATTGAGTTCGATATCAGTTTACATCACTTTCAAGGATCATTTTATTTGCTTCAAAATGTCAAATGTGGTTTTTGTTTCTTTTAAAGGTCACATTAACAAAATCTAGAATAATTTAAACATAATTCCAATGAACTTTTGGTTCTAATTCAACTTGAAAAGTAAGTTCACCCCCACAAAAAAAATATTCCATATTAAATGCCAAGTCTGTATGTATATATATATACGTGTGTGTGTGTGTGTGTGTGTGTGTGTGTGTGTGTATGTGTGTGTGTGTGTGTGTGTGTGTGTGTGTGTGTGTACTTTATCTATATATATGTAGGCTAAGGTGAGGGTGAGGTCTGACTTCGTGGTGGTGTGGTCTGACTCAAAAGAGTCAGAGAGAGACAACTCTACTAATGATGTTTGACCATCAACAGTAGAGAACAAGGATGTCGGTAGATCTGTGCAAGGAGGAGGGAGGGGTACACGGTATAAAGCAAATGAACACTACTAGGAATTTCAGGAAAGAAGTTGGGGATTGAAGGAGGTGGATTTGGAGTGTTTTAACGGGGGTAGAAAAGATCAAGGTTTTGGATGAGGGAAGACGAAAGATGGTGGTGAACAGCTGTTTTAAAGACCTGGAGAGAGGAGAGGGATTGAAGAGAGTGTGGGAGTTTGTTCCAGAGGCGGGAGAAAAGAGGAATTAAAGAGTGAAGGTGAGCAGAGCGTCTTGATTTTGGCAGATTCACCAGAAGAGGGTTGCTGGCAGATATTGTGCGTGCTGCAGGAATATTTGGAGGACAGAGCACAGACAGAGCTGGGGGAGCAACGCCGGAGAGGAGTCGGTAGAAGACAGAGAGCCCACCAAACCTGCCTGCGGTGAGCGAGAGAAAGGCCCTCAGAATCAGCTTCATTGTGGGAGATTCCAATGATTCTGAAAGCTTTGGTTTCAACCACGTGAAGCCGAGCTAGGTGTGAGGCAGGAGCACTAGCCCAGAGGGGAGAGCAATATTCCATTAAACTGCAGGTGAAAGCCATGTATGTGGTGAGGAGCTCAGGTGTGCCCAGAAAGGACTTCATACGACAGAAGATGCCCAGTCGGAAACTGACTTTGTAAATCAGCTTGGAAATGTGGTTTTCCCAGGAAAGATCATGGCAGATAGTGAGACCCAAAAGCTTGAGTGACAGAACTTCTTCAAGAGGATTGTTCAGAAAGTAGATGTGAGCGTTGTCCAGTCGGTCTTTTCCAAGAGACAAAGTGAGAGTGTGAGATTTGTCAGGATTAAAGACATGTTCCACTTGTTTAACCAGTTTGTCATGTTGTCCAGGTCTGCAGAGAGTGAAGAGGCTGCTGCCTGCCAATCTGAGGGTTTGGAGCGACTGAGAATGGAGTCATCAGCAAAGAGATAAAGAGAAGATTTTCCAGAGTCAGAGAGAGAGATCATTGATACAACAACAACAACAACAACATGTATTTTAAAGGCCATTTTCCCTGCTAGAGCGGGGGTTAGCCTTGCGGTCCCCATGACAATCTTCTCCATTTTGCCCTATTTTCTGCATCTCCCCTTGTTAACCCCCTTGCCCGCATTTCTTCTTCCACCATCTTTAGCCAAGTCTTTCTCGGTCTTCCCCGTCCTCTACTTCCTTCTACATTCATTTCCATCACTCTTCTCAACCAGTCACTTTCATCCTTCCTCAACACATGACCAAACCATCTCAACCTGTTCATCTTCACAGCATCAATCACAGGCTCTATTCCCATCATCTTTCGCAATTCATTATATTTGTCTTCCTCTCTCTCAACGATACTCCGCACATCCATCGAACCATTCGCATTTCCACCCTTTCCAACCTTCGTTGCTGCTCTACGTTCATTACCCATGTCTCGCTCCCATAAATCATAACACTTCTTACACATGCAGCATATACCTTTCCCTTCAGCTTCAACGACACTCCTCTCCTCATCAGCACGCCACTCAGTTCCCGAAACTTCTTCCATGCACATCTCACTCTTGCAACCGTTGCCGAGTCTGATCCACCTTCTCCATTCAGCATGTCTCCGAGGTAGCAAAATGTTTTCACACCTTCCAGCTTCACGCCATCTCCAAGATGCAACTCAACATTTCCTCCATCTGCAGCTCCCTCTGTGCACACCTTACATTTGAATGTAGCTGCCACACTGGTTAATGACCCTCGCAGACCACTACATTTTTGATGAACCCACTCAGCGCACATTGTACATTGAATGGAGTTCACTCCGACACCCTTCCTACACACAGCACAGGGCCACTTCCCAGTTCTTTCCACCTCACCACATGCTTTACCACTTGCCATCACCTTCGTCTTTCCGATATTCACCTTCAGACCTTTTGTCTCCATACATTCCTTCCACTTGTTCATCTTTTCCTTCAGTCCATCTATACCTTCCGCAATCAACACCAGATCATCTGCAGACAACAACTCCCACGGTAAACCCTCCTTTACGTTCTGAGCCAGCACCTCCATCACAGCTACAAATAGTAGTGGACTTAGTACCGACCCCTGATGCACTCCCACCTTCACCTCAAACTCACCACTGTTCCCGTCCTTCGTCCTTACAGCTGTGCGCGCTCTTTTGTACATTGCCATCACTACTCTGATCAACTATTCATCCACTCCTAACTTCCTCAATGCCCATGTCAATACTTTGCGTGGAACCCTATCGAATGCTTTCTCCAGATCAACAAACCCAAGAAACAACTTCTTCCTCTTCTCCATGTACTTCTCCTGCAACTACCTCACAATGAAAAGCGCATCTGTCGTTCCTCTTCCTGGCATAAATCCAAACTGCATTTCGTCGATCTTCACTTTCTTCCTTATCCTCCTCTCCAACACCCTTTCCAATACCTTCATTCCATGCTCCAATAACTTTATCGCTCGGTACGAGCCACACTCCAGAGGGTCACCTTTCCCCTTGTATAGAGGGACGATGGTACTCAGTTCCCAATCCACTGGAATGCGGCCTTCTTTCACCACCAGATTACAGATCTCTGTCATTCTCTTCACACCCCAACTTCCTGCTGCCTTCAACATATTTCCCACAACTCCCGTCCGCCCTCCAGCTTTTCTACTCTTCATTGCTTTTATCGCTTCCTCAACTTCCTTCTCAGTTATCTTCTCTGCCGGTCCTAAAACTGGGTTACTCTCTATGTTGCCATCCCATTCATTCTCTGTATTCAACAGCATTTCCATATATATTTTCCATCTTCCTTTAATTCCATCTGGGTCCACAACGATTTGTCCCACTTCATCCTTCAAGCAACTCACCCCCATCACATCACACCTCTCTTTCGCTATCTGCTTTGCAATCCTGAATACCGCTCTCTGACCCTCTTCCGAGAGAGATCATTGATGAAGACCAGAAAAAGCACAGGGCCCAGAACACTGCCTTGAGGAACTCCCAACTTCCCCAAACTGTTGTCACAAAGTTGGAAGCACACAATCGTCTGGAACGTCATTGTATGCTGTTGCATTAAGATTTCTCTTCACTGGAACTAAAGGGCCTAGCTCAAACCATGAAAAATAGCCTCAGACCATTATTCCTCCTCCACCAAACTTTACAGTTGGCACTATGCATTCGGGCAGGTAGCGTTGTCCTGGCATCCGCCAAACCCAGATTCGTCCGTCGGACTGCCAGATGGTGAAGCGTGATTCATCACTCCAGAGAACGCGTTTCCACTGCTCCAGAGTCCAATGGCGACGAGCTTCACACCACTCGAACTGACGCTTGCCATTGCGCATGGTGATATTAGGCGTGTGTGCGGTTGCTCAGCCACGGAAACCCATTTCATGAAGCTCCAGATGAACAGTTGTTGTGCTGATGTTGCTTCCAGGGGCAGTTTGGAACTCAGTAGTGAGTGTTGCAACTGAGGACAGACGATTTTTACGTGATACGCGCTTCAGCACTCGGCGGTCCCGTTCTGTGAGCTTGTGTGGCCTACGACTTCGCGGCTGAGCTGTTGTTGCTCCTAGACGTTTCCACTTCACAATAACCGCACTTATAGTTGACCGGGGCAGCTCTAGCAGGGCAGAAATTTGACGAACTGACTTGTTGGAAAGGTGGCATCCTATGGCGGTGCCATGTTGAAAGTCACTGAGCTCTTCAGTATAGCCCATTCACCTGGCCATGTTTGTCTATGGAGATTGCGTTTGTCTGTGGAGGCTGTTTGCTTGATTATATATAACAGCCGAATCCACTAATTAGAAGGGGCGTCCGCATACTTTTGGCCATGTGGTGTATATTTCGGTATATACTATATTGTAGGAGCTGGGGCTCCCACGTCGATCAGAAGAATGGACGCGACAAAAAGCTGGAATTCATCTGAGTTGCTTTATTGAAATCAAACACTCAGGCACTCTGAAAACCCGTTTATCGGTCAGCAATATATATCTATTAACCCAGGGGGTTTGCCCAGGCCCGGCGCCAGGGGGCGTGGCCCAGCGTCCTGGCTGCGGCCTGGCAAGTTGAGGGCGAGCCTGCCCGGGCGTCCCGACCGAGGCCTGGCAAGTTGAGCGCGGGCCTGCCCGGGCGTCCTGGACGAGCCCGGCATGGTGAACGCTCCGCGTCCTTGATAGGTGCAAGGCGATTGTGAAACCCCAGCGGCAGCCGCTACACACGTCCCCCCAGAATCGACTTGCACCGGCAGGGTCAACTTGAGGGGGGTCCTGATGACCCGGCCGAAGCGACCCCTGGCGGGTCGTGGGAGGGGGTCCGGTGAGGTGGTGGGCGGTCGAGTGGGGGGCCCCGTGGACGGGGGGCGGCCTCGCCGCGGCGGAAGGGCCACCCGTGGTGGGTGGTCGACGTCCATGTGCGCCGGCTTGAGGCGGTCCACTGTAATCCGGTCCGACCTGCCGCCGATGTCGATGACGAACGACTTGTCGTCCCGTCGTAGCACCCGGAAGGGCCCGTCGTACGGCGGCTGGAGTGGCCACCGATGTGCGTCGTGACGCACAAAAACATACTCCGCTGTGCGGAGTGCTGGGGGGACGTAGGACTGGGGGTCACCGTGGTGGGATGTCGGCACGGGGGCAAACCGTCGGGCGGCCTCCTGGAGGTCCGAGCGCTGGTGAGCTGCGGACCAGGGACTGGTAGCGTCGGGCACGAATTCGCCCGGGACGCGTAGCGCCTGGCCATAGACCAGCTCGGCGGTGGATGCCTGGAGGTCCTCCTTGGGGGCCGTGCGAAGGCCCAAAAGGACCCACGGCAGCCGGTCGGCCCAACCGCCGTCTTGAAGGCCGGCCATGAGCGCGGCCTTCATGGAGCGGTGGAATCGCTCGCACAACCCGTTTGCTTGGGGGTGGTAGGCCGTAGTACGGTGGAGCTTGACCCCCAGGTTGCGGGCGACCGCGCCCCACAGCTCGGAGGTGAACTGTGGTCCGCGGTCTGACGAGATGTCCGCCGGTGCGCCGAAGCGGGCGACCCAGGTGGCGATGAAAGCCTGCGCCACGTCGGCGGTGGTGGTGGAGACGAGGGGAACGGCCTCCGGCCACCTGGTGGTCCTGTCCACCATGGTGAGCAGGTGTGTGAACCCCCGTGACGGGGGGAGGGGGCCCACCAGATCCACGTTGACGTGGTCGAAACGTCGTTCGGGCACGGTGAAAGGTGCCAGCGGGGCCTGGGTGTGTCGGTGGACCTTGGCCCGTTGGCAGGCCGTGCAGGCGCTGGTCCAATCGCGGACGTCCCGACGAAGGCCGTGCCAGACGAAACGCGCCGACACCAGCTTCTGGGAAGCTTTCCGGCCCGGGTGGGAAAGGCCGTGGAGGGAGGCGAAGATGCGGCGTTGCCAGGTGACGGGCACGATGGGGCGAGGCTGGCCTTGGGAGACGTCGCAGAGCAGGACAGTGTCCGCGCAGGGGATGTCGGCCAGGCGGAGGCCCGTGTCCGCCGCCCGGAGGGCTTGCACCGTGGTGTCGGTGGTTTGGTCCGCCGCCATAAGCGCAAAATCAACGCCCAGGTGGACCGCGTTCGCGCTGGCCCGGGAAAGACAGTCGGCCACGGCGTTGTTTTTGCCGGCGACGTGCCGGATGTCCGTGGTAAACTCCGACACGGTGGAGAGGTGGCGCTGTTGGCGGGCCGACCATGGCTCCGTGACCTTGGCCATGGCGTAAATCAACGGCTTGTGGTCGACGAACGCCGTGAAAGGTCGGCCCTCCAGGAGGTGGTGGAAATGGCGGACGGCCAGGTGTAGACCGAGGAGCTCCCGGTCAAACGTGCTGTATTTGAGCTCGTTCGGCCGGAGCTGCCGGCTGAAAAAAGCGAGTGGCTGCCAAACCCCGTTCACCCATTGCTCATGTACGGCGCCCACCGCGTAGTCGGAGGCATCCGTGGTGAGGGCGATGGGAGCGTTGAGCACCGGGTGAGCGAGCAGTGTTGCGTTGGCGAGGGCCCGCTTTGAGCTTTGGAAGGCCGCGTCCATTGCTGCGGACCAGGCGATGTCGTGCTTGGCCGGCTTGCCCCGGAGGGCTTCGTAGAGGGGCCGCATGAGGTGAGCAGCGCAGGGCACGAAGCGGTGATAAAAATTCACCATTCCCAGGAATTCCTGCAGGGCCTTTATGGTGCGGGGACGTGGGAACGTGGTGATGGCCTCGACCTTGGTTGGCAGCGGCACGGCCCCGTTCTTGGTGATGTGGTGGCCCAAAAAATCAACGGCCGTCGTGCCGAAGTGGCATTTGGCCGGGTTGACGATGAGGCCGTGCTCGCTGAGGCGCTCGAACAGTGTTCGGAGGTGGAGGAGGTGCTCGGCCCGGGACGTGCTGGCGACGAGGATGTCGTCCAGGTAAACGAAAAGGAACGGCAGGTCACGCAGCACGCCGTCCATCAAGCGCTGGAACGCCTGAGCCGCGTTCTTGAGACCAAACGGCATCCGCAAGAATTCGAATAAGCCGAACGGCGTGATGACTGCCGTTTTAGGGACGTCGGCCGCCCTGACAGGTACCTGGTGATATCCCCGTATGAGATCAATTTTCGAAAAAATGACCCGTCCCGCCAGCCGGGCGGAGAAGTCTTGGATATGCGGGATCGGGTACCTGTCGGGGGTGGTAGCGTCATTCAGACGGCGGTAGTCGCCACACGGGCGCCATCCACCCCCCGGCTTTGGCACGATGTGCAGTGGCGAGGCCCACGCGCTATCGGAGCGCCGCACGATGCCGAGGTGCTCCAACGCGTCGGATTCGGCCTTCGCTACGGCGAGCTTGGCTGGGTCGAGGCGGCGGGCCCTGGCGTAGACCGGCGGGCCCGTGGTTGGTATGTGGTGCTCGATCCCATGCCGTACTGCGACGGCCGAAAACGTCGGCCGCGTGAGGGCCGGGAACTCCGTGAGCAGGCGAGCAAACTCGTTCGCCGCCGGGACGGTGCATGCCAGCTCGGTCGGCGCGGAGCTGCTCAATGTGCATACCAGGGAGCTGAAGGTTTCAGCGTTGATTAAACGACGCCGTTGGACGTCCACCAGCAGTCCGTGTGCGCAGAGGAAGTCGGCGCCTAGCAGAGCCACGGGCACGTTGGCGGTTACAAACGTCCAAGCAAAGCGTTGGCCGCCGAAGCAGAGGGTGACGTTGCGCGGGCCGAAGGTGCGGATAGTCGATCCGTTGGCCGCAACTAAGGAGGGGCCGCAAACCGCGGATTGCCTGTCCTGGTCAGAGGCGGGTATGACGCTCAGTTGGGCGCCGGTGTCGCACAGGAAACGCCGTCCGGACGCTTTATCCGTGATGAACAGTAAGTTGCCCGTATGGCCGGCGCTCATGGCTGGTAATGAACGCCGGCCCGGCCGTTTCCCGGCCTGCCGAAGGTGCACGGGGGTCGGCATGTCCGGGCCTTTCGTCCGAACCTGGCATGATAGTAACACCACGCTTGGTCGGGTGGAGGTGGTCGGCGCGGTAGAGCGGCCGCCAATTGCGTCGGCAGTTCGGCCGTCGACCGTGCCGGGTGCTCGGGCGCCATGGTTGTTGCGTCGGACGGCGGTGGGTCCCATGTCGCCGCTGCGATGCGCCGTCCTGCAGCGGAGATCTTGTCGGCTTCTCTGGCAAGGGCCCGGGGATCTGTGATCGTCGTGCTTGCCAGGGCGAGGCGTACCGGGTTAGGCAGCTGACGGAAGAACAGCTCCCGGAACAGGAATGCCGGAGAGTGCTCGCCGAGCAGTGAAAGCATGTAGTCCATTCGCTCGGAAGGGCGCGTGTCGCCGAGCTCAGGCAGTTCGAGCAGGCGCCGTGCGCGTTCCGCCGATGGGAGGGCGAAAGCATCGAGGAGCAGCTTCTTAATCGCGCCGTATTTGTCAGCGGCTGGCGGGCTTTCGAGGAGGCTCAGGGCGCGGGCCGCGGTAGTCGACCCGAGCGCAGCTACCACATGGTGGAAGCGGGTGTCGTCGGCCGTGATGCCTCGCAGGGCGAACAGGGACTCCGCCTGTGCGAACCAAACCGCCGCGTGAGCCTCCCAGAAGGTAGGCAGTTTAAGGGCGACTGCCGTGTCCATGTCGATAGGTCACCAATGTAGGAGCTGGGGCTCCCACGTCGATCAGAAGAATGGACGCGACAAAAAGCTGGAATTCATCTGAGTTGCTTTATTGAAATCAAACACTCAGGCACTCTGAAAACCCGTTTATCGGTCAGCAATATATATCTATTAACCCAGGGGGTTTGCCCAGGCCCGGCGCCAGGGGGCGTGGCCCAGCGTCCTGGCTGCGGCCTGGCAAGTTGAGGGCGAGCCTGCCCGGGCATGCCCGGGCATGCCCGGGCGTCCCGACCGAGGCCTGGCAAGTTGAGCGCGGGCCTGCCCGGGCGTCCTGGACGAGCCCGGCATGGTGAACGCTCCGCGTCCTTGATAGGTGCAAGGCGATTGTGAAACCCCAGCGGCAGCCGCTACAATATATGTATATATAGTACGTTCTGGATTGTTATTTGACTGCAGGATTGTCTGCAGGGGCACTTTTGCCATGGTATGATGTCCTCGAGGTAAGCACACTCGCCTCTAAGAGGTCCAGCCTCAGTTCGAATCCCGACCCAGCTATAAACTGCCGTCCTAGTGCTTCACAGGCACAAAGTGTGTGTCGTCCCTCGGATGGACGTTAAGTCGGGCATCCCGTCTGCCGGAATTATTTGGTGAACGTTAAAGATCGCATGGTGTCCTTCTCGAAGAGTAGGCAAGCTATCGCCGGCACCATAAACAAATTACAAATTCCTGCCCAAACTACCAGTCGTGCGTCAGGCCTCGCCAGCCGTTTCGTGAAAGACCTGGGCCAGAAACTTCACAACAGCCAACGTTCCACATTGTAACCATTAAATATTATTTGTGGCCGTTAAAGGAATAATAAGTGGTGCTTTGGTTGATCCATTTTTAGTGTCGGGATGTTCACCAACTTGTGTACAGGTACGACCCATACGAGCGATAATTATATTATTTATACAGTATGTACTGTGTTTGGTCTTGTGAGCAGAACAGCCCCTCATTGGGCCAGTGGAGACATGGCGCAGCGGTCTTGGTGTCGACTCCTCCAACAGCTCGAGTCCTCGTGGTAAAAATGCTCTTTCGTTGCTATTGGGCAACTTTGGCACCTTTTCCTCGTGACGGTGAGATCACGTGACATGTGTGGGAATGATCCTCAGCCCTGGATACTTTTATAGCTTGTCGTGGATGTTGGGGTTATGGCAGGACCTTGCGATGAGCAGTAGTCGACGACGGACAGGGTTGACCCCCTCGCCCCCCTCCCTCACCTAAGCCGTTTGGGTCACCCTGAATCCTCGCGATGACACGCGGATTACACTCCAGCGTGGGGTCCAGGTCAGATGAACTCCTTGGCCGATCGTGGGCGTCGCCATGGGATAGGAAACGCACATCTCTCCCGGCCCGGCATCCTGCTTCCCCATTGATCGCATGCTGGCTGTGCGCCCACACCTTCCTCATCACGACGGGCAGCCCTGTGATTCTTCTTCTTCCACTTCATGTAATATTGTCCTGTTTTTGTCAAGCTTTGAAATCTTACTCCCCCACTCATGCATGCACATGGCTGCTGGTTACATCATTTATGAGGATGTGGTTATACTGCCTCAGATTTGGAATTTATGCAGAATACGGTCCGACACACAATTATTGTCTGCTCTTTCAAAAGGTACCGGGAGATCCTTAACGTGCGTTCACCTGTGTTAGCAGACAAAACAACCGGCTTATTAAGGACTGCATACTCTGGTGCAATGGCCTCTCTGCAAATCACTAGGACAGTTTGAGGTGCGATCCCCTAACGTCAGCAATCTAACCTAGACGTTCATAGATATAGAGATGTGATGACGTCATCAATCTAACCTAGACGTTCATAGATATCGAGATGTGATGACGTCATCAATCTAACCGAGACGTTCATAGATATAGAGATGTGATGACGTCATCAATCTAACCTAGACGTTCATAGATATAGAGATGTGAGCACGTACCGAAGTGATGACGTCATCAATCTAACCTAGACGTTCAGAGATATAGAGATGTGATGACGTCATCAATCTAACCTAGACGTTCATAGATATAGAGATGTGAGCACGTACCGAAGTGATGACGTCATCAATCTAACCTCGACGTACATAGATATAGAGATGTGAGCACGTACCGAAGTGATGACGTCATCAATCGAACCTCGACGGACACAGATTATCGATGTGAGTACAGAAGTGTGGCCATGTTCAGTAATTAGCCCTTGTACAGTATGTTTTGCATAACATTTTAATAAGTGTTGTAATATACAATTAACATTTTATATTTGGAAATTCCATCCAACTAAGATTCACCGTGGGCCCAATGACCCATTCTGTCTCTGGCATCGTTATTAAATTGTGTCGCACATTGCAAATAGGCAAATGTAGACAGAAAGCTTTTCATGTGAAATGAATGAACTGGAAGCGTGTCGGGTCTCTGTGGACCGCCCAAGTGGTGGAGAGTGCCGCATGTGGGTTCGAGGGTCATTGCGGAGGGGTCATGGCGGAGCAAAGGTGATTTCCTGGAAGCTTTTCGAGGCCATTCGTGCTTTTCCCGGGCCTGGTCCAACGGATGAGCCCCTGCTGGGCTGACAGATAAATATTGTGTGAATCAATGACGTGGTGTGAGCAGGTGCAAACAGAAACCGGGGAATGCTCGGAAAAGGTGAAGTGCGTCACATGGAAGCTCCTCTACCTGTCAGAAAGGAGAACGTTCTGTTGAAGCTCGACCAAGCTTCGTGCTGGATCATCCACGTTTTCTTAATCCAGTAATAATAGGTTAATTATCTCTTTTTTTTAAATCCCAGATCTAGGCTCGTGGAAGAGCAAAATGAAATGGGACATTGGGGCCACCTTTGGACACAACAAGCAAGAGAATGAACGCACAGGTAAGAGGAGAGAGGTTTGAGAATGAAACGGTAACGAGCATGTATGAGGGTTCGGTTAGATGGGGGTCAATCGGGGTAGATCGCGGGTAAGGATGGTCGACGACATGACATGATGGTGCATTTGAAGCCCTGGAGTGACCATTGCGATTGTACATCCCCAGGAAGGCGGCTCAACAAACGAGGTAAACGAGGAGCAAAATAGAGGAGGTGTGCAGTGGAGACATTTTCGACTCGGTGAAACAAAATGGTCAATTGGGATGAAATTTGCTAATTTCCTCGTCCACTAATATCACAAGCACTTTCTGCTTCGTTCTCTTTGCTCTCAAATTTAATTACGTAAAAGTTATCATTTTACGTCGATGGAAAAGGTTTTAAATATTTTAAATATTCATTCATTTCCGTTCGCTGCTTATTATAGAGTCTTATATGGTGATCCACTAGGCCGAAGGCTCACAGCAGTTCCTCGAGACGAGAAACTAGGACGAGCTCCAAGATCAGGGTTACAGGTTAGCTTTTGGTACAAGCAGATGGGACGGCCGATTTAACATTCCCTCCATCGCACGGTCACGTGTCCCCCTTGGGATATCTGACTTGATATCCCAAGGGGCACTTAATACAAATATAATCATGATCTTGAGAGCTACATTGCAGTAGGTTGGCAGGCATAGCCTCAACGGCGAAATGGTAATATATCCATTTTTATTGGTCACTTATTGTCCACACTGCAGATCTTCTTCTTCTTGTTTCGTATGCAGCACAAGGCTGTGGGGTAGCATCATTGCCTGAGCAATGCCCTCTGTAGGTTAGGACAGGAATTTGTAATCTGCTCAGGATGCTGGCGATAGCTCGCCGACTCAGATGAGGCTTATGGATACTCGCGTCAGGATTCGAACCCAGGCCAAGTGCGGCTGCCTCTAGGCCACCCTGGCAGCCCGCAAGTAAATAAGACAGCCAGCTAAACATACGCTCGTGAATCCAAACTTTTGCTCCAATCCAAATTCAAGACAACCGCTTTGAACAAGCACTCGTCTTTCACGACCACCTTGTAATTAGGGATTATCGGGAAGTCTGTGGTCAAAATAGATAATTAATTATGGTCGAAATAGATACATAATTAAAAATATAAGGGAATTTTGAGTTATAGGATTTAAATTGTAACAAAAGGGTTACCTTGGAAAAAAAAAAGTGTTTCATTCATATCATTCAAATTATTATATGAGGCCACGCAATTTTTGATCGTCCCTCGTATTACGCAACCGTCTACAGACAATGCACGCACATGGCGTCCTTTTGAGCAATCAGAGTTACTGTCCTTCCTTCCCTCCTTTTTTCAATTCAACACCATCGAGGCTCATAGAAGACAAAGTCCATTTAAATACACTTCACATAACTTTTGGCAGAAATCATTTATCTTTTGCAGAGGGGCCATCTATGCAATACGTTCGCATAGATCAAAGATTCCGTAATTTTGCCTACCTAAAATATAGATGTAGCTATCTAATATATATATGTAGCTACCTAATATATATATGTAGCTACATAATATATAGATGTAGCTACCTAATATATAGATGTAGTTCCATAATATATAGATGTAGCTACCTAATATATAGATGTAGCTACATAATATATAGATGTAGCTACCTAAAATATAGATGTAGCTACATAATATATAGATGTAGCTTCCTAATATATAGATGTAGCTACATAATATATAGATGTAGCTACCTAATATATAGATTTAGCTACATAATATATAGATGTAGCTACATAATATATAGATGTAGCTACATAATATATAGATGTAGCTACCTAAAATATAGATGTAGCTATCTAATATATATATGTAGCTACCTAATATATAGATGTAGCTACATAATATATAGATGTAGCTACCTAATATATATATATGTAGCTACATAATATATAGATGTAGCTACCTAAAATATAGATATAGCTACATAATATATAGATGTAGCTACCTAATATATAGATGTAGCTACATAATATATATATGTAGCTACCTAATATATAGATGTAGCTACCTAATATATAGATGTAGCTACATAATATATAGATGTAGCTACCTAAAATATAGATGTAGCTACATAATATATAGATGTAGCTACCTAATATATAGATGTAGCTACATAATATATAGATGTAGCTACCCATTATATAGATGTAGCTACATAATATATAGATGTAGCTAGCTAATATATAGATGTAGCTGCTTAATATATAGATGTAGCTACCTAATATATAGATGTAGCTACATAATATATAGATGTAGCTACCTAATATATAGATGTAGCTACCTAATATATAGATGTAGCTACCTAATATATATATGTAGCTACATAATATATAGATGTAGCTACCTAATATATAGATGTAGCTACCTAATATATAGATGTAGCTACCTAATATGTAGATGTAACTACCTAATACAATAATACATAGATGTAGCTACCTAATATATAGATGTAGCTACCTAATATATAGATGTAGCTACATAATATATAGATGTAGCTACCTAATATATAGATGTAGCTACCTAATATATAGATGTACCTACCTAATATATAGATGTAGCTACCTAATATATAGATGTAGCTACCTAATATATAGATGTAGCTACATAATATATAGATGTAGCTACATAATATATAGATGTAGCTACCTATTATATAGATGTAGCTACCTAATATATAGATGTAGCTACCTAATATATAGATGTAGCTACCTAATATATAGATGTAGCTCCATAATATATAGATGTAGCTACATAATATATAGATGTAGCTACCTATTATATAGATGTAGCTACCTATTATATAGATGTAGCTACCTAATATACAGATGTTGCTACCTAATATATAGATGTAGCTACCTAATATATAGATGTAGCTACCTATTATATAGATGTAGCTACCTAATATGTAGATGTTGCTACCTAATATATAGATGTAGCTACCTAATATATAGATGTAGCTACCTAATATATAGATGTTGCTACCTAATATATAGATGTAGCTACCTAATATATAGATGTAGCTACCTGTTATATAGATGTAGCTACCTAATATATAGATGTTGCTACCTAATATATAGATGTAGCTACCTATTATATAGATGTAGCTACCTAATATATAGATGTTGCTACCTAATATATAGATGTAGCTACCTAAAATGATCCAAGCTAACGTCCTTTCTCGGGTGCCCTAAAACTTAAAAGTACTGTGGTTAAAATAAGCCGATTAAAGATTAATTTAAAGGACAGGTATACCATGTATTAAAACATGAATACTTGGCAAACCCTCAAAACCAAACCAAGAATAAATTATTTTCATCTCATTTCTCATGATAAGAGATAAAGTAATAATTTGCTGAGTCCTGTCTCTACTTGGCTCTTCGATGGCTGTTGTGCTTGGCACAGATTTTAGCAAATCCAAGGTCGTAACCTCCCCCGGGTAATGCGGGATGGAAATAACCCTCACTTCCTCGCTGCCTGTTTGAACTGGAAGAGCAGAGGAGGAAGGGGGTGGCGTGGTTAGAGGAGAGGGTGGATACGATGGAGAGGGGAGGAAGGGGTGGATACAATGGAGAGGGCAAGAGGGGTGCGGGGTGGCGGAGGAGGAAGTGGTTGTGGGAAACGAGTGCTGGGACAAGCGGTTTGGAGAAGAAAAGGGAGAGATGGGAGCTGAGGATAGATGGTGGGAAATTGAGGATGGAGGGCTAATTCCGCTAATAGTCCAGGAAGAGATTTTAGGCAATATCACCGACAGGATGGAATTTCAGGCCGCAATCCCCAAATGATGCTGATTGGATAAGGATTCTGTATTTAAAAGAAATCGACACGCTCCGATTCTTTCCCAGTCTGCTCCTCTCCTGACCATTGTTACTCATTCTTGTGTTATTCATCCTTCGGTATGTCCAACCTTCCCAATAGCCTTTGCTAGTTGTTGAATCTGCTCCTCTTTGCCGTTTAACTCCTCCATGAGCAGAGGTCCCTGGAGTAGACAAAAACATGCTGGGCCTAGCAAACATGGTTTCACCAGATTATTTAGACTCTAAAAAAACTTCAACAAGTTTATTGCCAAATATTTTCAAGGTGATGCAAAATCGTGGCTCCATCTTTTTGGCATAATTATTTTCTTTCAAACGGGCACCAGGTATCTATTCCAGGTGGTGTATGTCAAGAAGCATTCATTGGAATCTGAGTTATACTCTCATGATCTTGCTTCAGTATATTATTATATAAATGGAGCTAATGCGAATCCAAACGGATCTTCGTCAAACTTTCAGACGTTCATCGGTGAGTGCCGGGGAATGTTTTAGGCAAAATAAGTTCCTTTTTTTTCTTCTTTTTAATCACTCTGCAGCACCTTAGCCATTGTAGCTAAAAAAAAAAAAAATTCAAAATTCCAACACAATTAGAACAGCAGTACCACTGCTAGTATGCACCTATATATATATATATATATAAATAAATAATTATATATATATAGTTGAGGATAAAGGTAAAAAGTCCGTCACTCAGAATTAGGCTCTCAGTGCTTCGCAAAGTATAAAATTTTGTGGACATTAAAGATCCCACAGTGTTCTTCACCAAGAGTAGGTGAGTTATTGCCAGTGCCAGGAACAAATTTAAAATCCTGCTCCGAATAACCTACAGGGGGCACTGCATCAGCGGCACAGCTCCGCCTCCAGCAATGATGCAACCAGCAGACACAGGCTGCACACGAAATGAATGGATGAACCTGAGCTCACACACAGCCATATTTTAACCTGAGGTCACAGCATTATGACGCAAATTTAAACGTTTACCTGACATCATATTCATTCTGAGGCGACACAACAACACTAATGTACTCTCCCAAGGGTGGCAGGCTTCGCAATGCATCACCCCCTCCCCTTGCCACTCTCACTGCATCACAAGAAGAGTTTACAGTCTGAAGATGTAAATCACACACAGCACGCCGTTTTCTCTGACCCTCCTTTTGTCAATCATGAAAGTAAAATGTAGAGATCCCGAGTCGTACTTGATTTCCATCATGCGACCTTCAGGTCACGTGCAAGGCCTTCGGTCTACTCGTGGGGTCGAAGTACACGGTGCCCGGTCCTTTTGCAGCCACCCACCCGGGATCTTGGACCTGGATCGGTGGCCCTATCAGCACGAGGTTAATGAGATTCGGGCCTGTTTCCTGTTCCTGCCTGGCAGCGAACACAGAAGGCCGTGCAGGCACTCACAGCGAGCCGGGGGGAGCGAGATCTCGCCACGCTGAATACAGCTCAGCTCGGTGGATCCACACAAGCTGCTTTGTACATCCCGCTGATGAATGTTTGCATATTCAGCAGACGGACCTGGCCCTTGTATGCTCCTTGATACATCTTGCAGCTTCGTGGCGATCGAAGGCACGTGGATGCTACCTCTAATAATGCGATCCCATGGGACGAGGGGAAGATCTCACAATGCACTGCACTTGTGGGAGAGGGGGCGTTCAAAAAGTTCTGCGAACTGCATCCTCTAATGGTCCAGCAAGTGCCAACGTTTAATTTATCAATACAACGAGTGGTAAAAATCAATCCTTACCAATCATACGCAGTTATGTATTGAAAAAAAGCCCAATTACTCTGGTACTTTTTGGACAATTGTGAGTATCACATTTGTAGAATTTTTTGAACAGCCCTAGTTTAGCAGATGTGGGACAAGGAGCTTCTTTTTTACATGAATTATAAGGGTACGGCCTGACAAATTGGACAAATCAATACAGAACGTGGGTTTTTAAACCGTGGGTGATCAATGGGAGGAATCTTTGGCCTGTTTCATCTGGAATTACCACGAAAGGTGTTTCAGTTACAAATAAGTTGATGCAACCAACGCCAGTTATATAGACTAGGAAAAAAAAGATGGATAACCTGACACTCAATCCACTCAGCATGAGATTTGGAATATGAACACGTTTGGCCCCAAAGGTCATCCCATCATCCCAAAGGTCATCACATCATCCCAAAGGTCATCCCACCATCCCAAAAGTCATCCCATCATCCCAAAGGCCATCCCATCATCCCAAAGATCATCACAAAGGTCATCCCATCACCCCAAAAATCATCCCATCATCCCAAAAGTTATCCCATCTTCCCAAAGGTCATCCCATCATCCCAAAAGTCATCCCATCACCCCAAAGGTCATCCCATCATCCCAAATGTCATCCCAAAGGTCCTCAGGAAGGACATTGCGCTGCGTAATGCAGATTCTTCTGGTGCCATCTCATCGGGGACAGTTTCAGTCATATCCGACTTTGAACAGGTGAGCATGCAGAGGTGAGCCACCATTTCCAGCCTTCAATGGATACGCTGCAGTAAACGAACAAACAATTGCGGGATCTCCGGGCAGCAGTTTGCGAACATGCCAAGGACGAACCAAGTGAAGAGACATGGTGGATCACCAGAAAGTGCCTCTGGCAGAGTTACAGAGCAGGCCAGAGCATGCTCCTCTTGTTGATGGAAATGATCCATCCTGCAAAGAGAAAAGAATGAGACAATTAGACAGCGGGTAATGGTAAGAATGAGAGGGATGCGGAGGAGAAGCGATGTGGGAGGAAGGGAGAGATTTTGGCGGAAGGCCAAAGCCTGTTATTGTGTGTTATTACCGAAGGAAACACTCCCTCTGGGAGGAAACAGCAGACAGAGGGCCGGTGATGTCATGCCTTGTGGCCGGATATGGAGGGTTGGCTTATTTGGTGCGACGGCCCAGCTGTGTGCGGCTGCAGAGCAGCGTCTGTTCTTAAAGGGATTATGGGATTGGGGTCATGTGGAAAAAGGACCCCTCACTCCTGCCTGGAAAGGCACTTTGGCAGGGCACAGGTGCTGGCATAGCTCGAACTGTTCTCATTCCTATTACCTGTTCCTTTTTCACCCTCGTGACGACCACGAAGACACTTTCTACACAGCACGCAAATTGCATGAAAGGGGCGTTTGGACCATCGCCGCTGTGCCACATTCCAGCTGAGCTAATTGCCTTCAGCTTGACTGTTGTACTCTAAGGTCGTCCTTTCGGTGGCGTGTTTAAGCTTCTCTTTAAAGGGAATCTGCAATGCACTGAGAAAGAACAGAAACGTCTCAACCTGCTCCCAGCAGCCATACGTACAGACAGACAGCTTGTCCTCGCACGTGTCTTGAATCACACATCTGCTCGTCTTCACAATGACGTGACGAACGTGATTCAAATACCTTTCAAATTACCATTTCGTCTGAACAGCAAGTTGCCCGCATGGTATTCTGAACAGGGTGGGAATGGGTGAGCAGAAAAAATGCAAATGGCGTCTTCTGTCGTCGAGCCGGCAAGCTGGGAGCACGATTCACATTTATTACCAAATCTGATTCAATTTAAATGTTCTCATGGCAGCGAGGTGCTCCACTTGAAATTCTTTGTTCGATATACGTAGGGGGATATATATCGATATCGATATATATCGATATATTCGATATATTCGATATATATCCCCGCCCCCCCCCCCCCCCCCAACACATACACACAAACACACAATGTAGCATTTTGATGCCTTGGATTTGTAGTTGAACTTTGTATTGGTGTCAAAGCCAGTGACCAATTGCAAATTAATATCAGCACAAGACAAACTTAATCCGCAACATCTGAAGGGGATCA
>NC_136272.1:101673334-101928334 GCF_964187855.1 Myxine glutinosa
GTCCATTGCATGAATGTTAAATTGGAGGAACACTGTGCCAGCCACAACAGGTGGACATTAAAGATTCCACGATGTCTTTTATGAAAAGTAGGCGAGTTATCCACAGCACCATGAACAAATGGTGGAGTCCCACTTAAATCATCTTCGGTCAATCGTCAGGCTTGGTCAGCTTGTTCGTGAAAGTCTTGGGACAAAAGCGTTCCCCCATCGGACCCACAAGAGGATGGGATTAATTGTGATTGTTGTAGTAGTAGTAGTAGTAGTAGTAGTACTAGTAGTTGATGATGATGATGATGATGATGATGATGATGATAACTCATAATCTTAGTCTTCTTGTGCTTACAAATTATTATTTTGTTATTGTCTTATTAATTAATTTACAAGGTAGAAACAATGACCCACTTAGCACAACAATGAATGTCACCAAAGGTCCAAATATCATGTCACATAATTATTATGGCCACGAGGTCATTCAGGTCCATTTTTACTTTGTTCTCCCCTATTGTTCTCCCCTATTGTTCTCCCCTATTGTTCTGCCGGTAGGATAAGTTTTTCACACTTTTATTATCGGCAGTTATCACTTGTCTACACGTTATGAGACATCATTGTGACATCATGTTTCGATTTTAAAGGTTGTCGCAGACAGTCGAACAAGGTGGCCCACCAAATGGTGACCTTCTTCCTCTCTACTCGGATTTGTAAGTAGTGACCATTTGCGCCTCACATTGCGACCAAGATAATCTTGCAGGAAAAAAAGTTTTAGCGTGGTGTCGATCACAAAAAGAGTGCTGTTGGTATATAGTGACGTATACTTGGTGCTTTATGCACGTTAAAACCTTTTGATCGTAACTGCCTTAATAACATGTCCTCGTTAGGTGGGCCACCCTGTACATGACCCTGCACATGCAAGCCGTGGGTTTTTATGTCCCGTCTCTCTGGTTCATTGACCTTTTGGGTGGAAGTGCGTGGCCTTGTGCGTGTCTTTTTCTGTCTCACGCTCTTTCGCTTCCTTTCCCTGCCCTTTCTGGTTATCATTTGTCCACGTAAGCACCACTCGTACGCTTGTGAGGTGCATCATACAAATAGGAATGCCTGTGTCATTGCATATACATCAGCCACGTGACCCACGTGGTCCATGGTCATGACCGGAAGTTGTGATTACTTATTCGGCTTTTACAAGCAAGCTTGATCGGTGACCTTCCTTGTCGGTGTTGTCCCACTATTTCGACTGGGACACGTCCCTCCGGCCCACCTTCGCCACCCTAAACTCCGGTATCGGAGGGTTCAGCGAGAGACCCTTTGATGACGTTCGGTTTGGCTATAAACAACCTTTTTGTCCCCGTTTGCACCACATAGACCGGCGTGAAGCCACGTCTGTCGCAACTGTCCGTCGGTGTCTTGTGTCCGTTGGTCTCCGCCGGCGGCCGCGTGCATCTGGCAGTAGGAAGTGCGGCCCAGCAGCCCAGAGGGACGGGAAGCGGGAAGTCCGCACTGTTTATTGCTGCCAGATGTGCTGCATGGCGCTGCCTGGGGGAAGCAATGAACTGATAGGTCCGGAGAGGGGTGGTAGGGAGTGGTGGAGGCCCGAGGGGTGAGGAGGGGAGTGGATGGAGGGGGTTGAGGTGGCGGGGGGCGGGGAGGAAGATTGCTCTTTGCGGGGTTTAGGTATTAGCAAGATTAGTCCAGACAAAAACTGCCAGCTTTGCATGTAAGCGCAATTAAAATATAAGCTCAGTATAAAACGAATTAATTCAATAAAACTTCATTGACTTTATTTAACATCTCATCTCCAGCTCTTCCACTATTCTCAACCTCAGTGTAAAAGGGGCTATGGTTATGGCACAGATTTGATGGGTTAAACGGCATATTGCCATGTTCCCCCCTCTCTGTATGTGATTCATGAGTGGAGGGGCATCGACTTAGTAATTCCGATCGAGATGAGTGATTAATGAGAGAATCACATGACCGTACATCCTCCTATGTGCCTTGTGAAACGGAGAAAAAAAGAAGACTTTTAATAAATGTATTTCTTGTTGTGTTGAGAACAACTGTTTCGTTCTTTTAAGGTGGACATTACTGTACTCAAGTATACTCAAGTATATAGAGTGTTCTCAAGTATGTGTACCCAAGTATATAGAGTTAATTAATTATATACAAGCATTCAGCACAAACACATATATATATATATATTCGCTTATTGTAGTAATTAGCGTGACAGCGCATTCCGCGCGCCTCACCACACGTCGTTTCAGAGGGATAGGCATCTTTAACCATTTCAGTATCTTTTGGGTCTTCAGGGTCATTTGGATCCTCTAGGCCTTTAAGGGTATTTTGGGTCTTTGGGGTCTTCAGGGGCTTTTGGGTCTTCAGGGTCTTTTGATTCCTCTGGGTCTTTAAGAGTCTTTGGGGTATTTTGGTTCTTCGGGGTATTTAAGTGTATTTTGAGTCTTAAGGGTCTTTGGTGGCTTCAGGGTGTTTTGGGTCTTCAGAGTGTTTTGGGTCTTCGGGGTCTTTTGGGTCTTCAGGGCCATTTGGATCCTCTAGGCCTTTAAGGGTATTTTGGGTTTTGGGTCTTCAGGGTCTTTTGGGTCTTTAAGGGTATTTTGAGTATTCAGGGGTCTTGGTGGTCTTAAGGGTCTTCGGGGATTTAAAGGGTCATCAAAGGTCTAAGGGATCTCAGCAGTCTAAACATAATTAAGAGGGTGTTAATTTTTTTTGGAAGAAAGAAGACGTTTTCGTCGCATATAAACAAAACGAATGTTTAACCATATACGAACATGAATGACATAACCATATACGTTTGCACTATTATAATAAGATATATATATATATATATATATATATAATATATATATATGTATATATATATGTATATATATATATATGTATATGTATATATATATATATATATATTGTTACGTTTATGGGGAGGGAAGGCAATGGGAATGCCGTTGGGCCAAGTAGGATTGTACAGTGGAACCTCGACTTACGAGTGCCCCAACTTACGAGTTTTTCGAGATACGAGCCGTCACTCTGGCAGTTTATTGCTTTGAGATGCGAGCCGAGATCCGAGTTACGAGCTTTCGCCACCCGGTCACGTGGTTATCTTGCCGTGCACGTACAGTATCTCCGGCGCAAAACGGCTCTCTCAGGGTCAAACTCGGTATCGTTTTGAGCGCACGGTTCAGCCCTTCAAGAAAAAGTTTACTTTGTAAATATCGAGCCACGCGTTCAAAAGATATGACCGGTTTTGTTCGCCGGCACGTCGGTGCTCGAATCGGCTCGCGGTAAAATCCAACACGTCCTTTGTCGGGTCCGTCTGAACCAACCACGGGGCCTAGAAGGCTGGGACTGGTCTCAAAAGTTAGGTCTGGATCATATCTCGGAACGCTGGAAGCTGCACCTCTCTGTGATAATCTTGTGGACCATGACAAGAGATCGTGCGACACGTGGTTATCTTGCCGTGCACGTACAGTATCTCTGCCGTCAACTTGTTCAGAGTGCCGGCGATAGCTCGCCTTCTCTTTGTGGAAAACACGGTGAGATCCTTAACATCCAACAACTAATGGGACGCAAACGGGGCGCCCAGTTTAGCGGTACACACATTGATGAATCACCCTGCCTGTGATTCACCCATGACAGGTTATAGCTGGGTCGGGATTCAAACCCAGGCTGGACAGTTTAGACTTTAGAGTCAAGTGTGCATACCTCCAGTCCAGGCCATCCTGCCAGCTTGTATGCTGGCATACAGGTGAAATATAAAGCGCGAGATATTTTTATATATACTGTATATTTAAAAAAAATTTGGTGTGGTTTTTGGCGGGCTGGAACGGATTAATAGCATTTCAATGCATTTCAATGGGGAAATTTGATTTGAGATACGAGCAATTTGAGTTACGAGCTCGGTCACGGAACGGATTAAACTCGTAAGTCAAGGTTCCACTGTATATTGTTCCGGTTGTGAGAAATAAAGATAACCCCCCTCTTAGTTAGTTGCACCACAACATGTAGCCTCGCTTAGTACAGTTATGTCTTATTCAATGTTAAGTATAGTCTCCTTTCCTGTGTTGGTATGCGTTGAAGCAGGCAAGTAAGTGTAGGCTTCATTGTTCTTTGGGCTGGAATGCCATGTGCTATGCCCAGAACAAGTCTGGGCGGCCCGAGGGAGGAGCTACAGGGGAGTGGCCGGTAGGCAGCAAGCAGCCAATGGAAGCTCAAGGGGAGTGGCTAACAACGGCAGCCAGGGGAGGGGCTTGGAACATTCTGATGGGACTCTGGGAGGGGCTTGGAACATTCTGATGGGACTCTGGGGGGGGGGGCTACAAAACCCTGCCCCGGGGCCCCCGAACTGTCTGTCTGTCTCTCTGTGATCGAGTCTCTCGGTGGTAATGATCTCCTCTGTGGCCAAGCTCCCAGCACGCTGTCTGTCTCTGAGCTCTCTGTCCCGGGATTCTGAAGGACTGTGTGTGTGATCGAAAGCACGAACTTTCTCTGTAGTCTGCGTTCTGCCTGTTATAAGCGCTTTCAAGGACGATCCCTCCCGGGAATGAGCTCCCTGCACGTGCCACGAACATCCCAGGGACACGCCCAACGAGCTGACCAGGGCGAACGGCACCAACGAACGCACTTTGAGCGCGTCCTTCTTCTTCCTTCCTTTCCCTGCGTGAGTGAGAGGGCCCTTGTCCGGGGATTAAGTTAAGGACGTTAAGTTTCTGCTCTGTGTCTCTTTGCCCTGATCATTTGTACATAGTAATAATAAACCTGTGTTCTTTTGCAACCATTTGGCCGTTCACGTCAGTCCCCACTATTGGCTTCGCATTGTACGAATAAAACCGCTCAATCGGGTTCAATAAGAATTAACGGCATGAGTCACGTGACACGCAAACCGCTCGGGCGTATCAGACTAGCGTGACTCGTGCGAGGTCCAGTCCCCGTTCTCGTGGCGGCGTGTGTATAGAAGGTACTTGGGGATTCGACCAGATACCCTTCCGCACGCTCGCTACGGGGGTGGCGGCTGGAATTGCTCCGCAATCCGCCCCACGAGTGTAAAGTGGGTAGTGGACTCGAAGGCCCGAGGGGGAAAAGAGTTTAACCCCCCTCTGTACGTCGACGGGCTCGAGATCCGCAACAATATGATAGTGCCCACAACCGCCATGCACTTCACACCTAAAATAAACACGAAATAAAAGTACCCGGAACCAGGACATTCAACTACCGCTGATACCACCGACCGGGTGATCACAAAGGCCGGCAAGTGGCCGTGAGGCCACGCCCCAAAGAACCATTGGTCAGGACGGCCATAGAGCGATGAGATGGCATTCTCTGATAGGAGAATGTGCGGACGTCATCGGATGACGTAAGAGCCCGGGGACCAAAAGAAAGGTGTCCCCGACATTTTCGCTCTTGCGTTGGGACAGGGACATTGGTGTCGTGCAGTCGGACATTTGCGCTTTTTGGTCCGGCAATTGGTTCGAGCGGCCGCATTTTCCTTTCCCTGGCTTGTTGGTGCTGACGGTGCGGCGGCTGTACACGCTGAGAGACCGCGGTGCTGTGTGGAGCAGACGGCAAGTGGACGGGCGCGGCCTGCTTGCTTTGCGCTCGGCGGCCGGAGGAACGAACTGCATGCCAAGACCTGGTTTCCCACGCACGGGCTTCACACCAGGGCGTGTGTTTTCCTGCACAGGGACGCGGGGGCCTGTGACGACCCCGGACGATCAAGGGGATCAGAGCTAAGTACACAAACACACATTTTTACTTTCAGTTATTTTTCCCCTTGTGTTGTTTTACGAGTCCGTCTGTAGGGTCCCTCGATTAGGAATCTTAGTTTTATCGTGCATTTTCTTGTTTGCTGGCATTTATTTTATTAAACCTTTTGATTGTACATTTTAATTCCATGTCGGGTTGAGTTGATTACCAGGGTAGAAGACGTCCAGTGGGGTCCGTACAGGTAAGAGCTTCGCTACCCTTCGCTGCCTCATATCCCGCGTGTATTAACTCCGCAATAGTTGGATTGAATGCCTCGGAGTGTTAAGCTCGATCGGCTACCCGTTACCTTGGAGGATCTTAATCCCCAGGAACACGACAATATCTTTCTAACCACTGACTGATATTAATGTTCGGAACCTTCCAGGTGCTGTGGAAAGCTGAAATTCGTGTGCCGACGGACATCGAAGCCGGTACACTGGGAAATTTCAAAGAACCTACGGAAAATGTCCGTAAATGAAACTTTATGTAACACACTGTAAACACATCCGTAAAAAAAAAAACCTCAATCGATATCTATAATTTTAAAATTGTAATTTCTATAAATGTAAACTCTGAAATAAAAATCTCAATGAAAATGTACATGAAAAAACAAACGCATCCAATGGTCCATAAAAAACGCGTAAAAGTTTGTCAAAATCTCATATTCTATGGTGCTGCCTTCCCTTTCCATTCCTCATGCTAACATCTTCCCAAACCATCTTTCATCTTCCCCCATCCAAAACCTTGATCTTTTCTACCCCCGCTAATTTCACCCCAAATCCTCTTTTTTGAAATACCAACTTCTTTCCTGGAAGTCCTTGGTGTCCTTGTGTTTATACTTCACTTCCCACGCCGCCTCCCCCCAAGCCCTCCCCCTCCCATACATTCCCGATGTCCCTCACAAATGTTGTGTTTATGTGCTTCCCCTTCTCTCCCCATCTTGTCTACCGCTCCTCTTTTTATATACTTTGTGTGTTTGTCTGTTTGATTTGTTTGTGTGATAAATGTTAGCTCTTTCACGAGCCTCGATTATGTATACAAAAAAAAAAAAAAACCTCCACAACCATACAACTCTCTGGAGGTGGAGGAGAGGAAGGGGTGTCGAATGTGCAAATTGGACAAATGAGCACTTGTTTAGCAGTCGGAACTGCTGCTAAGATCAATTCCACAGTTTAAATTTTGAAATTCAGCTCAGGTTAAGAGTTCTAGAGTTTTAAGAGTTTTTCTCTCTCTCTCTCTCTCTCTCTCTCTCTCTCTCTCTCCCCCCTTTCTATCGCCCCTCCCCCCTCTTACCGTCAGTGAAGCAACGGGTTGTATTTACTCGTATATACAGTCGGACCTCAATATTCACGGTCCCAACATTTGCAGGTTCCGTATATTTGCGTTTAATAAAATGCGACCTACTTCTACATTTGCGCTTCGCGTTTTCGTGCTTAGAAAAAAAAGAAGTATTTATTTATTTATTTTTACACATCAGGACTGGTCTCCTATATCCACCACTGCTGATATTAATTAAGCCTGGGAATTCTTCCACAGAAACCTGCTCTCTTTTGCACAGATTCATCCCATCTCGTCTTCAATAATCTTAACCATCCTCCCACTCTTGGTACTCTGAATCCTGTGGTGAGGCAGTTGCTTTAAAACAACTTGATTCTCCTCCTGGAAGATAAATCCAACTGAAGACTACCTCAGATCATTCCATAGAGCTCGCAACGAATGTGTCTACTCTCTCTCTCGAGCCGAAAACAACATCTGTCCAATCTCAAGAATGAGCTTTCAAACTTGTCTCCCTTGGCTAAAACCTGGTGGCATCTTGTCAAGACTTGCATCCACTGCCCTCTCCTTGCTTTGTCCCCCTCATGTAACTGCAAGACACACGTGATCCAGCAGCAACCCCCTCCTGGTGAAACTGCCTAAATCCAGAACCACTGCTCACCTCCACTCATTTATTCCTCTTTTTCCCCACCCGTGGAAGCACCTTCCATCCTCTCTTAAATCCCATTCTTCCTCCCAGGTCTTCAAGAAGGCTGTTCACCACCATCGCAAGTCATCCCCCATCTAAAATCATGATATTTCCTACACCTGTTAAACCACCCCCACCCCTCTCAAACATTTTTCTTATGTATCCATCTTGTCCAACTTTGCGTTCTCCCTTAACCCTCATCGTTACCTGCATCCCTTGTTTGTCCATCTCTGTCTATTTTCTCTCTCCGCCCTGCTGTTGGTGTTTCCCCTTTCTCCTGCTCTTCTATTCGTTATGTTGTGTCCTGATTTGTTTTGTGGCACAGCTCTTCCACGAGACCTGCCCAACTATAGTGAAAAAAAATTTGGCCCCCTTTCAAACAATGTTCACACATTCCACATTCTCAGATTCAAACGTCGCGCCATTTTCCAGGAATGCATCAACCCGCGAATGTTGGGGTACAACTGTATATTGTTCCGTAGGTTTCTGTAGGTTTTGGGTTTTACCATAAGGGGCTTCTCGGGATCCATCCCAATTACCGGTCCTGATGGCACCGTTTGTGGATATCTTCGTGGTCCGGCAGATTGCTAATCAACCACAAATGCCAATCAGATGACCAAATCTCCCAAGGTCCTCCATCTGACACCATTTACTTGGGGGATGATGTGGCAAACCTAACCGGGGATCGCGTCCTCGGTTTGTATTCCCCTTATCTTATCTAATCAGGGGCAGTCGAGTGAACTGTTGAGTATGTACTGGCTGATATTAGGGAGCTACTCGGTTAGGAGGAACTTCCTGGCCTATTACTATGGCACCTTGGCTGGGTCAATGGAAAAGAGACAAAACTGGCAGGTTGAACAAACACTGTTTTCCAAAGAATTGCAGCACGCAAGTATTTACAAAGAACAATACAGCAACACATTTATACAGCAATGGTAAAAAAAGAAAGTAATTACAAGCACAAGACACAATAAAGAAAAACATAGTCAATAATCACAACCCCAAATGTCTTACTGCCCTTAACACCTAAATCCCCTCTCCAGTATAATTTCATTTTCAACACACGTAAAATGTGCCCAGCAGAAGCACACTCCCAGGAAGGTAGATAGGAAGATATGAAAAAGAGGGGAAGAATTAAGTTTGGGATGTGGGGGGCAGCCCCTGGACTCACCTTAGGCACTGTCGACGTACGGGTACCAGCCATGAGATACACTTGGGTAAAGGGGAAAGGGAGGGAAAGTCAGTGTGGTATCATGGTGCGGTTTGGTGCAGTGTAGTTAGTAGTGCAGCCTCATCCTCCTCCAGAGATCTCTGCTTGACTTGCCTGACTTTCACCACTTACATGGCACCTCACTTCCAGTGCAACACGGGCTGCTTCTTCTGGCTCAGTTCCAAGGCGAGGACTTCTCCTCAGCGGCAGGTAGGTGGCCCTTCCTCTTCCGCAGATTTCCGGTTCAGTTCCAAGTCAGCAAACAGTGCTTGCATTCCGCCTTATATACTTACTTAAGCAGGGCTGAGCCCGGTCCCGCACAAAGCATCTTTATTGGTGCGCTTCCAGACGCTCCACCCAGGTTTCCTGTCAATCATCCACGCTTCGTTTTGTGGATCTTCTTCACCGGACCTCTTTCCCTCAGCGCTTCCCTCCAAAGTGCGTTCAAACATTATGATGTCCTTCCTTGTGGTGTGTGGTCCTAGTGAGGTGTGGGTGTTTAACAAAGGTGTCTGTGTGTGGTGTAAAATATGGGTGACCAAAAAAAATGTGAATGGTGTATATATATTTAGTACAAGGATCGCTAATGTCTCAAATGTATCTGGAGAGGTAAAGAAACCGAATTGGAGCTTTGTCTAACTGTGTCTGGAAAGAGGAGAAGCCAAATTAAATACTGTGTGTATAATGTGCAATGGTTACTAACCTATATGGTCTGTGGATTTGGGTCATGGGAGGTGGTGCTTTTGGTAGTGCATTGGATGGAGGAAGAAGAAGACATCTCTATAGATCTCGCAAACGCATATCTCCCGTTTTCCCACGACACAAAAAGATTGGAGCTATCTAGAACATTTAATAATAAAATAGCTAAACTCGGGAACCTACTGTCCGTGGATGTGCGTTCTCCGGAGGAGGGGGCGGGGGGGTATGCGGATGGTCACAAAACCGTTACAATGTACACTTGGTCTACGGTTAACGTCATGTTTTCAAGAACGTAGCCATGACGTTAAGTGAAGCAACGTTAAATGGATCCATTTATCTCACACAAATTAATGTAAATAGGGGAGGTTGGGTTCCTTCGCTCACATTAAATGCATCACATTTAAGTATAAACTCATACATTTTTCATTGTTTATATATTCTGTATTGTACATTGCAATACAGAACTGTAAATAAATGTAAAATAAACACCTACCCAACTCATCCACCAAGTTTTGTCATAATCTGTCCACAATTTTTTGAAATATCACGCTATATATCGTTTTCCTCCCCATCTATCAATGGCAAATAATCACTTTTTAAAATCTCTGATCCGGATCCCGATTCAGATCTTCACCAAAATCGAATCACTTCGTCCTTGTGACACTCCCAACCTCTCCACTAAATTTCTTCTGAATTCATCCACAACTTTTTGAGATATCTTGTTCACAAACATTGGTTGTGGTTGTGTGCTTCCCCTTCTCTCCCCCATCTTGTCTTCCGCTCCCTCTTTTTGTATATTTTGTTTGTCTGGTTGATTTGTTTGTGAAATAAATGTTAGCTCTTTCACGAGCCTCGATTCAGTATACAAAAAAAACAAAAAACAAAAACAGAAAAACAAACAGGCAGGGGTGAAATCATAACCTCCATCCACCTTCAGTGGTCGAGGTAACGACAAAAAAAATCACCCTTTAATACAATAAAACAATCTACTGGTGGATGGTGGAGAGTAGGATGAAGGCAAGTCAATGAGATCTGGAGGGGTCTCCCCCTTGCTGTTGAGAGGACTGTTTTCCTCCCTTTTGAAAAAGGGATCAATGGCTGACTGCTTCCTGCTCTGCCTCTTCTCCTCTTTGTAAATTTCATAGCAGCACCGAAGACTTTCCATGACATTTATATAACTGACAACGTAATAGCGCAAGTTCTGTGAAGCCTTGGAATCTCATTGGTATAGACATGATAACAAGACAAGTTAACCGGTACGACGTTATGCGGGGACACCCTAAAGATGTATCGTAGAGATGTGAAACAATAAAAAGATGTCGATGTGCTGCCATCTTGAAGGAGAAAAGGGAAAAGCAGGAGAGGACAAACTCATGAGGGAAATTCCACAGACGAGGCAACAGATTGGAAAACAGGAAAAAGATCCAGTAAAGTTTTCTTTCAAGGTTGTTCTGCCAACTTGTCGATGCACTTTTTTTATATTTACGTCATTTTCACCTGCCATACCTGGCAAACATGAATATTTATTTCATTTATTTTTTATAATGTGTCCCTTTAGCAGTCAATGCAATTTTAAACTTCATATGACAATCGAGACAATAAATGTTGAAGTTAAAATGTGATTTCGTGGTTTAAATATAAACTTTCACAAAACACGAAGTTCAGAAGTTTGAGTTGTTTAGTGAGCAGTACTAATGGGGCGGGGCACAAGTACAGTATACCTGTACCTCATTGGCCGTCTGAAGGTTAAGATGTCTTCCGATATTTGTTCTTCTCCTCCTTTCAGCTCAAGGACCCGCAGGTACATCTTGTGAGGATGGAATGATCAGTTTCACATGAATGGGTTTAAGTGACTTTACAGTTCCATTTTTTTTTTGCACACACACAATGTTGGCTTCACTCAGCACTCGCCACGCCGCACAGCACAGAGGAAAAAAGTTTTTCTGCAGACTGGAAAAGTGGAAATATCTAATACATCCAACAAACTGACACACAATGAAACTGTATACGTTCTGCAAGTAAGTATCATTATGGAACAGCCGGATTAACGCACCCGTCCTACCTCCACTCCTACCCCCACCTTTAAAACACGTATCACCTGAACGGCACCAACTCGTTTTTTTTTCGTTTTGTTTTTTTTTGTCTACAAGATCGAGGCTCGTAAAAGACCTAACATCAATCCCCAAAAAAAAAAAACGGACACATAAAACATACAATAAGGGGAGCGGTAGACAAGATGGGGAGAGAGGGGCAAATACACAAGCACAACATTTGAGCGCAGGGACATCGGGAGAACTGTGGGAGGGAGGGAGAGGGCTTGGGGGGAGGAGGCATGGGAAGGGGGGGGGGAGGTGGGAGAAGTATAAAACACATAGACACTGCTAGGACTTCCAGGAAAGAAGTCGCTATTTCAAAAAAGTGAATCTGGGGTGAATTAAAGGGGGTGGAAAAGATCAAGGTTTTGGATGGGGGAAGATAAGAGATGGTGGTGAACAGCCGTTTTAAACACCTGGAGGGTGGAGTGGGATTGAAGAGAGTGAGGGAGTTTGTTCCAGAGGCGGGAGAAAAGAGGAATGAAGGAGTGAAGGTGAGCAGAGAGTCTTGATTTTCGCAATTTCACCAGAAGAGGGTTGCTGGCAGTTTGTTTACCAATGAGATTTTAACTTGCATGCAATGATTATCAATCACGAACATTCCTCTGTTATATGATGATCTGGACTTCAGAGTCATGTCATGTGCAGCCTGTAGGAGTTTCTTCGTGGTTCCAGAAATTCTTAGCTTCATTAACCTTTGAACTGCTGCTTACGCTCTCTTGAAGGAACCCCCAAGGCTTTTCTTTCTTGACAAAGATTTTGTGGGGGGAGAAGGAATGTTTTCTCCCTTTCATTTTGTGTTTGATATCGTATGGAGGAACAGTGATACACCTCATAATCAGGTGGGGTTAGAGGTTAAGCTGTATGCTTACAGGTGAATACTGACCTGAAAACCCTGCAAGTTGCAGACACATATGTGACACGTACAGAAACCATTGCAAAGTCATCCCTAAATCCAAGGCTATCATCTCGAACGAACAGTTTCCATCCTCCCACACCCATTGACATGAGGTTGAAGGATACCGCTCTTCACAGCCCATCGCACCACAAACTCTGGAGCCAAGTGATGGGTCACGCCTGCATGATGCAGGCGGAAATTCCACACTGGGTGATATGGCCAAGTTTTCCTCGGTTTTGTTTTCCTCGAATTGAATAGTCCTGTGCACAGTCAACTTTGACTCAACTTCTCTTCTTCCACCCACCTTCGGCATGACCAATACGCACCTTATGCGGAAATGGTCTACAGTCAGGTTTCCATGGAGAAATGCACATAAACGCAGCAAACATGGCTTTGGGTAAAGCTAAGACATTCCTCTGGGAGCCGAGCATAAAACCAGGCAAATACATGTTGTTGATCCCTTTGGTAAGTCCTGGATTTTCTTCTTAATCCATATTCTTTTTCCATTTTTCCGATCTTCCTCTGCTAACATCTAACACCAAGCCATCTAACACCAAGCCACATCCCTTTCCAATCGTGGCAGAACGGAGAATTTGTAACATCTGCTGTACAAATTAGGGAGTAACTAAGATGGAATTCCGAAGACCATCTGTTGTCTTAAATCGTAAAGGATGATCGTCATTCCTTTTTTCAGTCGTCACGTTGCAACGCCATGACCGTCAATGTGATAACGAATGTTAACGTTTGCTCAAGCTCTCCACAAATCTTAAGAAATAAATAAAAAATACATTCTCCAGCACAATTGCTCCAGTTTACTTCACTCACACCCCTGTATGGGTGCATGACTCCATGACCGATTTCTTAGATCTCTCACTCACTCTTCCTCTTGCTCACTCACTGTTCGACCCAAGACCGAGAGAAGACCGTTGTTAGTTCCAGCACCCCGCATGGTTTTCTGGTTGAACCCTGACCTTGCCAGCACTTGTCCTGACCTGCGCATGCACATCCAAGCAAGCCCATCCATTTGAGTTCAGTACAATAGCAGAATGCATGGAATGCAGTGGCAATGGCCATTCAACATGGTCGGGAGGCCACGGAGAGCGGTTCCGATGGGAGGCGAGGGACACGCGCATTCCGCTGGCGAACGGAGCCGGAATTTTGGAAGGCGCTCCGCCAGTTAACCTCGCAAGTCGCAATCCTTGTCTGTCCTTCTCAGGAGCAACAAGGCACAAAACGTTTTCTATGCGTGATTACACTTGATGCAATTTTCTAGGTACCCAATTATAATATCGTTTTCAATTTCAATGTCTCTATACGTTCAAGTTCATGAAAGGGACGAGCGCATGGGTGGAAGAAGTTGGTGAATGAGTACACAAGTTCTGTATCGGTATATCCTGAGTCACTGACAAGCCCTAAGACTCTTCAGCATATCAGAGCCACTCAAAATTATGATTTCCATACTCCCTGGAAGTTTTAATCAGTTTGTCTTAGCTTAGACAGAAGCCGTCGGGAAATTAAGGTTTCCCTTCAATGAAAACAGAACAAAAGGAAGAGTAGAAAGAGAGGATTTGAGGGACACACCAACAGCAGGTTTGAGGGACAAAATAGAGGAGACTTGGAGAAATAAGGGACTTTTTGTATACGAAGTCGAGGCTCACGGAAGAGCTACAACACAGAATGGACCAGAGCATAACAGAACAAGAAGAACATATTGGAAAAGGGAGAAACGCACCAACAGCAAGGTAGAGGGACACTTCGAGTAAGAATCAAATGTCGTGAAGAATGAGAACTAGAGGAGAGCACACTTGTTGGACAAGATGGATAGATACAGCCGCAAACTCTCAGGAAGGAAAAACTGAAACTTGGAAAGAGGTGGGCTTGGGGAGGGTTAACGGGGCTAGAAAAGGTCATGGTTTTGGATGGGGGATGATCTGAGATCTGAGCCTTAAAGTTGTGTCCGTGTGAAAACTTTAAACGGAGTAGATGGTCCATTGCTTACAATAACCAGTTGAAAGCACTTTATGGAAAGATGCAGAAGGATTCATCATCTTATCCAGTACTCCTCTCCATTCTGCTTCCCAACGATTGGTTGACCGATAATTGCATCGATTCATCCAGCAGAAGATCTACAAGGACCTGTTTGCTGAACTTTTTGAGCAAATCTCACTTCCTACATTTTTACTTTTGGACCAGCACTCGATTCGGCCGACGCCGCAAGGCCTATTATGCCGATAATCACAAGGGTATGAGGAAGACTTTGCAATCACGTCCACACTTTGATCCGCAGCCTTTATCATCATTAACTCCGTGGCCAATTGGCAAATGGCCTTTCCAGAAATGTTTTGCTTTTTGACATGAGGTGACCACAGCATACTCTGCATAAGTTGCCGGTAATGTAGCACTCAGCCCCAACCATCCATCTTCATTAACGATGCTTTTGCAGTGCTTTTCACAAGTTGTCCACAGTGTTGTCTGCGGTGCTTTTCACAAGAGGCCTAGGATGCTTGGCGCCATGTCTATGTAGGCGACATCTCATCAAGATTTTCTCTATAATAGGGCAGCAGCTATTGTCATAAACAAGACTGTCTGTCAGAAGCAAACTGATCAGCTGCTCTGACAAATTGTTCTGTTCCAAACAGGAAGTAGGCCCAGGACTTTATCATCTGTACAGTGTGCGTTCTAAGTTGAATGTAGATAATGAGACAACAAATGAATGCGTTATTACCCTGCGCTCGCGAAGTGAAAAGCAGGGTTAGACATTCGGGTGCATATGCGCGTATGTGTGGCGTACATGTCTGCATTTTTAAAATTTATTTTCTCGGCACCGTTGGTCTGATTGACACGAAATTTAGCCAAAGGAATGCCTCCGCTTGTAGAATATTTTAATGATAATTATGACTTCATAGGTCATGTGGTACAGGCGCCATCTTGTAAAAACCGAAAAACGGTGCACCTCTATATCTCCAAAACCACTCCATGGAAAAAGTTTAAATAATTGCAAAGAATAATTGTAAATAATAAATAATTACTCATTGTAAAGAACTCCATTTGGGGAATAGGTGTTGTTAACGATGATGGCATTGGTGCCGTAATTATGACGTCATAATTCGACAGGGACAACGCTTAGTCTGATCAGCTTGAAATTTATTGAGCGTGATCTATGCAACAATTATATTAGAGAATGTAAATTTATGATGTCATCGCTCACGTGGTCTGGCAGCCATATTGGATTTTAAAAAACGTTCAAAAACAGAAGAGTTGGCTCACACCAAGTTGACTGCGTAGGGTAAGTATTCTATGAATACCATGTAGTTTTATTCTGTATAGTCACGTTGCTGTTTCCTGATTTGTAACCCCAACGGCAACACGCTGCGGTCTTGCTCTGTTACGGAGTGCTCGTTGATCCTACAGACCTCAACCAAAAGTAATTGTATTGAGAAAGGGGCACTTTATGCCCCGATTCATGTCATGCGAGGATACCAATGCCATCCAACTCCCCCTCTCCAATTGACACCCGAAGACTACATCAGTATCCATGGTATAAACCACCCCATCCCTCGCCTGAATTTGAAGACCGCAGTATCTGCTCCACTCCATCTAGCCTCGGCTGAAGACCCTTGAACTTTGGAACTTGACGACAGTGTGCTATTTCATACTAGCTTTGGCTGTTATTCACTAATTGTTCCAGCACGGCAAGACTTTACCAGGGTTTATGCAATCTCTCTGATAAGACCTCCATGCACATTCTTGTTGGCCAAATAATGACCTCGAATACAACAGTCATGTGGATTGTTTCAGTGCCGAGAGCTGGGGTGTAGGGTGAGGAGGGGAGGGAATGATGACGAAGAGGATGTCTGACCTTTGCAACAAAGTTTAGTCTTTCAATCCCCAATACATATTTTCCCCCCTCGAAGCATCTCCAGTCTTTTTATGATCACAAATAAATAATAATAATAATGGGATTTAATTTAAAATGTGTACTGTTTTCAGAATAGGTTCAAAGATTCATCATAGTTATTTTTTTTACCATCACACGGAATAGCATCAAATACATGAGCACTGGAATAACGTTCCGCCATGCGATGAATGAATCAAGGCCGTCGCGCGAGGAATGAAACATTGCACGTGAGAGGCCGTCGATTCAATCCCCGTGGGACTTATTAGGTCCGTTTTACGAACTTTCCTGCGAAGGCTAATTTCCTCCTGCTCGTCCTCCACCAACGTCTGTGCAACACTTCTTGAGCCACATGGTGGTTTGTCGGTTAACGAAAGGAGCCGAAGCCACCGCGTTCACTTCATTTGTGAAATATCCATCAAACAACCGGTTAATAGGTTCGCCAAACGTACATCTTTTCCCATAAATGGCCTTCAGTTTGGAAAACTTTCATCTTTTCTCCTAACTGATGTATAGTAATGGACAAATCAACAGAGTGCATACAGACAGTATGTGGTCTGAACCTGGGATCCCAATGAGATACTCTTGCAGAGCTGAATGCTCAGATGGGAGCAATAAACAGGTCAGCCTTATTCCATGTATGGTTTGCATTCCCCAATCTTTTAGTTTAGACGAACTCATTTATCAGGTGACACTAGAGGTTGAGCAACCCACGTAATCAACGAGTACACCTGTAAATTGTCCCTCCAAATTACGAGTTCTCTTCTCTTAAAAAGTGCAATAAACTTTTGTGAAACTTTATTTTTCAGCAAGTCCACCTGTCTTTCCCATCATAGAACTTCTCTCGTTTCTCACAATGTACTTTCTACTTTCCATTATGTAGTGTACTTCCTCTGGATGCATTCCGACATCACGTGTGGGCTTACCTTTCACACCATGATTTATCGACTCTTCTCTGATCTCGCACCAACTCCTCCAAAATGTAATCCATCCTTTGCTGGCAGAGCTGACCTTGCTCTTTGCTCCTCTTCCAATCCTGTCCTCCATTCCTTCCTCCGATATCTCATCTTACCAGCCACCTGCATTCCCTCTCGTTCTTCTTTCCGTGCCGATGGAATTCCCTTCCACGTCCAATGCCGGTCTCGCGAGATTACCGCTTTATTGTTTCAATTCACCTGGTGGTATCATCTTAAGTTCAGACATACATAGATTGATGGACGTTTCTTTCAATTCATCGCACCTTTTTATTTAAATTAGCGATCAGGGAATGTCTGCTGTTGGCTTAACGGTTAAGATGGCTGCCTTGTAGATCTTAGGGTCCTGAGTTTGAGCCCCTGTCGTTCCGATGAAATATCACCAGGTGGATTGACTCAGCCTGTCATCCTTCTGAGGTTGGCAAAATGAGTACCAGCTGACTGGGAATGGGGGGGCATCAGCGGCTCAGCCGCACTCCCAGAAAATGATGCAGCTGGCAGCGCCAGGCTGCATACGAACCACCACCTGTGTTCAGGTCAGGATCCTCACGGTGGAGGAAGACCGAAATAATTCATGACTTGAGATAAAATGTGGTGGCATGCACCTAAGTGCACAGATTCTGACTTTTTGGTCCATTGATATAAAAAAGGGACACATCTGCATAGTCATCGGAGCATTGTTCACCCGACACTTAGCGGCATTCTGAATCAATCAGTGCCTGCTGTAGTTCGGGCATAGCCAAGCTCTGAATCTCCATTGAATCAGTAACATCCCAGCAGTAGCTCATGGGGAGAGAGAAAGGCCTCTTTGTGTTGGCCTCGCGTGATAACCGCAGCCTCCACATGCGGCTCGACTTATCTTGGCTCCCCGGACAAACGACTTCATGACGACCGATAGTGAAGAAAAGTACACGAACTCGGCACAGGAAAAGCCCAACAACTGTGGAGCGGATCTTTCCTCGATCGTTCATTTTGGAACCAACTTAACAACGAATAACGAGGAAATTCGACGCAGGAGGAGACCATCCGGCCCATCATACCTGCGCAACACAAACAACAGATGAAACAAGAAAAGAGCAATTAGAGATTGCAAACCCTCGCCAGGATGTATTTTCAGTGGTTGTTAAGGCTTTTGTATTAAAACAAATATGGCGGCCGAACCGCGTGACCGATGACGTCATTATTTTTTTTCTAAATTAATTTATTCCTAGATTATGCTCAAGAAATTTCATCTTGATCGGATGAAGTTTTGTACTTGTCGAATTGTAACGTCATAATGGAGGCACCTATGACATCATCATTAACATATTTTATTCCCCATGGAGAGTTCTTTACAATGAGCCACGTCTCAATTTTTTCTGTTCAGCGCTTTCCGAGATATAGAGGTGCAAAGTTTTTCGATTTTTCCAAGATGGCGGCCGAACCACGTGACCTATGACGTCATAATTATGATTAAAAATTCTACATGTGTATTTGCACCTATGGTGAAAATTTCCTGTCAATCGGACAAACGGTTGCAGAGAAAATCATATTTATTCGGTGCGGACGAACAGACAAAGAAACAAACAGACAAACAAGAAGACGTCATGCGGAGCACGATACTTGCAAAATCCCCCCCCCCCCCCCCCCCAAAGTTTTCCATTGATGCAGCAAATTATCCATTTCATGAATATTACCATTTACGATCTTGATCAAAGCTCGGGTCAAAATAATGAAAAGTGACGATTTTTCAGTTGAAAAATGCTGTTAGGAGTTTGACCTTCAGTTGACCTTTGACCTTTTGACCTCAAAAATAGTTGGTTTCCCAATTCAGTGAGGCAATACACAAATGCTGTTCTATGTTCAAGTCAATTGGATAAAAATAGATGAGTTTTCAGATGAAAATTGATGATTTTGGAAGTTTGACCTAGAGTTGACATTTGACCTCAAAAATAGTTGGTTTTCCTATTTATTGACACAATGTGCAAATGCTGTTCAATTTTCAAGTCAATCGGATGAAAATTGAGGATTTAAAAAATTTGGCCCATGTTGACCTTTTGGCCTATGTTGACCTCAAAAATAGATGGTGGTTGAATTCAGTGACCATATATATAAATCCTCTTAGAAGTTCAAGTCAATCAAATGAAAATTGGTGATTTTAGAAATTCGGCCTATGTTGACCTTTTGGCCTATGTTTACCTAAAATATAATACGTGGTTGAATTCAGTGAGCAGATGTGCAAGTCCTCTTCAAATTTCAAGTCAATTGGATGAAAATTGAGGATTTGTTGAGGAAAATTGAGAAAGGTTGACCTTGAGTCAGTGAGCAGATATGCAAGTCTTCTTATGATTTCATGTCAATTGGATGAAAATTGAGGATTTTAGAAATTTGGCCTATGTTGACCTTTTGGCCTATGTGGACCTCAAAAATACTTGGGGGTTGAATTCAGTGACCAGATATGCAATTCCTCTTCAAATTTCAAGTCAATTGGATGAAAATTGAGGATTTTAGAAATTTAGCAAAGTTGGTGACCTTTGGCCTATGTTGACTTTTTGACCTATTGACCCCAAAAACAATAGGCTTCTTGCTTTTGACCAACTCTACCATTTGGTGAAGTTTCGTGAAGATCGGTTGAAAATTGTGACCTGTAGGCCGGTGACAAACAAACAAACAAGAAGATGTCATGCGGAGACCTGCAAAATCCCCCCCCCTCCCCCCCGCAAAAGTTTTCCATTGATGCAGCAAATTGTCCATTTCATGAAGATTAAAATTTACAATCTTGATCAAAGCTCGGGTCAACAGGATGAAAAATGCTGATTTTGGAAGGTCGACCTTGAGTTGACCTTTGACCTTTTGACCTCAAAAATAGTTAGTTTCCCTATTTAGTGACTCAATGTGCAAATGCTGTTCAATTTTCAAGTCAATTGGATGAAAATTGAGGATATTAAATTTTTTGCCTATGTTGACCTTTTGGCCTGTGTTTACCTAAAATATAATACGTGGTTGAATTCAGTGACCAGATATGCAAGTCCTCTTCAAATTTCAAGTCAATTGGATGAAAATTGAGGATTTTAGAAATTTGGCCTATATTGACCTTTTGGCCTATGTTGACCTCAAGTATACTTGGTGGTTGAATTCAGTGACCAGATATGCAAGTCCTCTTCAAATTTCAAGTCAATTGGATGAAAAATGAGGATTTTAGAAATTTGGCCTACGTTGACCTTTTGGCCTATGTTGACCTCATAAATACTTGGTGGGTGAATTCAGTGAGCAGATATGCAAATGCTGTTCAATTTTCAAGTCAATCGGATGAAAATTGAGGATTTTAGAAATTTGGCCTAAGTTGATCTCAAAAATACTTGGTGGTTGAATTCAGTGACCAGATATGCAAGTCCTCTTCAAATTTCAAGTCAATTGGATGAAAATTGAGGATTTTAGAAATTTGGCCTATGTTGACCTTTTGGCCTATGGTGACCTCTTAGCCTATGTTGACCTCAAAAATACTTGGTGGTTGAATTCAGTGACCAGATATGCAAGTCCTCTTCAAATTTCAAGTCAATTGGATGAAAATTGAGGATTTTAGAAATTTGGCCTATGTTGACCATTTGGCCTATGTTAACCTCAAGAATACTTGGTGGTTGAATTCAGTGACCAGATATGCAAGTCCTCTTCAAATTTCAAGTCAATTGGATGAAAATTGAGGATTTTAGAAATTTGGCCAAAGTTGGTGACCTTTGGCCTATGTTGACCTTTTGACCTATTGACCCCAAAACAAAAGCCTTCTTGCTTTTGACCAACTCGACCATTTGGTGAAGTTTCGTGAAGATCGGTTGAAAATTGTGACCTGTAGGCCGGTGACAAACAGACAAACAGACAGACAGACAGAACCACAAACACAACCGACCAATATACTGGAAAAATCTTCGATTTTGCAAGTAACAAACGGACTCAAATGCAATACCCTCTCCTCTGGCGAGGGTAACAAGTGGGAGAATTGCTTTGCAACACCGATGTAATGTTTTCCCACCGATGTAATGTTTTCTAAGTGAAAAAAGGGCATAACTATGAAAAATTGATTGTTGAAATAATTGAACTGGTTCTGTAACTTATCATAATAAAGTCATGTACCAAGTTTCAGTTGAATATGTTAAAGGGTAAAGGGAAAAAATTCTTAAAAACCACAGGTGGGACGGACGGACGGACAGACAGACGGAGAGCAAATCTATAGTAGCCTCCGTGAAACCGGTAGGGGACTAATAAATCCATATCAGGCTATAAGACTTAATTTAATTGGGGAAATGGGGAGGGGAGGTGTGGATGAGAAAAGTATGGCAGGGTCAGGGACATCACCAGGATGTTTAAAATAAAAATGGTGAAAAAAAATTTTGTTTATTTATTTATTCATTTTTGGAGGGTTTATGGAGGTTTATTGTGAAGAATGCACAACACCAATCACACACACTATCCCTTTGACGAGACCCTCACCCAGACATCACACTCAACACAGGTGTGCACAATCACCTACAAGTCCTACCAATAGCCCTAAACCTCTCAATCTCCAAAATCTTTCCAGGTACCTACATCTAATCCCAATTTAAACGTATCTGCTGTTTCTGCTGCCACTATCTTTCCAAGGAGAACATTCATTGCATTAACTACTCTCTGGGTGAAAGACCATTGTCTTACTACCGTCTTAACTCTTCTTTTCTATATTTTCAGAATATGGTGCCTGCCCCCTTGTCCTATGCCTGCCCCCTGCCCCCTTGTCCACTGAAAGACTCTTCTGCACTTATTTTGTCTCACCCTTCTACATCTACTACAAATGGATGAGTTGTGTGTGTGTGAGGCATACTTTTTGTGTCTATTCATGACATACGTCTATTTATTAATTAATTATTACTCGCTTTGATGACCCAGACCCCTAAGATCCTTGAGACTCCTAAACACCCAGATGACCCAAATGTTCCCGAGGACCCAAAATACCCTGAAGACCCAAGTGTTACTGAGAACCCAAAAGTCCCCGGGGACCCAAAAGACCAGAAGACCCAAAAGTCCCTGAGGACCCAAAAGTCCCAGAGGACCCAAAAGACCCAGATGACCTAAAAGTCCCTGAGCAACCCAAAATATTCCGAGGACCCAAAAGACCCCAGAGTCCAGCAGGCAATTATGCCACAAGGCGGTGAAGACCAATGAAAATTTGGTCCAATGGACCTAGTTATCTTAAACATCTCCATCATATCCCCTCTTAATCAACCTCTTTCTAATGCACTCGTATGAAGCCCTGGTCTCCGCTCCTCACTAACTTAAAGTTCCTACTGGGCATTGTGATGGCGGTGAAGAAACAAAATTGGAGCTAAAACCATCCGCAAAAGATTAGGGCAGGTAAAGGTGTGCGTCCTGCTCGCACAGGTGTCGTCATGCGCAGCCACACGTATCGCTCTGATTATTCTCTATGATGAATCCAAGTCGACCAATCACTTTATTCCTGTTGTGACGTACAAGTGCAATAACTCTTTCATTGTTTATTTATTCCCACCCGATTTATCGCTTGATGTGAAATGGACTCGTTTCGAAAAGCGCATAAACTCATGTTTAGAGTTTCATGAACTGTATAATCGTCCATTGTGAGCGCGCGTGCGGCCTTGTGCTCTTGAGCCCCCAAAGTTCCAAATCCAGACAAATTGTTGAAACAAATGACAGACGCAGAGACGTTTTCCCCTCTGCTGCCAGCACAAGCCCCCACATGGTCTGGATTAAAGGCAATTATGGCCATTAAAGAACATTCATCCTGAAGCCCCGCACGGGGTACTTTTTCTAATGAAAATTGCAGGATGTTTTAATGATGAACGGACCGTTCTTCAGGTCGACCGTCCACAGCTGCACCACAGGAAAGAGGCCTGAGGGTCTTTTTTAACCAGCGAGTGTCCCCTTCAACTGGCGGCCACGGGGACAGCGGGTGATAAAATGGCAAAGGGAGCTCGTGTCCATCTATAGACGAACAATATACATGGTAAGAACCTGGGGCTAACACCTTGGGTCTTGGACTGGTCAATTTACTCTGGAAAAATGTCAAATGGAGCTCGTGTCCATCTATAGACGAACAATATACATAGTCAGAACCATGGGGGTAACACCTTGGGTCTTGGACTGGTCAATTCACTCTGGAAAAATGTCAAATGGAGCTCGTGTCCATCTATAGACGAACAATATACATGGTGAGAACCTGGGGGTAACACCTTGGGTCTTGGACTCGTCAATTCTCTCTGGAAAAATATCAAATGGAGCTCGTGTCCATCTATAGACGAACAATATACATGATCAGAACCCTGGAGGTAACACCTTGGGTCTTGGACTGGTCAATTCACTCTTTTGGAAAATGGCAAAGGGAGTTGGTGTCCATCGGATACATGGGCAGGATCCCAGGGTTAACACCTCGGGTCTTGGACTGGTCATTTCGCCATTTGAAAAATGGCAGAGCACATTCGTGCCCATCTACACCCGAATAATGGACATCTACACCCGAACATCTATACCCGCACCTTTGATGACGTCATTGGTAACCAAAAACTGAAAATGCAGTGAAACAGGTCGAGCTGGGAGAATGCGGCTTTCTTGGGGGTTTTTTAAACCTGTATTCAGATTTTTAAACTTTGAATAAAATGTGGAAATCTTATGAGGTGCCAGGTTTCAGGTTGGAGTATACGTTTTTGTTTCCCTCCTTAATGATGATGAGGTGTCATGTGTGACTGTTTATACGGTCGTCGTCCTCCATGTTGTACCTTTCGTTTGTGGATAGGTAGGTGACACTGAACCATAAAGAACAAGCTGTCAGAGGGTTTAAAAAAAAAAATTAACCTTAACAACAACTTTAGAGCAGAAGAATAAGGCAGAGATGTTAAATTAGCCATTTCACCAAGTAAGGCACCGGCACACAATGGCCTACTCCTTATTTGAAAGATAGCCACAAGGGAGTGCGCGCAAAACGTAACACTCGGCTTAAGGTCCCCACCGAAAGTACAGCGTGCTCCCTGATGCGACATCCTATCTGCAAATCACCATGACGGCAGTTCACGGTCAGATCATATTTTCTCAGGAAGCGAACCTAGGCTATCGTGTTCGTGCTGTGTATAGTTACCTGCGCACCTAAGGTAGATGGAGGATATGTTTTCACCTCTGTCTGTCTGTCTGTCTGTCTGTGAACAGGATATCCCAAAAAGTTGTGGACGGATTCAGCCAAAATTTGGTGGAGAGGTGATGTATGTGACAAGGAAGAATTGATTAGATTTTGGTGAAGATCAGAATCTGGATCTGAGAATTTCTTAAGTGATTATTCATCATTGGGAGATAGGGCCAAAACGATATATAGCACAATATCTCAAAAAGTTATGGACAGATTCGGACGAAACTTGGTGGACAGGTTGGGTGTGTGACAAGGACGAATTGATTTAATTTTGGTGAAGATTCGAATTCGGATCAGAGGGTTTATTTAAAATCTTTATGTGATTCTTCACCATTGAGCGATAGGGCCAAAACGATATATAGCACAATATCTCAAAAAGTTATGGACAGATTCGGACGAAACTTGGTGGACAGGTTGGGTGTGTGACAAGGACGAATTGATTTAATTTTGGTGAAGATTCGAATTCGGATCAGAGGGTTTATTTAAAATCTTTATGTGATTCTTCACCATTGAGCGATAGGGCCAAAACGATATATAGCACAATATCTCAAAAAGTTATGGACAGATTCGGACGAAACTTGGTGGACAGGTTGGGTGTGTGACAAGGACGAATTGATTTAATTTTGGTGAAGATTCGAATTCGGATCAGAGGGTTTATTTAAAATCTTTATGTGATTCTTCACCATTGAGCGATAGGGCCAAAACGATATATAGCACAATATCTCAAAAAGTTATGGACGGATTCGGACGAAACTTGGTGGACAGGTTGGGTGTGTGACAAGGACGAATTGATTTAATTTTGGTGAAGATTCGAATTCGGATCAGAGGGTTTATTTAAAATCTTTATGTGATTCTTCACCATTGAGCGATAGGGCCAAAACGATATATAGCACAATATCTCAAAAAGTTATGGACAGATTCGGACGAAACTTGGTGGACAGGTTGGGTGTGTGACAAGGACGAATTGATTTAATTTTGGTGAAGATTCGAATTCGGATCAGAGGGTTTATTTAAAATCTTTATGTGATTCTTCACCATTGAGCGATAGGGCCAAAACGATATATAGCACAATATCTCAAAAAGTTATGGACAGATTCGGACGAAACTTGGTGGACAGGTTGGGTGTGTGACAAGGACGAATTGATTTAATTTTGGTGAAGATTCGAATTCGGATCAGAGGGTTTATTTAAAATCTTTATGTGATTCTTCACCATTGAGCGATAGGGCCAAAACGATATATAGCACAATATCTCAAAAAGTTATGGACAGATTCGGACGAAACTTGGTGGACAGGTTGGGTGTGTGACAAGGACGAATTGATTTAATTTTGGTGAAGATTCGAATTCGGATCAGAGGGTTTATTTAAAATCTTTATGTGATTCTTCACCATTGAGCGATAGGGCCAAAACGATATATAGCACAATATCTCAAAAAGTTATGGACGGATTCGGACGAAACTTGGTGGACAGGTTGGGTGTGTGACAAGGACGAATTGATTTAATTTTGGTGAAGATTCGAATTCGGATCAGAGGGTTTATTTAAAATCTTTATGTGATTCTTCACCATTGAGCGATAGGGCCAAAACGATATATAGCACAATATCTCAAAAAGTTATGGACAGATTCGGACGAAACTTGGTGGACAGGTTGGGTGTGTGACAAGGACGAATTGATTTAATTTTGGTGAAGATTCGAATTCGGATCAGAGGGTTTATTTAAAATCTTTATGTGATTCTTCACCATTGAGCGATAGGGCCAAAACGATATATAGCACAATATCTCAAAAAGTTATGGACGGATTCGGACGAAACTTGGTGGACAGGTTGGGTGTGTGACAAGGACGAATTGATTTAATTTTGGTGAAGATTCGAATTCGGATCAGAGGGTTTATTTAAAATCTTTATGTGATTCTTCACCATTGAGCGATAGGGCCAAAACGATATATAGCACAATATCTCAAAAAGTTATGGACAGATTCGGACGAAACTTGGTGGACAGGTTGGGTGTGTGACAAGGACGAATTGATTTAATTTTGGTGAAGATTCGAATTCGGATCAGAGGGTTTATTTAAAATCTTTATGTGATTCTTCACCATTGAGCGATAGGGCCAAAACGATATATAGCACAATATCTCAAAAAGTTATGGACGGATTCGGACGAAACTTGGTGGACAGCTTGCGTGTATGACAAGGAAAAATTGATTCAATTTTGTTGAAGATTTGAATCCGGACCAGAGAGTATATTTAAAAGTTTTATTTGATTCTTCACCATTGAGAAATAGTGCCAAAAACAATACATAGCATGATATCTCTAAAAGTTGTCGACGGATTCGGAGGAAACTTGGTGGACAGGTTAGGTATGTGGCATAAACAAATCGATTCGATTTTGGTGAAAATCCAGATCCGGTTACGATATTTAAAAAAATTTTTAAAGTGATTCTGCACCATTGAAAGATGGGGCCAAAAATTATACACGGCATGATATCTGAAAAAGTTATGAACGGATTTGGACGCAACTTGGTGGACTGGTTGGGTGTATGACAATGAAAAATTGATTTCATTTTGGTGAAGATTCGAATCCGGATCAGAGAGTATATTTAAATTTTTTAAAAGTGATTCTTCACCATTGAGAAATAGTGCCAAAAACGATACATTGCATGATATCTCTAAAAGTTGTGGACGGATTCGGACGAAACTTGGTGGACAGGTTAGGTATGTGACATAAACAAATCGATTCGATTTTGGTGAAAATCCGGAACCGGATACGATACAAAAAAAAATTTTGTTAAGTGATTTTTCACCATTCAAAGATGGGGCCAAAAATTATATACAGCATGATATCTGAAAAAGTTGCAGACGTGTTGTGATAAAATTTGGTGGATGAGTTGGGTTGGTGACAAGAAGAAGCCGATTCGATTTTGGTTCAGGCCCGAATCCAGATCCGACCTGTTCACGGCATGATGTGAAACGTTAACTATTCTACCTGGTGGAGGTATGCTCTCTATCGAGTGCAATTCTTGTTTATTTTACATTTATTTACAGTACTGTTCGAACATCAAGCAGAATCGATGTATCTGTGCAGACACAGCAGGAAATCAGCACGAGGGACCGACCTTCCGTACGCGACTGAAGACGTTTATCAGACGGATCCTTTGTCCGTAACGAAACGATACAATTCGAGATTAGAATCTCCTCCCGTGGCGCGAGGCCCCGTCGTCAGGGGTCACGGTTCATGCTGTGACGTCACACCGTTCCCAGGAACGTGCGCCTTGAGCCGCGACACGTGGAATGCGCGTACACGTGCAAAGCATTAGACGTTCTCCCTCCTGAGAAAATGCGAGGGAATTCATTAGAAACAGGTCATGAAACGGGCCAGCGCCATGGAGGGAATCATCGCACACGTCCCTCTCCCGACGGCGGACATACGGTACACGTGCTCTCCGCGTGTCGCCACCTGCTGGGAACGACCATCGGTCGATGGATCATGGATGTGCCATAAAATCACAAGATTAGCAAACGCTTCATTTGGCTGCACTCCGATGCTTTATGGTCGATGCACGAGATACCATAGGGTGGTGCGCGGCGTACACATCCTCTCGTCGGTCCACCGGGGTCTTGTGCGGGGAGAGTGACCTCGCCCTGGCATGAAAACATTGACCCTTAGGCCAGTCCGAAGATAAGTAAAACCCGGGGGTTATGGCACCCGGAAACACCGCTGATGGAAATAAAGGGCACGGCAATAAAGCACTTTACGACCTGTCGTAAATGGTCTCAGACTACCGACCGGGCTGAGGTGGTAACCGCACGCTGCGGCTATAACGCCCAGAAACCCAGCTCCTAAAATCTGCCACGTTCAGTAGCTTCAAAGGTCAAATGTTATCTCCAGTTGGACAGGACAATTGCTTTGGAGAAATAAATAATGTCCGACGTTTGGACATTTACCTTATAAAATACAGACATAGCTATAGCCAACACCCATTATTAGGGTGAGTCGTTCGCATTGTGATACAAGCATGAAATATGGCAGTTATGTTATTATATAGACACTCTTTAAATCCAGTCGATTAGCCAACTCGAAATTCAACATGGCGGCCATTATTTTCAAAATGGCTGCCAAAATTGCTGAAATGAGCCATAAACTTTAGCTTATTAACATAAATGGAAAATTTTAACTTCTTATAGATAATATGTGGTTCTGCGATTTTGTTTTGATACCCGTACGTCCCAAATTAATTATTAAAAAGTTTATGGCACATTTTTAGAAAATTTGGGTACCATTTTTTTCAAAATTACCTAATTATTGTTTTCAAAATGGCCGCAATTTTGTTGACTTTCGAGTTGGCTAATCGGCTGGATTTACAGAGCGTCTACATACGAGCATAACTGCCAAATTTCATACTTGTATCACTAGGTGAACGCGTTTTTGTGTTAGCCGCCTATAGCTAACAGTCAGTTAGTGGGAATGAACGAGATCAATCGATCAGCTAGGAATCGATTAAGATATGAGTTGCCGATCATCGATCGTCCTGCATTTTGTAAATATTTCGTATCCCACCTACCAAGCCGAGATTTCAAACTACACAAATAGTTCGGATTTAGGTTAACTGTCAAACAAAGTTATCATGCTTATCAGATCGATTCTTAATTTATGTTCCGTTCCGTTGGACTGCTTGCTTGCGTGCTTAAGCCGCTTGGCGAGCGCTCTACAAGCTGCTTGGTAATGGAACACACCCCTGGATTCTTCTTCTTCGTATGCAGCGTAACAAGGATAAGAGTTTACAGCTGGGTGACTGGGTCGGGATTCGAACCCAGGCCAACCAGCTTATAGGTGAATCCACATGTCTCTAAGCTATTCTGCATCCAATTTATTAAATAGATTGATAATTAAAAAAATAATTCCCTCGTCGAGAATATCAGATACAAATCTTCTGACGTCACACTTTATGTACTTATTTACAAACAAGGTTTCGACATTCGCATTCTCCGTGCAGTGCTCTCCACCTATCTGGTAGGAACCAAACCATGGACCCTCCCTCACCCTGTCCCTCCTCCGAGATTCTCCTGTAGTTGGTAGGACACGGCACCAGTCCATTCCACGGCGAACACAGCAGCCTCTTGGAGTTTGGACCTCGTGTATTGTCGCCATGTTTGGTTACACCCCACAGGTCATTCAAATGGTCAGCCTTTCCTGGGAGGTCGATGGTCTCTTCTGGATGAGGTTTTCAGTACAAACATGGTGCGATTTGACCGCGTAATGGGGGACATTCCCCTGGCTCTGGTTGTTTTGATCCCTGACACTGCACTTGAAAATACGACTTGAAAAAAATACAAAATGGAGTTTGGTTTCACTGGATCCGGCTGATGTTGTTAGGCTGTGTAAAGTGGATCCGATGGGATTCCACTTATCTATCCGTTATTATCATCTCACAAAACTGTACGTGATGAAGCACAGCAAATTAACCAATCAAAATCGACTACGTCATCGTCATTACGTTGTTGTGTTTCGATCCGACATATATATATATATATATATCTGTAATCATCATCATCTCACACTTATTGTGGCCAGCAGAAGAGTATGCAAAAAATTTGTTTGGGGAAGATAAAATCTGAACCTGTGCAAAACTGTGAAAACTACAATTGGCATTCGGTAGCGAGCATACCTCCGCCAGGTTAACAGTTTATGTTTTATATCCCACTGGTAGACCGGATCTGGATTCGGACATGAACCAAAATCGAATGGACTTGTTCTAGTCACCAAACAACTCATCCACAAAGTTTTGTCATAATCCGTCCACAACTTTTTGAAATATCACGATATATATCGTTTTTAGCCATATCACTCAATAGTGAAAAATCACTTTATAATTTAACAAACTCGTATCTCGATTTGAATCTTCACCAAATCTTCCTTGTCACACACCCAACCTCTCCACCAAGTTTCGACCGAATCCGTCCATAACTTTTTGAGAAGATCTTGTTCACAACCAAACAAGAATGGCACGTCATGCAGAGAGAGCACAATACTTGCAAAATCCTGAAATCCAAAATCACAATACTTGCACACCCCCTCCCCAACCCTCCCCCACCTAACCCCTCTCCTCCACACCCAAAGAAGTTGCCATGAATAGTTCAACTTGTCCATTTCGTTTTGATTAAAATTAGCGATCTTGATCTATGCTCAGGTCAATCGGATGAAAATTGATTATTTTTCAGATGAAAATTGATTATTTTAGAAGTTTGACCTTGAGTTGACCTTTGACCTTTTGACCTAAATATATTTGCTTTCCCAATTCAGTGATGCACTATGTAATTGCTGTTTGATTTTCAAGTTAATAATCTTCGATCTTGCAAGTAACAGACAGACAGACAAACAGAAACAGACAGCAAAACAAATAAACAGACAGACAGACAAACAGAAACAGACAGACAAACAGAAATAAATAGACAGACAGACAAACAGAAACAGACAGGCAGACAGAAACAGACAGACAAACAGAAACAGACAGGCAGACAGACAAACAGAACTAAACAGACAGACAGAGAGACAAACAGAAACAGACAAACAGAAAGAGACAGGCAGACAGAAACAGACAGACAAACAGAAACAGGCAGACAGACAAACAGAAACAGACAGGCAAACAGACAAGCCTTTCATCCGCAGCTCAATGGAATACAGCTCTCCCCTCTGGGCTGGTGCTCCTGCCTCACACCTAGCTCTTCTTCACGCTGTTGAAACCAAAGCGTTCAGAATCATTGGAATCTCCCGCGATGAAGCTAACTCCAAGGGCCTCTCACTCACTCACCGCAGGCAGGTTGGTGGTCTTTCCGTCTTCTACCGACTCCTCTCTGGCCCTGCCCCCCCCAGCTCTCTCTGGGCTCTGTCCCGCAAATATTCCTACAGGTCGCACAAGATCTGCCTGCAACCCTCTTATGGTTAAACTGCCAAAATCAAGACTCTCTGCTCATCTTCACTCATTCATTCCTCTTTTCTCCCGCCTCTGGAACAAACTCCCTCACTCTCTTCAATCCTACTCCACCCTCCAGGTCTTTAAAACAGCTGTTCACCACCATCTCTTATCTTCCCCCATCCAAAACCTTGATCTTTTCTACCCCCGCTAATTTCACCCCAATTCCACTTTTTTGAAATACCAACTTCTGTCCTGGAAGTCCTTGGTGTCCTTGTGTTTTATACTTCTCCCGCCCCCCCCCCCCTTCCCATGCCTCCTCCCCCCAAGCCCTCTCCCTCCCACACATCTCCCTGCTCTTAAATGTTGTGTTTGTGTGCTTCCCCTTCTCTCCCCATCTTGTCTTCCGCTCCCTCTTTTTATATATTTTGTTTGTCTGGTTGATTTGTTTGTGAAGTAAATGTTAGCTCTTTCACGAGCCTCGATTCAGTATACAAAAAAAAAAAAGACAGAGAGACAAACAGAAACAGACGGACAAACAGAAACAGACAGACAAACAGAAACAGACAGACAAACAGAAACAGACAGATGAAAAATCACTCATGGAGTGACACTTGGCAAAACAGAACAAAGTAGAATGGCACTCGGTAGAGCATCCTTTTGACCTCAAAAATAATTAGTGATTGAATTCAGTGACCTGATGTGCAAATCCTTTACAAATTTCAAGTCAATCGGATGAAAATTGAGGATTTTAGAAATTTGAAAAAATTGGTTGACCTTTGGCCTATGCTGATCTCAAAAATAGTTGATGGTTGAATTCAGTTAACTGATATGTAAATCTCATTCAAATTTCAAGTGAATCGGATGAAAATTGAGGATTTTAGAAATTTGAAATTGTTGACCTTTTGCCTACGTTGCTCTTTTGGCCGAAGGTGATCTCAAAAATAGTTGGTGGTTGAATTCAGTTGGCAGAAATGAAAATCCTATTCAAATTTCAAGTCAATCGGATTAAAACTGAGGATTTTAGAATTTAAAAAAAAAAGTGGTTGACCTTTGGCCTACGTTGACCTTTTGGCCTATGCTGATCTCAAAAATTAAGGTGGTTGAATTCAGTTAGCAAATATGAAAATCACATTCAAATTCCAAGTAAATCAGATGAAAATTGAGGATTTTAGAAATCTGAAATTGTTGACCTTTGGCCTATGTTGACCTTTTGGCCTATGATGATCTCAAAAATAGTTGGTGGTTGAATTCAGTTTGCCGATGTTTAAATCCTTTTCAAATTTCAAGTCAATCGGATGAAAATTAAGGATTTTAGAAATTTTAAATTGTTGTTGACCTTTGGCATACGTTGACCTTTTGGCCTATGCTAATCTCAAAAATAGTTGGTGGTTCAATTCGCTTTGCTGACATGTAAATGCCATTCAAATTTCAAGTGAATCGGATGAAAATTGAGGATTTTAGAAATTTGAAATTGCCATTGATCTTTGGCCTATGTTGACCTTTTGGCCTATGCCGATCTCAAAAATAGTTGGTGGTTGAATTCAGTTAGCTAATATGTAAATCCAATTGAAATTTCAAGTGATTCGGATGAAAATTGAGGATTTTAGAAATTTGAAATTGTTGTTGACCTTTTGCCTACGTTGCTCTTTTGGCCAAAGGTGATCTCAAAAATAGTTGGTGGTTGAATTCAGTTGGCAGAAATGAAAATCCTATTCAAATTCCAAGTCAATCAGATGAAAATTGAGGATTTTAGAAATCTGAAATTGTTGACCTTTGGCCTATGTTGACCTTTTGGCCTATGATGATCTCAAAAATAGTTGGTGGTTGAATTTAGTTTGCCGATGTTTAAATCCTTTTCAAATTTCAAGTCAATCAGATGAAAATTAAGGATTTTAGAAATTTTAAATTGTTGTTGACCTTTTGGCCTATGCTAATCTCAAAAATAGTTGGTGGTTCAATTCACTTTGCTGACATGTAAATGCCATTCAAATTTCAAGTGAATCGGATGAAAATTGAGGATTTTAGAAATTTGAAATCGTCATTGACCTTTGGCCTATGCTGATCTCAAAAATAGTTGGTGGTTGAATTCAGTTAGCTGATATGTAAATCCAACTCAAATTTCAAGTGATTCGGATGAAAATTAAGGATTTTAGAATTTGAAATTTTTGTTGACCTTTGGCCTATGTTGACCTTTTGGCCTATGCTGATCTCAAAAATAGTTGGTGGTTGAATTCAGTTTGCTGATATGTAAATCCTATTCAAATTTCAAGTGAATCGGATGAAAATTGAGGATTTTAGAAATTCAAAAAAAAGTGGTTGACCTTTTCGCCTACGCTGATCTCAAAAATAGTCGGTGGTTGAATTCAGTAAGCCAATATGTAAATCCTATTCAAATTTCAAGTCAATCGGATGAAAATTGAGGATTTTAGAAACTTGAAAAAAGTGGTTTACCTTTGGCCTATGTTGACCTTTTGACCTAAGCTAATCTCAAAAATAGTTGGTGGTTGAATTCAGTGATCCGATATGTAAATCCTCTTCAAATTTCAAGTCAATCGGATGAAAATTGAGGATTTTAGAAATTCGAAATGGTTGTTGACCTTTGGCTTATGCTGACCTTTTGGCCTATGCTGATCTCAAAAAATAGTTGGTGGTTGAATTCAATTCGCTGACATGTATGTCCTATTCAAATTTCAAATCAATCCGATGAAAATTGAGGATTTTAGAAATTTGAAAAAAGTGGTTGACCTTTGGCCTATATTGACCTTTTGGCCTATGTTGATCTCAAAAATAGTTGGTGGTTGAATTCAGTTTGCCGATATGTATATCCTATTCAAATTTCAAGTCAATCGGATGAAAGTTGAGGATTTTAGGAATTTGAAAAAAGTGGTTGACCTTTGGCCTATGTTGACCTTTTGACCCCAAAAATATATAGGATTTTGTCGGACCACGAACTCTACCATTTGGTAAAGTTTCGTGAAGATCGGTTTAAAATTGTGACCTGTAGGCAAGTATAAGTGAGCGGACAGACAAACAAACACAAACAAACAAAGACACAGACACACACACACACACACACACACACACACACACACACACACACACACACACACACACACACACACACACACACACACACACACACACACACACACACACACACACACACACACACACACACACACACACACACACACACGCCACACACACACACACGAGTGATCAACATACTTGCAAAACTTTTTTTTTTTGGCCAAGTAACAAACAGAAACAGACAGACAGACATTTATACATGTGTGATAACTCACACTGATAAGATAAGTGATAACATAACCTCGATCCATTTTCGGTAGCGCAGGTAATAACGGTCTCACATTTGCTCTTCTCCAATCCTCGGGTAGGCTACCTGTCCTGACTCCAACGAGTTGTTAAATATATCCGTTAACAGCTCATTTACCTGCTCTGCCACCTCTCTCAATACTCTCGGATACATATTATCCTATTAATATTATCCGGATCTGGAGATAATTATCATCCCTTAAATCTTCTAGCTGCTTCTTCACTTCCTCCACTCCCTCCAAAATCCATTGCTCACCCGAGATCGATACCCTCCGCTATTGGAAGTTCTCCTAACTCTTTCGAATGCAGCACGTGGCTGCCAGGTAGCATCATTGGCTGAGCCGCCGTGCCGCTGATGCAGTGCCCCCTGCAGGTTAAGGCAGGGATTAAAAATTTCCTTCGAACTGTTCGCTTGTAAAATGTAAAAGTAAAAACGAATGAATAATCCTGCCATGTCACCCTCATAAACGTATATGGGGCGGAAGTGACGTTTCCGCTTTAATCGATCGAGAGCATTCAATGAAGCTCGTAACACATGTAGAACCAAATGTGGGACTATTATTTCACGAATCGCGTCATGGAACGGCCTCTCGGATCACAGGGCCTGAACCGTCGGCGAGATCCTCCATGGAGGCCTAGCGGCTAATCCACCAAGTACAGTATATACAGTACCAATAGTACGTTAGATATTAGAAAGGAAAATTTAATGTGAGGAGAATTTATTGTATTAATCAATATATTAAACAGTATTTGGATTTATGCTATATTATATTATCGGGTTTTTGTGTTTCCGTGTTTCCGAGAAAAAACACTTTGTCGTCACTTCCGGTTCCGGGGTCAAGGTTGAAACATCATGTCGCGTACAGTCCGGTAGTGTTTTAAGTTATGCCTTTTCTTTTAGAGGTTAAAGTGCAGTTTTTTCCGTATAAAGCGAGTTTAGGTGTATGAATGATGTTAAATATTTGAATGACTTGTAATATAAGCGACATTAGTGAAGTGTTTATAAAAATTAGAATACTGTACTAGTAGAAGTAACCACACGTTTGACGTTGCCCTTTGCCTTTGGTTGGTCGGGACCGACGGTAAGACGAACCTGAAAATCACGTCACTGGGAGATACTTGAGGTAAACGTCACCGGGTGTTTACTCCACTGTATAGTGTATGGCATGTTGAAATAGACAATCACTGGCGAACAACATAAATCATTGTATGTCATATGATCATCACATATCATAGTGTTAATAGTGTTAACCTTTTATTTACCATGGATTGATGTAGTTATTGTTGATTTTGTTTTTTTCCGACGAACAGATAACCCGGTTCCACAGGGCTGTTGTAAGGGAATTCGTTCCCAATAGAATGTGGAATATTTGTGGAATTTGTTGGGAATATGACAGCATAATGCTAATGGCAGGGACCCGTGGAGATTCAGCGTAATATAAAATGTCACTTCAAGTCCTTAATCCCTTTCTTCTACAAGTCCCCAACCCCTCCCCTCCTCCCTATCCCAACCCAAAGTCCTCAACCTCACTTTCTCCCCCTCCCCCCAAAAAAAATTCTCAAATTCCTCCTCCCAACTCTGTCCCATCTTTACTCCCTCCCACCCCCACCTCCACCCCCACCCAACCCGAAGTCCTCACCCTTCCCCTCCCAAACCTCAGGCATCAATGCCCTCCTCGCTTCAAGCGTTTAAACCCCCTTCCCCACCCCCCCCCCCCCCCCTCAACCACACATCTTCAACCCTTTCCACCCAACTGAAAGTAGTCTAGTAGGAAGACTAGGTCCCTCTGCACCCCCCGGAGATATACTTCTAATCAGTGTTTCTAGATTGGAAAAAATGTGTAGAAAATGACTAGCTATGGCCCCAAGCTGAAAAAATGTCCCACATACCATTTTTATGCAAATTACTGCTGCAAATTTTATGCAAAATTATGCAAATTTTATGCAAATTTTTGATGAGGAGTAGAGTTGAGGGGTCTTTGAGGGCTTCATCGAGGTGCTCTCGGTTGCAAGACTGGGTCATTCTGAGAAGCACAGCAGGGTCAGAGATCATGATGTTCTCCTCCTCAGTGAATCTCTCCATCAACAGCCTCTCCATTGCCTCACACACTGTTTTGAGGCAAAAGAGGGACTTTGCGTAGGCCTTTCCACTGAGAACACCTTTGAGAGATCCACTTGTTACTAGTTGTGCCTCAAAGAGAATCTCTGCATATCCAGAACCACGCATCTTGTGTCCAGTGAGCATCCCGATGTAGTTCATGGATGTGTGGAAGGGTCCAATCGTTACTACATGACTAGCAAATTCATTTGGCCAGCGCCAGATGATGGGAAGGGCTTTCATGCAGACACCCAGATCAAATGTATTCAGGACCCATCTCTGACCCACCTCAGCAGTTGCTGCCTCGGAACGCTTCAGTAGCTCACGAACAACTGCGTTGTCTGTGATCGGTTGGTGGATAGGCGTGCAGTAGTCGACTGTTGATTTGCTGGGTGGGGGAGAACCAGTTGCAGAGGTGAAACCCCCTAGCCCAGGCACAGGCTGCAGGCCATTGCCATGCCATGCAGGCACCAGGCACAGACCGATCACAGACAACGCAGTTGTTCGTGAGCTACTGAAGCGTTCCGAGGCAGCAACTGCTGAGGTGGGTCAGAGATGGGTCCTGAATACATTTGATCTGGGTGTCTGCATGAAAGCCCTTCCCATCATCTGGCGCTGGCCAAATGAATTTGCTAGTCATGTAGTAACGATTGGACCCTTCCACACATCCATGAACTACATCGGGATGCTCACTGGACACAAGATGCGTGGTTCTGGATATGCAGAGATTCTCTTTGAGGCACAACTAGTAACAAGTGGATCTCTCAAAGGCGTTCTCAGTGGAAAGGCCTACGCAAAGTCCCTCTTTTGCCTCAAAACAGTGTGTGAGGCAATGGAGAGGCTGTTGATGGAGAGATTCACTGAGGAGGAGAACATCATGATCTCTGACCCTGCTGTGCTTCTCAGAATGACCCAGTCTTGCAACCGAGAGCACCTCGATGAAGCCCTCAAAGACCCCTCAACTCTACTCCTCATCAAAAATTTGCATAAAATTTGCATAATTTTGCATAAAATTTGCAGCAGTAATTTGCATAAAAATGGTATGTGGGACATTTTTTCAGCTTGGGGCCATAGCTAGTCATTTTCTACACATTTTTTCCAATCTAGAAACACTGATTAGAAGTATATCTCCGGGGGGTGCAGAGGGACCTAGTCTTCCTACTAGACGATATATACATATATATATTTTCTGTGTTCAGTAAAGTCCGAGGAGTGAGAAAATGCATGATTCCCCCCGCACTGAAACATCATTAATTTCATAAATCCAAGATTTACCCAGCGATATCTGATCTGACGAGGTTTTAACGTTTTTCACCATAATTCTGCTTGTAATCAACATTTTTGAGTGATTTCAAAGTCTATTATGTTTTATTCTGTGTGTACAATATATTGCCTGAGTCTGGAATGCAGAGGAAGAAATGGTAAAATAAAGAAGTCACATGTCATATTTCAGCTCATTCCACTGTTGAAATCATAACTCGCTCGGTATTCGTAATCTGGTTACCTCCAACAACAACAACAACAATAACAACAACAACAACAACAACAACAACAGGCATTTCAAGGCCATTTTCCCTGCAAGAGCGGGGGTTAGCCTTGCGGTCCCCATGACGATGTTCTCCATTTTGCCCTATTTTCTGCATCTCCCCTTGTTAACCCCCTTGCCCACATTTTTTCTTCGACCATCTTTACCCAAGTCTTTCTCGGTCTTCCCCGTCCTCTACTTCCTTCTGCATTCATTTCCATCACTCTTCTCAACCAGTCACTTTCATCCTTCCTCAACACATGACCAAACCATCTCAACCTGTTCCTCTTCACAGCATCAATCACAGGCTCTATTCCCATCATCTTTCGCAATTCATCATTTGTCTTCCTCTCTCTCAACGATACTCCACACATCCACCGAACCATTCGCATTTCCACCCTTTCCAGCCTTCATTGCTGCTCTACGTTCATTGCAGCAGTTCATTCAGCAGTTCAGCAGCTACATTCATTGCAGTTCATTTCATCTGCAGCCTCCGCACTCTCTGCAGACCTGGACAAAATCACAGACTGGGCAAACAAGTGGAACATGTCTTTCAATCCTGACAAATCTCACACTCTTACGATGTCTCTCCGAAAAGACCGACTGGACAACCCTCCCATCTACTTTCTGAATAATCCTCTCCAAGAAGTTCTGTCACTCAAGCTTTTGGGTCTCACTATCTGCCATGATCTTTCCTGTGAAAACCACATTTCCAAGCTGGCCTCCAAAGCCAGTCGCCGATTGGGCATCCTCCGTCGTGCGAAGTCCTTCCTTGGCACACCTGAGCTCCTCGCCACATACAAGGCTTTCATCCGCAGCTCAATGGAGTACTGCTCTCCCCTCTGGGCTGGTGCTCCTGCCTCACACCCAGCTCGTCTTCACGCTGTTGAAACCAAAGCGTTCAGAATCATTGGAATCTCCCGCGATGACGCCATCTCCGAGGGCCTTTCACTTACTCACCGCAGGCAGGTTGGTGGTCTTTCCATCTTCTACAGACTCCTCTCCGGCCTTGCTCCCCCAGCTCTCTCTGGGCTCTGTCCCCCAAATATTCCTACAGGTCGCACAAGATCTGCCTGCAACCCTCTTATGGTTAAACTGCCAAAATCAAGACTCTCTGCTCACCTTCACTCCTTCATTCCTCTTTTCTCCCACCTCTGGAACAAACTCCCTCACGCTCTTCAATCTCACTCCTCCCTCCAGGTCTTTAAAACGGCTGTTCGCCACCATCTCTTATCTTCCCCAATCCAAAACCTTGATCTTTTCTACCCCCGCTAATTTCACCCCAAATCCACGTTTTTGAGGTGCCGACTTCTTTCCTGGAAGCCCTTGGTGTCCTTGCGTTTTATGCCCCCCAGGCCCTCTCCCTCCCACACATCTCCCGATGTCCCTGCTCTCAAATGTTGTGTTTGTGTGCTTCCTCCCCTTCTCTCCCCATCTTGTCGACCGCTCCCCTTTTTATATACTTTGCTTGCTTGTTTGTTTGATTTGTTTGTTTGATAAATGTTAGCTCTTTCACGAGCCTCGACTCTGTATACAAAAACAAAACAAAAAAATTACCCATGTCTCACTCCTATAAATCATAACACTTCTCATACATGCAGCATACACTTTTCCCTTCAGCTTCAATGACACTCCCCTCCTCGTCAGCACGCCACTCAGTTCCCGAAATTTCTTCCATGCGCATCTCACTCGAGCAACCGTTGCCGAGTCTGATCCACCTTCTCCATTCAGCATGTCTCCAAGGTAACAAAATGTTTTCACACCTTCCAGCTTCACGGCATCTCCAAGATCCAACTCAACATTTCCTCCATCTGCAGCTCCCTCTGTGCACACCTTACACTTGAATGTAGCTGCCACACTGGTTAATGACCCTCTCAAACCACTACATTTTTGATGAACCCACTCAGCGCACATTGTACATTGAATGGAATTCACTCCAACACCCTTCCTGCACACAGCACACGGCCACTTCCCAGTTCTTTCCACCTCACCACATGCTTTACCACTTGCCATCACCTTCGTTTTTCCGATATACACCTTCAGACCTTTTGTCTCCATACATTCCTTCCACTTGTTCATCTTCTCCTTCAGTCCATCCATACTTTCTGCAATCAACACCAGATCATCTGCATACAACAACTCCCACGGTAAATCCTCCTTTACGTTCTGAGCCAGCACCTCCATCACAGCTACAAATAGTTGTGGACTTAGTACCGACCCCTGATGCACTCCAACCTTCACCTCAAACTCACCACTGTTCCCGACCTTCGTCCTTACAGCTGTGCACGCTCTTTTGTACATTGCCATCACTACTCGGATCAACCATTCCTCCACTCCTAACTTCCTCAATGCCCATGTCACTACTTCACGTGGAACCCTATCGAATGCTCTCTCCAGATCAACAAACCCAAGAAACAACTTCTTCCTCTTCTCCATATACTTCTCCTGCAACTGCCTCACAATAAAAAGCGCGTCTGTCGTTCCTCTTCCTGGCATAAATCCAAACTGCATTTCGTCAATCTTCACTTTCTTCCTTATCCTCCTCCTCCAACACCCTTTCCAATCCCTTCATTCCATGCTCCAATAACTTTATCGCTCGATACGAGCCACAGTCCAGAGGGTCACCTTTCCCCTTGTATAGAGGGACGAGGGTACTCGGTTCCCAATCCACTGGAATGTGGCCTTCTGTCACCACCAGATTACAGATCTCTGTCATTCTCTTCACACTCCAATTTCCCTCTGCCTTCAACATATCTCCCACAACTCCTGTCGGCCCTCCCGCTTTTCTACTCTTCATTGCTTTTATCGCTTCCTCAACTTCCTTCTCGGTTATCTTCTCTGCCGGTCCTAAAACTGGGTTACTCTCTATGTTGCCATCCCATTCATTCTCTGCATTCAACAGCATTTCCATTTATCTCTTCCATCTTCCTTTAATTCCATCTGGGTCCACAACGATTTGTCCCACTTCATCCTTCAAGCAACTCACCCCCATCACATCACACCTCTCTTTCGCTATCTGCTTTGCAATCCTGAATACCGCTCTCTGACCCTCTTCCGAATCCAAGTGTTCTCCGAACATTTTCCTACATGCCGGCTGTGCCTTTGCTACCTCTTTCTTTGCAGCCTTCTTGGCTGCCTTATAACTTTCAGGCTCTGCCTTTTCTGCCCCCATACCCTTCACCTTCTGCCACTCCTTGAACCTCTTCCTCTTCTCGTCGATCTTCTTTCCAACTTCATCAGCCCACCACCATGTTTCTGAGTGCCTCGGAGGTCCTTTTGTCCATCCACATACCTCACCAACGGCTCCCAACAGACTATCTTTCATTGACATCCAACCACTTTCAAGCTCAACCACATCATCCTCCACCATACTCAGCCTCTCTTTTAATGCCTCCCTCACTGTCACCTCTTTCAACCTCCACACCTTCATTCTCGGTTGGTACTTCACCCACCGAGCTCTCCTCGCACCTTTCACCCTTATGTCGCAGACAACCAAGTGGTGCTGTGAAACAGCCTCCTCCGCCGGGATCACCTTTGTGTCCCGAAGGTGCCCCCTATCTTGCCTACGCACCATCAGGTAGTCAACGGTTGTCGTCGACCCACCTGACGTGTATGTAACAAGCTTATTATCCTCTTTCTGGAACTGAGTATTACAAATAAAAAAATCAGCTCCATCAGCAAACTCCAAAATCCTTTCACCAAACCCCCGCTCTAGCGGGGAAAATGGCCTTAAAACGATCATTCATTCTTCTCCATTTCTCACACCATATCCGTAACCCCCATGAACTCCCTCAAAACCGTCCATACTCCTTCCCACATGTCCATTTAGGTCTCCTCCTACCACAACAACTTCCTCATCTTTCACGTTTTCCATCAGCTTCTCTATCGCACACCAGAACTTGGCCTTCTCTTCATCGCTCCGACCAACCTGCGGAGCATATCCCGAGATGATGTTCACCAAGAGCTTTCCAATCATCATTTTCACCATCATCAACCTTTCACTCACTCTAGTCACACTCACCACACTGTCTACAAACTCCTCAGAAAACAGGACACCAACACCATTCACGCCCTCCAGGCACCCTTGCCACACAAACTTGTATTTCTGTCCCTGCCTACCCTTCACCATTCTCACACCACTTCCCTTCCATCTCGTCTCCTGCACACAACATATGTCCATTGTCCACTCTTCTTCTGACCAATACTTCCACCACTTCTGATCTCCCCGTCATTGTCCCTGCATTCCATGTCCCAAATCTCAGAAACCGATCTCCACGTCGGGCATCAGACGTTTTGTCGTCATAAATTTCCACCCTTGCTTCGATCGGGTTCCCCACCTTGAGTTTTGACGAGAGGGAGTGGGGTCCCCCACGGGGTACTTCGGGCTGTACCCTGCCCATATGTAGTCGTAATTGTCATGGTTCTCTTTTTGAGGCAATGTTTTTATGGCCGGATGCCCTTCCTGACGCCAACCCTTTTAGTCACCTCTTACGACACGCAGGGATACGGTGTACCTATTCTAAACCGGGGTACCTCCGCCAACGAAGGTGAAATTTTTTTTTTTCTTAACTAATTTTTCACACACACAGTTTCACACACATAATTAATTTTCTGAAATTTGTAGAATTTGTTTTTCACTCGTAGTCCAGCGGATTAGCAAACCAATTGTTCATTTTTTGATAAAATCATCAAAATTGGCACAGACATAGATAATTGCATAGTAAACAATTTCAGATATGGAGGCACTTGAAATTGTACCTACGTTGGCCAGAGCGGCCATTTTCCAATATGGCCGCCATGCTGCATTAGCGATATAGATAATGCCTACTAGATGTCTTTGTTTGTGTCTAATAGCCACTTTAGAGCTGCCAATTGCTCATGATCTTCTGCCAGAATATTATTATCCAGGTGCTGGCCTGAATATTTATGGGCGCCATTTTTCAAAATGGCCGCATGTTCACAAAATGGGATCATATCTGAGCATATTGCTTTAAAACAGTTCAACTTATGTAAAAATTGACGTACTGCTAGGTATATTAGTTTCTTGGACATTCTCCTTCACACCAGCAGAGAGCTGTGCATTTAAGTGCAGCCTTTTTGCACTTGCAGCGGTTACGGCATCCTTTCTTTCAGCCACAGGAGATCAACTCATAGCAGGTCTTGGATGCTTCAGGAAGTGTCGTCCAATTTGGTTGATAAAGTCCATCATCAGTCTTTATCCAACCCCAGCTACATGGAGAAGGAAGTGCAGGCTGTGGAAGCAGTGTCTGGCCCCAGATATGGCTACCCTGGAAAACAGCCCTCTTAACATGTTCTAGAGCAGCCTGTGTTGGCGAAATTTGCTTAATAGAGTTATTCTTTGCAAACAGCTTCTTCTTAGCCTTGTTAACATCAGTGCAAGTACTTGTTCGATCAAAGAGGAGTATGACGAACCTCTCAATGACACTCGTGCTTTGTTCCGAGATCCCACTGGGAGCACGTGCCAGTCGCAAAAGTGCATCAGTGAGCTCCGACAGTGAGCTCCAAGTAGCCCATGCAGTTTTCTTTCCATGTCCAACAAAGGCTGACACCGTATCACACCCTGTTAGGGCATGAAACATTGGAAGCGCACGTGATTTCTCTGGACCCAGACAGGCTGCAATGTTGTGGGTTGGTATGTAGCGAAAACTCTTTCCTGTTCCAAAAGCTAGCCACAGTTCATCTTTATCTGGTAGTGTATGAGCTACCATCACAGCCAACACCACAACATCGGTGTCAACAGTACGTACTAGTATCTGGTGATGTCCGTGCTTTGCAGCATGTGCTACATGCAGCAACATTCGACTGTCTGCCTCTTTATGGTTGCATGGTGCAAGTGAGTCACTGTCCTGTTGTGGTGGTACACAGAGTACCCGGTCCCCATCTGTGACTACCAGCTCCTTGTTTTCAGTATCGAATGAATGGATGAGTACTTTTGACAGGAAACTGAACAGTTCTGTCTTATTGATATCCACACGCAAGAAGTCCTGCCAGTTTTTTGGTATGAGTGCAGACTCAACAACACGTCTGCGAACCCCCTTTCCACGTTTTGCCCTGGCTGTTGCTTTTAGAGAATCAATTACATAGCTGTCCCAGACCAGATCTGGACGTGATGCATGTTGAAGCTGTCCTAAGATGTATGGGATGAACACCTGACTGGCATATTCAAGAAATGTCTTTGCAGTTCCTGGCTTCAGCATTTGAATGATGACTGCTCCATCTAATACTATATTGGTGACACTAGGAGCTTCTGATTGCGCATTGGAAAGGCCTTGCAGACACGTCAACAAGTCACTCTTGGTGCCTAGGTGAAGTCTCCCTGCCTCAGAGTGCTGGTGGGCATCCTTGGTTCTCGTGTCGAAAGAATTCATCAAGATTTCCATCCCGAGTCTGACAGCCGATATACAACCGAGAAAATAATTCCATGTCACTCTTCAGGGAGGCAAACTGTTGCTTTCCCTTAGGTGCTTTGCAACAGTTTGCCTCCCTGAAGAGTGACATGGAATTATTTTCTCGGTTGTATATCGGCTGTCAGACTCGGGATGGAAATCTTGATGAATTCTTTCGACACGAGAACCAAGGATGCCCACCAGCACTCTCTGAGGCAGGGAGACTTCACCTAGGCACCAAGAGTGACTTGTTGACGTAGACTTATTACGGTGAAGTACATCATCGATTGACTTGGTCCTGTCTAGGAGACGTTCCTTTGTGAATTGATCAAACTGTTCTTGGCCTAGGTTCTTGGCAGTACGGACTGTCTTCAATACTGAAGGGTCTGCAATTTCTTTGGTATCAAGCACAAGTAAGTCTTGGCTCTCCTCATCAAAAGGGTTGCCCAGTTCCTCGATTACACTCACAAGTGAACGAACATCGTTTGCAAAGGATTTCTGTACACTTGATGTTTGATCATGGTGACATAAGTTTACTTGTTTTTCCCAGTGAAGCTCCACATTCTCGAATTCCTGAATAACTCTGGCAACCTCTGGGCCAGCAATCATCCACCGCCACAGAGCACTTGGGTGCTCTGTGAGGCCAATCGCCCCTCCGTCACCCTTGATGCAAGCATTATTCTGTTCATGTGCTTGATCAATAGTGATGGCTGAGAATACCCGTTTGGTCTTCTGCACCGTAAAGTGACCAGCACTAAATTCTCTGTAAACGTCTGGGTGTTACTTTGACAGTTGAGCCATATCTCTCAGATGCACTGGTATCCAGCGCGCATAGTTTGTGTGATCTAGTGCATAGAACCATGGAGTCAGTTCTGTCAGTGCATCCAGATACCTAGTAAAATTGGCTTCTCGTATGGAGTGCACATAGATTAGAATGCAAATATCCAGTGCCATTGTTGTTGCCCAGTACTGAAACTGTGGGCAATTCTGTTGTCTGTCATTACAGCAGGCATCAAAGTCCACTGGGGTCTCCATCTTCTGTATTGGCAACACTGTAGTGGTTATAGGCTCGATGTTGCAGAATGTATAAGGCAGCAGCTGTGATTTGGTGTGCCCTTCTTGTACGTGTAACATGTGCTGCCTGGAGGAAGGAGTCTGCTGTTCCTGCTGCAGTAATCTCTGCTTGTACCAGTGCTTGTACCCATCCACTTCCACGTAGCCAGTCACCCACAGTCTTCAGAGCTGCCATCTCGATGTGGAGACCACCGGACATCACCACAAATTGATCTTCTCCATATTTCTCAGGCCACTTCCACTGGATCTGTTTGGCGAGAGCATATAGCAGCTGGTCAAATGTCAGCACTGGTGTTTGGCCTGTGTTCAGATGTTCGATAGCATTCTTCACTACATCCATTGAGTGTTTAATCATAGCCATAGTGTGGGCACACTCCTGGAAAAGGGGGAGTAAGGCAGTGGGTGTGATGATTCGATCACCAGGGGTTTGATGGCTTGCATGGTATGCAGCCCATGATATGTTCTCAAAGTCCTTCTCTTCGTCGTCATCAAGGACATGTCGCGTGTTTTCCAACCACCTGTACTGTTGTTCGGTATGGGTCTTGAAATTACTCCTTCGCAGGGAGGTGACATGGGTAGCCGGAACAGTAGATTCCTTGATGCTGGATGTAACAGGCGGTACATCAGCATAGAAATGTGGTCGATCACCAACCGTCTTCGAGCCAACATTGCCTCCAATTATGACAATACCACGGTCTACTACAGCATCTGCGCAAGTGGGATGTTGCAGCAATGAGATTCCTGTTCCATGGAATGAGTCTTTGGCTGTGTTTGCACTCGGATTGTGGGCAATATTGTCCACAGCAGCAGTTGTGAATATGGTGCCATGCATGGTGGTTGGACAAACCACTTGCTCCATGCGAAAGCGTTGGCAGACTTGTTCCCCATCTCAGCAGAGAGGCACAGCACGCGGTCATATGAGATGCTGAGGCCGAGATTGAATAGCCCGTCTACCAGTTCTTTCTTACGAGTTTTTGCATGCAGCATTAGCCCAATGTATGTTGGAAGAGATGTTTCCTGGGAGGTATCGTGTCTGACTGATGGAGTAGTGTTCGGGTTCTGGGTTCGCCTGTGCTTGACACAGTTATATTTCAGAAGCTGGGCAATAGCCAGTGTTGCTGGTGTCAAAGACACCAGGCTTTGGTCCTTGATGCTGGGGCCCTCCAGCACCATGCTTACTAAGGCAAGCAAAAGTTTTGGCACAGAGTTCTCCTGGCATCTTCCATCAAATGACCCATTGAAAGGCACTGAGTCTTCGAACATGTGTTGACGTACAATGTGTGCAGCATGTGCAAGGTTAACAGCATCACTATCAATGTCCCCATCACAGGCTTTGCCTAATGCAGCACCGATAACTTCATCAAATACCAGCACAACATCTCTCCCCTTACTCTGAGCATGCAGGTCTGGGAGCTGGGCCAAGAGTCTTTGCTTCAGTCATGTGGTATTTACTCTTTTGTCATGTGCAACTCTCAACTGTTCCATTCTTGACATGTAGAGATGTGCCAGATCAGCAAGCTTCAAGACTGGAGCAGTTCCTGATTCCAGGCAAGTTTCTTCAATGTACATCACAAGTTCACCAAAGGCGATTCCGTAAATTACACGTTCGCTATCTGTCCCTTGCTGTGCATCTGTCTTGACCTTTCTTGCGCGATTGTATAGGGCCAGCAAACACTTTGTATGGTATTTGGCTTCCAATGCCACCATGTCACCCATACTGAGCCTGGCCAATAGCTCTATCCTCAACAACTGCTGCACTTGCCCGTACATTGCGGTCAATCTGAAATGTTGAAGCCTCATGAAGGCCATCATTACCAGCCAAATGTCCACAGAAGAAGCATGAAGGCTCGCTTGCAATTGTTTCTGTGCTAGCAGGCCACGATCTAGTCCGTTTGCATGGAGTATCACCACTTCCACTCGACGTAGCTGCTACACTTGGCATCGTTCTTTTCTCTGCTCTTCGCAGCATTGTACTGTTGTAGCGGAGCATGCATGTGTGATGCCACTTAGCCTCGTTGGCAATCATAGCAGCTTCAATACCAGAACCACCATCTATTCTGTCCAACTGCAATGTTCTTGGTAACTGTCTTAGTTCATTGAATTTGACAAGGTTATCAGCAAGTGACTTATACCCTCTTCCAATGTCTGACCCTTTCGACAGTGCCGGGCATCGAGGCGACTCCATTGTTTGCTCCTCGCATATAACACAAAGTTCCCAGTTTGTATGAGCTGGCTGTTGATCTGCAGGCGATGCACATGTGTCCACAAGTTTGAACCGTTTTGACATGATTAATTAAGTGTCTTAGTCGCTATTATGTGCTATCGGGTCACCGATTACTGCAACCGCCACTTCTGTATCACAATATCCACCATCCACCACCACCATACTCTGCAAAGACATGTAACACATTATTAGGTTGATTGTGGTCGCTATTAAATTCATTTGTAATGTGATTGAGTTGGCACTGAAATTTTCAATAAATCGCCACCATTTTGGTAAATTTTTACAAATCGTAAATTTTCGTTAAATGGTGGCCATTTTGAAAAATGGCGGCCATATATATTTTATGTGAACCCTCTGTTTGATATTCTGGTGCAATAGTATTACCAACTTACACCTTTAAAACGACTTTTAGAATCATAAAGTGACATCTAGAGCGGCTTATCTATATTGTGAATGCCATATGGCCACCATTTTGGAAAATGGCTGCCTTGCCCGACAGAGGTAAAATTTCAAGTGCCTCCATATCAGAAATTGTTTAGTATATAATATTCTATGCTTGTGCCAATTTTGGTGCTTTTATCAAAAAATGAACAATTGGTTTGATATGTTGAGCTAATCCACTGGACTATAGGAAGTTGTGGGTTATGATGTGTAAATATAGGTGGAAAAAGCCTGATTTAATGCAATTTAATTCCAGGATTTAAGGGAACAAAAGGTGAAAATTTTGAAAGGGGGTGTAGACTTTCTATAGGCACTGTACATACACAAACACATACATACATACACACATATATACATACACAAACAAACATATACATACACAAACAAACGTATACATACACAAACACACACATACATACACAAACACATACATACACAAACATATACATACACACATACACACATATACATACACATACACACACACACATATACATACACACTTATACAGTACATACATACACACATATACACACACACACACACACACACACACACACACACACACACACACACACACACACACACGTATACATACATAATACATACATACACATGTATGGCATAGCTCTATTACAGTAATATAGAATGATTGCTGTTTATTTTGCTGTTAGATAAATGCAAATACTCTTATCAGCATTAATATGAGAAGCAATATTGCAGTTCCTTTAATGCTAATACCTTGGGTCCAGACAAAATCAGTGAACACACAAAGTTATCTGATTATAAAGATGATTTCTGTTCATTATCTTTTCACTGCTTTATTTCCCCCTACCCCCCTTAATGAGGCAGTGTTGTGAACATAACCTGAGTTGTCATTTTTGGGCAACCTGCCATTTGAGTTCTACGTGGAGGATGTTTCAAATTGTTGAGTGGAGTGATGCTGGTCAGGGTACTTCGCTGGCTGAGGTCGTTTTTCCCAAGGCTTCTTCTAATACGTCTGTTGGGGTATGTCACACCCCCTCTGTAAATTTCTGTAAAATCCTGTAAATTTTTTGATTCAGTATAATGTATTCATCAATAATGGACTCGTATTAAATTATTGTTGTGGTTTTGGAATAAAGGATAATCCCCCTCGTAGGTAGACGCACCACAACATGTAGCCTCGCGATAGTACAGTTATTTTAGTAAATGTAAGGTAGTCTCCTTTCCTGTGTTAGTTTTGCGTTGAGTAGGCCCGTGAGTAGGGTGTTCTTTTGGGCTGGAAATGCCACGTGGTAGGCCTTCAACAAGTCTGGCAAGGCCGAACGGAGGAGCTGCAGGGGGAGTGGCCGGTAAGCGCAAGCCGCCAATCAGACCTCGAGGGGAGTGGATAACCACGGCAACGGGAGGCGGAGCATGGAACATTCGGGTCAGGCCGGGGCGGAGCCATAAAACCCTGCTCTGAGCCCCCCGCCTCAGTTGAGCCTGAGTTGAGTCGTGTGCACAGTTCTGAGTTCAGATCAGTGGAGCTGGAGTGCGAGTTGAGCTTGAGAACACGAGTTGAGTTGCAGAATGAGTGAATTGAATTGCCTGTTATACATGAACTTTCCCCGTGCCCCGTGCCCTGCGCTCTGCTGTGCTGTATTAATCGCGTTTGAGAAGACGACCCGTTCCGGGCCACAGACGCGCGATCTCCTCCTGCCTGCCTTTTCCTGAATACGTGCCGTGACCGCCAGAGGGTCACGCCGGGCGAGCTGTCCCGGAGCGACCGACGGCAAAGCGCGTTTGGCGCGCGAACTTCCTTTCTTCTTCTCCCCGTGTGCGTGAGTGGGCCCTGTGTCTGGGGATTAAGTAACATTGTTTAAGTGCCTGCTCTGTGTCTCTTCGAATCCTGTACATTATAAATAAATCGTGTTATTCCTCTTATTTGACCGTTCCCATCCCTTTCATTAATTGGCCTCGCATAGTACGAATAAAACCGCTCGAATTGGGTTCCATAAAAGTAACGGCACGAGTCACGTGATACGCATACCACTCGGGCGTACTCGATTAGCGTGGCTTGTGCGAGGTCCGGTCCCCGCTTTCGGGGCAGCGTGGGTCAAAGGTACGTGCGGCGTCGACCCGATACCCTTTTTCACGCTTGCTGCGGAAGTGGCGATTCGGCCTCGTGGACACGAAGACCCAAGGGGAAAAAGGGGTTTAATCCCCCCTTTGTAACGTGGATGGGCTTCGGGAGATCCGCAACAAATTGGTAGTCAGGAGAGGGATTTGAACCCTAAAAAAAAAATTAAAAAAAATTGGACACCAACAAATTGAACACCAATTTGCACAAATGGCCGCAACAAATTGGTGTCTAGGAGTGGGATAATTGGACCTAGAGTGCGCTTCACACGCTCAAAATTATGAGGGAACGAAATTTAGTGTTTAACAAACCAAATTATATTCGTACCATGGCTGGCCAAGGCGGTCAAATGCCGGTGGGGGTAGTAGAGGAAGAATTAATGACCCAGGACCAACAGGGACAGTTGGTAGTGGAGGCAGTTGAAGTAGGGGTGGCAGCAGGTGAAGAAAATGGCGGCGGAAGCCGAGGCCGCGGTGCCAGCGGGTTTGGACATGCCGCTACTTGTGGCGCAAATGATGGCGTACATGAAAGAAATGAGGGACGAGGCAAGGTGCAACACTGCAACATGGAAGGGTTGGAAAGCACAATGGGTGGCCAAATGAAAGAAATGACGGAGGGGTTGGAAAACAAAATGGGTGGTCAAATAGAAAAATTGGGGGACAAATCCACCCGGGAATTGAAAGAAATGAAGGAGGGGTTGGAAAACAAAATGGGTGGTGAAATGGAAAAGATTAGGGCAGAGTCGAAAAAGGAAATAAAAAAGACAGGGGAGGACATTGGGCGCAGGTTGAGCGGGAAGGTCGCGGTGGTACGCGACGAGGTGACACGGTGTGGAGAACGCGTGAGGAGCGAGGTAGAGCGAAGGACAGCCAAGTTGACCAGGGCTATGGGAGTCGCGACGCGGGGTGTAGAGGAGCCGGCGATCGTCGCATTGGAAAATCAAATTTTGGGGGCGCCGGCGAAGGTCGAGTTGGAGGAGGAAATTTTGGGGGCGCCGACGATCGTCGAGGAAAAAGAAATAATTGGGGCTGAAGAGATGGGAGAGAAAGTGAATAAGTCACGGAAGGAAGAAATGGAGCCTGAACAAAGTCTGTATTTGCACCGTGATGCTGGGCTTACTAACCCAATAAAAGGTTTGCAGGTGCTGGCCCTGAAGGAGAGCCCCGAGGTGAGTGAAAATGGCGCGAATGTGTTTGGCGCGAACGGGTATTCGGCGCGCTTGGGAGAGAAGCGAGACCAGGGCGTTCGCGATGGGCCCATTGTGCGGTGTATGAGGGCGACTGGTACGGAGTGTGAGACCGAGTGTGCGATTTCCAAAATCTTGGAAAAATCGAAAAACTTTGCACCTCTATATCTCTGAAAGCACTGAATAGAAAAAATTGAGACATGACTCATTGTAAGGAACTCTCCATGGGGAATAAAATATGTTAATGATGATGTCATAGGTGCCTCCATTATGACGTCAGAATTCGACAAGTACAAAACTTCATCCGATCATGATGAAATTTCTTGAGCGTCATGTAGGCATAAATTGGTGGAGAAAAAAAAAAGATGACGTCACCGGTCACGTGGTTCAGCCGCCATCTTGGAAAAAACAAAAAAAATTGCACCTCTATATCTCCGAAAGCACTGCATAGAAAAAATTGAGACCGCTCATTGTAAAGAACTCTCCATGTGGAGAAAAAAAAATGATGACGTCATCGGTCTTGTGGTTCGGCCGCCATATTTGTTTTAACACAAAAGCCTTTAAAAAAACACTGAAAACACATCCTGGTGAGGGTATGCAATCTCTGATTGCTCTTTCTAGTTGTTATTTTTATTATAGATGACTGGAGTCCCATGCCCACCGGATGGCGCTATACGATACACATTTGGATATAGAGAATTGGGGTTCAACCTCACCTTTAACCAGGGGACTATGAATTTATTTACCCCCTAAAACACCTTGCACACCTGGCGAGTACAACCACCAGTTTTCAACTCGCTCTGTCCAGCAGTTCAAGAGGGCATAGATGTAAAACAAACACACAAACAGTATGATGTTGTTACAGCTGTCGGATCACTCCGGTTACCCTGTTCGAATCCGGTGAGTCGTGTCAAAGCAGCCGCAACAGTCAACCGCTTTGAGACTCTGCCGGATCTGCATCGGAAGGCCGCGTTATCGTGAAGATTGGAAGTCTCAAAGCAGCCAAGTGTTGCGCTGATAGGCATCACATAAAACTATTCTCAATTGCTAGTTGGTTAATGGCCTTGATTTTATTTCTTAGGTAAAGATATGTTTTCAGGTTCAGCCTCGTTCTACACAAGTATTCTTTGGTAATTATTTGGCCCATTTGTTTGTGACATATTTGGTGGCTCTCTTATGCTCCGCGGCATTTGTATGATGCGGTGTTGTCTAGTTCTTCTATTGTATCGAGGTAGATTTTTATTTTAAATCCATTTTAGTTGGTTTCCCTTGTACGAATGTGCACTTGTCTGACTTATCTCGGCCAAATTCCATTTGAATGTCATCAGAGTACCGTTTCATTAATTATCTCTACACTTTTTGAAAAATAAAACGGGTTGATATTGTAATCGGCTCCACCTGTCTGTTTGTCTGTCACGTTATCTCTTCCTAAACGGTTGGGCAGAAATTCACGAAACTTGGTAGTTATGATCACCACATGGCACGAAGGATCATGGTTTTTCATAAGTTTACCTTAAACGCTTTTATTTAAATTAAAAAAAAAAAACCTTTATTTTATTTAAATTTATTTATATACTTGAATACTGTAGAACACAAATCGTCTTGTTACTTCCAAAAACCTTCTAGTTTAGCAGTACTAGGACAAAATATTCCATCATTTTATGCTATCTTGACCAATCAAAATTTCCGCTCGCTCTCTTAACGTTTGGGAATATCGAGATCTCATAGGAAATATAGATGGTTCTCGGGAACACAAAGCAAAAGTTAAAAAACCCTTGCCATGTCCTTTTTCTCAAGACTGTGTGGGGTAAGGCATTCCATGAAATTTCTAGTTACCTCCACCACCAAAGGTGGATGGAGGTTATGTTTTCACCCCTGTCTGTCTGTTTCTCTGTCTGTCTGTGAACAAGATATCTCTAAGATTTCTTGATGGATTCAGACGAAATTTAGAAAGAGGTAGCATGTGTGACAAGGACGAAATGATTAGATGTTTGTGAAGATTTGAATCCAGATCCGGATCAGAGAATTTTTAAAGTGATTCTTCACCATTGAGTGATAGGGATAAAACCGATAGCAGGATATCTCAAAAAGTTGTGGACGAATTTGGACGAAACTTGGTGGACAGGTTGGATGTGTGACAAGAACGAATCGATTCGATTTTGGTGAAGATCTGAATATGGATTCAGATACGAGAATTATTTAATTTTCTAAGTGATTCTTCACCATTGAGAGATCGGGCAAAAAAGCGATAAATAACATGATATTTCAAAAAGTTATGGACGAGTTGAGACTAAACCTGGTGGACGAGTTGGTTAGGTGACAAGAACAAGCCGATTAGATTTTGGTTCAGGTCCGAATCCAGATCTGGCCTATCATTGGGATACAAAACAAACTGTTCAGCCTGGCGGAGGTATGCGCTCTACTGAGTGCCGTTGTAGTTTGTAATGTGTTCTTATTGTTATTCATTTTTGTAGCAATTTATGGCTTTGATGGAATCTTCGGGATAAATTACCTTCTGTATTTTTTAATTGACATATGTGGGAAAATTACATGCCCAGACCAGGAATCGAACCTGTGTTCTGGGCATGTAATTTTCCCACATATGTCAATTAATTATATATATATATATATATATAATCCTGTTCATTTATTTACTTCTGTATTTTTATTTTTTGCAGAATGATGCCCACCATGTTGGTGTTGGAAGGACTGTTTTACCTGCTGCAAATCAAACTCCTATTACCAAACAACGGCATTCGAGAAGAAATGGGAAGAAGGGAAAAGCAGAAAAAACCTTACGTCTCAGTGTAACTAATGAGCCAGTTGTACGAAAAAAGAACGGAAATGCTTGTAAAGGCACAAAACTGGCATCTCTGGGATGTAGACACAACCTGCTGCATGATGAATGCACAAGTAAAGTACAAGGTGAATGGCAACACAAACCAAAAGGGCAGGGAAAAGGAACGTCAGTTGGTGCACCTGAAGAAAAGAGAATTGAAGGTAGAGTTAAGCACCAAAAAGGGAAGAGGAAGATTGAAGGTGATGCCACTGAAATGCTGCGAGGAAAACGGAAGAAGACAAATGGTGAAAAGTTGGAAATGCCAGCAGAGGTAAAACAGTACACACGACAGCAGTGGAAGAATCGTTTTAAGAACAAGAAGAGGAGCAGAATGAGGTCCAGGGTTGGTTTTGAGGGATTGAGTGGGCAAGTCTGTCATGGAAGTGGTGTCCAACAGGGTGTTGCATACATGGCTGAACCCATGTTGCAGCAAGGTCAAACAGAAAATCCATCGGAATACTCCAAAAGTCTACCAGAAAGAAATAGGAAGAATTTTGATGAAGCTCATGGTTTTGGTTTTAGGAGCAGGAAGAAGACACTTTCCCAAGCATCTTCAAAAACAGTCAAATCTCGAGGCCATGCAATGGAGGAGGAACAGAATGAAAAATATAATTGTGAAGTTACTGGGATAAATTCTCAATTGTCTGACTCCAATGTGATAGGTCCTTGTTCTGCTGAACAGGTACAAGACACTGGCAGGAGAGAGAAGCGCAACTCCCTTCACTCCAGCAACAAAACCAAAAGGCACAAGAGAGATGCAGAGCTGTCATCTCCTAGGTTTGAAGACACCATAGAGGCCTGTTCAGCCTTTGACTCCACCAGTGACAACATTTGTAATGATGGTGGGGAGGAAAAGGGAGCGAATCAAACAAACGTGAATCGTGGTCAAATTTCCAAGCTCCGTGCCAAGGCCGAGGCTCGATTGCGGGCGGCTCGGTTCCGTATGCTTAATGAGACATTGTACAAGAGCCGAGGCTGTGAGTCAAAGGACATATTCCAATGCGACCCTGAAGCTTTCAGAGATTATCATGAAGGCTACCTGGAGAGCATGAAGAACTGGCCGTTTGACCCTTTGAACCGAATTGTGAACTACGTGAAACACGGGTACGGTGGATTGCGGTGTACTCGTACGATTGGTTTTGTTAAACTCCCTACATTGTTGATTATGTGCATTACCTCTGCCACCGAAGGTGGATGGAGGTTACGTTTTCACCCCTGTCTGTTTGTTTGTGAACAGCATATTTCAAAAAGGTGTGGACGGATTTGGACGTAATTTATTGGAGAGGTTGGGTATATGACAAGGCCGAAATGATTAGGTTTAGGTGAAAATCTGGATCTGAATCCAAGAATTTTTTACGTGACCTATCAGTGGGATACAAAACGTAAACTGTTCTGCCTGGCAGAGGTATGCTCTCTACCGAGTGCCATTCTAGTTTTTAGTGTGTTTCCCATCTCTTGATTTGATCACTGCTTGCCTATGATTGTGCAGACCATCCCACCTGAGGGTGGCCGATTTCGGCTGTGGAGATGCCCGCCTTGCTCGGAGCGTCCCCAACAAGGTTTACTCCTTCGACCTGGTTGCTCTGAACAGCGACGTCACTGTCTGCGATATGGCAAAGGTACTTCAGCCATAACAATTCTCCAGTACTTTACTGTAAAGCTGCTAGTATTATTATTATTATTCCTTTTATTATTATTACTATTGTTGTTGTTTCACTACCTTTCCTTTATTGTTTGCTCGAACAGTCTATTATTTGTCTCCCTCTTCTTTTGCTTGCATCTGATTTTCAGGATGATGATGATGATGATGATGATCATTATGCCACGTAGGCATAAATATTGTCATCCTTTTAAAAATCCATCCACAAATTGTTTTGCTATTCGGCTAAATGGTTGGGGATACAGAAGTTAGAATGGATTAAGAGTTTTAAGGAAGGGAAGGGGGTAGGATAATGAAGAAAAGGAGATGTGAGAATGTTTGAGAGGAGATGCGACAGAAGGTGGATGGAATCAGGGGTTTAAAATGTAATCTCACTATAATTCACCAAATGTCCGTCTGTCTGTCTGTCCGGCTGTCCGTCCATTCGAAGGTACCGCAAAAACAGCTGAACCGATCGCAACGATATTTTGGGTGGGTAATCCTGGGATCTCCTGGAGTAAAATAGGCTATATTGTTTTTCCAATTTCAGCTTTGGCCTCCAGCATTTTCAGGTTTTGACTCCCGCATAACATTATTTTCCCGGGTGCCGCACAAACGGCTGCACCGATCGCTGCACGGCTGCACCGATCGGACTCGGTGACCTGTTATAAGGACATGGGTTGAATCCCTGCTTGAAAGAATGCCAACCCCTCCCCGCCATCACGGCCGTCTCTCCAACCCACAATCCCACGAGATATGCGGAAAGGACGACCCAAATCCAATTATCTTCTTTTTGGTTCGTATATAAACATCATTAAAAGTAAATAATGACCTTGACCAAAGTTCAAACGACGTGGGTTTAATCTCTACATGAGATAATTCCCACATAGCTGTTTGGGCGTTGTATAAGCCAACAGATCGCTGTCTCCATCGATCTTGCCGAGGATGATGATGATGATGACATAACACCTATCGGCTCAAAATCCTTTTAACTATTGACTTGGTAGTTTTTACAATGAAGGAAACATTATTAAAAGTTTATTTTGTGATTAATTTGTGATTGGACTCTATTTTGTATCGAGTTCAAGTGAATGACGACATGCCGTGATGGTTTCTACTTTTTAAATGTGAACTTCGCGGATCGCCATATGCAGATTCGCCACGGACCCACGATTGATTCTATACGTGAACGTACCCGTTTGTTTGCGAGCGGGTATGTTTTTCATGGAAGTCCTTCACGAACTTGCTGTCCACTGTCTGATGTGCGACAAGGTGCTACAGGAATGTGGAATTTATTGGTTTCATGCTTTAGCATTTGCCGTATCTGCATTGCCTGTTTGCTTCTGGCCTCCCACCCGTGCGTAGCACGGGTACCTCACTAGTATTTACAAATAAGAATTGATGCACAAGGATGCACAAGGAAACTAGATGCTGGAGGAGGGTCACTCAGCCCATCATGCCAGCACCACATCAACACCAGACCAATTTTATCCATCAAAATGATGCAATACAATTTGGGGAATGAGTGGAGGAATGTAAACGCGACAATCTGGCACGCCCAGGGATATCGCATGCGTGTCAAAATAAAATGGCGAACATGTATATATATATTTATATATACATACACTACCGGTCAAAAGTTTTAGAACACCTCAATTTTTCCAGTTTTTATTGAAATTTAAGCAATTAAAGTCCAGTGAATAACCTGAAATGGTACAAAGGTAAGCAGTAAACTGCTCGAGGTTAAAAAAAAGTTTAGGTTAGCAAAAACGGGAAAATAATGTAAATTGCACAGTTATATTGTAAAAAAAAAAAAAAAGGCCTTCTTCAGGGAACAAGTAATGGTTTAACAACTTACAGCTGTACTGCAGCAATGTAAGTAAATTAAGCCTTCAAATTGATGCAAACAATTCATACAGGTGTCTCAACCTCTGCTGATTACTTGATTACAAACCCCCTGTCTGTATAAAAGCAGTATTGGAACAGACTGTTATTATACCCTCTGAAGTATTATTTGGACAATATTGCACTGCAGGAAGTAGTATATTGGAAACTGGAGGAAACTCTGATAGGAAGAGGTCTGGCAGACCCAAAGCCACAACAGAATCAGAAGACAAGTTTCTGAGAGTCAACAGCTTGCGTGATAGGCGGCTCACAGGACAACAGCTTCAAGCACAGCTTAACACTGGTCGAAGTAAGCAAGTCTCAGTTTCAACTGTGAAGAGAAGACTTCAAGCTGCAGGTTTGACAGGTTGAGTGGCAGTAAGAAAGCCATTGCTAAGATGGCAAAATAAGAAAAAGAGGCTTGCCTGGGCCATGAAGCACTGCCAGTGGACTACTGAAGACTGGAAGAAGGTCTTATGGACCGATGAATCAAAATTTGAAATCTTTGGTTCATCACGCAGGGTTTTTGTACGCCGTCGAGTAGGCGAAAGGATGGTTCCTCAGTGTGTGACACCAACTGTCAAACATGGAGGAGGAAACGTGATGGTCGGGGGCTCTTTTGCTGGATCCAGAGTCAGCGACTTGCACAGAGTGACTGGCACCCTGAACCAAAAGGGCTACCACAGCATTTTGCAGCGCCACGCAATTGCAATACCCTCCGGTATACGAATAGTTGGTCAGGGTTTCATCCTACAGCAAGATAATGACCCGAAACACACCTCCAGGCTATGTCAAAACTACCTTTGAGGGAAAGAACAAGACGGTGGGCTTCAAATCATGGAATGGCCAGCACAGTCTCCAGACTTAACCCCCATCTAGCTGGTTTGGGATGAACTGGACAGAAGGGTGAAAGCAAAGCAACCTACAAGTGCAACACATTTGTGGAAACTTCTGCAAGTGTTGGGAAGAACTTCCCGAACAATATTTGATTTCCATTGTAGAAAGAATGCCACGAGTGTGTTCGTCGGTTATATCTGCAAAAGGTGGCGACTTTGCTGAGTCAAAAATTTAAATTAAATTTTGCTAAACAAAATGATTCTATGATTTCTTTTTTTATCTCTAATTGTTTATTTGTTCTACGCTTAATTTCAGAGTACATTGAGACATTAAACTGCGTAAATTTCAATAAAAACCGAAAGAATTGAGGTGTTCTAAAACTTTTCACCGGTAGTGTATGTATATATACAGTCGTGGCCAAAAATATTGGCACCCTTGTACTTTTTTCAAATAACTTACAATTTTCTCGAAAAATAAGTTGATATTGACAAAAGTATTTGGTCTCCACAATTCTTTCTTTCACTGTTTATATTACAGAACCTTTGTTTTTGATTCAGAACTTAATATATCCTTTTAAATCAGAAAATCAAAACAAATGGCATTGACAAAATTATTAACACCCTCGACTTAATATTTGGTAGCCCAGACTTTGGACAAAATAACTGCAGTCAAGCACTTCCTATAGCCATGAATTAACTTCCTACACCTCTCTAGTGGCAGTTTGGCCCACTCCTCTTTTGCAAACTGCTCCAGTTCTCCCAGATTAGAATGGTGCCTTCTCCCAACTGCTGTTTTCAGATCTCCCCCCAGGTGTTCAATGGAATTTAGATCTGGACTCATTGCTGGCCACTTCATAACAGTCCAGTGTTTTGTCTTGAACCATTCCTGGGTGCTTTTTGAAGTGTGTTTGGGGTTATTGTCCTGCTGCAAGACCCATGACCTTCAATGGAGACCCAGTTTTCTGACACTGGGTTGAACATTGCGTTCCAAAATGCCTTGGTAATCTCCTGAATTCATGATGCCATGCTCACATTCAATGCACCCAGTGCCGGAGGCAGTACAGCAACCCCAAAACATCACTGAACCTCCTCCATGCTTGACTGTAGGGACGGCGTTCTTTTCTTTGAAGGTTGCATTTTGTTTTCTGTAAACATAGAGATGATGTGCTTTACAAAAAAGCTTTAATTTGGTCTGATCTGTCCATAGGACATTCTCAATGAAGGATTTTGGCTCGTTCATGTGTGTTTTGGCAAACTCCAGTCGGGCTTTCTTATGTCTCTCTCTCAGCAGTGGGTACCCCTGGGTCTCCCACCATAGAACCCCCTTTCATTGAGTTGGTGACGGATGGTGCGAGTTGAAACTGTCGTACCTTGTGTCTGAAGGTCAGCTTGAATCTGTTTGGCAGTTGATCGAGGTGCTTTCTCCACCATTCGAACAATCCTTTACTGCAATCTTCGATCAAGTTTTTTCTTGTGGCCACGTCCAGGGAGGTTGGCCACAGTGCCATAGGCCTTAAACTTCCTGATAACATTGCGTACGGTGGACACAGGAACATCAAGGTCTCTGGAGATGGAATTGTCACCTTTAGATTGTCAGTGCTTGGCTACAATCTTGTGTCTGACATCCTCAGTTAATTCTCTGGTTTTCTTTCTTTTCTCCATGCCCATTGCAGTGCACACAGTGACACAAAACAGCAGAATGACCCCTTTTCTCTATTCAAATTGGTTGTACGAGTGATTTTATATTGCAGGCACCTGCAACTCACCACAGGTGAGTTCAATTCCAAAGTAAAGGAGAATCACCTGCTTGAAATCGAATTATTTCTGACAACTTTGAAAAGGTGCCAATAATATTGTCTGGGCCATTTTAGGATTTATGTGTGGAATAAGCTAAGATTTAGTAATTTTTTCAGCTTTTTTTGTATTTTTGGCCATGCCTATTTTCATAATAAAATTAAAAAAGCAAGTTTTATTTTTCTTTTCTTTTTTCTTTTTTTAAAGTTTTTTAAAATAAATATGTATATATATATTTTTTGGTGATAATCTGTCAGGGGCTTCTTTTTGGTGAACATTGCTGTTGGCTCAAAGTATGATCCACAAAAGAGGTGTTCATGATAATTACACCACCTTTAGAGGCCATTTTTCCCCGCAAAGCGGGGGTTGGCCTTTTTCGGGAACCGTGGTTGTTGTTGTTTTTTGGTCCCCTTTTTGAAGCAATGTTTTACGGCCGGATGCCCTTCCTGACGCCAACCCTTTTTGCCGCCTTTAACGACAAACAGGGAATTACCAGTGAACTGGTACTCAATTAGCCGACCTCGGAAGGATGACAGGCTGAGTCAACCCCCCTGGCGTTAATTCAGCGATCGACCGGGATTCGAACCCAGGATCATAGGATCCTAAGCCGGCACCCTAGCCGCTAGCCCAACACCAGGGACTATTTGGGTTGTGAACACCAGGGGTTGTGAACACCAGGGACACCAGGGACTACCAGGGACAGTGTTCATGATAATTCCACAGTAAAATTTGTAATCAACCCCGTCCCTCCCCCTTGGTATTGGAAAAGTACATTGCTCGACATCCCCCCACCCCCTCCCTCTCTCCTCAAATTTATTAAGCTAAATCGTTAAGGGCAGGATTGTGTGCTTCCCTCTCTCTCTCCCCATCTTGTTTCCCGCTCCCTTTATCTTATGTGTTATGTGCCTGTTTGCCTTTTTGTGATTGATGTTAGCTCTTACACGAGCCTCGATCTTGTATACAAAAAAAAAACCAAAATAAAAAAACCTCTTTGACGTACGGTTACATCAGAGGATGAATCTTTCTTCAAGTTTGTATTCATTATCTTCAGATCTTTATTGCTGTTTGATATCTTCCTATAATAGTGCAAACGTGGATATCACTGAAACCCCGAAATTGTTAAGTTGCTCCAGCCTGAGCGCCGATAAACCGATAAGGGTACTCCTGCCCAGAGGGCGGGGGTACTCGCTGGGGTATGTAATGCCCCATTGGTGATTAAAAACTACATTGACAATGGTTTAAATCCAAAAACCATGTGTTGTCGCCTCATTTCTTGTGCAGCACATGGCCGCAGGTAGCATGGATTGCTGAGGAGAGAGGAGAAGGGGTGACAGTGCCGCTGTTGCAATGCCCCCTGTAGGTTAGAGCAGGAATTGTAATTTGTTCACGGTGCTGCCAACAGTTCGGCTGCTCTTAAAACGTCCACCAACTAATGCGAGTGAGAGTACCTCTCGGCCATCATGCCAACCCGGCTCTCGCTATAGCCTTGAATGCTGTAAAAAAGGGAAACTATAAGATCAATTACTGTTTATCAAAATACATTAATCGGTTGTGATTTTTGACACTGTACTTTATGGTATGATGCTAATCATGATGGATGATGGATGCACCAGTTGTATGTTAAAGGAGAACGGACACGACCAAAACAACTTTGCAGATTTCGAAACATAAACATATCTTAAACACTTCTATTGAGTTCATTTCACAAATATCTTCGCGGTTTTATTAGAATTTGTCAAAATATCGCCGAACAAGCAAAATCAGTTTTGTCAAAACCGCAAACCGGAAATGACGTTTGCGAAGTAACCCAGTTTTTCGTTCTTAAAGCTTTGCTGGCTTCGTGACGATCAGAACATCGCTTTGTTTTCGTTACGATCAGTTGGAATCATGCCCAGTCGTTGTGTGGCTGCTGCTAGTGCGTGCCCGTACGTGCGGGGAGGTAAGTACGTGGACATACGTACGTTGACGTACGTACCAAAAATAGGGCCTCACTGTCCGGAAGTTCGCATATCGCAGTTACGATTAATCGCAAATTAGTTTTAATGGCCAAGTATTCAATTTTCAAACCGCGAGGCAGAAACAACAAACACACGCGGTTCCTTCGCTGTCGCTTGACCGTACATGCAAAGAAAAATTAAAACTTGCATCGTTCCTTCGGTCTTCGCTCTCGTCCTTCGCCGTTCCTTCGCTCTCGTCCTTCGCTGTTCTTTCGTTCACGTACAAAACGTATGTGTTTGCTAAATAAATGGCCATAACTTGGTAACCACTTGTCCGATTAATAGCAAACCTTGAAAAGGCACATCCTCAGGTCCCCAGCAATATACCTGGCAAGTTTCACTTAGATCGGACCAGTGGTTGTTGAGAAACAGCGGTCACAGACATACACACACACACACACACACACACACACAGATTGCTTGCATTATAGAGTGCTATAATGATACAATTACAACTGATACACCTGCAGTGCTGCACCAAGTCAATAAAGTCGTATTTCGTTTCTGTGTTTATCCATTTCTTGCCTCACGGCACCGAACATTGATTAAATATTAGTTATGTATTCCATTGACCAGAAAAAGAAACTTTTTCAATTAAAAAAGAGACATAAAAATGAATACCATTCAGTATTTTGGAGGCGCCAGAGATCAAAATCGATCGTCATTGTGTCTGTGTCCGACGATTTATCTTCTTCACTCTCTGGACGGTATGGTTCGAATCTGTATGGGAGAATCGAGTGTGATTCCCCAAGATTATTAACTTTCTCTTCATTTTCCGCATCAGATTGGTCAGAAATATCGCTGATATCCAGACTTACGCAACTATCGGAGTCGGTGTCTGCCATTGTTTACTATTGCGCAGTCACATCAGCTTCCTCCGATGACGTCACGATGATGATGATAGTCATCACCAGATGCTGGCCGGCGCGAGAGATCGTCTGCTATTGGCATTTTAAAACTCGGATATCTCACGATTCACGCATGCTAGAGCAACAATTTTTGCGCCAAACTTAATCTTTTTTGTTGCTACAATTAATTAATCTTAAGCATTTGATGTCTATAATAATAATAATAATAATGCATTTATTTTATATAGCGCTTTTCAGGAAGCCCAAAGACGCTTTACTCATGTCTGTTCCCCTTTAAGATGTTATCCTTTGGCATTTCTTGCTTTGTACTATCCTCGACAGCCCAGCAAAGATTACTTGTTTTGTGCTTTTTTAATGGTAGTGCTGTTGTTGGTGTGACTGTGCTTCCAAGTGGTCAAACTATGAATTGCACATAGTGTATAAGGTACAAATAAAGCCGTGTTAGCAATTGAAACACCTGTTTATAATTGCACATTAACACGTGTGCCCTTGTTGCACTGTTATCATTGCTGGAAATTCTGTACCACGTGATGGAATGTCGACCAATCCAGGATTGGGTTCTTAGTCGAAGAAACGTTCCCAAATTGTTGTGAGTTCCTTGATGCTATGTCAAGAGTTTGGGCCTATCTACTGACCTACCTTACAGCGCCACCATCAACTCAAATGGTCACGTTTGGATTCCCTCAGCAATAGTATAGAGGTAATTTTAAACATTTATTGGATCAGGATTTATTCTACATTAAATTGCAACATGCATTCCATTTCAAAAACTGAATTGTTACACTTGATCAATTTAGATTTTTTTTTTCCTATAGATTAAGCATTAAGCAGCAAACTTCCACTGAGGTCTTGTTTACCCAGATGACCTCCGGTCGCCCTTTTACCTGCCACTTTTCTCGTCTTGCTCCGAGTCATTGTGTTTGTCTTGTTCCTTCCTCTTTTCTATGACATCTCTACAAAATATATCTCGGTGAAATGATCCTTTCCCCCACCTCCCCTACTCCGATATTTTTTTTTTGAAGTTACCACCACATCCGGTCCACAACTGGCCGTGTGACATTTGTTGTGCCCCACACACCTCTTGCGATTAGACTTTTCAGTAATGCAATTGTGTGTTTCATCATTCGAATAGTTTGTTCATTAATCACGTTTTAATTTTGCCTTAGGTTTTGTGAAGTTTTGTAAAAAATTTCATGCAAATATGAAGTGTGGTCACCAAAAAATGAATCCAAATTCCAAAAAACAACTTTAAATGTCCATCCATGTTGATGACAGAGGGAAATGTCAAAGCTACTCGTGGATCAGAGATGGTGGCACCCCCAACAAAAAGCAAATAGAACTAGACCCGCACTCGGTAGAGCTCATACCCCCACCACGCTCAAGCTCATACCCCCGCCACGCTCAAGAATTTACGTTTTGTATCCCGATCTGCATCCAGACCGTAACCAAAATCTAATCAGCTTATTCTTGTCACCTACCCGACTCATCCACCTAGTTTTGTCAAAATCCGTCCACAACGTTTTGAAATATCGTGCTATATATAGTTTTTGGCCCTATCTCTCAATAGTTTAAGAATCACTTAAAACATTCTAGAATCCGGATCCGGATCTTCACGAACATCTCATCAATTCGTCAAACACCCAACATGTCCACCAATTTCTTCCAGATCTCTCCACAATCTTTTGAGATATCCTGCTCGCAGACAAACAGACAGACATGAGTGAAAGCATAAGCTCTGCCCACCCTTGGTGGTGGAGGTAACGATTCACTGAGGTTGTATTATCTGCTCGGTCGGACATATCTGCCTTTTTGTAGATGTGGAGTGGAAAAAGCAGAAAAGTCAATAATGATGAACTCTAGTAATTCTGATTTTTTTTTCGAAGTTTGTGCATGCTTCACTTTAAGAAGTATAATGGAGGCCTATATGCTTGAAAGAGCTGCTATTGGGCATTCATGACAAATAGAAATACATTTCAAGGCTATAAGCAATGCTGGATGGGGTTTGTAATTGACGCCGCACACCCTGAACCTTCATCCTGCATGTTTAACACCAGAATGGCAGTCTACGCCTGTGTCAGGATTTGAACCCAGGATAGACAGATGGAAATGTTCTCGAGGACCGAATGGGTAGAATGGGTAGAATTTGGAGAAGGAAGTTGAGGAAGCGATAAAAGCAATGAAGGGTAGAAAAGCGGGAGGGCCGACGGGAGTTGTGGGAGATATGTTGAAGGCAGCAGGAAGTTGGGGTGTGAAGAGAATGACAGAGATCTGTAATCTGGTGGTGAAAGAAGGCCGCATTCCAGTGGATTGGGAACTTAGTACCCTCGTCCCCTCTATACAAGGGGAAAGGTGACCCTCTGGAGTGTGGCTCGTACCGAGCGATAAAGTTATTGGAGCATGGAATGAAGGTATTGGAAAGGGTATTGGAGAGGAGGATACGGAAGAAAGTGAAGATCGACGAAATGCAGTTTGGATTTATGCCAGGAAGAGGAACGACAGACGCGCTTTTCATTGTGAGGCAGTTGCAGGAGAAGTACATGGAGAAGAGGAAGAAGTTGTTTCTTGGGTTTGTTGATCTGGAGAAAGCATTCGATCGGGTTCCACGCAAAGTATTGACATGGGCATTGAGGAAGTTAGGAGTGGAGGAATGGTTGATCAGAGTAGTGATGGCAATGTACAAAAGAGCGCGCACAGCTGTAAGGACGAAGGACGGGAACAGTGGTGAGTTTGAGGTGAAGGTGGGAGTGCATCAGGGGTCGGTACTAAGTCCACTACTATTTGTAGCTGTGATGGAGGTGCTGGCTCAGAACGTAAAGGAGGGTTTACCGTGGGAGTTGTTGTATGCAGATGATCTGGTGTTGATTGTGGAAAGTATGGATGGACTGAAGGAAAAGATGAACACGTGGAAGGAATGTATGGAGACAAAAGGTCTGAAGGTGAATATCGGAAAGACGAAGGTGATGGCAAGTGGTAAAGCATGTGGTGAGGTGGAAAGAACTGGGAAGTGGCCCTGTGCTGTGTGTCGGAAGGGTGTCGGAGTGAACTCCATTCAGTGTACAATGTGCGCTGAGTGGGTTCATCAAAAATGTAGTGGTCTGAGAGGGTCATTAACCAGTGTGGCAGCTACATTCAAATGTAAGGTGTGCACAGAGGGAGCTGCAGATGGAGGAAATATTGAGTTGGATCTTGGAGACGGCGTGAAGCTGGAAGGTGTGAAACATTTTGCTACCTCGGAGACATGCTGAATGGAGAAGGTGGATCAGACGGTTGCTCGAGTGAGATGTGCATGGAAGAAGTTTCGGGAATTGAGTGGCGTGCTGATGATGAGGGGAGTGTCGTTGAAGCTGAAGGGAAAGGTGTATGCTGCATGTGTGAGAAGTGTTATGATTTATGGGAGCGAGACATGGGTAATGAACGTAGAGCAGCAACGAAGGTTGGAAAGGGTGGAAATGCGAATGGTTCGACGGATGTGCGGAGTATCGTTGAGAGAGAGGAAGACAAATGATGAATTGCGAAAGATGATGGGAATAGAGCCTGTGATTGATGCTGTGAAGAGGAACAGGTTGAGATGGTTTGGTCATGTGTTGAGGAAGGATGAAAGTGACTGGTTGAGAAGAGTGATGGAAATGAATGTAGAAGGAAGTAGAAGACGGGGAAGACCGAGAAAGACTTGGCTAAAGATGGTGGAAGAAGAAATGCGGGCAAGGGGGTTAACAAGGAGAGATGCAGAAAATAGGGCAAAATGGAGAAGATTGTCATGGGGACCGCAAGGCTAACCCCCGCTCTAGCAGGGAAAATGGCCTTTTAAAATGCATGTTGTTGTATAGACAGATGAGAGGGAAGGATGCATACCTCAAAGCTATCCTTGCCAGCCCCTTTAATAATACTGTCATTCGGGTTTTAATAAACTATTTAAAGCTATCCTGCCAGATTATTAACTTCAAATCCCACCGGTCTCTCATCAGGTACCACTGGATGATTGCTCAGTGGATATCGTCGTGTTCTGCCTCTCGCTGATGGGAACAAATCTACGAGACTATCTTCAGGAGGCGAACCGTGTCCTCGAGAACAGGTATGCAAGGTGTCGGGTTTGTTTTTTCTGTGCAATGGTTTAAAACGGCCACAGTGTGGTGCTGATGTCCATTTCGGAGGCACTGGTACAGATTTCCTTGTTGTCTTCTTCCGCTGTTGCTTTTGTATTAAGTTGTGAATCTCCAATGCGTATTGCTATTCTGCATAATTCTCACTGCCAGTGGGAAGATGAAGATAGCTGAGGTGTCCAGTCGTTTTACAAGCGTATGCAACTTTGTGAACGCTCTCAGCACGCTCGGATTCAAGATCGTCAGCAAGGTGGTTGTTGCACTGCATTCTCAAGGCCTTCATTTCATTATTAGGGGCAGAAATTGTTACACCGGGCTGTGCAACTTTAGAAATGGCATTCAAGTTCCTCCATTATGACCACGCTTTTCGATAACTGGTGAATTAAATAAATCGTGCACATTTATGTTCCGATTGCACATCCCTCCTCTCTGGTTTACACACACTCCATGCAGCGTGGTAGACATAAAGGATAAGAATTTGGGAATTCCTGGTACAGGTCTGGTCATCTGTAAGGAATACCTGTAAGGAATATCCTGTAAGCACCTGTAAGCACCTGTAAGGAATATCTGCTGCACCTGTCATCAACTACGATTGCATGTCAAAATATTTGAACAGCATGACATACAGTCTTGGATATGAATTCACCAAACAGAGGAGGCCACTCTGGCCGACCAAAACCAGGAAGAACTTTTCAAGTCATTCGTCAGCCATTGAGAAATGGGGCCAAAAACAATATGTAGCATGATATCTCAAAACATGGACGAGTAATGACAAAACTTGGTGGATGAGTTGGATGGATAGGTTACAAGAACAATCCAATTTGATTTTGATTATTGTCCAGATGCAGATCCGGCCTATCAGTGGGATACAGAACGTAAACTGTTCAGCCTTACGGAGGTGCGTGCTCTACCGAGTGCCGTCCTAGTTTATAATACTGTCACAGTGTCCCCCATATTTGATGACAAGACTGCTTGTGAGCTGGTAGTCCCAAGATTGGATGCTGGCTCACTTAAATGCAACTCAAACTTATGTCCTGGACGGTGCAGCTAAGACGGTAAGTTGTGACACTGATGCCATTTGTCTGAAGATGGGTTGTCGCTGATGCTGGAGCTTCCTTTGTAGAAATTCCAATTTTGCTGTTTTGCAAGATGAATGGAAACGTTTTACCTCCAAATGTTGTCCTTCATTTACCCAAATACCAAAGAGTCCACATGGCCATTTGTGACATCAGTGGCGCCTTCATTTTTAATGAGTATCGCAAGAAAAAAGTATTCTTTGCTCCGTTTTCACAATCCACACAACGATTCCAATCACCATTTGTAAATATTTTGAGTTTTGGCCTCCAGTGAACTTTTAACCCACAAAATCAACCCTTCGTGAGGCATTCTTTTGTTCACTAGAAACCCATCGATAAATGGCTCGCACTCAAAAGAACGACGAAAGTCGCGTTTCTTACTCAACGACGTCAACATGGGTCAACATGGGTCAACATGGGTCGGAGTTATCTCGGAAACCTCACATTCACCATTAATGTAGATGTAAGCAAAATGTCTGAAATTATGTCGTGGTGCCCTTTTCAAGTCCTGTCTCCCGTCTTTGAAATGTCAGTAGTTTACCAGCAGGGATAACTTTTTTCCTTCCAGTGTGTACGGATGAACGAACATACATCATACATTAACATATGTGCGAACATATGAACATATGAACGGTGCAAGTAACGAAATCAAAATCAATCAGGCCAGCCGAACACCATTTATCGAGACTCTTTCATCGATGATGTATTTTTTTTTTTCTTACGTTTTTGCCGGTCCATGGTTTTACTTCTGCCTCCCACACCCACCCACCAGGACCTGAAGCATTCCCATTTCTTCATGTTTGAGTTTGAGAAAGTCTCAAAACCCAAAGCCAAGCAGGACCTGCAGGGCCTGGAACTAAGACCGTGTGTTTACAAGAAGCGCTAACGCCAGACACTTGACAAAGGAACAAGCAACCAACGGCACGTTTTATATAATTTTATTATATTTCGTAATGGACTCACATGCCATCATGTGGCCATAAAACTCTGGAAATAAACTATAACATTTCTCTACATGGGCTTGTGCTGCATTTCCTTCTGTGGCACACATTCTCCATCTTTGTACAACCAAATGAGATTGACACAAAAGTTGTGCATTCACTCAGTTTGCAGCATTGGCATTTCCCATCAACATATAACTTCTGAGTTCGATAACATATTATTTCCTGTTTGTTTAAGACGGATCCACAAAGACTGTAACTGGATATTTATTTGTCTGACTTGGCATAAAGACGAAGTGGAGCTTCACTGCCTGTTTGGTTGTTTATGTGAGATTCCTTATTTATTTATTTCTATTCCTGGTGGACATTCCCAAAATTGCTGATGCCTGATGAAAAAAAAAAACGATGAAAGGCATTAGCAAAGTTACTCGATCAATAACTGCAGGAAATGGGATTGTCAATTGCTAATCCGATTTGATTTGGATGTGGCTTAAGTCGGTGTTTTCTCTAAATACATGTATGTTTCAGAAAACATCGCATTCCGACACGACACGCGACGAGAATATTGCATCGAGTGTTGTTTTATCTTTTCATTCATTCGGAACCGTAAGAATCTTTCCCAAGTCTTGTAAAACCGGCCTGCATGTCAAAGTAAACTTATCGGTTGAATGTACATTGTCCCCTCGTCCTTGGCCATTTCTGCAAAGTCACGGGGTTTATAGGCAATCTCCTGATAACTTTGTTTACAGCAACACCTGTAGAGCCCGACTGCACCGCCCACCCAACAAAACGTCCTTCACAAACCGTCGTATGTTACCCACCACTGTTATTGTACTGCCACCTGTTGTTGCCAACATTTAGCATCTCAACTCGTTCAGCGACCTTCTTTTCACCCCTCCATAACAGCTGTACTTATTGGGTGGAAGGACAAAAACTATGGGGGACAAACTATGGACAACATAGGACAAACTATGGGGCACTGTTTTCAGTCTTATTTGGGAAGCTCAATAGGATCTATGAATGAGCTGCGGTTGTCCAAGACGCACCAAAAGTACGATATGTATGTATAAATAAAAAGGTAGTTATCTATAAATTGGTGTGTGTGTGTGTGTATACACACACACACACACAAATACACATACACAAACACACAGTGCATTCAGAAAGTATTCAGACCCCTTCACTTTTTTCACATTTTGTTATGTTGCAGCCTTCTGCTGAAATCGTTTAAATTCATTTTTTCCCTCATCAATCTACACTCAATACCCCATAAGGACAAAGAGAAAACAGGATTTTAGAAAGTTTTGCAAGTTTATTAAAAATAAAAAACTGAAATATCACATTTACATAAATATTCATACCCTTTGCTTTGACACTTGAAATTTAGCTCAGGTGCCTCCCATTCTCTTGATCATCTTTGAGATGTTTCTACACCTTGATTGGAGTCCACCTGTGGTAAATTCAATTGATTGAACATGATTTGGAAAGGCACACACATGTCTATATAAGGTCTCACAGCTGACCATGCATATCAGAGCAAAAACCAAGTTATGAGGTCGAAGGAACTGCCTGCAGAGCTCAGAGACAGGATTGTGTCGAGGCACAGATCTGGGGAAGCCTACAAAAAAATTTCTGCTGCATTGAAGGTTCCCAAGAGCACAGTGTCCTCCATAATTCTTAAATGGAAGAAGTTTGGAACAACCAGGACTCTTCCTAGAGCTGGCCGCCCGGCCAAACTGAGCAATCTGGGGAGAAGGGCCTTGGTAAGAGAGGTGACCAAGAACCCGATGGTCACTCTGGCTGAGCTCCAGAGATCCTGTGTGGAGATGGGAGAAACTTCCAGAAGGACAACCATCACTGCAACACTCCACCGATCTGGGCTTTAAGGCAGAGTCGCCAGACGGAAGCCTCTCCTCGGCGAAAGACACATGAGAGCCCGCTTGGAGTTTGCAAAAAAGCACCTAAAGGACTCTCGGACTGTGAGAAACAAGATTCTGTGGTCTGATGAAACCAAGATTGAACTATTTGGCTTCCGTCTGGCCACTCTGCCATAAAGCCCAGATCGGTGGAGTGTTGCAGTTTTGGTTCTCCTTCTGGAAGTTTCTCCCATCTCCACACAGGATCTCTGGAGCTCAGCCAGAGTGACCATCGGGTTCTTGGTCACCTCTCTTACCAAGGCCCTTCTCCACCGATTGCTCAGTTTGGCCGGGTGGCCAGCTCTAGGAAGAGTCCTGGTTGTTCCAAACTTCTTCCATGTAAGAATTATGGAGGCCACTGTGCTCTTGGGAACCTTCAATGCAGCAGAAACTTTTTTGTAGGCTTCCCCAGATCTGTGCCTCGACACAATCCTGTCTGAGCTCTGCAGGCAGTTCCTTCGACCTCATGGCTTGGTTTTTGCTCTGATATGCATTGTCAGCTGTGAGACCTTATCTAGACAGGTGTGTGCCTTTCCAAATCATGTTCAATCAATTGAATTTACCACAGGTGGACTCCAATCAAGGTGTAGAAACATCTCAAAGATGATCAAGAGAAATGGGAGGCACCTGAGCTAAATTTCAAGTGTCATAGCAAAGGGTATGAATACTTATGTCAATGTGATATTTCAGTTTTTTCTTTTTAATAAATCTGCAAAACTTTCTAAAATCCTGTTTTCTCTTTGTCATTATGGGGTATTGAGTGTAGATTGATGAGGGAAAAAATGAATTTAAACGATTTCAGCATAAGGCTGCAACATAACAAAATGTGAAAAAAGTGAAGGGGTCTGAATGCACTGTATATATATATATATATATATATATAGTGTGTGTGTGTGTGTGTGTGTGTGTGTGTGTGTGTGTGTGTGTGTGTGTGTGTGTGTGTGTGTGTGTGTGTGTGTGTGTGTGTGTGTGTGTGTGTGTGTGTGTGTGTATATATATTTTATTTGTATGTCTCTCCAAATAGCACCTTTTAACTGTTGGGAGCCATAAACGCAGGTGTCACACCAGCACTCGCTGAAAAGGTCCAAATCTAGCACACATCTACCCAGCTGAGTTCGCCATTACACAGTTCACGAGGTTTCAGTCACATTCAGCAAAGAAGGTATTAAAGTTGAAATGCAGCTTCCGATTTTGCTGCCGTCTGTGAAATACACTAAACGTGGCGTCTGTCTAGTTCCGGTGTACCTCTCCGTTTTCCCTGGGTGGATTGCAACGCAGTTCTGTTCTACCTGCTTAGGTTTTTGATTTTCATTTATCCAACTCTGCAGGCCCTGCTGGAGGACAGGCCCCCAAACTATTCTGGCTGTGCTATGAGAAGGACTTCATTACATCGCGGAGGTGGGTCGTCGTGGTATCCAATAAAAGCAGTGCAGCAGCGACATTATCTAATATTGCTCTCGGCAGTTGAAATCACCTAAAACTATTTTCATTCCTCCCTCGTAACATCAAGGATATCGTGGTTTTCATGAAGCATTTGTGGAGGCTTTTCGGGTACTTGCGTGTACGACCGGGGCTATGAAGTGCTGCCGGAATAGTTATTGAATGCATTACCTACTTCCTGCATTCTACCTTGCGTCTCCGCATCTTTAATTGTTGACGATAATTAAAATAAAAAACCTTTATCCCTCGAATGCAAAACGACATCATTGGAATCCCGATATTCATGGAATGTTCTCGAAAGTGTGTGCACATAAGGTGAGAAATGTCCCGCATTATTGCATCGAAGGGTTCTTTACAAAAACCCAGATATTACAAATATCTATTTAATTTTCTTTCCCCAAACCTTCATGTAGCAAAGAGGCTGGCCTACATTACTTGTGCAAAAAATTGCAAAGGAGGATTAATCGCTGACATTATCTTCATATTATTAGGCTCTGGACATTATTGGCATTCCAGTGTCATACGGAAAGACTTAATGTGAACGTAGAAATATCAGGACTTTTTCACAGTATGACTCACCATATCGAATCTCCAAACTATGCGTAAAAGCACTATGAATTGACGGTGTGGCTCTTGTCTCACACAACGTTCCTTTGTATTAGTTGAGATGAAACATTCTCTACCGCTTGTCCCCATCTTTAATCATAAACACTTATTCTACCCTTATTTCTCTCAGGCACAATTGTGGCTCTAGCAGCAGCCTGGTGTCATCACTGACATGACATGAGGTCACATTTTCAATTTCACAAGATGCTATGGACATGAATCTTAACTGCTTCCGAAACATCCCCAACTTCCAGGAGCATAACTCCCATGCCATCTTTATCTGGTGTCAGTTGTCCACGACCTGAATTCTTACCTCTCCCGCCCACCCCTCCCATCACCCTCTCCCTTTTCTTCCACTAAATTGCCCCATCCCCTTTCTCATATCAGAAGCCTGGGTATATGTCAGGAAGGGGCAGTTGCAATGTGGTGCCCAATGCTTGAGGCATAAATCCCGCATAAGGGAAACCCAGTGGTAGTACAGGCTGTTTGCCAACCGTGAGAGACTGCATTCCTGTCGCCATTGGGAATGCTGTTGTTGGGAAACCTGCTGCCATGGGAATGTACCCATGACTGTAGAAGCTTGGTGCTGCCATTGAAAGTCTTGGCATACCTGGTGCCATGGCATACACAGGCGTGAATGTGCGAGCCTGTTTTGGGTGGGGGAGGGGAGTAAATGAAAAGGTATGGCATGAAAACTCTCATACAAATATTTTTTTTAAATAATTATATATATAATATATAATATATATATACAGGGTGGTCCAGAAACCCTGGGCACATTTTGAATAACGATACCTGCAGCAAACAACTAAGTTTATTATTGTTCTTTGGTGTAAAACAAAACATGATTACACGTTAAACAGTCTAATCAGTCTAATATACATGAAACAGATCCATTCAAATGTTCAAACTGCTTTCCTTCATTGTCTATGTACAGCTGTAGCCATGACGAAACACTGACACACAATTCTGCATGATTCCGTCGTTAAGGCAGCAGTCTCATTACGGATGAATTGTTTCAAGTCTCTAAGGGTCGTAGGATTCCTCGCATACACTTTGTGTTTGAGGAAACCCCAAAGGAAGAAATCACAGGGTGTTGTTAAATCACAAGACCACGGCAATTCAACCGGATCACGACGGACAATACATTTGTCTATAAAGTTAATATCAAGGGCCTAACGTACACTGGCAGCATAATGAGCAGGCGCACCATCATGCATGAACCACATTTGGCCATCATTGAGTGGAAATTCATGCTGCTCCAACATTAGAAGGTAATTTGCAGCATTTACATCTTCTTCGAAAAATATTGGTCCAACAATTCCTCCAGAAGAAATGCCTGCCCAGATGGACACACTAGCTTGATACTGGACGTTGTGCACAACAGTAAATCATGGGTTCTCTACTGCCCATATCACGCTGTTATTACGATTCACAGAACCAGATAGAGTAAACTTGGATTCATCTGACCACAAGATCCTGTTCTGCAAATCATTGTCCATATCCATTAACCCAAGCAATGTCTCACATGCCTCAACATGCCTGTCAAAATCATCCTCAGATAGTTGGTGGATTCATCTGGGTATGTATGGTTTCGCATTGAGGTCTTTTAGTATTCTTCAAATCTCTGATCAACTTATGTTGGTGATGTTTGATAAACGACGAGTTGATAATGGTGTGTTACTGTCAAGTTGTTGAATGAGCACTCTGCTTTCCTCAGTTCGAGCAGTACGAGGCCTACCTGGTGACTGTTTTGGAAGAATACTGCCGGTTTCATCAAACCGCTTGTTTATTCTGCCGATGGTTCTTCTGTCAATTGCATCGGCACCACATTCTTTGACAAGTTGTCTGTGAAAGTCAGCCAAATTTGCAGATACAGAATACAAGCGTACAGTGTGAATTTTCTGTCTCACGATATCCTCCGTCATATTAGGGCGTCTAATTCACAATGAACTGAACTAATGCAAAGACAAACGCGTGCAGCACAGTGAGCGAAGCTCACTCAGATCCATATCACGTGATGCACCTCACCTTGTTGCATATCACGTGATGCCTGTGCGTTCTGAAGTAGTCACATCCATTTACGAGTAATCATGTTTTGTTTTTCACCAAAGAACAATAATAAACTTCGTTGTTTCTAGCAGGTATCATTCTTCAAAATGTGCCCAGGGTTTCTGGACCACCATATATATATATATATATATATATATATATATATATATATATATATATATATATTACACACATATCAATCACACATGTTACACCATCTTAAAATAGATGTGTGCATTAGCTTTTGATTAAACCTTGTTGCCTGCAAGTGCCATTAGACCTCTAAATCCATCCCAGCTTTCTCACAGATGCAATGGCGTCATCTTACTATTCTGCTATCTCTTTTTGTGCATTGGCTTTGGCTCTGTTTATTATTGCACTTACATTAGCATTCTATACCAGGGAGAGAGACCAGGTTCAACCAGCTAAAAATACATTGTATACAAAATCTATGTTCAAGGAATATCAAGTGGCAAGGGTAGATGGACAATATACTAAAAGTGGGGCAACAGCTCGACACACCATGCAAGTGTGGTGGGTGGTGCACAAAACAGAAGATTATGGAAATCAAAGGCCAACAACCTGTCTACAATGAAAGATTAAAAGGCCTCATTCTTCTGTTTATTTGTTGAAGATGCCATTGATGTGGATCGTTTTGCATTCCACAGCATCCAGGAGTGAAAAATGTGAAGCAGGAGTCCCAGCCCATAGGGGAGAGCAATGTTCCATTCAGTTACAGACAAAGGCCTTGTACATCATGAGAAGTTCAGATTTGCCAAGGAAGTACTTTGTATGATAGAGGGTGCCCAGTGCGCGTCTGGCTTTGGAGGTATGCCCAAGAGATGCCATGACTGATGGTGAGACCCAGAGGTTTGAGGGGACTGAGCCTCTTCTAGTCGATTATCAAGGTGATAAACAGTTATCCAGCAGGCCTGCCAAGTACCTTGTAGTAAGCAGTTATCGCCAACACCCTGAACAGTAGTAAAAGCAGGTCGAACACAATTATTTATACCTGGAATAAATTAACCTGGGTTGGTTATGCTCGTAATGTGGTATATGAATAATAATAACAATAATAATGTAGTGAAATTATACCAAGGTGAACCCAGGGTGTGCTCGCTTCAAAAGGGGCGTCTATAAGACCCGGGACAACCGGGGCGCACGGACACTCCAGCGGAACTCACTGTGACATAGTCCTGTAGTTTGAATGGTATGTACGCCCCTAAATGCTGCGCTGACTGTCCTCTCTATTGGACCATTGCCATATTGAATCGACCATTGCTCATGAAATACTCTGATTTTAATGCCTGTTGCATGAATGTATTTTTACAGGATGTACTTCAGATCTAAATGATATTAAACCTACCCAGAGGTCAAGTCGTGTCTGAGCTTGATTTTCACGACAAATAATAATAATCATCGTCATCAAGTATGTCACTGTCGCAACGTTAGGGATGGCAGGAGAGGTTGGCCAAATATATATTGTGCTCTGTTTGAATATATACTGTAAACCAGAACCCAATACATATAAATAAAAAGGAACTGAGCACAAATTTATGTTTATTTTAAATGATCAGTTAGAGGTGAAAAGACGTCAACACAAATTTATCAAAAACTGGGTATGAAGGCTGAAATTCCAGCCTCACATAGCAGACGTACCCCCAACACACCCTACCCCCAATACACCGTTTACCGTTGCCTTTTAATGAAGTCAAAATAACAAAAATCTTAGTGCTGACGAATACAGGTACATCACGGATGTGTTCCTTACACTTAGCTTTATATAAAGAACATGGCGGAATTTGATAGTCAACACAAATTTATCAAAAACTGGATGGGAAATTAGAACTGTCAGCCTCACAAAGTAGATGTGTGCCCCCAATATCTATATATATATATATATATATATATATATATATATATATATATATATATATATATAAATTTTTTTATTTATTATTTATTCTATGGTATACAGAATCGAGGCTCGTGTAACAGCAAATACATTGAACATGAAAACATGCACAGACACATAAAACATACAATGAAGGCAGCGGAAGAAAACAGGGGGAAAGAGAGGGGAGCACACAAGCACAACAACAGCAGAGAACAGGGACGTTGGTAGATCTGTGGAAGGCGGAGGGCTGGGGGAGGAGTGGTACACGGTATAAAGCAAATGAACACTTCTAGAAATTTTAGGAAAGAAGTTGTGGATTGAAAGGGTGTTTGGGGTGTTTTAACGGGGTAGAAAAGATCAAGGTTTTGGATGGGGCAAGATAAGAGATGGTGGTGAACAGCTGTTTTAAACACCTTGAGGGAGGAGTGGGATTGAAGAGAGTGTGGGAGTTTGTTCCAGAGGTGGGAGAAAAGAGGAATGAAAGAGTGAAGGTGAGCAAAGAGTCTTGGTTTTGGCAGTTTCACCAGAAGAGGGTTGCTGGCAGATCTTGTGCATTCTGCAGGAATATTTGGGGGGCAGAGCACAGACAGGGGGCGCAAGGGGGGACAGGGAGAGCAAGGCCGGAGAGGAGTCGGTAGAAGACAGAAAGACCACCAACCTGCCTGCAGTGAGAGGCCCTCAGAATCAGCTTCAATGTGGGAGATACCAATGAGTCTGAATGCTTTGGTTTCAACCATGTGAAGCCAAGCTTGGTGTGGGGCAGGAGCACGAGGCCAGAAGGGAGAGCAGTATTCCATTGAGCTGTGGATGAAAACTTTGCATGTGGTGGGGAGTTCAGAAGTGCCCAGAAAGGACTTCGAACGACGGAGGATGCCCAGTCGGTGACTGGCTTTGGAGACTGGCTTGGAAATGTGTTTTTTCCAGGAAAGATCATGGCAGACAGTGAGACCCAAAAGATTGAGTGAAATAACTTCTTCAAGAGGATTGTTCAGAAAGTAGATGGGAGGTTTGTCCATACGGCCTTTTCAGAGAGAGACAAAGTGAGAGTGAGATTTGTCAGGATTGAAAGACATGTTCCACTTGTTTGACCAGTTTGAGATATTGTCCAGGTCTGCAGAGAGTGAAGAGACTGCTGCCTGCCGATCTGAGGGTTGAGATATGGAGCGGCAGAGAGTGGAGTCATCAGCAAAGAGATCGAGAGGATTTTCCAGAGGGTCGGAGAGATCATCAATGAAGACCAGAAAAAGCACAGGGCCCATAACACTGCCTTGAGGAACTCCAGCCTGAACAGGAAGGGGAGATGAGAGAATTCCATTCAGGGCCACACGTTGACTGCAACCAGTGAGGAAGTCGGCAAGCCATGCGTGGAGGTTTCCATGGATACCATAGGAGGAGAGTTTGGTGAGCAGGGCGGGGTGCCACACCGTAACGAAGGCACGAGATATGTCAAGGGAGACGGCTCTGATTTCCTGTTTGGCATTGAGGACCTCTATCCATTGTTAAGACAGCAGAAGCAGCATGTCCAGAGTAGAATGACCTTGTCTGAATCCAAATTGATGATCAGAGATCAAGCCATTGGAGAAGAGGAAGGATTTGATGTCAGAAGCAATGATTAATTCCATGACCTTGCTGATTATTGGGAGCAGGCTGATTGGTGTGTAGTTGAAGGATCTGTTTTTGCACATTTTTTGTGTAAAGCAGTAATGTTGGCTGATTTCCAAGCTGATGGCAGATGACCTTGCGCAAAAGAGAGGGTGAAGAGAACAGAGAGAGGGTGAGATAGAGCGGCAGAGCAGGATTTTTGGACCCGTGGGCTGATGCCGTCTGGTCCAGTTGCAGAATCAGCGTCAAGGTTTCACAGAAACTTCTCCACCTTGTCAGGAGAGAAGGGCTGTCAGGAGAGGAGTCCAGGAGCAGCTGGTACGACTGGGTAAGGTGGGAACAGACAGAGATTGGTTTGGGACACAAGATTTTGAGGCAAACACAGAGTTCAGGCTTTCGGCTTTGTTACGTGCGGTGTCAGCTGTATAGCCATTTGAGGTAAGGAAGGGGATGGAGGGGGAACAAATGAAGGGGATTTCATTCAATCCCCATCCTGACGGGGGCAGTAATGTTCCAGGCTGAAGACACTGTAACCCATTTCCCTGGCGGCTGGTTGTCGGACTTTGAAAAACTGTTCACACAAATATCCCATGATTGGCCTTGGCGAAGCATTCTTTCCGAATGAGACATGCCTTGTCAACTTCGTACAATTTCTCTTCGAGGTGGCAGTCTGTATCCTTCGGAAGGGATATGATCATGGGATGTTGTTTTGAGTTCCTTTGTCCCAGAGGAAAGTATATTAAGCCAACTACGGGTCGTGGCTGGCTGAGATGTTGGGGCCGGCTGTGTGAGGAACATGATGTCACTGTGGTGTGGTTTTACTAGCTTACACGCCACGCCAGCGTCTTCCATGCATGTATTCTTATCTATAATAAACCTCTTGTACGCTGTCCGAGTTTAACAAGGTGCTTATTCCTGGGAAAGGGATTCAAACCCACGACACAAACACCAGAAACACATTTGACCACACGCCACCAGGATTTGGAGGAGGGAGACAGGTTTGAGATTTCAGCCTTGACAGTCAAGAGATAGTGTTTCCTGGCTCTACTGAGGGTAGACACACACTTGTTCCGAGCTTGGTGGAAGGAACTGAGATTGCCTTCAGTTGGATTAGCCTTCCAAGAGGCAAAGGCAATTGTTTCAGGGCAACTGCCTCACCACAAGATTCAGTGTACCATGGACGGGAGGAAGGGTATGACAACTGAAGACAAGATGGGATAAATCTGTGCATGAGAGAGAGCAGTTTGCTTTGGAAGAATTCCCAGGATGAGTTGATGTCAGAGGCAGTAGAGATGGGAGACCAGTCCAGATGATTGATGGGTGCTTGAAGAGCGTGCCAGTCACCCTGAGTGAAATGCCAGACTCGTCGACGCTGAGGAGGCTCTCTGATAATGGCCAGAGAGATGTCCACTTTAACAAGCACATGATCAGATGAACCGATTGGAGCAGAAGAAGAGCAGCAGACATTTGCAGGGAAGTTTGTCATAATCAAGTCTAGAAGAGAAGTTGCTCCGTTGACTGAGATCTGGGTTGGGAAATTGACAGATTGTGTCAGTTGGTTGCAGAAGTCCTTTGCTGAGGTGCCGTGGCTGGTGAGAGAGGTACCCACACCCACCCAACCAGCTGGCAGGATGACAGTTGAAGTCGCCATATATGAGGAAGTGAGAGTTGGGATGAGTGGATAGAAGTTGGTCCATATTGTCAGACAGCGAGATGTAAATGGAGTCATCACTGTTTGGAGGACGGTACAGAACACATATGAACAAAAGGTGGGAATGGAGGGGAAGCCGTAGCCAGAGGTACTCTTGGGGGTGGGGTGGAGAGAGGGCAGTGCAAGGAGAGTGAGGAAGAGAGTTTTTGCTAAAGATAGCCACCCCACCACCAGGACGAGGCTCAGGTCTATCATACAAGAGGAGGGAGTAACCAGGAAGAGATATTAAGTAATCAGAGACATCTTGAAGGAGGAAAGTTTCTGTTAAGCAGATTAAGTCTGGTTTGTCAGAAGCAACCTGTATGGAGGGATCAATCAAGTTTGAATGAAGGCCCCAGATGTTTGAGGTCCATACCATTAAAGAAGAGGGAGGGGGAGCATCTGGTACATGACAGGGGAGGGGAGGGGTATGGTAAGATGAGGGGTGAGAGGGGGAGCTAGGGAGAGTTGTTGATAGTGTGTCAGATTGCAGAAGAGCTAGGAGAAAGGGAAGGATTAGGAGGACAAAAGGTTTGATGGTGATGGGATGCGGCACAGGGAGGTGTTGTTTGAGGGAGGGCAGAGCAAAGTAGAACGTTGGCGGAGGTGGAGGTATGAGATGGAAGTGGGAGGAGGCAGCTTTGAGGAGGAGGGGGGAGAGGGGAGAATTGGAGAAAGATGGTCAGAGGGGAGATTACAATGGGAGGGGTGGGGGCGGAATTTAGAAGGGAGGGTGAGGGGAGATTTGAAGGGGTGGGGAGGGGGATTTTAGGAGGGGAGGGGCAAGGAGGGAGAATTGAAAGGGAGAGGTAAGGAGGGAGTTTTGGAGGGGAGTTGTGTGGGGCGGAGTTTCGAAAGTTAGACGATTAAGGACAAACGAACATTTATTACAAACTGGGTTTATTGTGATTTTCAAGTCAGAGATCCATTTGAAAACGATAGAGGAGGGGTGGAATGCAGGTGATTTTAGATAATGTAGAAAGGAAGAACTGTAAGAAATTGAATTGTTTTTTTTTAAATGGAATGATTTGATTAGGAAATTGAAAAAAGATTTTTGAGTAGGAAGAAAAACAGCGTGTTGTAATATACTACTGAATAAAACACTGCAGGGGAAAGTTTAAACAGATTTAAATAAAATTTAAACAAAACTGTGAAAAACAATCTGGGAAAAATCCCTGAAGTGAGGATGTGGATTTGAGAAAGAAGGAGAAAGGGTTGAATGAGTGTGGTGGGAAACTAGAATTGGAAAGGCATCGGCTGGAGAGCCAGAAGAAAAAGGAGATAAAGGGGGCGTGGTGAGACAACATGCATGTGGTCGTGGGTGGGGACTGCGAGGAGCGAAGGAAATTATTAAGGAATTTTTTGTTTCGGGGGGGGGTGGGGGGTGGGGGGGAGGGATTTAAAACGTTAGACAAAGGGTAAGATCTTCATGGGAGGTAGGGGGAGAAAAGAAAATCAAAAATAATTAACCGCTTACCTTAGACTTCTGGGCGAGTTTTTACGTCGTATATTTTCTTTTGCTCATATCTCAATCTCGATTAATCAGGTCAAAGTAACAAAAAAAAATAGCGCTGATGAATACAGGTAAGTCATGAATGGGTTTCTTCGGTTAGCTTTCTATATATAAACAAGATGGCAGAATTTGGTAAAGAAAATTTGAAGAAGAAAAAGACGTTTTGGTCACAAATATACATACATAACCAAATACGTTTATACCATTATAATAAAAAAGATACCATTGAAACCTGAATACGTCTATTAATTACATACCATTGAAACATGAGTACAGTACGTATATTAATTACATACCATTGAAACATGAGTACAGTACGTCTATTAATTACATACCATTGAAACGAGTACAGTACGTCTATTAATTACACACCATTGAAACCTGTGTGGCTATTGATTACATGCTATTGAAAACTGAATACGTCTATTAATTACATACCATTGAAACATTAGTACAGTACGTCTATTAATTACATACTATTGAAACATGAGTACAGTACGTCTATTAATTACATACTATTGAAACATGAGTACAGTACGTCTATTAATTACATACTATTGAAACATGAGCACAGTCCATCTATTAATTACATACTATTGAATCCTGAGTATGTCTATTAATTACATAATATTGAAACCTGACTACGTTGATTAATTACGTCAATTTAAAACCAGAGTATGTCGATTAATTACACGCTATTGAAACATGAGTACAGTACGTCTATTAATCAGATGCCATTGAAACCTGTGTGCTATTGATTACACTCCATTGAAAACTGAGTACGTGTATTAATTACACCAAACGTCGCTACAGAGGCACGGGCTTGTATTAATTGAGGATAATGACTGTACGTGAGTTGCTGTGTTGTCATGATTTACAACAATCATAATACAAACATTTTTTTGTACAAATGTATTTGTAGTATTAGCGATATTATTTATTTGAAATCTAAAAAGGCTCAAGCCTCTGGAACAAACTTTTCTCCCAACTCTGGAACAAACTCCCACACTCTTCAATCCCTCTCCTCCCTCCAGGTCTTTAAAACAGCTGTTCACCACCATCTCTTGTCTTCTCTACCCACATTAAAACACCCCAAATTCACCTTTTTCAGTCTCCGACTTAATTCCTAAAATTCCTAGTTGTGTGCATCTGCTTTATACCGTGTATCCCCCCCCCACCCCCCCCCCCCCTCCCTGTGCTCTCCCTTCCACAGATCAGATCTACCGAAGTCCAAGTGCTTTTCTCTCTCTCCCCCTCTTGTCTCCCGCTCCTTTAATTGTATGTTTTATGTGTCTGTGCATGTTTTCATGTTTAAAGTGTTAGGTAGCACTTTATTACAAATAAAAATAAAAAGTGGTCTAAAGCTCTAAATGGTGAAGGATCCAAGCTGGTCTAATGGGTCTAAAGCATCTTATGGGCCTTTGGGTTCTTAAGGGTGTCTGTGATCTTTAATGGTCTTTGGGGTTTTGTGTCATTTTGGTCTTTTGAGTCTTTGGGGTTTTAGGGTCATTTGGGTCCTCTGGGTATTTTGGGTTATCTGTGTCTTTCAGGGTCTTTTGAGTATTTTGGGTTCTCAGGGTCTTTAAGAGTTTTCAGGGTCTTTTGGGTGTTTGGGGCTTTTGGGTCTTCAGGGTCTTTTAGAATATTTTAGGGTCTTTGGTGTCTTTTGAATCTTTTGGGTCTTCGGGGTATTTTGGGTCTTTGGGGGCTTTAAGGGTCTTTGGGGTATTTCGGGTCTTCAGGATCTTTAAGGGTCTTTGGGTTATTTTGGGTCCTCTTGGTCTTTAAGGGTCTTTATGGGTGGGGTATTGGTGGTATTTTGGGTCTTTGGGTTATTTTGGGTCCTCTGGGTCTTTGGGGTGTCGGCAGTCTCGAGGGTCGAAGGGTATATTCCAACAGCACCTAATTAATAGACAAGATGCAACCGATGTTTAATCATTACGTAATTCATAGATACATAGTCACACGGCTTCACCGCCTCATGGCTTCACAGACCGTGTTTTTCGGTTTTATATATACTAGGGCGTGCCCGTACTATATATATATCTAAAATTATATCCCCCCCCTCTATTTACATGAAATGGTTTGGTTCATTCGCAAAGCCAAAGCGAACGGCTTGCGAGTACGGTATGAAGAAGAAGATCTTTTGGTCACAAATATATTAGGTGTGCCGGAAAGTCATGTCGTTTTTCAAAGAGGAATACACAGCTTAAAAAACGGCATTACTTTCCGGTACACCTAATACATACATACGTGCATGCATACATACATACGTACATACATAACCATATGTGTTTGCTCCATTATAATAAGATAAGGGAGTTACCTATTTTGTTTCTGTTCAAGTGTTAATATTCACATAATGTATAACACTATAGTATACAATATAAAATGGATGAAAATATACATCCAGGCTTGTTTTGTATTAAACACAGACATAGTATTCACATCGTAAAGTTATGATGTGCCCTGCACCATATTCACTGCAGAGAGGAATCTCTATGGTGTGTGGACATAACCCGTTTTTGTATACATAGTCAAGGCTCGTGGAAGAGCTAGTGCACTGAACGGATCAGGACGCAAAAGGAACAGTAGGGAGAGGGGGAACCCCAACAGCAGAGTTGAAGGCCAAGATAGAGAAAGACTTGGACAAACAATGCGTGAGGGGAGGAATGGGGGGGGCAGGGAGATGATAAGAAACTGAAAGTTTGAATGGAGGAGGAATTGGGGTAGGGAAGCGGAGATGGGGGGAGGGGGGGGGGGAAGGGTTGACAAGGATAGAAAATATGGTTTTTGATTGGGGACGATTTAAGATGGCTACGAACAGCTGTCTTGAAGACTTGGAGGGAAGAATGCGATCGGAGAGAATGTGGAAGTTGGTTGCACAGGTGGGGAAAAAGAGGAATGAATGAGTGGAGGTGAGCAGTTTGAGTGGAGGTGAGGAAAAAAGGAGAAAATGAATGAGTGGAGGTGTCTTCAATGTCATTCTTCCCAATGGGGGAAGAATGGGATTGAAGAGAATGTGGAAGTTGGGTCCTTGTATGACATTGTCGAATTGAAGTTTGTTTTTGTAAAAATAAATTGTCATATTTATCGCCATGCATTGCACAATCCCGACAAGTCATTGATGAAGAAGAATCTAATGCAAGGTGGTTAACTTTCACAACAGCATCGGAATTGTTATCGCTAATGAATAGTTGGACATGATCGGACACAACCACCTTGGAAGGCATCGCCCGGAGTTTGGAATCAGAGCAAAGTTCCGTACGTTGCATCTTTCCTCCCTGAAGAGTGCATTCTGTCACCGCGATCTATAACTGGGGATATGTTTCTGTGAGATTGGCAATAATCTTAAGTTTTGAGATTGAGGACATCACCTTAATCTAAATAATCATGACCAGGCCCTAAACACCATGATGAGTTCAAAGATTGCTATCCTGTACGGTGTGCCAGATATTTCTTAAAGTCCAAGTCCATATCTACTGTCCTTTACATGTCTTTATTTGTAAAAAGGGTTTTTATAAGTGCGTGTGCTTGGGATAAGCAGGTGATTCATGCTGGCCCAGCCTGCATTCCACTAGAAATTCCTGAAATACCTCTTCTCAGCATTTGCCTGGTCTACCCATTATGTACAGAGGCCACAAAAGCAGGGATGCTTATCATGAAATGCCCAACCTCCCTCTCCCCCTCCTCAAACCTAGTTTCTATCTCGTCTCTATGCCCTCACCACACTTTAGTAGTAAACCACATTGATGAGGAACCACGGTATTCTCATGGTGGAAATGTGGAATACATTACAATGTGAGAAGCTTCTGGCATTTGAAATCGTCTTCCCTTCCCCTTATGAAAAGCCACACAACCGGTGATGTATTTGTTCCGATTCATCAAATATCCAGCCGTGTTTTTTTGTGCTCAGTGGATTCCAGGATTCCTAGATCAACAGTTTTATTAGATATGGAACATTTTACAACAGATCAACTAGATTCCTATTTGAAACCAAAGCTTTCAGAATTATTGGAATCTCCCACGATGAAGTTAACTCCGAGGGCCTTTCACTCATCGCAGGCAGGTTGGTGGTCTTTCTGTCTTCTACGGACTCCTCTCCGGCCTTGCTCCCCCAGCTCTCTCTGGGCTCTGTCCCCCAAATATTCCTACAGGTCGCACAAGATTTGCCTGCAATCCTCTTTTGGTGAAACTGCCAAAATCAAGACTCTCTGCTCACCTTCACTCTTTCATTCTCCTTTTCTCCCGCCTCTGGAACAAACTCCCTCACTCTCTTCAATCCCACTCCACCCTCCAGGTCTTTAAAACAGCTGTTCACCACCATCTCTTATCTTCCCCCGTCCAAAACCTTGATGTTTTCTACCCCCGCTAATTCACGGCAGTTCCACTTTTTTGAAATACCGACTTTTTTCTTGGAAGTACTAGCAGTGTCCATGTGTTTTATACGTCTCCCACCCCCCCCCCCCCCCCTTCCCATGCCTGCTCTCCCCAAGCCCTCTCCCTCCCACAGATCTCCCAATGTCCCTCTTCTCTACTGTTGTGCTTGTGTGCTTCCCTCTCTCTCTCTCTCTCCCCACCTTGTCTCCCGCTCCCTTTATCTTATGTTTTATGTGTCAGTTTGTTTTTATGTGATTAATTTTAGCTCTTACACGAGCCTCGAGCTTGTACACACACACACACACAAAAAAAACAACATCTCGCCGCAAAAGAGGATGAAATATTCATAAAGGGGTTTATTTTTTGATGACTAGAAAAAGTACCTGGCGTTGCCAGGTAACAATGAGTATCTTCCTGACGGGAATATGAAGAGGAGGGAGAGGTGGGAAGGGGGGGGAGGGATGGTAGGGAGAAGGAGTGGAGGGTATATCGCACAAAAATGTTCGTCAATAAAAAATGGGTACGTAATAACAAAAATGCAGCTCTGTCTACTGTAACGCCATGACTTGCAAAAGCAGCCTGAATAGTGTTCACTAAGTGGTGGTTCACCTCTTTAATCATATTCAAAAAGGGTGTTATAACACACCCAAACATCCCCGGCCTTGTGACTAATTAATTAAGTACACAGGTATTTCTGACTTCATTTGTTGCGCCCTCGCCAAATGGCTTAAGCACTCCAGCAAGCACTCCAACGAAATGGGTGATAAGGAACACCTGGCTTGGCAAGCGACAGAAAGCTGATCACTTCTGGTTGAAATGGCCAAGGAATTTTAAAAACAGATTGTGGGTACAGTGGAGTGACTCCCTTTCTCATGTAAATATGAATTAAGTTAAAAATTATTCTTAAGTTAAAAAACAAAACAACTAACAACAGAAGGAGAATGACAGCCTTGCTTAAATAAATGAATATGTACACTTCGTTATAAAAATCACTAGATATGGTAAATTTTGTCAGAGTTCACTCCAGATTTGGACATTTATTTAGTCTACAGCATCCAATCCTCATATCCGAATCCAGGTTTTGATGATATGCTTCAGTTATGTAATGTTTAACCGATTGTGTTTCCAAGGCAAGGCATGTTTGAATAGGCCAAAACAAAATGGCGGCTTAAGAACCCAGCGAGGTGGGCCGCCATATTGGTAAGGCTTTTTCGGGTTTTTTCCTATGAGCACCTCGTTAATCATCTTCAAAAAGGGTGTTATAACACACCCAAACAGCTAGTTTTCATCATTTCAATCTGTTGGAGGTCCAGGTGTATGCATGTAAAGTTTGGGGCCGCTAGGTTTCATTGTTTTGGAGTTATGGAGGGGACAGACAGACAGACGGACGGACACTGCCTTTTATTATCAAAGATGTTCGCCATGGATGGGCACTATGAGTTAACTTCATCACCATCGTTATCGTCGGGTACTATACTCTCGTCTGCGATGGAGGATCAACAGGCCTAGGGGCCTCGGCGCTCATGTTTCAATATCATTTTTGTGGCAGAGAATACACTTCCTGGTTTGCCATTGCTTTCTCAGCAGTCAGTAGGGCAGGAATTTGGAATTTGTTCAGTGTACTGGCTCACAATGGCCTACTATTTGTAAAAGGTACTCTGGGGTCTTTAATGTCAATAAGATGCATCAATAATGCAAATGTGACATTTCCAAAGTGGAGATAGGAATGGCAGGGACTACCCTAATATAATCTGCCTTTGAAGGCCTGTTTGTATACCCTATCTGCTCAACTCGAACTATGTTAATGGTGCGGCGATAAATGTTCCAGGGGATGGTCCTCTGCCGAGGGTTATCGTATGAAAGGATAAGATCTTCACTGGGCATTACCATACCACCGCCCAAAAGGGGCCATGTATAATTTTCCATATGTATCGAGACAGGTACTATAATTACGAGCTGTGGGCCAAGTCTCTACCTGTGCAGAAATGTATTCTGAAAGCAGCTCGGCCTGAAGCACAGTGACTGCCCGATTCAGAGCTGGTGTTGCTTTGCTTGGACTTCGTCTAGTTCACCCATCATGTCACTTATTATTGGAAATTTGGCGAGTTTGATATTCACCATTTGCGCAAGGAAAGCAGGCAGCATAGTGATATCAGTTGCAATTCCCTCTTCCTAAATTGCTTTTTCATTTATGTACTTAAATGAACAATTGGTATACAAGATAAGCAGAAATCTTCCAATTAGCGAAAATACGGCTCTCGTTTCTGGGGAAAATCGGAGCAACATTATCCTATATGATGAGCAGATATTTTCTTCTGAAAATGAAAGCTGTTGTGTAATACTATTTCCACTATATGGTGATCTCGTTAGTGCAGGCCTCTCCCAGTCATAGATGCAGGTGGCATGTTGTAGATACCTGTAAGGGTTGCGACGTAGTGACAGAAGAGAAGAGAGATGTGGTGTTGGACAGCTCTTGCGGTATGGCGAAGGGGACCGCAATCTCGGGCGTGCGCGTGCGTGCATCCTCTCCAAATTTTGCTGGCAGCAGCGCAGGGTACTGAGCGCCGAGTGCTGCTAAGGTTACTGCAGCTGTGACAGGCACATGTCAAACCCTCAGTTGATTAAAAAAGTTCGAATGCGCACTCAAGTTAAACCTCAGACAGGGATTTATAAAACTTTGAAAAAAAAAAATTAATTTCTCCCAAGAGTTTATGGGTTTCAGGCAGACATGCAGTAAAGATTCATTAATCTGCACACGTGTGAATCAGCACACTCCACCAAATCGTAAAAAATAATAATTACAGCTTAATGACACAAGGCCAAAAAATCATGTTTCATGTACGTCTGGCTCCTTCTTTTATTTCTACAACTGCTTTGTACCCCACCCCCTTAAGAACAAATCCTGTATGATGTCATCACTTGTACTCTAACATCATGTCTCTGTAAGACAAAAAAAAAATGGAGTGTGGGGTGGGAGTGGAGAGGCTAAGTGTGACGGATGTAAGTGGAGTGTGACGAGGGGACGAGTGACTTACACTTTGGATAACCAAGAGGAGCGGCGATTAATTGCTCTGAAGCAAGGCTTGAAAGCCTGAGTGCTAAAACTGGTTGCTCGAGTTTTAAGATAAAATCAATCAATGGGGGAAGTGGGGCAGTAATTAGAGTGAGGTGGTTGTAGGGTAAGATTGGTTGCGATTAATTATTCGTGGTAAGCTTTGTTTTGTTTACAACTTCATGCTTGTGTTTACTTTGTGTTACTGCGTTTACAAAAAAAAACAATTTGGTTCTGGTTTCCAAAAATATTTTTTCCTAGAACCTTCCTTTTTTGACTGATTGACTAATGCGCTTTACTGTGAAGTCATCAACAGAAGAATCTTAACTTTTTTATCCAATGAGAAATGTGTTTTGAAATGATAATGTCTCCGTGCCATGTTTTTGTTAATGCATTAGAACTGAGGAATGCTTGTCCTTGGGATGGTGGAGGTGTCCTTGGTAAACCAGAACTCCTCGGCCTACATGGTATTTATCCATGGCTCAATGGATTATGGCTCTCCCCTAGTTTTAGTACCCCAGCATCACATCTATGTCTCCTGGAAACTTTGAAATATAAAGCTTTCAACATTATTGGAATCATCCGTGATGAGACCGAAGGACAAGACCACTGGCTTGTTGGTGGCCCCTCTCATTTTTACACTGCCACTTCAGTCAAGCTCCTTTCTTAGCCTTCCAATCCTCCTCAGTAACTCCAGGATGTACATGATATTCCATAACCCCTTCCTGGTTAAACTTCCAAAATCCAAAGCTAACTGCACCCCTCAACTATTTTGTACCTCGCTTCTCCCATGTGTATGGAACTGCTTTCCAGAGGCCGTGGTATCCCACTTTTTCCTCCAGAACTCCATTTTAGAGAAGTTTGGACTCCATTTTTTCCAGCCCAAACTTCTTTGCCAAGGCTTGTTGGTGGCCCCTCTCATTTTTACACTGCCACTTCAGTCAAGCTCCTTTCTTAGCCTTCCAGTCCTCCTCAGTAACTCCAGGATGTACACGATATTCCATAACCCCTTCCTGGTTATAAAAAAAAAAAACCACCTTTAGAGGCCATTTTTCACCGCAAAGCGGGGGTTGGCCTTTTTCGGGAACCATGGTTGTTGTTGTTGTTTTTTTTTTGGTCCCCTTTTTGAAGCAATGTTTTACGGCCGGATGCCCTTCCTGACGCCTTCCTGGTTAAACTTCCAAAATCCAAAGCTAACTGCACCCCTCAACTATTTTGTACCTCGCTTCTCCCATGTGTATGGAACTGCTTTCCAGAGGCCGTGGTATCCCACTTTTTCCTCCAGAACTCCATTTTAGAGAAGTTTGGACTCCATTTTTTCCAGCCCAAACTTCTTTGCCAAGGTAACGCAAGGGTTAATAAGACTTATTCTGCTATTGTTGAAGGGAGCATCTACGTATTACATACATATGAAAAAGAAAACGAAAAAAATTAATGGGGGAAGATAAGGGAGAGAACAAACGTTGCACAGAAAAATACTAAACAACAGTAAGACATCATTATATCCTGAAAATACCACAAAATCTAACAACATAGCCTTCGTTAAGTTGTGATTTCATTTTCATCATCGGAGCCTGGATCGCAACGAGGTACGCACCGACCCGGAGACCTTATACCTGCCACCAAATCACATGTGATATAAATAACAACCAAATTTCCTTCACCAATCATTTCGGGTTAGCCTTCATTTGCCACAGATTCGGTAAGTGATCATGGTTTCATAAATAAAAAAAAATCAGGATTTCTCTGGTGCTTCGCTCCAAGCGCAACTTGCCATTAAAAAACATATAATTAAAAACCCGAAGACACTTCACGTCGAAGGTTTCAGTGGGTACAAGCAGCAACTAATTTTCCACGCAATTTTGCTGACAATCCGAGCTTTCACCTGGAATTATTTTTTGTCATTGCGTTTGGCAAAAGTTGAGGATCAATGGAGTGCTTTGTGATTGCCCGATGATTTCATTCCATAAAGAAACATGTTCAGTAAATGTACTTTTCTGCTGCGGATAATAATTAACTCGTGAGCAAGGCATTAGCTGATTGTGGAGATGATTGTGAGGTTAATCATTTCTGCCATTTATGGCTGATTTTCTATGAAGGGTGGCGTGTTCGTGCGGCGTTTCGTACCCTTTGCCCGGGCCCTCGCTATCCATTATGACGTTCCTGCAGCATCGTGGCCTATGGGAACAGGTCGTCCGTTAGACCGCTCCGGGACTTCGGTAGAGCGGCTGGCCCTGCGTCTCCACCATGACTTGTGCTTTGTGAATATGACCAACATCCACGTACCAACGTTGTTATCTTCCGTCCACGGACGTGGAGTACTCTTGTAGATAATACCACAAACTACGAGTTTGTACTTAAAACGTGATTCAAAGTATATACACAAACCCAAACATATGCAGTCTTATCGCTTTCATACTCGTTGGGACCGAGTTTGGGACCGAAAGCCGATATATCGAGCACAGTCAGTAAACCGGAAGTCTCCCTTGTCAAAAAAAACACGAGATTCGCATCAGATTTCTAGCAAATCTCATGGGGCAGTGGGAGCTTTTAAGGGTTGTATGACGGCTTCAACATAAAGGATGCAGTTGTTGCATTCATATCGAATACAGTATCTCAGTATTCCGAGATCTGGTCTATGCTATTTAAATGGAGCTGCTCATTGAAGTTTTTAATTTTTATGTATTTCATGTGATTATCCTCAACCGAGAAAACTTCCATTCCTGCCTCCAGTGTCTCTTAGATAACAGCTAACGACTATCATTGTATCTTCCATATCTACCCCTGATTTTTACTAATCTGGAGCCGTCCGTATATTATGTAACACGTGGGGGTGCGTGATTGGCCCAACATTATGGGGTCTTGTGTGTAGGTGGGTGGTTGATCTAGCACTATGCAGTGTTGTGAGGGTGTGTGTTGATGGTTGACCTTGCACTACCCAGTGTTGTGAGGGTGTGTGTTGATGGTTGACCTTGCACTACCCAGTGTTGTGAGGGTGTGAGTGGGTAGTTGGCTAAGCTTTGGGAAGACGGTGGGGGGTCTAAAATTGCCAAAGAAAATGATGTAATATCTGGACGGCCCCTCTCCTCCTGTCCAACTAGTGTACATTTGGTCCCCATCATATTAGTGGTGCTTGAGCTTGTATTAAAGGGTCTTGCATGATCAATGAAAGACCAATAGAAGAAAACCTGCCGTTGTTTGTTTGGCCGTTCCCTTTTAGCAGCACTGCTCATCAAATTCTACTATTTCTTAATAAGGTGGAATGGACTCGCAAGCACATTCCAATTATACACCTCTCAAAATGCCGCTGCGATGCCATTATATGAGATTGAGGCAGAAGTGGAGAAGGCAGATGAGGAAAATAATAAACCGGATAAAAGGAAAGACTAAAATAGTTGGTTACTTTTTCATGTGCAGCTTTTAAGTACCTCCATCGTGTCTTATGACATCATTTATCGACATCGATCCATTACTCCGTACCGCACCCCATCGGTGTTCCCATCTCCTCCCCATTAGGTCTTTACCTTGCTGGGGCTTGAAAGTCAGCCCCCCCATCCCCTGTAGTTCAGTAGTGAGACCGTGCATTGCAGAGATTTCCAGAGGCCTTTCTCCAATCTTTCCCTTCCCTTCGTGGTATCGGCTGTAGATCCCGCGACCCGCGCTGTAGCCACCCAAATGTGTTCCACGCAAACCGGCCCGGCCTATTGGACCTCGGCCACGACCCCGATGGCCTGCAATAAGAAAGAATGTTATTATTCCCAAATGTATACCTTTTACCAATATAGGATACATTTTAGAATATAAATCCCATGTAATATGTGAAGAACTCAGCACTGCCTTTCTTTAATAATTAAATGTCCACAGACACGGCCACTGGCATTTCAACATCATCTAGCACTGGTGACCTCTGAACATCAGCGCTTTGTGTTTGTGACTGTGAAGTCGTAGTTTTTCCTTTCACAGGAGTGTGCCAATCAAATTAACAATAAATAAACCTGTAATTTGGCATATTATGATGATAAAATACTCTTTACAACTGACCTTTGATGAAATATTCTCGGTTAGGACCAACCGCAGTGTTACAAAGACCGTAACTGTAGTAGGTCAACCCAGTAGTATCGTACGGATATATGTAGCTTGGTTGCAATGCGCTGCCTGTGCCCTTAGCAGCTTTCTGATGTCGCTGATACTGTTCCTTATCCACGGGCTTTGCCAGGGTCACCTCAAGGCATGCCCCGTCAAGCTCCGTACCATCAAGTTTCCTCATGGCTTCAAGCGCATCATCACGGGTTGAGAAATGCACAAATGCATAGTCTCGAATCTTCTTAACGCGTTCGACAGCGCCTGGCTTGAACTGTCCGAATACCCTCTGGATGCTCTCCTCCATGGTATCGATCATAAGGTTTCTCACATAGAGGATCTTCACGGTTTCCATAACATCTTCATCCACATCTAACTCTGGCTCAGCCCAGTCGACGGCAATCTGATGTCCCCACAACTGTACACGGCCTGGAAGGAGTTTGCGTCGTGCCATGGCGGCAGCCCTATGACTCTCATACTCAACAAAGGCAAAGCCACGGTTCTTCATCTTATCAGTGGCGCTCGGGTAGACGATCACATTTACCACTCCTTCGGTCACTTTGGAGACTTCTTCCATGATCTCCTCTTTCTTTTTGGTTTTAGGAATGCCTCCAATGAAGAGACGACAGTTATCTACACTCGAGCAAATTCCGAGCAAGCGGCCAGGCCTCACCTCATAGTTATTAAGTTCATGAACAGCTCGACGAGCATCCTGTGCACACAGACAGGAGGGTAGCAGATGTTCACCATTAAAAATACCAATATAAGCTATTGAAGCATAAACACGAAGAGGTTTGCTATCCTACCTAATATTGCACAAGTTATTTTTATTTGTGGTAATTGTTTTTCAGTGTATACCTGCTTGTTGGTGTACATGGCAAATGCGTAACCACGGTTTTTGCCATCAAAGTCCATCATGAGACGTAGTTCGTAAAGTCGACCTGCCATCTCGAGAACTGGCACCAACTCATCTTCAAAGAGATCTCGGGGGATTTTACCCACAAAGACCTCACAGCCCCGCTGTGGTGCCACCCCTTTCCATTCTGGAGGTGGTCCTCCATACTTCCTCTGACCATTCTCCTGCACTATCTTGTAGCCGGACTGCAGAAGCAGCTCTTGCAAAGCTCTGGGATTAGGCACTGTGAGAATGTCCCCCGTAGCCAGCTGCTCTGCATGTGTGCCACCCAACAACTGGCTCTCTTCCGCTGTCATCATTGCACTGTCAGTGCAGAGCCCTGCAAGCATATCCATCACAGAATCACACCTTTAAATAAACCAGTCTCCTCACAAGTTCCGCTCATCTTCAGCAATACCAGACCATCCTTTCTCATCTTAAATACAAATCATATGAAATGAATAGGCCATCACTACAATCAACAGGCTTGTTCATGCAGTTTAAACTAATCAACCATCCTGGCCAACCTATAAATAGTTATATTTTGGTGGAAATGGTACATGGTTAATTTTCAGCATAATTGTACCGATGACTGGGTCAAGTAGTTGACATAATTGCCCGTGCGCACAAAGCGAAAAGCAGGGTTAAGCGATTGGGTCAGGTTCAATGATTAATTATATCTGTCTATCTGTCTGTCTGCAGATGTCAGTCTATGATCGAGGAACTATTTACTTTCAATTGAATGTTATATTTTGAACACTGTAGAACGTGAATGAGAACATGAACCTGCAGTTTAGCAATACTTTGACTCCAAATTTGGCAAATTGTACGGAATCTCTACTGATCTCACAAGCGTAGAGTGAGTTTTTTTTTTACTCTGCCTGCCTGGCAGTGTCATGTTCCGTATATAATCAATGTAATAATCATTATCAAGAGCAAATGTTTCTGTATGATGTACAGGAGATAGGGACTAGGGATATGAAGATGAAAGTATACAGTCGTGGCCAAAAATATTGGCACCAATGCAATAACCCACAATTTTGTCAAGAAATAAGTTGAAATTGACAAAAGTATTTGGTCTCCACAATTCTTTATTTCACTGTTAATATTACAGAACCTTTGTTTTTGATTCAGAACTTAATATATCCTTTTAAATCAGAAAATAAAAAGAAATGGCATTGACAAAATTATTGACACCCCAAACTTAATATTTGGTAGCACAGCCTTTGGACAAAATAACTGCAATCAAGCGCTTTCGATAGCTATGAATGAAATTCCTACACCTCTCTACTGGCAGTTTGGCCCGCTCTTCTTGTGCAAACTGCTTCACTTCTCCCAGATTTGAAGGGTGCCTTCTCCCAACTGCTGTTTCCAGATCTCCCCACAGGTGTTCAATGGGATTTCGATCTGGACTCATTGCTGGCCACTTCAGAACACCCCAGCGTTTTATCTTGAACCATTCCTGGGTGCTTTTTGAAGTCTGTTTGGGGTCATTGTCCTGCTGCAAGACCCATGACCTTTGACGGAGACCCAGCTTTCTGATACTGGGTTCAACATTGCGGTCCAAAATGCCTTGGTAATCTCCTGATTTCATGATTCCATGCACACATTCAAGGCACCCAGTGCCAGAAGCAGCCAGCAACCCCAAAACATCACTGAACCTACATGTTTGACTGTAGGGAAGGTGTTCTTTTCTTTGAAGGCTTCATTTTGTTTTCTGTAACCAAAAAGCTCGAATTTGCTCTCATCTGTCCACAGGACATTCCCCCAGAAGGATCTTGTCCAGTTCAGGTGTGTTTTGGCAAACTCCAGTCGGGCTTTCTTTTGTTTCTTTCTCAGCAGTGGGGTCCTCCTGTGTCTCCTACCATAAAACCCCCTTTCATTGAGTTGGCGACGGGTGGTGCGAGTTGAAACTGTCGTATCTTGTGTCTGAACTTGAATCTGTTTGGCAGTTGATCGAGGTGCTTTCTCCAATATTTGAACAATCCTTCGCTGCAATCTTCGATTAAGTTTTCTCTTGCGGCCACGTCCAGGGAGGTTGGCTACAGTGCCATTGGCCGTAAATTTCCTGATAACATTGCATATGGTGGACACAGGAACATCAAGGTCTCTGGAGATGGATTTGTAGCCTTGAGATTGTCCACCATGCTTGGCTACAATCTTATGTCTGACCACTTCAGACAATTCTCTGGTTTTCCTTCTTTTCTCCATGCTCATTGCATTACACACAGTCACACAAAACAGCAGAATGCCTCCTTTTCTCGATTCAAACTGGTTGAATGAGTGATTTTTAGATTGCAGGCACCTTCAACTCACCATAGGCGAGTTCAATTCCAAAGTAAAGGAGAATCACCTGCTAGAAATCTAATTATTTCTCAACAACCAACGGAAGGCAATCACATTTCCTTTCACAAAGCCCGGAACAAGTGTGTGCCAGGAACACTATCTCTCTACTCTCAAAACTGAACTCTCAAACCTGTCTCCCTCTTCCAAATTTTGGTGGCGTCTGGTCAAATCTGTTTCTGGTGTTTGTTTCCCCTCCATCCCCTCCCTTACCCCAAATGGCTACACAGCTGACTCCGCACGTGAAAAAGCTGAATGCATCAACTCTGTGTTTGCCTCAAAATCTTGTGTCCCAAACCCATCTCTCTCTGTACCCACTGTACCCAGTCGAACCCAGCTGCTCGTGGACTCTGTGTCCTCTCCTGACAAAGTGGAGAAGTTTCTATCAAACCTCGAAATTCTGCAACGAGACCAGATGGCATCAGCCCACGAGTCCTAAAATCCTGCTCTGCCGCTCTTTCACACCCTCTCTCTGTCCTCTTCGCCCTCTCTTTTGCTCAAGGTCATCTGCCATCAGCTTGGAAATCAGCCAACATTACAGCTTTTCACAAAAAGGTGCAAAAACAGCAAAGTCATGGAATCCATCATTGCTTCGGATATCAAATCCTTCCCCTTCTCCAATGGCTTGATCTTGGATCATCAATTTGGATTCAGACCAGGTCATTCTACTCTGGACTTGCTGCTTCTGCTGTCTCAACAATGGATGGAGATCCTCAATTCCAAACAGGAAATCAGAGCTGTCTCCCTTGACATATCTTGTGCCTTCGATACGGTGTGGCACCCCGCCCTGCTCACCAAACTCTCCTCCTATGGTATCCAGGGAAACCTACACGCATGGCTTGCCGACTTCCTCACTGGTTGCAGTCAACGTGTGGCCCTGAATGGATTTCTCTCATCTCCCCTTCCTGTTAAGGCGGGAATTCCCCAAGGCAGTGTTCTGGGCCCTGTGCTTTTTTCTGGTCTTCATCAATGATCTCTCCGACTCTCTTGAAAACCCGCTCTATCTCTTTGCAAAATCACAAAATCACTGGACAAAATCACAGACTGGTCAAACAAGTGGAACATGTCTTTCAATCCTGACAAATGTCACACTCTTACTCTGTCTCTACGAAAAGATCGACTGGACAACCCTCCCATCTACCTTCTCAACAATCCTCTCCAAGAAGTTCTGTTACTCAAGCTTTTGGGTCTCACTATCTGCCATGATCTTTCCTGGTAAAACTACATTTCCAAGCTGGCCCCCAAAGCCAGTCACCGACTATGCATCCTCCATCGTGCGAAGTCCTTCCTTGGCACACTTGAGCTCCTCACCACATACAAGGCTTTCATCCGCAGCTCAATGGAATATTGTTCTCCCCTCTGGGCTGGTGCTCCTGCCTCACACCTAGCTCGGCTTCACGCTGTTGAAACCAAAGCTTTCAGAATCACTGGAATCTCCTGCGATGAAGCCATCTCAGAGGGCCTTTCACTCACTCACCGCAGACAGGTAGGTGGTCTTTCTGTCTTCTACCGACTCCTCTCCGGCCTAGCTCGCCCAGCTCTCTCTGTGCTCTGCCTCCCAAATATTCCTACAGGTCACACAAGATCTGCCAGCAACCCTCTTTTGGTGAAACTGCCACAATCAAGACTCTCTGCTCATCTTCACTCTTTCATTCCTCTTTTCTCCCACCTCTGGAACAAACTCCCTCACTCTCTTCAGTCCCACTCCTCACTCCAGGTCTTTAAAACAGCTGTTCACCACCATCTCTTATCTTCCCCCATCCAAAACCTTGATCTTTTCTACCCCTGTTAATTTCACCCCAGATCCAGTTTTTTGAAATACCGACTTCTTTCCTTGAAGTCCTGGCGGTGTCCATGTGTTTTGTACCTTTCCCATCTCCCCCCGCCCCCTTCGCATGCCTCCTCCCCCCTTCGCCCTCTCGCTCCTACGGATCTCCCGGTGTCCCTGTTCTCTACTGTTGTACGTGTGTGCTTCCCTCTCTCTCCTCATCTTGTCTCCCGCTACCTTTGTTATATGTTTTTTTAATGTCCGTTTGTTTTTTTGTGATTAATACGAGATTAATACTCTTACACGAGCCTCGTCCTTGTGTACAAAAAAAAACAAAAAAACTTCTAAAAGGTGCCAATAATATTGTCTGGGCCATTTTAGGATTTCTGTGTTGAATAAGCTTAGATTTAGTAATTTTTTCAGCCTTTTTTGTTTTGTTCCACTGCAGACCAAAGAAATACATTTGTGGATACCAAAATATATTTTAATTTCAACAATATTCTGGAAGAAATGGCGCATTATTTGAAAGAAGTGCAAGGGTGCCAATATTTTTGGCCACGAGAGTACGTCATAGTGTGTAATCTTTATAAATAAAAGGGTGGTGTCTGTCTGTTTCCGTTTCCTATCACCTCTCTCATGACTTCATGGGTTACCACCAAACTTTGTCGGTCTTGCAATTCTACTTACAGGATATAAATTTAGATACAACTCCATTTATCCCATTCGGCCCAGTAAAAAGTAAACTTTTCTGAAAGCGTTCTTCATGCTGGATGACATCACGGCGTTCAGGTGGGCGGCACTTCCGGCAACATTTTTTCACTCAGTTGTTGTTGTTCTCTGTCCCTCCCCTCCCAACATATCCTATATATTCCCATCACCTATCCTTGATGGATATATAAACTAGTAGTCTCATAGAAAGTTCAACAAATAGGGTGATCAGTCCAAATTCCGTTACCTTCAAGCCTCATCTCTTCTAAGGCTTTGGGCCTTGTCAGAATTCCGAGGCATTTGTCTTTCTGTACTTTTGCCACATTTCATCAATTCCACGTTGTTTAATCTCCATGCTACCCAAAGACCGTTTTATCAGCTGCGCATAACACGCTCATGACTTTCAATGACAGGATTTAGTGTGTGGAGTGTGGGAGAAGGATCGCATGTGAGGGGTGTGTGGGAAGGATTGAGTGTGTGGAGTGCAGGGAAAGGATTGTGTGTGCGAGGTGTGGGGGATGGATTGTGTGATTGGGTTAGAGAACATTTTGCCATCTTTCAACTTTACTCAAGTGGGAAGTGTGGGGATTTGCGATGGTGACTACACTCGCTCGAAGTTAATCTGGTATCCATAGCCTGCAGCACTTCGTTCTGCGTTTAGTGACAGCAGGGCCTAACAGAGCAGCAGTGTAGATCTTGAATCACCTTGGAAATTTCCCATTCTTATCTTTATGTTAGTTTACTTTTACAAGCTCACTCAGAGGACAGTTATAGGTTTGTTGACCATCACCTCATAGCAGATTATATGAACGATTGCAGAACAAGGTTATCTTGCATATGTTCATGGTTCTTTGGTTTCAGATACTTCATTATTAGACTTCCAAAGCCAGTATGGCTGGAATCTTGATCCTTTTGCTGGAGTTTATTATTATCTCATGCTTTTTGAAAAAAAAATGGGGAGGGGGGGGGGGGGTTGCAATTGGCTCCGTTTGTCTGTTCGTCCGTCCATCTGTCTGTCATGTTAGCTCCTCCTAAACTGTGATGCAGAAATTCACCACACTTGGTAGTTATGATCACATGGCAAGATGGTGAAGAGCAGTGTCATTTTTGACCCCACCCCCTGGAGTGGATCAAAAGATCAAATACTGAAAAATGCAATTATGGGCACATTTTAAAAACATTTTAAAATGAAACCTTGTGTATGCAATAAACATTGAGGGACGCATACATTATCTAACGATGTTTTGGATTTGACCCCTGGTTCATGCCCAAGGGGGCAGCTAAGCTCACAGGGGTCAAAATGGGAAAAAATATTTAACTCAAACTTTGATATTTGATCATTCCTGGTGGAACCGTTTGCCATCTTTCAACTTTGCTTTAGATGGGAAGCGTGGGGACTTGCGATGACACACCATCGACTTCGCTCTGGTTGTTATTATTATTGTTACCGCGTACACTAGGGTGGTCCAAAAATTTGAAGATTGGATTTTCATTTCTCCACAAGCCTGCCAGTATTCCTATTGAAGAAAGTAGTTTGTGGTGAAAATTTGAGCTTGATTGGACAATATTTAGAGGTTGCTCAAAATGTTGACAAATTTTAATGAATAATAAGATACAGAATTTTTAGCATCATACATCAATTCATAGATAATTATCTATTTTCAATTACTCAAATTATTTATTATTGTTATTGTTGTTGTTTGGTTGTAAACTAATAAATAATTATGTACAATGTACCATTGTACAATGTACATGTATGTTCAATTGTTCATTGTTCATTGTTCAATGTTCATTCATATAGTCAAATTTAGATTAAAAACAAAACAGTATATTAAACATTCATGTATTAATTTGACAATAAATCATTTATCGGAAAAAAAAAACCATCCATCAGAAAATATAAAATATCTATCAGAGACGATAAAACAAATCTATCAGAACAATTAAAACAAAGTAAACATCAGAATACACATAATTTGAATGATTTTACATAACATTGTTTTCAGAAACTTGTGTTTCAAAACATTGCCTACTTCTTTGACAAGATGGCTTTGGTCGACACTGGAAAGTTTTCACGATGAAGTTTCACAACTCTCAATACAAATTGCTTCTGCTCTTCGTTCTTGGTCACAGTGTCATGGAAAGTTTGGATGAGAGCAACACCTCGCTCAGCACAGTCATTGATAACCTTCATGCTGCGTATCTTCTTCTAAAGCTCTTGGTATGAGTTGTCTGTGTTCCAGAGGTGTGGCTCCTTTTCCAGAAAACTCAGTGATACTTCTTTGTCAGACTCTGAGATGCACTGGCCACAAACATAGCACGCCGATCTGAGAGATTTACTCTGTCCAGAGTTGCCACTATTGCTGGAGTGAGCACCTTGATGGGAGCCTTTTTCGCCTGTTTGGCAGAAGATGGAATTAGGAGTTTGAATTCATTGTCCCCTGAATCGGAGCTTTCAATCTCAGACTCATCATCATCATCAACCACAGCCGATGTTGATGGAACAGATTGCATTGCTGTTAGAGTCTCAGCAGCATGTTTCTTCTTTCTTTTATCTTAATTCTCAAGCCTGATACGCTTTCTGTTCTCCTTCACTGCCAGAGTGTTGTCCACAGATCCCATACGTGAACTTGAGGGATCCTCACGCTGCATGATAAGGAATGCTTTGTCTTCTTCATTCGTCATTTTCTCAAGCGCATCATTTGGTGAGATATCGAAGAGGGATTGAAGATCATCTTTGAACATCTGCTCCTTCATTCTGTAGTTTTCGAATGTCTTGGTTCTATTTTTCTTTACCAGTTTGTAGGCATCGTACAACTTCAAAAGTTGGCGCTCACAGGAATCTACTCTCTGCACTGGAATTCGTGCTTTCTCCCAGTATGCACACACAGCTTGTACACTAAGTTTGGCACTGTCATGAACTGTATGGTGTTCTTGTATGTGATGGTCCACCATTTTCTGCAATGTGTGTCCTTTGGTTGGTAGTCCCCTACATATTGTTGTGGATATGAGAATGTTTTTTTTATTTTATTGTTGTGGTAAAATGTTGTTGTAAAAGGTTGTTGTAAAATATCACCCCTCCTCCCTCCGTTTGTGGTTGTATAAAGGTCAAAGGGCGTTCCCGTAGTTAGTCCATAAAACATACATGCAGGACACGATATATCTTTTTTGACAGTTATATCCTTATTATGTGTATTAGTGTAAGGCTGTGTCTTCCATTAATTGAAATACTCCATTGCACCAGTGAAAGAGATAGATTCCCTTCATTCCCACTCCCAACACTTCCATTCCCCCCTTTCCGTCAATTGCAATTCGCATTGCCAACTGCATGTTGGGCGGTTTTCCCTTCATCCGCCATTGACCACGAGGCAGGGTTGGGGGAAGGAAGGCGGGTCCCCACCTCGTCAGAGAGGGGAGGAGTGAGCCAGCCCCACTCGACCAACCATGAACAAGGGGTTTGGCTTGAGAGGGCGGGGAGAGAACGTTTGGGGGAGGTTCGAAAAGGTTAAGGGGCGGGGCCTATATAACCCACGGCGGGGGTGTTCCCAGAGGAGATGCACTTTGAGTTGGTTGAGAGTCGGTCGTCAAGTGGAGAGTGGTGAAGAGTCAGTCAGTGGAGTCGGTTGCCAGTAGAGGGTTCGTGAAGAGTTGGTCACAAAGAGTTGGTCACAAAGAGTTGGTCATCAAGAAAGAGTCCTGAAGCTTGTGAGGGAAGGAGAGAGAACCCGTCACACCAGAGCTCCACCAAGCGTTCACCTCCACCAAGGCTCCACCAAGCTCCGCGTTGGCTCCACCAAGCGTTCACCTCCACCAAAGCTCCACCAAGCTCCGCGTTGGCTCCACCAAGCGTTCACCCCCACCAAAGCTCCGCCAAGCTCCGCGTTGGCTCCAGCAAGCGTTCAACTCCAGCCATCCACATCCTGCCATTCCTGCAATTCCCCGCGTGAGTCAGTGTCTTTTGTTTGTTCTGTCCTGGGTTAATTAAGACTGTAGGTAAGCTAGTATTTTCCCTGTGTCACCGGCGTCTTATGTGCTTGTAAATAAACGTGACTGCTTTCTTTTTGCTTGTGTGTAAATAGTCAATAAATTCAGTAGTATTTCCAAACCTTTCTTTGCCTTCGTTTTCCTCTTTGCATTCGTCGCCTTTGTCTTTTCCCTATTGACTAGCTGTGGTGCGACCCGGCCAACGTTTGGGTGGAATCGGGTGAGTCGGGGATCCTGTAACGGTCGCAGCAATACCACCACTCGGTAAATAACATCTTAATCCGCGATCTGTAACAATTGGTGTCTGGGAGTGGGATTCGAGGCCCGAACCAAATTTTTAAAACGAATAGAGAAAAAAAAATTTTGGTCAAAATTACGAGCTGCCGAAATTTGTTTTTTTTTAAAGAAAAACCCGAATTTTGAAATCGCGCCATGGCTGGTCAAGGCGACGGGATGCCGGTGGGAGAGATAGAGGGGTTAGGAGTAACCCAGGATCAAATGGAGGGGAGCAATGAGGAGGCGGTTGAGGGGGTATCAGGCGCACAAAATGGCGCTCTCGCGCACGAGGTTTCAGGCGCGCAAAAAGGCGCCTCGCACGAGCGCGCGGTAGCCGAGCCGGCTGTATCAGCGGGCTTTAACATGCAGCCGTTTGACATGCAGCAGTTCATGGCACGGTTTAGCGAATACATGGCAGAGTCGAAGTGCGACAACGAAAAAAGAGCCAGGGAAATGGAGGAAATGGAAGACAGAAGGAGGGCTGATAGTGAGAGAATGGAAAACAGAATGGGGGAGCGACTAGGAAATCAAATCGGGGAGTTAGACAAGAAATTTTGGAAGTTAGACAATAATTTTGAGGAGTTAGACAAGAAATTTGGGAAGTTAGACAATAATTTTGAGGGGTTAGACAACGGGATAAAAGAGGTAAAGAATGGGTTAACGGGGGTGGAAAACAGAATGGCTGCCCAGGAGAATCAGTTAGAGGGGGTGAAAAATGGGTTAATGGGGTTAGAAAATAGGATGGAAGACAAATTGCGGGAAATAGGGGAACAATCTGCCAGGGAAATCAAACAAATGGGAGAGCAGATAGAGGAGGTGAAAATCGGGGTAGAAACCAAACTGGATGCTCAGAGGGATGAATTGGGACAGATGAGGGTGGCATCTACAAAAGAGATGGAGGAAATACGACGAGGGGTAAGTGAGGAGGTTTCGGGGCTACGCGAGGAGGTAAAGCGAGGTGAGAAGCGTATGGAGAAAGAGGTGAGAAATAATACGGCTAAGTTACAAGGGGGAATAGAAGATCTGACGAAGGGAGTAGAACAGCTGACAGTCGGACAAAGGGAACTAGCGGACCAAGTGGAAAAGAACACTGCAATCATCGGGGGTTTAAAAGCGACACAAAAGGACATTAAAAACGAATTAATAGCAACACAAAAGGAATGTCAGATGGTACATGAGGGGTTGACGAAGAAGTTGGAGGAGGTGACAGAAGTGATGGAGACGAAGGACCGAGAGGTGAGGACGCACATCGAAACGGTTAAGGTGGCGTTAGAGGAAGAGATAGAGGGGGCGCACCGGGAGATGAAGGAGGTAAAGGAAAAATTAGAGGAGGTGGAAGAGGGGGTGAGTGAAATTAAGAAGAGACGGAGGGAAACTAAGAGGGAGATAAAGGAGGAAGTCATGGAATATGTACAAGGTCTGTGTTCAAATCATGATGAGGTGCTCACTAACCAAATAAAAAGTTTGCAGGTGGCAGAGGAGGTGCGACGCCGAGGTACGGAGGTGAGCGGCAATGTATATGATGTGAGGGGAGATTCAGTCGGCTTGGGGGGTGGTGTAGACCCGGGTGTTCGTGAGGGACCAATGGTAAGATGTATGACTGGTCCGGAGTGGATGGACAGGGGAGGTGTGCAAGGAGGTTTGGCTATGGGGAGTGAGGGGGGTGCTGGTGAGCAAGGATGTGGGGGTATGGCATGGGTAGCGGGTTGCGGAGGGGCGACCCAGGCATCGACACCAGGAGGGGTAGTGTTTGGAGGGACGGGGGATGCGCGGGAGCCCCCCGGGAATAACGTACTGTGGGAGCCCAAACGGGTTGGTCCCGCGTTGATCCCGCAAGGAGTGACGCGCGGGGTCCGACGTTCGGGCGCCCACAAGGTCCCACTCGCGCCGTATGACGGCAAGAGTGATTTGAGGGCGTACCTGGCGCAGTTTGAGTACGTGTGTAAAGGCAACGGTTGGAATCCGGACGAAGGTGGAGCACACCTGGTGGGGGCACTGCGCGGTGCGGCGGCGGAGGTGCTGACGGCTTTACCACCGGGTGCTCTCACCCTGCCAGCTCTCCGTGCGGCATTAATTAATCGGTTCGGCATTGAACAGCAAAGCGAGCTTGTTAAAGCCCAACTTGCGCAGCGAAAACGCAAGCCCCAGGAGACCATCGGGGAACTTGCTCACGATATTCGCCGCGCGGTCGGGATTGCACACGCGGACATGGCAGCGAGTTCCCAGGAAAGCCTGGCGCTGGATCACTTTATTCAGGCCCTTCCGGATCTGGAGCTCCGGCAACAGCTCGCCATGTGGCGCCCGCAAACCATGAGTCAGGCGGCCGACGCTGCAGCCCGTTGGGAAGCAGCGAGGCCCCTGGCCCGGGGAGGCGAGCGCCACGCAGTGGCGGTGCGTCAGATGGGGCCCGTGATGGGGGGCGGCCCCCCAAGGGGGCCCGCCCCCGACGGGGGCCCTGACCTGGAGAGCATGGTCCAGAGGTTAGTGGATCGGCGCCTGGCGGGACCTGGACCATGGCAGGCGGCCCCAGCGGTGGCACCCGGTAGTCCCCGACAGAGTACCCCAATTCGGACATACAGGGGGGGGGAATTTGGAATACCGGAGGCAAGCACCTTACCAGGTGAGGTGCTATAATTGTGCTCGGATGGGTCACCGTGCATGGGAGTGTCGAGCTCCGCGCCGGGACGTTTCCCGCCAACCGATGCCCTCAACTCCGCCCCGTATAGATCGGCCTAGCCGACCTCAGACACCCCCCCCCCCGCCAGGGCCCGGGAAACTAGAACGTGCCGGGCATGCAGGGCGGTGTTCGGCAGTAGGGGATGGGGAGAAGCCCTCGTTGACACGACAGGTCATTCATTGTGGCCGAATTGGGACGGGTAGTTTGACAATTCGGTGCAAAATTGCCGGCGTCGGGGTAGACGCCGTGGTGGACACGGGAGCCAGCGCCACGATCATCAGCCCCGTGGTCCTTAATTCGAGTGCAGACGGCTGGGGTAAAATCCAGCGTCTGGAAAATCATAGTTTGCAGTTGGCTACCGGGGCAATGGCTCCGATCATAGGGCGTGGTTTTGTGACCCTCAAGTTGGGATCGGTAAGGAAAGAGATAGAGGTTTGGGTGGCGGAGGTGTGCGACCCATGCTTAATAGGGTTGGATTTGTTGACTGCCAGCGGTTGTAAAATCGACTTGAGTCGGGGGATCCTGCGATGGGGAGTGGAAGAGCTACCATTGGAGGGGGTGAGCACGGCCGAGAGGGTGGAGCTGGAGGCTCCTGAGGCCGTGACCATCCCTCCAGGGGCCGAGGCCATCGTGCCGGCCCGATGGTCAGCTCGCCCGACATGGCAGGAATCCTGCGGCCTGGTCGAACCGGTGGCAGCACTATCCATACCTGGTTTAATCGTGGGCCGTACCCTTGTAAAAACGGACGGGCCGGTGGTGGCCGTCCGAGTAATTAATATTAGCACAGAACCACGCACTATAGTGAGGGGCACGAAGGTAGCTGGCTGCACCCCAGTTAGAGAAGTCGCGTCAGTGAGGGGCGAGAACGTCCAGCCGAGCCGGCCCCAGGGGGAGCCTTCAATAAGTTCTAGGAATTGGCCCGATCACATTTGCGAGATGGTAAATCGTAGTAGTGTAGAGTTGGGAGGTACCCAGAGGGAGGCCTTACACAAACTGGTTGGGTCCCATTTGGACCTCTTCTCCTTGTCCACCGAGGATATTGGACGTATGGGCCTGGTGAAACATCAGATCCACACCGGTGAGGCCCGGCCTATTCGTCAGGCCGCCCGACGGCTCCCTTGGAGCAAGAGGGCGGAAGCTGACGAGCAGGTTGAAAAAATGCTCGACGCAGGTGTGATCGAGCCCTCGGGAAGTCCTTGGATGTCACCTGTTGTGCTGGTCAAAAAGAAGGATGGGACCACGCGGTTCTGCGTGGACTATCGCCAGCTAAACAACGTGACACTCAAGGACTCATATCCCCTGCCAAGAATTGATGACACCCTCGATGCCGTTGCGGGCTCAAATTGGTTCTCGACTTTGGACCTCAAGAGTGGGTATTGGCAGGTGGAAATGGATAGGGCAGGGAAGGAGAAAACGGCATTTTCCACAGGTAAGGGACTGTATCAGTTTACTGTGATGCCGTTTGGTTTGTGTAACGCCCCCGCCACCTTTGAAAGATTGATGGAGCATGTACTAGGCGGCATGCCATGGCAATCATGCCTGGTGTACCTGGATGACGTCCTAGTACATGCCAAAACGTTCCCCCAGGCAGTAACTAATTTGGACCAGGTGTTCGGGTGCCTCAGACAGGCAGGGTTGAAGCTGAACCCGAGTAAGTGCACTTTGTTTGCAAGAGAGGTGGCCTATCTAGGTCACGTGATCGGCCGCGAGGGGGTAAAAACGGACCCAGACAAAATTAAAGTGGTAGAGGAGTGGCCCGCACCACGTACCATCAAGGAGGTGCGGGGATTTTTGGGACTCTGCTCCTACTACCGGCGCTTTGTGGCGAAATTTGCGGAGTTGGCCCGTCCCCTCCACCGGCTTACGGAGAAGGGGACGCGATTTAATTGGACACGGGAGTGCCACGAGGCCTTCCAAAAATTGAAGGGGTGTCTAACATCCGCACCCCTTCTAGCTTACCCCACTAGTGACGGGGCATTTACCCTGGACACGGATGCGAGCCAGGAAGGATTGGGCGCAGTTTTGTCTCAGACACAGGAGGGCGTGGAGAGAGTGATTGGTTACTATAGTCGGGCCTTAAGTAGGCCCGAGCGAAATTATTGCGTCACTCGCAAAGAGTTATTGGCCATGCTGGCTGCCATGAACCATTTCCACCCGTACCTGTACGGGCGGAAATTTTTGGTTAGAACTGACCATTCCTCCTTGCAATGGCTCCTTCGGTTCAAGGAACCGGAGGGCCAAATTGCAAGGTGGTTGGAAAAGTTGCAGCAGTACAATTTTGATGTGGCCCATAGGGCCAGGAAGGCCCATGGTAATGCGGACGCACTCTCTCGGCGTCCTTGTCTGGGGGAAAACTGTAAATTTTGTGCGAGACACGAGGAGAGGGAGCAATTGGGCGATTCTGCCCCGATTCTCGTCGTCCGGGCAACCCGGGTGAGAGGGCCAATTTTGCCACTAACCGCGGACGAGGAATTTGGAGATTTGGCATGGAACACGGCCCAGCAGGAGGATCCTGTCCTGGGGCCAGTGTTCAATTGGGTCAAATTGGGGCAAAGACCAAAGGGGGAAGAGGTCACCCCCCTCGGGGCGCAAACAAAGGCGTATTGGGCTCAGTGGCAGACCCTGGAATTGAAAGGCAACATCTTGTATCGCAAGTGGGTGGAGGTTCCCTCTGATAGAACTTCCTGGCTGGTGATAGTCCCTGACAAATTCAAGAACGTCATATTGCAACAGGTGCATGGTACCCGCTCCGGCGGCCATTTGGGCAGGACAAAGACAATATCTCGGGTCCGACGGAGGTTCTATTGGGTGAATATGGGACGCGACATACAGGACTGGTGTCGGAGATGCGACGCCTGTTCTGCCAAAAAGGGACCAGCATGGAGGATGAGGGCCCCCCTTCAATTACATCAGGTGGGGGCCCCCCTTGAGCGGGTGGCTATGGATATTCTAGGACCGCTGCCCCGCACCCGCCAAGGTAATAAGTATATCCTCGGTGTAATGGAATTTTCACCAAGTGGCCGGAGGCCTATGCCCTCCCCAACCAAGAAGCCGGGGTGGTAGCACAGGCCTTCGTAGAAGGATTTGTATGTCGGCACGGGATTCCACAGGAGCTGCACACCGATCAGGGTCGAAATTTTGAAAGTCAATTACTAAAAGATGTGTGCAGACTCCTGTCAATTCGAAAAACCAGGACCACGCCCTTGCGGCCACAATCTGACGGGATGGTGGAAAGGTTCAATCGAACATTGATCCAACAACTGGCATTGTTCACCACCACCCGTCAGGATGACTGGGACGAACATCTCCCGTACCTGTTGATGGCCTACCGAACTAGCCAGCACGGGGCCACCGCATGCAGTCCAGCATTGCTTATGTATGGGCGGGAGTTACGGGCTCCCGCCGACTTGCTATGCGGTCCCGTGCCAGACACCACGGACACACCGCCGAGGGAGGGTTACGCACGTCACCTGGAGGAAGGCATGGAGCGGGTCCATGCCTTCGCCCGCCGCCAGCTCCATCTGGCGGGGGCCAAGATGAAGCGCAGGTACGACGACTGGAGCCAGGGGAGTCAATACGCTCCGGGGATGAAGATTTGGTTCTTTAATCTCCGGAGGCGGAAGGGAAGGTGCCCAAAACTCACCTCCCCCTGGCAAGGCCCAGGAGTCGTCCTGTCGCAAATCTGTGACGTGGTCATTAAGATCAAAATGGGGCCACGGACCCCCCCTCGGATCGTCCATGCCGACCGGATAAGACCTTATGCCGGCGAGCAGGCGCCCTCATGGATCGCCTCGGCTCTAGATGCCGAGGCAGGACCTAGTACCTCTTGCGACGGGGGCTCGTAGCGTCAGAGGACTGGGGGGATGGTAGTGAGAGATGCCCCGCTGTGGTGGGATGGCAACGCTGTCATCCCTCACAGAAGGTGGGGCAAATGCGCAATAGTTTATGGGGTGTATGGCAGTGAAAACTAGCCCGGGTGGGTTAGGTTATATCGTGTGTAGGGATCTAGAAGAGATTGACATTAGGTAACGTTAAGGTTAGTTAGTGACTGATACCTGTAGTGGGGACGCAGGTAGTTTAGTGTGGATGATAATGACGTGGGAGTGCAATAGTTTAAGGGACGACTGGGAAGCGCAAGTTCAGAGGGGAGTAGTTAGATGAGATGATGCCGTGTGTGTGAGAATTGAACAGGTGTGATTGCACAGGTGTGCAACTGAACAGGTGTGTGGAGCAGTGGATGAGTAGTGAGTGTTGTGGATCAGCGCGAATGCGCTTGGGGAGAGAAGGGTGCAGGTGGCACCAGGTGTGAGAGCACAGGTGTGCAAGTACAGGTGTGTGGAATATATGGAGCAGAGAATGAGTGGTGTGGAGAGAGTTGGAGTAAGTGGTACGGAGTAGTGTGCATGGTGCGAAGGTGTGGATGGGGGAAGAGTGGACCCCTTTCACGAGTACCCGGGGTGGGTAGTGTAAGTGTTAGGTAGAGGGTATAGGTAAATTGTGGTTGGATATTGGCATTTGTGGTGCGGTTGCAGAATGGTATTGTGGATGGGTGCATTAGTGTTGTGGAAATGGCTGAGCGTGTAGCCTGTTAGTGTGTGTAGTTGGTTGGGCACTCCACCACTGTGAGGATGTCGGCCAGGTGAGGCCGCAGGTGGGCTCTGGGAGCCGGTAGTTGTGGATGGGGCCCGAGGATCTGGAGGACGGACCCGGGTAGCCCAGTGCCAGAGGGCACCAGGGGGTGACAGAGCCAGGAGAGGGCCTGCCCCAGTTAGTTAGGTTAGGGTGAGGAGCTAGGTAAGCTCGGGTGGCAACTGCAGTGGTGGAGGTGTGCAGGTGGGTAGACCTGCTGGGAGAGCTACACGTCGCAGCCCAGAAATTGTGCGAGGCACCGGGAGAGGAATCGGGGGAGTGAGACCCCAAATTGAGAAGCACCACAGTTTGGTCAATGGGAATTGGTTTTTAGAACCCATAGTGTAAGTTGGCCAATGGATTGGCAGGGAGAGACCCCGGGTAGTGTAAAGTGTGTTAATGTCATTTAGAAAGTAGTTAGGATAAAGTCTCCTCGCACCATCTGCATCCACTCACCTGAGGTGACAGGTACTCCGCACCATGCCATGTTTAATTATTTTTGATGCAAATGTTTGGATTGTGAGACGCATCATGACGTGGGTGTGACATTGTGCTTTGATGTTGCATCTCTGCCTCCTTATGAGGATTGATGATGAATTTGGTGATGGCAAATTTTGAAGTAGAGGGATTGTGGAGACGAATTTGGTATAGGGGAAATATGGGGAAGACGTGACAGTAGTGACGAATTTGTAAATGTGTAGATTTTTGTACATATGGGGTAAGGGCAAGGGTAGGGTAGGTGACAGGGGGGTGACGTACGGTAGGGACGAGCTTTCTCACTTCGCCCTCCGTACGCATTTCGCCTTGCATTGCCTTATTGATGTGTACCCTTGTGACCTTACCCCTCGCTCAATTGTCTTTCCCCTTTTGTCTCCCACATGACCTGTGCGCCATTGGGTGCTGAGGGGAGCGTGCGTGGGTCGGCCATTGTGCGCCCGAAATTCCCAGAACCAGCTGTCTGCATCGATGCACCACATTATGGACCACATGCCTGTGGCCGAGCACCACTTATGGACCCCATGGGTTGGGGCATGGCCCCTCTGCTGGAACCGGCCATGAGGGCCCGAAATCTTGCTGGCGGACCTTGGCCACAGGGCACCGATGCCCCACAGGTTAACCACACGTAGTCGGCCCCTGTGGGCCATAAATAAAATAAAAACGGACACGTTAGGTGCATTCTTTTATTGCAAATAGGCCGCCAGCAAGGGAAGATGACAACACCAGGAAAATAATAATAACCAGCAGAGGGAGCCGAAGAGCAAGAGATCACCTGCAGGGTTAGGGGTTGTTGATTTTATTTTTATGGAACACTGATGAACTATGGTGACTGCACCGATTGGTGCTTGGGTGTGTATTGGTGCGTTTTTGGGTGCTTTAATGGTGCGTCGATGCAGAGCAGACTGTCTCCCCCCCAGAAAGAACAATCACAGGTCCTGGGTTAGTTTTGTAAATAAAAATAGCGTCATTGTAAATAATGCTTCCCACCGTCAGTGTATAGTTTGAAGACCATTCCGCAATTCGGTTAACTGTGGGCGTTAGTCTGTTAGGCAGTGTGCAATGGAGCAGCGGGACACATTTATTTATGTTGTAAAACTGTCGCACTCAGGGTCAGGTTAAAAGTAGAGGGAACTACACCTACGTGCCACACTAAGGTAAAAGTTATAGGCCCGGGACGTGCCTAAGGGGAGGAGGGTGCAGTGTTGTGGATATGAGAATGTTTTTTTAATTTTATTGTTGTGGTAAAATGTTGTTGTAAAAGGTTGTTGTAAAATATCACCCCTCCTCCCTCCGTTTGTGGTTGTATAAAGGTCAAAGGGCGTTCCCGTAGTTAGTCCATAAAACATACATGCAGGACACGATATATCTTTTTTGACAGTTATATCCTTATTATGTGTATTAGTGTAAGGCTGTGTCTTCCATTAATTGAAATACTCCATTGCACCAGTGAAAGAGATAGATTCCCTTCATTCCCACTCCCAACACTTCCATTCCCCCCTTTCCGTCAATTGCAATTCGCATTGCCAACTGCATGTTGGGCGGTTTTCCCTTCATCCGCCATTGCCCACGAGGCAGGGTTGGGGGAAGGAAGGCGGGTCCCCACCTCGTCAGAGAGGGGAGGAGTGAGCCAGCCCCACTCGACCAACCATGAACAAGGGGTTTGGCTTGAGAGGGCGGGGAGAGAACGTTTGGGGGAGGTTCGAAAAGGTTAAGGGGCGGGGCCTATATAACCCACGGCAGGGGTGTTCCCAGAGGAGATGCACTTTGAGTTGGTTGAGAGTCGGTCGTCAAGTGGAGAGTGGTGAAGAGTCAGTCAGTGGAGTCGGTTGCCAGTAGAGGGTCCGTGAAGAGTTGGTCACAAAGAGTTGGTCACAAAGAGTTGGTCGTCAAGAAAGAGTCCTGAAGCTTGTGAGGGAAGGAGAGAGAGAACCCGTCACACCAGAGCTCCACCAAGCGTTCACCTCCACCAAGGCTCCACCAAGCTCCGCGTTGGCTCCACCAAGCGTTCACCTCCACCAAAGCTCCACCAAGGTCCGCGTTGGCTCCACCAAGCGTTCACCCCCACCAAAGCTCCGCCAAGCTCCGCGTTGGCTCCACCAAGCGTTCACCTCCAGCCATCCACATCCTGCCATTCCTGCAATTCCCCGCGTGAGTCAGTGTCTTTTGTTTGTTCTGTCCTGGGTTAATTAAGACTGTAGGTAAGCTAGTATTTTCCCTGTGTCACCTGCGTCTTATGTGCTTGTAAATAAACGTGACTGCTTTCTTTTTGCTTGGGTGTAAATAGTCAATAAATTCAGTAGTATTTCCAAACCTTTCTTTGCCTTCGTTTTCCTCTTTGCATTCGTCGCCTTTGTCTTTTCCCTATTGACTAGCTGTGGTGCGACCCGGCCAACGTTTGGGTGGAATCGGGTGAGTCGGGGATCCTGTAACGGTCGCGGCAATACCACCGCTCGGTAAATAACATCTTAATCCGCGATCTGTAACAATATTATTTCCTTTTCAGACTTGCCCAGCAACCAAACTGTGGAAGAGCTGCGAGTTTCTGCCATCTGAAAAAAAACAGGATAAATTAATAGTTATTTTTCGAGCAACCTCTAAATAAGTTCCAATTGACCTCATATTTGGTTCATTTGATCTTTATAAACATAGCAACAAGGGCGGCCTTGTGGAGCATGGATTTTTTATATTATTAAATATTACATATACAGACACGTGAAAAAGTAAGTCCACCCCATGTAAAGTTTTGACCTTTTCTACATATTTCAACATACAGCTATTTGATCTTCATTTCAACAATATTGATAGATAAAGGCGATATAATATAACAAATATCATGAAACATTTACATTTTGTAGTCCATTGTATAATTTAAATAAACATAAATGCAAATTTCGCATGTGGAAAAAGTAAGTACACCCTTGGCTCTAATAGGTGGCATTGCCCCCTTTGGCAGAAACAACCTGAAGTAGGCGTTTCTTATAACTGTCTACCAGTCTCTGACATCGACTGGGAGAAATTTTTGCCCACTCCTCCATGCAGAATTCTTTCAGCTGTGCGATGTTTGAGGGGTTTCTTGCATGCACAGCTCGTTTCAAATCCCCCCACAACATCTCGATGGGATTTAGATCCGGGCTTTGACTTGGCCATTCCAGAACCCTCCATTTCTTTCTTTTCAGCCATTCCTTCGTGGATTTACTGGTATGTTTCGGGTCATTGTCATGTTGCAAGGTCCACCTTCGGTTGAGCTTCAACTTCCGGCAGATGGCCTCACATTATCCTCAAGCACAATCTGGTACAAAGAAGAATTCATAGTGGATTCTATGATGGTGAGCTGCCCAGGCCCTGATGCAGCAAAGCTGCCCCAAACCATAATATTTCCACCACCATGCTTTACAGTTGGTATCAGGTTCTTGTGGTCAAGTGCTGTCTTTGGTTTTTGCCAAACATGTCTTCTGGTACTGGCCAAATTGTGGCCAAATAGCTCTACCTTTGACTCATCTGTCCAGAGCACATTGTTCCAGAAGTGCTGGTCTTTGCCTAGGTGTTCATTGGCAAACTTTAGTCTTGCCCTGATGTTCTTTCTGGACAGCAAAGGTTTCCTCCTGGCACACCTCTCATGGAGATCAAATTTGTGCAGCCTCTTTCTAATGGTAGACTCGTGCACTTTGACATCAACAGTGGCAAGAGCTACCTGTAGGTCCTGTGATGACATTCTGGGGTTCTTAGAGATTTCTTTCAGCATCTTCCGGTCTGCTCTCGGGCTGAACTTGCTGGGGCGGCCTGGCCTGAACAAGTTGGCAGTTGTTTGGAATCTTCTCCACTTGTAGATGATCTTCCAGACAGTCGAATGATTGATTTCAAATTGTTTGGAGATCTTTTTAAATCCCTTTCCAGACTCATAGGCATCTATAACCTTCTTTCTGAAGGCCTCAGAGAGCTCTTTTGATCTAGGCATGGTGACGCTGCACACTTCAACAACAAAGAGCAACCCAAACTAAATGTCTGAGGTTTAAATAAGACAGGTTCCTCCAAGATCCTCTCTGATGATGTTCTAATCATTTGCACCTGAGCTGGTGCACCTGATTCTAATTTTAGGTATTTGAAGTAGTGATAAATGTAGGGGTGTACTTACTTTTTCCACATGCGAAATTTGCATTTCTGTTTATTTAAATTATACAATGGACTACAAAATGTAAATGTTTCATGATATTTGTTATATTATCTCACCTTTATCTATCAATATTGTTGAAATGAAGATCAAATAGCTGTATGTTGAAATATGTTGAAAAAGTCAAAACTTTACATGGGGTGTACTTACTTTTTCACATGACTGTATCTGTGGACCACCCTAGCGTACACATATCGCATAGTGGGATGAAGCAATTGGGTTCACTCTGTTTGTCTATCAGTCTATTTCTATGATCGGAGAACTACTTAATTTCAAATTGAATTTTAAATTTTGTACACTGTGGAACATGACTCAGAACATGATTCCGAACATGAACCTGCTGTTTATCAGTACTTTGGCTCTGAATTTGGCAAATTGTATGGAATCTTGTCCTGATCGCATTTGTGGTGAAGCAATTGCTTCAATCTATGTTTCAAACAAAATTGAAAACCATTCCAAACAGGAAAATTGCTGTTTTGAGGATGTCACAAAGGACACAAACAACAAGCATGGATAACTAATTTATCGTGTTACATAAGGTGGTGTTACAGGGGGTGCATAAGCAGGGGTAAACTTCCGATTCAATGGTTTATTTTTTTTACGGCGTAGCCCGTAGGGCAATGCCGTCCAGAACAGCATTTGTCTGTACTTATGTACTGTATGTCCGTATGTATGTCCCCACAAACGTATACCAATCAGAGTTGAGAATCTTGTCACATGACAGGGGGCAGCATTTAGTAACCATTACAGTTGCATATTTTACTAAAAAGAAATATAATAATCTTCTGTGGAACGTTTTGGGGTCCCAACGGATGTCATAAGGTAGGTAGGAGTTTTTAGGAATTACTCAATACAATTACTATTTTGAAATGTGATCAAAACGGACCCTGCTCCGGAATTTGGAAGCGAACAGATGACGACAGTTCGCTGGTTTGATAATATCTCAATACAATCGTGATTTCATATTATATTTTGATATATCAATACCATAGTATCAATTTGTGATTGGAATGATGAATGATGCTGTTTGGCATGAACATATAGAGATATTGAGTTTAAAGCAGAATGACGAAATGACGTAAGGGTTTACATGTGACATTCGTGGATTCCCCATTTGCAGTTTCACCATTGACTGGATATAGCAACATTCAGACTGGGAACGTTTTTTGTGTAAGTCCTCCATGGACCTGCTGTCAATCAATGTCTGACGTTCAATTGAAGGTGGCACAGGAGTGGAATTTATTGCTTTATCGTTTGCCATTCGCCGTTTTGTTTTTTTACCCGTCATTCACGAACCGGCTGTCCATGCCTGTAGTCAAAATTTTTTTAATACTTTAATACATTATTTGCTAACTGGTATCTGGTATCCCCACCCAGGTCATACTCTTCTCTTCAACTAAAATATTGTTGCGAATATGGAATTTGGCCTCCATATCCGCTTGTAAATATTCCCCTATTTCCCCAATACTCCCCAACCATCCCCAATCCCCCATTCCCTTGTCCCATTGTCTGTAAACAACAATCAGTAGAGCCGACCTTCCCCTTTTTCCCCCATTAAATGTCGTGCCCAGGTCCACCGCATCTCACGTAGACAACTTTCGGACATCTTGCTAGTTATTCTTAGTCTATGTCAGTTAAGGACTCCTTTCCATTAATTCTGACTCTTCGTTGCACCAGAATGTGATTATATGGCACCAGTAGTGAGTTTAGGACCTTTCCCATACCTCCTTCCATCTTCTTCCCCAAACAACAACTACAACTACAACTACAACAACAATTACAACAACAACGACGCTGCGCGGGGGAGTGTGCGTCATCACACCGGCTCGGTTAGCCGCCATTGACAATGCGCGCCGGACCATGCGCTCCACGGGGTTACCACGAAGGGGCTCCTTGTCAGTCCCCCGTCAAGGGCGGAGCCGGTAACCCCCCCCGCACGCACCCAATGAGAGGCGACGTGCCGATTCCATCTGAGGCGGAGCTAACGAGCCGAGGGCGTGTCACTCCCCGCCGGAGATACGAAGCGACTCACCGGATGTGAGGTCAGATGCGCCCCCAGCCTGGAGAGAGAAGTTGCCACGTACGAGCGCTGAATACCTCCCCGCATCTCTGGACCGGACCGAGTCGATTCTGACCTTTGAGCCCAGGTGCACCTGGAGCCATCGATCCTGCCTTTCCTAGCCATCAAACCCCGTGTGAGTCAGCCTTTTGTCCCGTTTATCTGTCGTCTGTTGGGAATAATATAAGAGTGTGTCTAAGTGCTTATCTTACTATGCTGTCCCTCTTGTAATTGTAATCTAACCTTCCGTAACAATATAACCTCCTCCGGAGGTCTTGAGAACTGAACCCTGGTGTCGTGTCATTTGAATCCCAGCTGTGTGTCTTTTCCTTCATTGACCTAGCGTAGCGCGATTAGTCAACGTTCGGGTATAATCGGGTAACTTGTGCAGACGTGGTCATACCAAAACCGCTCGGTAAATAACATCTAAGCCACGTCTGTAACAATATCAAACAAGCCCAGCTATGCTGTTGTTCGACTATCAGTCTTGGTTTTTACAACCTTTAAAACCTTTATTTTATTTTGATTGAATTCTATATTTGAACACTGTAGAACACAAATCACCTTGTTTACACTTCCCAAAACTTCTAGTTTAGTTGTACTTAGGCAAAATTTTACGCCGTCTTGACCAATCAAATTTGCTGTGCAACATGAGTGAAGAGTAACATTGAGATTCAGACAAAATGGCGACAGATGTCGAACAAAGCTGGATTGTCTGCCATTTTGAATTAGACAATCCTAAGTACGCATCACTAACCACGGATAAGGTGATACCGGGCCAGAGGAGGTTGGCTAAAATTATCCGGAAAAATCACTAATTTATTCAGCAGATAAAGTTATCCAGGCTTTGAGCAACAAAATCTATCCAGTGGATAAAATGCATCTGCCGGACAGGTGATTTATTCACCTGATTGTGCTGATCCGGGTTTCTAGCAACCGGGCCCTGAACCCTAGCCCCACCCCCCTTTTTGCTCCCTATTTAAGCAATCTTTCAGAACTTGCATTCCAGTTTCACCAATACTGGCAGTAACAAACAGAGATCGATGTAAACTCTGATTGTTGAACATATAGGTACAATGTGCATTACTCGATCAAATTCAGGTGGAGTGGAGAGGTACGTGTACCCTGCATGTCAAATTACTGGATGAAACAGGTTACCTGGGTTATGGGAATAACACCTGCTCAGATGGAACGACATTAGCTGTGTTATTGGCATCTCACAGACTGTCTCTGATTACTCGAAGTGCAAACATGACACCAGGTGCTTGTTTCCACAAATCAGCCAATTGTGTAAAGAATAATGATAATTATAGTTGGGAAGAAATCCCATTGCATTGTGACAGCATGGTGCAGAGGTAATGCGCGTATCTTTAATATGACCAGTCTGGGTTCAATTCCAGAAGTTTGGAAACGTTAACAGATGGGTGCTTCACAGGCATGGTGCTTCACAGGCATCACGAAATGTGACCTAACTCAAATGGAAGTTAAGCCGGGTGTCCAGTGTGACCCCACAGGAAGGCGCAAATTATCGGAGCCATTAATGTAGTATAATTACCATTGCATCCTTCATGCAAATTCACACCATTACTTGTAGCAACATTCGTCATGGAAGTTACATTTCAAAGAAAAATATATTTCAAAGAAAAAGTAAATATATCATTATTAAGAACCGATGTCAAGTTAAAATCCGACCCGCAACTTAAAGTTATAATTTTAGTGTTAGCTCTCCATTTATAGTCGTGGCCAAAAATATTGGCACCCTTGCACTTTTTTCAAATAACTCACAATTTTCTCCAAAAATAAGTTGAAATTGACAAAAGTATTTGGTCTCCACAATTCTTTATTTCACTGTTAATATTACAGAACCTTTGTTTTTGATTCAGAACTTAATATATCCTTTTAAATCAGAAAATAAAAAGAAATGGCACTGACAAAATTATTGACACCCGAAACTTAATATTTGGTAGCACAGCCTTTGGACAAAATAACTGCAGTCAAGCGCTTCCTATAGCCATGAATGAACTTCCTACACCTCTCCACTGGCAGTTTCACCCACTCTTCTTGTGCAAACTGCTCCAGTTCTCCCAGATTTGAAGGGTGCCTTCTCCCAACTGCTGTTTTCAGATCTCCCCACAGGTGTTCAATGGGATTTAGATCTGGACTCATTGCTGGCCACTTCAGAACAGTCCAGCGTTTTGTCTTGAACCATTCCTGGGTGCTTTTTGAAGTGTGTTTGGGGTTAGTGTCCTGCTGCAAGACCCATGACCTTCGACGAAGACCCAGCTTTCTGACACTTGGTTGAACATTGCGCTCCAAAATGCCTTGGTAATCTCCTGATTTCATGATGCCATGCACACATTCAAGGCACCCAGTGCCAGACGCAGCACAGCAACCTCAAAACATCACCGAACCTCCTCCATGTTTGACTGTAGGGAAGGTGTTCTTTTCTTTGTAGGCTTCATTACCTCCGCCAACAAAGGTGGATGGAGGTTATGTTTTCACCCCTGTGTTTGTCTGTCCGTTTGCCTGTGAACAAAATATCTCAAAAAGTTGTGGACGGATTCGGACGAAATTTGGCAGAGATGTAGCGTATGTGACACAAACGAAATGATTAGATTTTGATGAAGATCCGGATTCGGATCTGGCTATTAGAATTTTTAAGTTATTCTTCACCATTGAGAGATAGGGCCAAAAACGATGCATAACAGGATATCTCAAAAAGTTGTGGACGGATTTCGACGAAACCTGTTGGACAGGTTGTGTGTGTGACAAAGAAGAATCGACTCAATTTTGGTGAAGATCCGGATTCGGATCCAGCTGGTAGAATTTTTAAAGTGATTCTTTACCATTGAGTGATATTGCCAACCAGGCAGAAAAAAAAAAAATGCTCTCTACTGAGTGCCGTTCTAGTTTTGTTTTCTGTAAACATAGAGATGATGTGCTTCAACAAAAAGCTCTAATTTGGTCTCATCTGTCCAAGGGACATTCTCCCAGAAGGATTTTGGCTTGTTCAGGTGTGTTTTGGAAAACTCCAGTCGGTCTTTCTTATGTATCTGTATCTCACTCTCTGTCTCTGTCTCTGTCTCTGTCTCTCTCTCTGTCTCTCTCCAGTGGGATCCTCCTGGGTCTCCTACCATAGTGCCCTTTCATCGAGTTGGCGACAGATGGTGCGAGTTGAAAATGTCTTACCTTGTGTCTGAAGGTCAGCTTAAATCTGTTTGGCAGTTGATTGCGGTGCTTTCTCCACCATTCAAACAATCCTTCGCTGCAATCTTCAATCAAGTTTTCTCTTGCGGCCACATCCAGGGAGGGTGGCTGCAGTGTCATGGGCCTTAAACTTCCTGATAACATTGCGTATGGTGGACACAGGAACATCAAGGTCTCTGGTGATGGACTTGTAGCCTTGAGATTGTCCATGCTTGGCTACAATCTTATGTCTGACCTCCTCAGACAATTCTCTGGTTTTCTTTCTTTTCTCCATGCTCATTGCGGTACACACAGTGACACAAAACAGCAGAATGACTCCTTTTCTCCATTCAAACTGGTTGAATGAGTGATTTTTATATTGCAGACACCTGCAACTCACTACAGTTGAGTTCAATTCCAAAGTAAAGGAGAATCACCTGCTTGAAATCTAATTATTTCTAACAACTTCTAAAAGGTGCCAATAATATTGTCCGGGCCATTTTAGGATTTCTGTGTGGAATAAGCTAAGAATTAGTAATTTTTTCAGCTTTTTTTTGTTTTGTTCTACTGCAAACCAAAGAAATACATATGTGGATACCAAAATATTTTTTCATTTCAACAATTTTCTGGAAGAAATGGTGCATTGGTTGAAAAAAGTGCAAAGGTGCCAAAAATTTTGGCCACGACTTTGACAAAACCAGTTGAGACTTCTCATGTACAAATTTGCATTCCTGAGCAGTTTTGATGTCTGTGCTTTCATGACTCCACCCTTCTCCCTCACTGGGGAACAGGAAAATAGTAACCTATTACTCATCTCGTGTATGGTTTACTGTGTGGCATGTCAAGTATTTTAATATCCAGAGACTTTTTCTCCTCGTTGTCAGGATTCTTCTTGCTTTCGATATCACGACATTGTGTGTGTGTGTGTGTGTGTGTGTGTGTGTGTGTGTGTGTGTGTGTGTGTGTGTGTGTGTGTGTGTGTGTGTGTGTGTGTATTAATATACAAGGTGTCCCATAAGTCTGGAACCAGAGGGCAAAATAAGTGATTCATGATTTTTTTCGTTTAAGAATTTATTTTTTTTCCATGATTTTGATTTTTTTCGTTTCTTGCAGGTGTCCATGATGTCACTGAGTAAGGAATATCATGGACATCTGCAAGAAACGAAAAGAAATCATGAAAAAAAATCATTCTTAAAGGAAAAAAATTATGAATCACTTATTTTTCCCAATGGTATTTATATATATCCATACAGTATTTAGCTACATTTATATTTTTATATATATACATATTTATAAACATTTATATTTATATATATATATATACATACACATATGTATATACATTTAGATATATATATATAATTATATATATATATATATTGTAACGATTTTTAGAACCTTCACTTTGTATAATAATAATTCTTGTAAATATTCCCCTTTGTAAAGGTTGCACCCTAGTTAGGCCATGTACAACACGTAGCAAACCATAGGATCTTCTTCAGTTATTTCATTAGTCTATGTTTCAGTTAAGGATCTGTTTCCAATAGTTTGACTCTGCGTTGTATTAATCAAATAAGATAGGCCCCTTGAATTATCCCCAATCATCTCTCTCTCTCTTCAAAGTGCAGTAGCGGTATGGCAGCGTTTGCTGCCCCTTGTTTTGGTTTGTTTGCTGGCCCCAAGCTGCCATTACGCACGCGGTAATCTGGAGGAAAAAGGGGAGGAGTGGGTTTGAGCGCCAGGAACGAGGCGTGGCCTGTCAATGTCTCCTCAAGAGGGGGAGCCAGCGAGCCCTCGCTGGCCAACCAGGGCCGAGGTGAGCCGACCGGTAGGCGTGTCCTAGGAGCCGGCGGCTGGATACAGAAACGCCCAATAAAAGCGGCTGGGAGGGACTGCTTCACCAGATGAGTGTGAAGGTCCGAGATACGGGGTACCAGATGAACACGACAAGTCGTAAGGCAGGAGAGTGGGTCCGTTGACGGCGACAATACCGCAATATATTCGCATTGTCCGACCGCGTGCAACCGATACGTGCAGCTGCCGCCGGGTTTCGCCTCAAGCCCGGAGTGTGGACCGGAGCGTGACCTGGAGCGGACCTCGACGCTGTGCCATCTGCCCGGACCTTCCTGCCCTGCCATCTGCTTGGACCTTCTCCCCCTTCCAGCCATTCCTTCCTGCCATTCCCTATTCATGTAAGCCTGTCTGTATTGTCCAGGGGCGTGTTATATAAGAGTGTCTAAGGTTGCCCTATGTCCTTTTATTTCCTCTCCTTGTATATTCCCTTCTTTCGTTTCCTCTTGTAGATCGTAATAAATCAAATTTGTTCTTCCTTTACCCTTCGTATTCTTTGCTTCCTCTCGTCCGATCGTCTTAGTCTTTTCCCCATTGAGTACCTGTGGCACGATTTGGCCAACCCCTATAATCGGGTTTAGTCCTTTTGTTAACGGCCTGAGTCGTGGCTCGCTTCGCTCGGCGTGTCCATTACAGCCGCGGCTCGGGCAGGGCTCATTTCCTCGCTTACCGGAAGGCGCTGGTAATTAGGTAATAGGAACAATTGGCCTACCACCCTATTCAGCGCTGACTGGAAGTGACGTCATAGCTCCAGGACCGGAGACGGCCAGCTTAATAGACGAGGGGATTAACCCCCCCTCGGTAAGGGGAGTGCCGTACTCCGAGATCCGTAACAATATATATATATATATATATATATATATATATATATATATATATATATATATATATATATATATATATATATATATATATATATATATATAAATGTAAATACATAAATGTCTGTATATATATATATATATATATATAAATGTAAATACATAAATGTCTGTGTATATATATATATATATATATATATATATATATATATATATATATATACATATATATATATATATATATATATACTAGCTTGGCTCGGCTCGCTACGCTCACCTCAACCAAGTGTCGTTACTGAGGAACGGGCTTATTTTAGCTGAGGATAATGACTGTACCTGAGTTTCTGTGTTGTCATGATTTACACCAATCATAATACTAACAATTATTTTGCACAAATGTTTTTGTTGTGTTTGTGATATTACATTTTTATTGGCAATTTAGGTTGAAGATTTAGGTTGAATGTTTTTTTTTCAAGAAAGAACCCCTCAACACATACATAGGGGAGGGGAAGGTGCAGACTGGAAGTTTGGGACGATTACACCTCACCACCACTTAATTCAAAACACCTCACCACCAAGTAATTAAAAACACCTCAACACCAAATAATTGAAAACACCTCACAACCATAAAACACGTAATAAAAACACCTCACCACCACAAAATTGAAAACACCTCACAGCCACGAAATTAAAAACACCTCACAGCCATAAAACACGTAATCAAAACACCTCACAGCCATAAAACACATAATAAAAACACCTCACCACCACGAAATTAAAAACACCTCACAGCCATAAAACACGTAATAAAAACACTTCACAGCCACAAAATTAAAAACACCTCACCACCACGTCATTTCAAAACACCTCACCACCAAGTAATTCAAAACACCTCACAACCACGTAATTCAAAACACCTCATCACCAACTAATTCAAAACACCTCACCACCACATAATTAAAAACACCTCACCACCACGTCATTTCAAAACACCTCACCACCAAGTAATTCAAAACACCTCACAACCACGTAATTCAAAACACCTCATCACCAACTAATTCAAAACACCTCACCACCACATAATTAAAAACACCTCACCACCACGTAATTATAAATATCTCACCACCACGTAATTCAAAACACCTCACCACCATGTGATTTAAAAACACCTCACCACATAAAAACATTGCCTCAAACAGGGAACCATGATTGTCATGGGGCCCGCAAGGCTAACCCCCGCTCTAGCGGGGAAAATGGCCTTAAAACGATCATTCATTCATTCATTTCATTCACCACCATGTCATTTAAAAACACCTCACCACCACATAGTTCAAAATTCATCACCACCACGTGATTCAAAACCACCACAACGTTATTAAAAACAGTTCACAACCACGGAAACAAAAGTTTGAGGGAGTCGTTAAGTGACAACACAGACACTGCCCATTTGTGTAGATATACAGTCACGTGAAAAAGTAAGTACACCCCATGTAAAGTTTTGACTTTTTCAACATATTTCAACATACAGCTATTTGATCTTCATTTCAACAATATTGATAGATAAAGGTGAGTATAATATAACAAATATCATGAAACATTGACATTTTGTAGTCCATTGTATGATTTAAATAAACATAAATGCAAATTTCACATGTGGAAAAAGTAAGTACACACCTACATTTATCACTACTTCAAATACCTAAAATTAGAATCAGGTGCACCAGCTCAGGTGCAAATGATTAGAACATCGTTAGAGAGGATCTTGGAGGAACCTGTCTTATTTAAACCTCAGACATTTCCTTTGGTTTGCTCTTTGTTGTTGAAGTGTGCGGCGTCACCATGCCGAGATCAAAAGAGCTCTCTGAGGCCTTCAGAAAAAAGGTTATAGATGCCTACGAGTATGGGAAGGGAATAAAAAAGATCTCCAAACAATTTGAAATCAATCATTCGACTGTCCGGAAGATCATCTACAAGTGAATAAGATTCCAAACAACTGCCAACTTGTCCAGGACAGGCCGCCCCAGCAAGTTCAGCCCGAGAGCAGACCGCAAGATGCTGAAAGAAGTCTCGAAGAACCCCAGAATGTCATCACGGGACAATCGGGACATACAGGTCGCTCTTGCCACTGTTGATGTCAAAGTGCACGAGTCTACCATCAGAAAGAGGCTGCACAAATTTGATCTACATGGGAGGTGTGCCAGGAGGAAACCTTTGCTGTCCAGAAAGAACATCAGGGCAAGACTAAAGTTTGCCAATGAACACCGAGGCAAAGACCAGCACTTCTGGAACAATGTGCTCTGGACAGATGAGTCAAAGGTAGAGCTATTTGGCCACAGTACCAAAAGACATGTTTGGCGAAAACCAAAGACAGCATTTGACCACAAGAACCTGATACCAACTGTAAGGCATGGTGGTGGAAATATTATGGTTTGGGGCAGCTTTGCTGCATCAGGGCCTGGGCAGCTCACCATCACAGAATCTACTATGAATTCTTCATTGTACCAGAGGGTGCTTGAGGATAATGTGAGGCCTTCTGTCGGAAAGTTGAAGCTCAACCGAAGGTGGACCTTGCAACATGACAATGACCCTAAACATACCAGTAAATCCACCAAGGAATGGCTGAAAAGAAAGAAATGGAGGTTCTGGAATGGCCAAGTCAAAGCCCGGATCTAAATCTCATCGAGATGTTGTGGAGGGATTTGAAACGAGCTGTGCATGCAAGAAACCCCTCAAACATCGCACAGCTGAAATAATTTTGCATGGAGGAGTGGGTAAAAATTTCTCCCAGTCGATGTTAGAGGCTGGTAGACAGTTGGAAGAAACACCCACGTGAGGTTTTTTTAATATATTTTTTTATTTTTTTTTTGGATACTGAATCGAGGCTCGTGAAAGAGCTGACATTTACTTCACAAACAAATCAACCAGACAAACAAAATATATAAAAAGAGGGAGCGGAAGACAAGATGGGGAGAGAAGGGGAAGCACACAAACACTTGAGAGCACACAACATTTGAGAGCAGGGAGATGTGTGGGAGGGAGAGGGCTTGGGGGGAGGAGGCATGGGAAGGGGGGGGGGTGGGAGAAGTATAAAACACAAGGACACCAAGGGGGCAATACCACCGATTAGAGCCAAGATCGTGACCTCGAGATCACGGCGAGGTCACGTCTTTTCGAAGCTGCTCCATGCGCTCACGCTTTCGAAGCTAAGTGATATTTCTCAATCGTGTTTTTGTCGAGACTGTATCTATCCTTCGGTGTGTGTACCTATAGCGTATCTTTTGGAAAATTTTCGGTGCTAATTTTTCGTACATGTATACACAATCGTCGGTTAATGGTATCGAGTATTCTGCGGCCTAGTACTCGTAGGCTTGGACTACCGTACCGTCTCCGACCTTGTGGTTTGTTTTTCTCTCAGCGATTCGTCGAATGCGCTGAAATTATTTTCGTTCACTGTTTCGTCCCAGTCGTTCACCCCGTACCTCCTTGTTTAATATCTGTACTCACAAAAAAAAAAACCAAAAAAAAAAACCCCCAAAAAAACTATTTCCTTTTCAGGTCTTATTCGTTTATTTGTTCTTTTTGTTCGTTCGTTCTTCGTTCGCGATCACGCGGTTAGAAATGTATAATCTCTCCCCTGAACAACTATTTTCTCTCATATATTATAACACCCTTTTCTTCTTTTCCTACAAAAGGATGCTTTCGTCTTGCTCACCAAATCTATTCATTCCAAAAAATATATATAATACCATCTCTTACAGTTCCTCCTTTCTACATTCCCTAAACTATCCAGAACTCCATCCCTCCTCCAGTGTCCTCAAACGTATTTTTGACTCGAAGGTCTCAAACTCATTTTGCAAAAAATGTTCGTTTCCCATGAATCGTACACTTTTCAAAATCCAATCTCACCCCTCCCCTCCAAATCCTCCCCATCACCCATCCCTTTCAAATCTCCCCCTTTGCCCCTTCCCTCCCCTCCCTCCTAAACTCCCCCCACACCCCTCCCCTCCGAGACTCTCCCTCGCTCCTCCCCTCCTAGACTCCCCTCTCACCCCTCCTCCTCAAAGCATCCTCCCTGCTTCTTCCTCCTTCCAACTTTCACCTTCATCTCCCCAAACCTTCTGCCTTGCTCTTCCCCCTCCTCAAATAACACCTCACTGTGCCTCACCCAATCTCCATCAAACCTTTTGTCCGCCCCATTCTTCCCTTTCTCCAAGCTATTCTGAAATCTCTGACACACCTTCAACAGCTCTCCCTACCTCTTCCTCCTCTTCCACATCTTACCCTACCCCTCTCCCCCCCCCTGTTCTGGACCCGATGCTCCCCCTTCCTCTTCATTAACGGTATGGACCTCAAACATCCGGGGCCTTCGCTCAAACTTGACTGACCTCTCCATACAGGTTGCTTCTGACAAACCAGATGTGATCTGCTTAACAGAAACTTTCCTCCTTCATGATGTCTCTGATGCCTTGGTATCTCTCCCAGGTTACTCCCTCCTCCGGTATGATAGACCTGAGCCTCGTCCTGGAGGTGGGGTTGCTATCTTTATAAAAAACTCTCTTCCTCACTCGCCCTCCACTGCCCTCTCTCCACCTCACCCCCAGGAATACCTTTGGCTACGGCTTCCCCTTCGCTCCCACCTTTTGTTCATATGTGTGTTGTACCGTCCACCAATCAGCGATGACTCCATCTACATCTCACTGTCTGATAATATGGACCAACTTCTATCTACCCATCCCAACTCTCTCTTCCTCATATGTGGTGATTTCAATTGTCACCATGCCAGTTGGCTGGGTGTGGGTACCTCTCTCACCAGCCATGGCACTTCAGCAAAGGACTTCTGCGACTCACTGGGACTGACACAATCTGTCAATTTCCCGACCCGGATCTCAGTCAACGGAGCATCTTCTCTTCTGGATTTGGTTATGACAAACTTCCCTGAAAATGTCTGCTGCTCTTCTTCTGCTCCAATCGGCTCATCTGATCATGTGCTTGTCAAAGTGGACATCTCTCTGACCATTCTCAGAGAGCCTCCTCAGCGTCGACGAGTCTGGCATTTCACTCAGGCCAACTGGCACGGTCTTCAAGCAGCCATCAATCATCTGGACTGGTCTCCCATCTCTACCGCCTCTGACATCAACTCATCCTGGGAATTCTTTCAAAGTAAATTGCTGTCTCTCATGCACAGATTTATACCATCTCGTCTTCAGTTGTCATACCCTTCCTCCCGTCCATGGTACACGGAATCTTGTGGTGAGGCTGTTGCCCTGAAACAACTTGCTTTCGTCTCCTGGAAAGCAAATCCAACGGAAGGAAATCTCATTTCCTTTCACAAAGCCCGAAACAAGTGTGTGTCCACCCTCAGGAGAGCCAGGAAACAATATCTCACCATTCTCAAGACCGAACTCTCTTATCTGTCTCCCTCTTTCAAATCCTGGTGGCGTCTGGTCAAATCTGTTTCTGGTGTTTGTTCCCCCTCCATCCCCTCCCTCACCTCAAACGGCTTAACGGCTGACTCCGCACGTGAAAAAGCTGAATGCCTCAACTCTGTGTTTGCCTCTAAATCTTGTGTCCCAAACCCATCCCTCTCTGTACCCACCGTACCCAGTCGTACCCAGCTGCTCCTGGACTCTGTGTCCTTTCCTCCTGACAAGGTGGAAAAGTTTCTGGCAACCCTCGACTCTGATTCTGCAACTGGTCCTGACGGCATCAGCCCACGGGTCCTAAAATCATGTTCTTCTGCACTTTCACTCCCTCTTTCTGTTCTTTTCACCCTCTCTTTTGCTCAAGGTCATCTGCCATCTGCTTGGAAATCAGCCAACATCACCGCTTTGCGCAAAAAAGGTGCAAAAACAGATCCCAGCAACTACAGACCAATCAGCCTTCTCCCAATTATCAGCAAAGTCATGGAATCCATCATTGCTTCAGATATTAAATCTTTCCTCTTCTCCAATGGCTTGATCTCTGATCATCAATTTGGTTTCAGACCTGGTCACTCTACTCTGGACATGCTGCTTCTGCTTTCTCAACAATGGATGGAGGTCCTCAACGCCAAACAGGAAATTAGAGCTGTCTCCCTTGACATTTCACGTGCCTTCGATACGGTCTGGCACCCTGCTCTGCTCTCCAAACTCTCCTCCTTTGGTATCCATGGAAATCTCCACGCATGGCTGGCGGACTTCCTCTCTGGTCGTAGTCAACGTGTGGCCCTGAATGGGTTTCTCTCATCTCCTCTTCCTGTTCAGGCTGGAGTTCCCCAAGGTAGTGTTCTGGGCCCTGTGCTTTTTCTGGTCTTCATCAATGATCTCTCTGACTCTCTTGAAAATCCTCTCTATCTCTTTGCTGACGACTCTACTCTCTGTCGCTCCATTCCTCATCCCTCAGATCGGCAGTCTGCAGCCTCCTCACTCTCTGCAGACCTGGACAAAATCACAGACTGGTCAAACAAGTGGAACATGTCTTTCAATCCTGACAAATCTCACACTCTTACAATGTCTCTCCGAAAGGACCGACTGGACAACCCTCCCATCTACTTTCTCAACAATCCTCTCCAAGAAGTTCTGTCGCTCAAGCTTTTGGGTCTCACTATCTGCCATGATCTTTCTTGGGAAAACCACATTTCCAAGCTGGCCTCCAAAGCCAGTCGCCGACTGGGCATCTTCCGTCGTGCGAAGTCCTTCCTTGGCACACCTGAGCTCCTCACCACATACAAGGCTTTCATCCGCAGCTCAATGGAATACTGTTCCCCCCTCTGGGCTGGTGCTCCTGCCTCACACCTTGCTCGGCTTCACGCTGTTGAGGCCAAAGCTTTCAGAATCATTGGAATCTCCTGCGATGTAGTCAACGCCGAGGGCCTTTCACTCACTCACCGCAGGCAGGTTGGTGGTCTTTCTGTCTTCTACCGACTCCTCTCCGGCCTTGCTCCCCCAGCTCTCTCTGTGCTCTGTCCCCCCAATATTCCTTCAGGTCGCACAAGATCTGCCTGCAACCCTCTTCTGGTTAAACTGCCAAAGTCTAGGCTCTCTGCTCACCTTCACTCTTTCATTCCCCTTTTCTCCCGCCTCTGGAACAAACTCCCCCACTCCCTTCAATCCCACTCCTCCCTCCAGGTCTTTAAAACAGCTGTTCACCACCATCTCTTATCTTCCCCCATCGAAAACCTTGATCTTTTCTATCCCCGGTAATTCACCCCAGAGTCCTTGCATTGTTCATATGTTTTAATCCTCTCCCACCTCCCCCCAAGTCCTCCCGATGTCCCTGCCCTCAAATGTTGTGTTTGTGTCCTTCCCCCTCTCTTTTGTGTCCTTCCCCCTCTCTCCCCATCTTGTCTACCGCTCCCCTTGTTTTTTGTGTTTTGTGTGTCGGTTTGTCTTTTTGTGTGATTAATGTTAGCTCTTTCACGAGCCTCGATCTTGTATACAAAAAAACAAAAAAAAAAAAAAAAAAGTACTTACTTTTTCCACATGCGAAATTTGCATTTATGTTTATTTAAATTATACAATGGATGACAAAATGTAAACGTTTCATGATATTTGTTATATTATATCACCTTTATCTGTCAATATTGTTGAAATGAAGACCAAATAGCTGTATTTTGAAATATGTTGAAAAAGTCAAAACTTTACATGGGGTGTACTTACTTTTTCACGTGACTGTATATATATATTGTTACGTGCTCCTCCCCAAACCCCGGTCACGGTGTACCTCCGAGCCCCGAGAGGAGTCACGGCAGAAAGATGTGTTATTCTGTGTGTCAAAGATCAATGGTGAAACCACACCAATTGTTACCAACAAACAAGTATTGTATTAAGATCACACAAAAATAACAGCACAATAACAATATGAATCAATTGTACAACCAATATATCATTCCTATGATGGTACCATCAGTTTCGTGCAATATAACTCACTGTGCTCCAAGTGAGTGAAAATAACATTCCCAATGTCTCTGTTCCAGCTTCAAACCAAAGTCGATCCACGCTCCAGTGATCGTCAGAACGATGTTGTATCGAGACCAGAATCCCGTTCGGTTGACAGTCACACTGCCAAAGATGGGCAAAGGTGTCCTCAAGAGGCGACTGGGAAATCACACCTTCGGGTATGGACGTTCAACGGCTCCCAATCGGCGAACCACAAATTCCCACTCAAAATCCATGTTACACACACACCAGGTTAACGTCTGGATGCGGCGAAATGGTTGAAGCGAGGTGAAGAGCCTAGAGCGATGCGAAATCCAGCGCGAGGCAAAACGGCCAACCGGCCCGTACTCGAGACGTAACGGCACTCCAATGATTCTCTTCGGAATCAACCGCAAAACCTGTCACGCAGGTTTATCTGTCACAGCGATAACAACTCTGTCGCATGAATCCCTTTCCCAGGAAACCCAAAGTTCCTTGTGACCCCCGTTCACCAGCGTTTGCTCAAGACCTCAAAGCAGCTTGGCTTCTTCTCCACCTGACTCGCTCCGCCTCTTCTTCCTCTTCTTCCTCTTCGTCCGGTTCCCGATCCGGTTTCCGGTTTCTTTTAAAACACTAACTTTTTTTACCTTTTGAAAACAGCTATCTCTAATTCACTGAAACGATAACAATAATAGTACATGGAACCAAAAATGTTTACAGTGGATGAGAACCACAACAACGGAAGTGACGAATCCGTAACACTTCCCCCCTCAAGAAAGAAAGTTGGAACATAGTGAAAACTTTCTTTGCATGCAAAAACTCTTTTAACAAACAAAAGTAAAACTCACCCCCAAATGATCAATTCACGTGAGCAACAATAATTATTAATATTCCCCAAAATAAAGCAACAAAACTTCCAAACAACCCACAGGAATTTCCAAAGTTAGTTCACTCTGGATAAAGCATCAGAAACGACATTGTCCCTGCCCTTTACATGCTCAATTTCCAAGCTGAACTCCTGCAAAGCCAAACTCCATCTCATCAACCTCTGATTTTTATTTTTCATTTTTTGAATGAAGGTTAAGGGGTTGTGATCAGTGAAGACTTTTATAGGAAAGGTAGTAGTTCCCAGATACACCTCATAATGCTGAAGCGCTAGCAGGAGAGCAAGGGTCTCTTTTTTCACGGTGGCATAGTTTGCCTGATGTTTGTTAAACCTTTTCGAATAGTAGCACACCGGGTGATCCACGCCATCACCATCTTCCTGCAATAGAACTGCCCCAGCTCCCACATCACTTGCATCAATGGCCAACTTGAAAGGTGCTTGAAAATCCGGGGCTGCTAGGACAGGAGAGCTCATTAATATCGCTTTGACGTGGGCAAAGGCAGCTTGACATTTGTCATCCCAAATAAACTTGGTCTCTTTCCTCAGCAAATTCGTTAAAGGGGCTACCACATCAGAAAAATTCCTGCAGAACCGCCGGTACCAACCAGCCATACCCAAGAATCTCATAAGCTCCTTCTTCCCTTTTGGAACTTGGAAGCGATCAATGGCTTCTATCTTGGCTGTCACCGGTTGCACCTGACCCTGAACTACTACATGGCCTAGGAACACCACCTGTGCTTTTACAAACTCACTCTTAGATAAGTTGATGGTCAACCCTGCCTCGGTCAATTTCTTGAAAAATGCATGAATTTGTTTAATATGATCTTCCATGGTCATGGTGTGGATGATGACATCATCCAGATAAGCCTCCACCCCCTCAAGGTCTGCAATAAGCTTATTAATCAGCCGTTGAAATGTAGCAGGCCCGTTTTTCAATCCAAAGGGAAGAACCTTGTACTGATACAACCCATTTGGTGTGACTAAAGCCGAGATTTCCTTGGCTCTATCAGTAAGAGGAATCTGCCAATACCCTTTCAGCAAGTCATATTTAGTTACAAATTTAGCTGGGCCTATTCTATCAATACAGTCATCAATCCTCGGGATGGGATATGAGTCGGTCTTGGTCACTGCATTAATCCATTTTAAATCCGTACAACAGCGAAAACTGCCATCGGGTTTTGGAACCAACACACATGGTGAGCTCCATTCACTGCTGCTTGGTTCGATTATGTCATTCTCCAACATATACTGAACCTCCTTCCGAAGATACTCCATCTTCACAGGGTTCATCCGATAGGGGTGTTGCTTCACAGGAGTGGCTTCCCCCACCTCAATATCATGATATACCAAGTCAGTACGACCAGGTACATCTGTGAACAAATGTGCAAACTCAAAAATTAGGCTGGATAGTTGTCCTTGTTGTTCCCTCGTCAAATGACCTAATTTCTCATCTAAATGACTCAACACTTCTGTGTTCGTCAATCTGGGACAAGCCTGGTCATCAAAGTTATCAAACTTCACACCAGCCTCAACCTCTGGATTCTCTTGCACCCCGACTACAGGCATGACAGGTGAGACAGGAACCATTTTCCCCACAGGCTTCCTCTCATAATATTTCTTCAGTCGGTTGACATGACTCAGCTGCCGCTTTTTCCGTCGGTCGGGAGTTGTTGTCACGTAATCTGTTTCATTAACCCTCCTTTCGATTGCAGAGGGACCGAAATATCTAGCCTGTAGTGGCTGACCTGGAACAGGAAGCAACACTAACACCCGGTCCTCAGGACTGAAATTTCTTATCTGAGATTTCTTGTCATGTCTCACTTTCATTTTATCCTGTGTCACTTTCAAGTTTCTTCTCACAACTTCACAAGCCTTTGCCAATCTGTGCCTAACCGTTGACACATACTCTACCACTGTTGACTGTGACTCCTCCTGTAGCCACTGTTATTTCACCAATTTCAACGGTCCTCGCACTGCGTGTCCAAACACAAGTTCAAAAGGACTGAATCCCAATGACTCCTGAACAGATTCCCTTGTAGCAAACAACAATAAGGGTATTCCTTCATCCCAATCCTTGTCACATTCAAAACAATACGTTCTGATCATATTCTTCAATGTCTGGTGAAACCTTTCCAAGGCCCCTTGGCTCTCGGGATGGTAAGTACTTGATCTTACTTGCTCCACTCCCAACAGGTGTACCACTTGCTGAAAAAGTGTTGACATGAAATTGGAACCCTGATCAGACTGGATGACCTTAGGTAGGCCAACCAAAGTGAAAAATTTAATCAAGGCCTTCGCAATAACTGCTGCAGTAATTTTTCTAAGAGGCACTGCCTCTGGGAACCTTGTGGAAGCGCACATGATGGTCAGCAAATACTGATGTCCAGCCTTAGTTTTAGGTAAAGGGCCTACACAGTCAATAATGACACGGCTGAATGGCTCTTCAAAAGCTGGAATTGGTTTTAAAGGTGTGGATGGGACTTTCTGATTAGGTTTTCCCACCAGCTGGCAAGAATGGCAAGATTTACAGAACTTTCGGTTTCTTTTAAAACACTAACTTTTTTTACCTTTTGAAAACAGCTATCTCTAATTCACTCAAACGACAACAATAATAGTACATGGAACCAAAAAGGTTTACAGTGGATGAGAACCACAACAACAGAAGTGACGAATCCGTAAATATATATATATATATATATATATATATATATATATATATATATATATATATATATATATATATATATATACATATATATACATATATATATATATATATATATATATATATATATATATATAATATATTATTATATATATATAAAAGAAAGTTTTTGTTTGTTTGTTTGTTTGTTTGTTTGTCTGCGCAAGCTAATCTCCTGAACGGTGAAAGATAGGAGGAAACCTCTAATACAAAAAATGTCGGGAAGGGCCACCGGAAGGTTTTCGGCTAGGTCGCGAGACCAGTCGAGGCCCACCTCGGCCGGGCTGGGCCCATTTCGCAATTAAAAGCTGAGCTGAATTATTGTAGTCAATCTTCTACGGCCGCGAGTAAAAGCTGAATTATAGTAGTAAATGCATTCAAAAAGAACTAAAAATGTCGGGACGGGCCCCGGGAAGGTTATAGGCTAGGTGGTGAGGCCGGACGAGGCCCACCTCAGCCGGGCTGGGCCCATTTCGCAATTAAAAGCTGAGCTGAATTATAGTAGTCAATCTTCTACGGCTGCGAGTAAAAGCTGAATTACAGTAGTAAATTCATTCAAAAAGAACCCGGGCAATGCCGGGTGCTTTCGGCTAGTATATATATACTAGTGGGGTCACCCGTGGGAATCCCACGGGCATGGACGTGTGTGACATTTGGACATCTTGATTTAGATGCTGCACATTAAATTTTACAAAATGGTTACCGGCAATTCATCTCATCCAGAAATGGTGTAATGAACACAATTTATTTATTTCACATAATATGTGACCCCTCACTCCTCTCCTCCTGACACTCTCCTCTCTCCACCCTCACGCCTCTCCAATCCCACTCCTCCTCACACCCCTCTCCAATACCTCCTCACACTCCTCTCCAGTCCCTCACACCCCTCTCCAATTCCTCACACTCCCCTCCAATCGCCCCTCACTCTCCTCTCCAATCACTCCTCACTCTCCTTTCCAATCGCTCCTCACTCTCCTCTGCAATCGCTCCTCACTCTTCGCTCCAATCGGCCCTCACTCTCCAACTCCTTGCTCCTCACTCTCCAACCCCTCGCTCCTCCCTCTCCAACCCCTAGCTCCTCGCTCTCCAACCCCTAACTCCTCACTCTCCAACCCCTCGCTCCTCACTCTTCAACCCCTCACTCCTCACTCTCAAACCCCTCACTCCTCTCCAATTTCTCGCTCCTCTCCAACCCCTAGCTCCCCACTCTCCAACCCCTAGCTCCTCACTTTCCAACCCCTAGCTCCTCACTCTCCAACCCCTAGCTCCTCACTCTCCAACCCCTAGCCCCTCACTCTCAAAAACTTCTCGCTCTCCAACCCCTCGCTCCTCACTCTCCAACACCTCACTCCTCTCCAATTTCTCACTCCACCCCAACCCCTAGCCCCTCACTCTCCAACCCCTAGCTCCTCACTCCCCAACCCCGAGCTCCTCACTCTCCCACCCCTAGCTCCTCACTCTCCAACTCCTTGCTCCTCTCCAACCCTCCTCATCGTTGTTGCAGCAGCAACCTGTGCAACTCTGTGATCACGTTCGTCGAGGGTCTCGTTCTCCCGTCTCATTCTTTTTCTTGCTGCAGTCTAGTGGGGTCATCCATGGGAATCCCACGGGCATGGACGTGTGTGACATTTGGACATCTTCATTTAGATGCTGCACATTAAATTTTACAAAATGGTTACTGGCAATTCATCAGATCCAGAAATGGTGTAATGAACACAATTTATTTATGTCACATAATATGTGACGCCTCACTCCTCTCCACCTGACACTCTCCTCTCTCCACTCTCACGCCTCTCCAATCCCACTCCTCCTGACACTCCCCTCCAATCCCTCACACTCCTCTCCAATCCCTCACACTCCTCTCCAATCCTTCACACTCCTCTCCAATCCTTCACACTCCTCTCCAATCCTTCACACTCCTCTCCAATCCCTCACACTCCTCTCCAATCCCTCACACTCCTCTCCAATCCCTCACACTCCTCTCCAATCCCTCACACTCCTCTCCAATCCTTCACACTCCTCTCCAATCCCTCACACTCCTCTCCAATCCCTCACACTCCTCTCCAATACCTCACACTCCTCTCCAATCCCTCACACTCCTCTTCAATTCCTCACACCCATCCAATCGCTCCTCACTCTCATCTCCAATCACTCCTCACTCTCCTCTGCAATCGCTCCTCACTCTCCACTCCAATCGGCCCTCACTCTCCAACTCCTCGCTCCTCACTCTCCAACCCCTCGCTCCTCACTCTCCAACACCTAGCTCCTCGCTCTCCAACCCCTAGCTCCTCGCTCGCCAACTCCTCACTCCTCGCTCTCCAACCCCTCGCTCCTCGCTCACCAACCCCTAGCTCCTCGCCCTCCAACCCCTCGCTCTCCAACCCCTCGCTCCTCGCTCTCCAACCCCTCGCCCCTCACTCTCCAACTCCTCGCCCCTCACTCTCCAACTCCTCGCTCCTCACTCTCCAACCCCTCGCTCCTCACTCTCCAACCCCTCGCCCCTCACTATCCAACCCCTAGCTCCTCGCTCTCCAACCCCTCGCTCTCCAACCCCTTGCTCCTCACTCTCCAACCCCTCTCCCCTCACTCTCCAACCCCTCTCCCCTCACTCTCCAACCTCTCGCTCCTCGCTCTCCAACCCCTCGCGCCTCGCTCTCCAACCCCTTGCTCCTCACTCTCCAACCCCTCGCCCTCACTCTCCAACTCCTCACTCTCCAACTCCTCACCCCTCACTCTCCAACTCTTCACTCTCCAACCCCTCGCCCTCACTCTCCAACCCATCGCCCCTCACTCTCCAACCCCTCGCTCTCCAATCCCTTGCTCCTCACTCTCCAACTCCTCGCTCCTCGCTCTTCTCCCGTCTCATTGATTTTGGAAATGGAAGTTTCCGTGCAACGCATGAATTGTCACGATCCTCAAGAGGAAGTGTCTTGTAATCATCAAATGGCAAGTAAATTACATTGTGAAAATTAAAGATTTCAAATAAACCTATTTAAAGTGTATGTGCACAGAACTAATAAATTTAAAAAACGAAGAAATATCTGTCGGTAATTTCCGGAAACATATTTTAGTTTTTACTTCCGGATAATAATGTTGAATGAAATAAGAACGAAGAAATATATGTCGTTTTGTGACAACTGTCATCAAAAGTAAAAGTAATATATCTTAACAGAAAAGAAAAAGCGAATTTTTAATATATATCGACATTTTCCCCGACTGTTATTTTAGGCGGTGTATTTTCGTGTATCATCATGGCGCGATTTTAAAAAATATATCTAGGCATTTTCCCATGTGTGCATGAATGTTCTCAATTATTTCTGACACTGAGTCTAAAACCATCGATAAAAATTAAATCAGATGGTGAATTCGAGATAAAATCGTGAGGATGACTCAATGAATGGGCTTTATTTTACAGACCTTTGAGAAATCATTTCGTTCTATAAACGGAAACTTTCATGGGATTCTCTTCCCGTTTTTTTTCAACCGTGTCTAAAACTATGTTAGCGACTGTTAAAAATGAAATGATATATCGAATTAGAGTTTAAATAAACCTGTGTGAGAGAGAAAGACAACACGGGCCTAACTAAACAGGCCTCAAAGCTATTCGAGTTAATAAAATGGTGGATATTTGTTTACATGAAGCCTCTCCAAGAATGGGTGGAGCTACTCTGTAAACGGAGTAAGCCACACCCCTGGACAGACAGACAGACAGACAGACAGACAGAATCACCTTCGCTTATTAATATATATATATATATATATATATATATATATATATATATATATATATATATATATATATATATAGATATGGATATAAATATGTATATCGATATATCTACAAATATAAATGGATATAAATATGTATATATATATATATATATATATACAAATATAAATGGATATATATATATATATATATATATATATATATATATATATATATATATATATATATATATATATATATATAGTATATATATATAGTATATATATAGTATATATATATATCGATATTTATAAAAATATAAATATGCCCCAAAATTGTGGAGACATAAATGGATATATATATATATATATATAAATCGAAATGATTATAAATATGTATAAAATCTAAATGTATATATATAATGCACACATATTGGCACGCGCAAAAGAGTTTATGTTAATGTATTACTCATCAACTTTCTGCGTGCAAATTCACCTTAAATGTTTATGACTTTATAATGCCTGTCCTTGACCTATTGAACACCCCGTTCAGTGACTCTCAAACCATGCCCCTACCTCGCCATCCTAGTCCTGCCCCTACCTGAGTATCCCAGACCTGCCCCTACCTCGACATTGCACACTTGCCCTACCTCGGTATCCCACACCTGCCCCTACCTCGACATCCCGCACCTGCCCATACCTCTAAACCACATCTACAAACAACCACTCATCTCCCGATCTCTTGGTTCTATTCATGAGATACGTAAAACATTAAGTTTTATCAGGTGACTCACAAATTAATTACAAGCCTAATTGTTTTTCAGTTTCCCTTTTCCCGAGGTTCGTGAATGCACAATTACATCGTTATTTTAAATTGCCTAAACCTTTCATCTGTAAGGCTAAAAGGTAACCACATTAGTACTGTACCCTGTCGATAATGCCACTTACGTCACTCAATCTGTTCTTTGTACACTTTTGAGTAACCATAATCTGTTTGCATCTCATAGGAACATCAATGTAGAACATTTAATCGTTCGTGTATAACTCGAACATCCATGATATGGCCACCAGGCTTAAAAAGTAACTGTCAACAAACTTATCTTGGTCATGGCTGGTAAGAGCTCTGGAATGTGGGTAAAACTGGTTAGGAATCATCTCCATGCACGAAAAAGTTTTCAAAAGCCTCTTGGGAGAAAAAAGTTCCATGAACACCTTCCCGATGGAACACGAAACAGCTCACTTACCTAGGTCGAGTGGGCACAGCGGAGATGACGACAGGTTGTCCGAGTAATGGTGCAGGTGTAAAGAGGGAACGGTGCGGACGAGCTCGTCCGTCGCAGCCGAGAGCTCAGGATGAGTTGGAGGAAGATCTGGATGGCGAAGAGTTCGGGAGATCGTCAGTGGTACCTTTACCGGTCGAGTGCCGAGTTCCTTCCTGGGAAAGCAAAATCCTCTCAAACCTGCTCCAGGTGGGCTGGACGAGCGACTTTCCTCATACCCATTGGCCGGTTGTGCCGGTAGAGCCACGCCCACTGCTTGCTCTAAGTAAGAAAGGGAGGGGCAAAGAAAGACAGTCGTGACGGAGATTATACCCAACAGGGCAATACCATGTGGCCACCACCCAAAAGAGGCGACTGTGCAATGGTCACGCGGCCAACGACTTCACGTGAACACAAGTCCGTAGGTACAGTCGACTAAGGTGGTGAGATGAGAGCGAGGGGAGGAGTCGAGGAACGACAGGTGAGACAGGTATAACTAGAAGGGCACTCAGTAGAAAGCATACCTCCGGCAGGCTGAACAGTTTATGTTTTCGATCCACTGATAGGCCGGATCTGGATTCAGACCTGAACCAAAATCCAATTGGCTTGTTCTTGTCACTTATCCAACACATCCACCAAGTTTTGTCATAATTCGTCCACAACTTTTTGTGACATCATGCTTCATATCGTCTTGGTCTTCACACTCAATGGTGAAGAATCTTTTTTAAAAATAAATAATTATCTGATGCGGATCCGGACTCGAATCTTCACGAAAATCGAATCGATTCATCTTTATCACACACCCAACCTGTCCACCAAGTTTTGTCATAATTCGTCCACAACTTTTTGTGACATGCTTTATATCGTTTTTGGTCCGAGCACTCAATGGTGAAGAATCTTTTTCTTTTTTAAATAAATAATTATCTGATCCGGATCCGGTCTCGAATCTTCACGAAAATTCAATCGATTAATCTTTATCACACATCCAACCTGTCCACCAAATTTCGTCTGAATCCATCCACAACTTTTTGAGATATGTTGTTCACAGACAAACAAACAAGTATACAGACAAACAAACAAACAAGTATACAGACAAACAAACAGACAGGGGTGAAAACATAACCTCCATCCACCTTGGGTGGTGGAGGTAATCAGGAGGGAGATCTGGGAATGATTGCAGTCTTCCAAAAGCCACAAAACATGCGGACACTGGTTATCATGTTCCAACAACCAATGACGTCATCATGTGGACAGGTTAGTTATACTCATGATTCAGGGATACGCAAACGTGAAGACTTTTGTCTCCTTTTGTCTCCTGTATATCGAATGTAATCGTCAAGTTAGATGAGTCATTCTTCACTCGTCCCTGAACTCTGATCTAAGGGTTACCAACTTATTAATGGTAATTAGTGGCTTTGTTTTGTTAATCTAAATAGAGGGACCAGACAGTATTCTGAGCCATCTAATTTGTTTCTCTATGTTATCTAACCGTTCATCGAAACTATCAGCTTTCATTCATCCTCACTCATTCACTCGGTTTCATTCATTCTTTGATGAATGGATTTTTGGGAGAATTGCAGTCTGAGTGAGGTTTTTGTGCAACGTGAGATTTTGGATAGTTATAAATGGGAAAACATGGAAATCTACATGTATTATGTACACAAATGTTGTGCAATTTTGACTCTAACCTTAATCTTCTGCCATCACTCCTCTCCCTCACTCTCTTCATCGTCGATCTCTATTAGCCTGGAGTTCGCTTAATGGTTAAGGTCGCTGGCTTGAGACCTTAGGATCTTGAGACTGCCATTTATTTAACATCAGGTGGGCTGATCCAGCTTGTCATCCATCCGAGGTCGGCAAAATGAATACCACATGACTGGTAACTGGGCACTGCATCAGCGGCACAGCTGCACCCCCAGTAAATGATGCAACCAACCAGCAGTGCCAGGCTGCACACGAAGATCCACATCATCGATTTCATTATGCTTCCCATTCCGAATTAATTTATTTTCACTCTCCAAACTCCTCTATCCCAATAACAAGCTGAAAACCCTTTAAATTAAACTCCTCTAAAAGTTTGAAATCAAGAGGTTGAGATTCCTTATAAACTAGCTCCTTTAAATTAAACTCCTCTAAAAGTTTGAAATCAATAAGTTGATATTCCTTATAAACTAGCTCCTTTAAATGAAACTCCTCTAAAATTTTGAAATCAATAAGTTGATATTCCTTATAAACTAGCTCCTTTAAATTAAACTCCTCTAAAAGTTTGAAATCAATAAGTTGATATTCCTTATAAACTAGCTCCTTTAAATTAAACTCCTCTAAAAGTTTGAAATCAAGAGGTTAAGATTCCTTATAAACTAGCTCCTTTAAATTAAACTCCTCTAAAAGTTTGAAATCAATAAGTTGATATTCCTTATAAACTAGCTCCTTTAAATTAAACTCCTCTAAAAGTTTGAAATCAATAAGTTGATATTCCTTATAAACTAGCTCCTTTAAATTAAACTCCTCAAAAAGTTTGAAATCAATAAGTTGATATTCCTTATAAACTAGCTCCTTTAAATTAAACTCCTCTAAAAGTTTGAAATCAAGAGGTTAAGATTCCTTATAAACTAGCTCCTTTAAATTAAACTCCTCTAAAAGTTTGAAATCAATAAGTTGATATTCCTTATAAACTAGCTCCTTTAAATTAAACTCCTCTAAAAGTTTGAAATCAATAAGTTGATATTCCTTATAAACTAGCTCCTTTAAATTAAACTCCTCTAAAAGTTTGAAATCAATAAGTTGATATTCCTTATAAACTAGCTCCTTTAAATTAAACTCCTCTAAAAGTTTGAAATCAATAGGTTGATATTCCTTATAAACTAGCTCCTTTAAATGAAACTCCTCTAAAAGTTTGAAATCAATAAGTTGATATTTGTTTTAAACATTATAGCTCCTTTAAATTAAACTCCTCTAAAAGTTTGAAATCAATAAGTTGATATTCCTTATAAACTAGCTCCTTCAAATGAAACTCCTCTAAAAGTTTGAAATCAATAAGTTGATATTTGTTTTAAACATTATAGCTCCTTTAAATTAAACTACTCTAAAAGTTTGAAATCAATAAGTTGATATTCCTTATAAACTAGCTCCTTTAAATTAAACTCCTCTAAAAGTTTGAAATCAATAAGTTGATATTCCTTATAAACTAGCTCCTTTAAATGAAACTCCTCTAAAATTTTGAAATCAATAAGTTGATATTCCTTATAAACTAGCTCCTTTAAATTAAACTCCTCTAAAAGTTTGAAATCAATAAGTTGATATTCCTTATAAACTAGCTCATTTAAATTAAACTCCTCTAAAATTTTGAAATCAATAAGTTGATATTCGTTTTAAACATTATAGCTCCTTTAAATTAAACTACTCTAAAATTTTGAAATCAATAAGTTGATATTCCTTATAAACTAGCTCCTTTAAATGAAACTCCTCTAAAATTTTGAAACCAATAAGTTGATATTCCTTATAAACTAGCTCATTTCAATTAAACTCCTCTAAAATTTTGAAATCAATAAGTTGATATTCGTTTTAAATGTTATAGCTCCTTTAAATTAAACTCCTCTAAAAGTTTGAAATCAATAAGTTGATATTCCTTATAAACTAGCTCCTTTAAATTAAACTCCTTTAAAAGTTTGAAATCAAGAGGTTGAGATTCCTTATAAACCAGCTCCTTTAAATTAAACTCCTCTGAAAGTTTGAAAACAATAGGTTGATATTCCTTAAAAACCAGCTCCTTTAAATTAAACTCCTCTGAAAGTTTGAAATCAATAGGTTGATATTCTTTATAAACTTTATAGCTCCTTTAAATTAAACTCCTCTAAAAGTTTGAAATCAATAAGTTGATATTCCTTATAAACTGCATCAGCGGCACAGCTGCACGACAGCTAATACATAGAGTTGACAGTTGATAAGTAGAGGACAGCTCTGGTTTTATAGAGGACAGCTCTGGTTTTATAGAGGACAGCTCTGGTTTTATAGAGGACAGCTCTGGTTTTATAGAGGACAGCTCTGGTTTTATAGAGGACAGCTCTGGTTTTATAGAGGACAGCTCTGGTTTTATAGAGGACAGCTCTGGTTTTATAGAGGACAGCTCTGGTTTTATAGAGGACAGCTCTGGTTTTATAGAGGACAGCTCTGGTTTTATAGAGGACAGCTCTGGTTTTATAGAGGACAGCTCTGGTTTTATAGAGGACAGCTCTGGTTTTATAGAGGACAGCTCTGGTTTTATAGAGGACAGCTCTGGTTTTATAGAGGACAGCTCTGGTTTTATAGAGGACAGCTCTGGTTTTATAGAGGACAGCTCTGGTTTTATAGAGGACAGCTCTGGTTTTATAGAGGACAGCTCTGGTTTTATAGAGGACAGCTCTGGTTTTATAGAGGACAGCTCTGGTTTTATAGAGGACAGCTCTGGTTTTATAGAGGACAGCTCTGGTTTTATAGAGGACAGCTCTGGTTTTATAGAGGACAGCTCTGGTTTTATAGAGGACAGCTCTGGTTTTATAGAGGACAGCTCTGGTTTTATAGAGGACAGCTCTGGTTTTATAGAGGACAGCTCTGGTTTTATAGAGGACAGCTCTGGTTTTATAGAGGACAGCTCTGGTTTTATAGAGGACAGCTCTGGTTTTATAGAGGACAGCTCTGGTTTTATAGAGGACAGCTCTGGTTTTATAGAGGACAGCTCTGGTTTTATAGAGGACAGCTCTGGTTTTATAGAGGACAGCTCTGGTTTTATAGAGGACAGCTCTGGTTTTATAGAGGACAGCTCTGGTTTTATAGAGGACAGCTCTGGTTTTATAGAGGACAGCTCTGGTTTTATGGAGGACAGCTCTGGTTTTATGGAGGACAGCTCTGGTTTTATGGAGGACAGCTCTGGTTTTATGGAGGACAGCTCTGGTTTTATGGAGGACAGCTCTGGTTTTATGGAGGACAGCTCTGGTTTTATGGAGGACAGCTCTGGTTTTATGGAGGACAGCTCTGGTTTTATGGAGGACAGCTCTGGTTTTATGGAGGACAGCTCTGGTTTTATGGAGGACAGCTCTGGTTTTATGGAGGACAGCTCTGGTTTTATGGAGGACAGCTCTGGTTTTATGGAGGACAGCTCTGGTTTTATGGAGGACAGCTCTGGTTTTATGGAGGACAGCTCTGGTTTTATGGAGGACAGCTCTGGTTTTATGGAGGACAGCTCTGGTTTTATGGAGGACAGCTCTGGTTTTATGGAGGACAGCTCTGGTTTTATGGAGGACAGCTCTGGTTTTATGGAGGACAGCTCTGGTTTTATGGAGGACAGCTCTGGTTTTATGGAGGACAGCTCTGGTTTTATGGAGGACAGCTCTGGTTTTATGGAGGACAGCTCTGGTTTTATGGAGGACAGCTCTTGTTTTATGGAGGACAGTCTGGCGTTATGGAGGACAGCTCTGGTTTTATGGAGGACAGCTCTGGTTTTATGGAGGACAGCTCTGGTTTCATGGAGGACAGCTCTGGTTTTATGGAGGACAGCTCTTGTTTTATGGAGGACAGTCTGGCGTTATGGAGGACAGCTCTGGTTTTATGGAGGACAGCTCTGGTTTTATGGAGGACAGCTCTGGTTTTATGGAGGACAGCTCTTGTTTTATGGAGGACAGTCTGGCGTTATGGAGGACAGTCTAGTTTTATGGAGGACAGTACGGTTTTATATTGGAGAGTCTGGTTTTCACAGGACAGTCCGGTTTTATAGAGGACAGTACAATTTTCTAAAGGACAGTACAGTTTTATAGAGGACAGTCCGGTTTTACAAAGGACGGTCTGGTTTTATAGAGGACAGTACAATTTTCTAAAAGACAGTACAGTTTTATAGAGGACAGTCCGGTTTTACAAAGGACGGTCTGGTTTTCTAGAGGACAGTACAATTTTCTAAAAGACAGTACAGTTTTATAGAGAATGGTCCGGTTTTACTGAGGACGGTCCGGATTTACAGAAGACAGTCCAGTTTTTACAGAGGACGGACCGGTTTATAGAGGCCGGTCTGGTTTTACAGAGGACGGGCCGGTTTTACAGAGGACGGGCCGGTTTTACAGAGGACGGGCCGGTTTTACAGAGGACGGGCCGGTTTTACAGAGGACGGGCCGGTTTTACAGAGGACGGGCCGGTTTTACAGAGGACGGGCCGGTTTTACAGAGGACGGGCCGGTTTTACAGAGGACGGGCCGGTTTTACAGAGGACGGGCCGGTTTTACAGAGGACGGGCCGGTTTTACAGAGGACGGGCCGGTTTTACAGAGGACGGGCCGGTTTTACAGAGGACGGGCCGGTTTTACAGAGGACGGGCCGGTTTTACAGAGGACGGGCCGGTTTTACAGAGGACGGGCCGGTTTTACAGAGGACGGGCCGGTTTTACAGAGGACGGGCCGGTTTTACAGAGGACGGGCCGGTTTTACAGAGGACGGGCCGGTTTTACAGAGGACGGGCCGGTTTTACAGAGGACGGGCCGGTTTTACAGAGGACGGGCCGGTTTTACAGAGGACGGGCCGGTTTTACAGAGGACGGGCCGGTTTTACAGAGGACGGGCCGGTTTTACAGAGGACGGGCCGGTTTTACAGAGGACGGGCCGGTTTTACAGAGGACGGGCCGGTTTTACAGAGGACGGGCCGGTTTTACAGAGGACGGGCCGGTTTTACAGAGGACGGGCCGGTTTTACAGAGGACGGGCCGGTTTTACAGAGGACGGGCCGGTTTTACAGAGGACTGGCCGGTTTTACAGAGGACGGGCCGGTTTTACAGAGGACGGGCCGGTTTTACAGAGGACGGGCCGGTTTTACAGAGGACGGGCCGGTTTTACAGAGGACGGGCCGGTTTTACAGAGGACGGGCCGGTTTTACAGAGGACGGGCCGGTTTTACAGAGGACGGGCCGGTTTTACAGAGGACGGGCCGGTTTTACAGAGGACGGGCCGGTTTTACAGAGGACGGGCCGGTTTTACAGAGGACGGGCCGGTTTTACAGAGGACGGGCCGGTTTTACAGAGGACGGGCCGGTTTTACAGAGGACGGGCCGGTTTTATAGATGAGAGTCCTGTGTTCTGCTACTTTATTCTCTGTCCTCTATTGATACGTACCTACATGCCTCGATGTCCTCTATTTTCCTATTGAGCCCATACTTCAAGAACATGAAGATACTCATCTCCTACCCTACATATTTTGAATACCAGGCAGCAATGCTCACATAGAATGGGTTTATTCTATGATTTTAATTTGAGAAGAATGTTAAGACATGTACATTCACTTCCTGAGAACAAAAAACTTTTGAATGATGCCAAGAGAGGACATAAATATAAGCATGAGTTGATCCTATAATTGTGATACACATTTAACTTTTTTTTAGTTTTTCTAATTATGGTTATTATGAATTAGCACTAAATCACCTGGTGTTGGCCTAATGGTTAGGGTGGTGGGCTTGGGATCCTAAGGTCCTGAGTTCGTATCCCGTTGAATGAATGCCAGGTGGTGTTGATGCAGCCTGTCATCCTTCTGAGGTTGGCAAAATGAGCACCAGATAACTGGTTATAGAGAGGCATTGCATCAGCGGCAGATGCGCCCACAGAAAAATGATGCAACCAGCAGCCGGGTAGCTGCACACAAACCGCCACAGCACTGTCGAATAAATATATAAATAAATCACTGCGCACTACATGCAACTATTCTCTATTCTTGAGATCCTTATATAGTCACCCAAGTGTGAAGACGTGAACGGAGTGGTTCTTCTTCTTTTTCAACAATACCTGGTGCCCCAAATCCACTTGCTAGGTTTTCCGCTACTGTCGTCAGTGCCCTCCCCAAACAAAACGTGTAGATATTCTGAGTGCATCACGGTTTCCATAATGTTGCTACCAGCTGGCTGTCGTGTGGAGAGGGTGCCCGGGATGTCATAGTGAAACATTATCCGAAAGCTGACTTGTTTACAACAGGATTTTCTGACAATTGGCCTTGTTGTGCTTCGGGAGATTAACAAATTGGCCTCATCGTCCAGCACTTTTAAAAGTGAAGTTAAATCAGCATCCACAGGCTCCGTACAGGTACGACACAACACCTGCAGCAATTGTAGACCAAAAAGAGTTATATAATAAAGCAACCTGGTCAAAACCTTTCACCTGACTGGACAGGTGCTTTACGATTTGGCTACTCAAAGTGGCTAGAAACAGCGGATGGCTTATTAAATGTCCTTTTCGTAGGAAGATGAAAAAATCGAAGCGAAAGTCCATCAGGAATGAACTCGAAAGCAGAGAGCAAAATCTTACTTGTCCTCAAAATTTCAGGTGTGAATGTGACCCAACTGTCCCTACTTACAAACTGTATGTGGACTGTCCCTACTTTTCACAAACTGTACATGTACTGTCTGTTATATCATATTATGTTATATCATGTTGTATATTATATCATAAGATTTAACCATTCGTCTAACTTTTATAAATAGACCCTCGTTTTAACACGACAGGACCATTAAACACACTTTTCCCTCCAGCCCCCGCCATTTTCCGGCCACTTGTTACCTGAGGGCCACGTGATAACTTGGGATCCTCCTGTTCGCTGACGATCCCGTGGTGACCGTCCTCGTACCTTGTCGACCTGCAACCATAAGTACCTGCGAGGAAAGCAGAACAACCTTTTTCCGAGCACCGTGACTCACACACAGCTCGGGTTCTCGACAACTGAAAGGTGTGAGGAGGGGAGAACAGATATTCGTGCACTCGTACAACCTGTTCAACAACCTTTGTGTGCAAATCCTTTGTGTTCGTGCTCTTGGGCACGAGTGATGGCGAAGCTGATAGTAAGTAAATCATGCCTAAGTTATGTCTCCTAATTCACAGGTACACTAAGGTGGGGGCACCAGATCGCCTCTGTCGGGAAAGCTGGCTCAAAATTCGACCTCTCGGATGTTTAGCCCCACGTGTGTAAGTGTGACACCTCCTCGGTCCTGGGTATATGTTCAGTTAAGCTCTCTGGTTCAGTTCAGCGAATGTCAAGACGCCATGCGTTCAATATACTGAACAAAAGGACCGATAGTTGTGGAGGCGGCGAACACAAAAAACGTTCACAATGTGATACAAGCATGACGTTTGGCAGTTAAGTTCTGATATAGATACTTTTTAAATCCAGTCGATTAGCCAACTCGAAGTTTGGGCCGACAAAATTTCTAAAATTTGCCATAGTTTTTTAAATATTGCATTTAGGACCTATGAGTATCAATACACAATCACATAACTACATGTTATCTATAACAGGTCATTAAAATTTTCAACTTATCTTAGCTGCCAAATGTCATGCTTGCATATCACAATGTGAACGATTCACCCGAATAATTAATAGGTGTGAGCCGTCTCGCTTGGTTGTAAATATATTGAGAACCACAAATGATGCAACGATACCCTTTGGTTTATATGATACAGAAACTCGTGTTTTGTGTACACCATCGATACACTTCAATGTGAGATGCATTTGTCGCTCGCAGGACATCAAGGTGGTACACAAGTTCTTGCCATGTTCGGCTCAGCACGTTTACATCCACCAGTGCACATGCAGCTGTGATCCGAGAATGAAGATCCTGCAGGTTTGCCACCTCGGTGTTGTAGACAACCTATTTGACAAACCCCCACAGAAAAAAATAAGGGGGTTATGTCTGGTGATCGTGGGGGCCAGGTGGTTGGTCTGTCTCGGCCAATCCAGCGACCTGGAAAATTTTCATTCAGGACGGCTCGAACGACTAAGGCCCAATGAGGGGGAGCGCCATCCTGTTGAAAAATGATATCGGGTTACAGGTCTACAATTTGTGGGAAGGCAAATCCTTCAACATGTTCATGTAAATTGTTGAGATCATTGTATCCTCAGCAAAGAAAAACGGACCCAGCAAGCGGTCATGGAGAAGGCCACACCACACATTGACCTTAGGACTGTGGCGTATGTGTTCAATGGCCACGTGGGTGTTTTCAGAACCCCAGATCCTAACATTGTGCCAGTTGACCTTCCCCGACACATGAAAGCAAGCTTTGTCTGTGAACATGACCTTTTCAGGTAATCTTCGTCATCCTCTATGCGACTGAGCATTTCCAAGGCAAATGCCTTGCTTTGGGTCCATCATTTGGTTTTAGTTCCTGCATAATCTGCACCTTATAGGCATAAATCTTCAGTCTTTCATGGAAAATCCTGTGTACAGTGGTGGTTGGTCGTCCCAGTTCTCTGGATGTGCGTAGGATTGATTTTCTGGAACTTTGTTGAAATTATTCACACACTCGTTCAACGTCTTCTCCACTTGTGCTTCGTCGACCGGTATTTCTCTGTTTCTGACAACTTCCAGTCTCCTTAAACCTCTCGTATCGCTCTCTGATATTAGGCGACGATGGCGGATTCCTTCCATACCTTGTACGGAAATTACGCTGAACCTGTGTGTCGATTCTCGTCTCAATGAATCATTCGACGCACTGAGACTTTTCTTGCGGAGTCACCATTTTATTTTACATTGAACCACTAGACCTGAAAATAAAGAAAACATTCTGAGTTTCTGTATCATATAAAACAAACGGTATTGTTGCATCATTTGTGGTGCTAAATATATTAACAACCAAAGTTGTCCAGGTATTTTTTGAACACCCTATACTCTCTCACGTCCAGGAGGTTCCATAAAACAGGTCGTTTAATAACAACGAATGAATTAATTGCTTGATTCGTTCTGTTTAGTTCTTCAGAGTGTGTGTTGTGAATCATTCGTTATCAATACAAACAAAGTGAGTTCAGGTCATGACTTAAAGTCAACAATGTGAGAAACAGTGGAGGAGGCATGGAATAGAACGTTCAACACATTACGTCATCAGCCAGGTGCTTACAAACCTTTTCAGTGCATACCTGATTTGGAAATTGCTCATTCATTTTGCTGTATTATTATCACCTGGTGTTGGCCTAATGGTTAGGGTGGTGGGCTTGGGATCCTAAGGTCCTGAGTTTGAATCCTGCTGAATTAATGCCAGGTGGGGTTGACTCAGCCTGTCATCCTTCCGAGGTCGGCAAAATGAGTACCAGATAACTGGTTATAGAGAGGCATTGCATCAGCGGCAGATGAGCCCACATAAATGATGCAACCAGCAGCCGTGTGGCTGCACACGAACCACCCACATTATTATTTTGACTTGTTATAACCCATGAACACTGGATAATCACATCAACGGTTCCAATTACGATATGTACTTTAAGCAATTCCTTTATGAAATGATGTCTCACCTGTTAACCTTTCCAAAGGATTATTTTGCATTGGGGAAAACCCAAAACCTTTTGTGTGGCATACAGGAACAGGAAGTTTGGCTCTACAACTGCTTATACATTGCAATGTTCCATCAGCAAGTGAAACTTTCAACTGCCAAGTGTGTAAAAATAGACAAACGTGTTCTATATGAGTGGCACAAGGTAAATAAAGGTGTGCCGTGCAGTGTGTTCAAATCTCCCAAAAGTACAACCCACCCTCCTGGTCCCTCATGCCCACAGAAGGGCTGTGCGCAGGACGAGCAACCTTACCCCGTAAAAGTCGACGCGCTACAGAATATTAGAAGAAGACTACATGTACACCAACCCAACTGCCACACTCAGAGGAGGCTCCCTCTTTTACTCAGAAGGCAACACAGACATCACCAGATATCAACATCAAGAATCCAATTGATCATTTATGCCTCAGAAAAAGGTTCAGATCCTCTTTATGTAATATTCAGCCTTTTTGTAACACTGGTTCCAAACTGTGCATCGCTATATGGAGATTGAATTGAAGAAGCTACAAAAATGGGAGGGGACGACCCAAATAATCAACATTGCTGGGTTGAACGACCTCCATCTTCATCATGGAATTTCAAATGCAGGTATCAGGCAGGTTCGATGCTCTGGTAGGAATTGAAAACATGCTTGATGATGTGAAAGATGCATAGACTGTCATAAACAAAGTCTATATATGGAGAGTAGTGACCCTATAACCCTAACCCTATACAGCAGGGATATGGGACAAAATAAAGAGAGATGTGGACAAATAAGTGAAAACTTGGAAAGAGGTGGCCTTGGACGGGAGAGGATTAACGGGAATAGAAAAAAAAATTGTGGTTCTGGAAGGGGGATGATCTGAGCTGGTGGGGAACAGCTGTCTTGAAAACTTGGAGGAAAGTCGGAGATTGAAGAGGATGTTGAAGTTGGTTCGACAGGCTGAAAAAAAGAGGAACGAATGAGTGGAGGTGAGCAGTGATTCTGGATTTTTGGAGTTTCACCAGAAGTGGGTTGCTGGTGGACCGCATACGTCCTGCAGAAACCTGGGGTGGGGAAGCAGATAATGTACAAAGCAGAGGGTGCAAGACCAGAAAGACCACCGACCTGACAGAAAGAGGGTTAGCGTTATCGGTTAAGTATCATATGAGGAGTTGGCTCATGATCTCTGAACGAAAAATGCAGAACTCAATCTTCTCAATGCATCTGGACCAGATTATATAAAGAGGGTGAGCTGGCAGGGTAGCCTACCCTCTGAGCTGTCTCACCTGGGTTCGTAATCCTGACCTAGCTGTAAACCGTCATCCTGGTGTTTCACATGCAGGGTGAGGCATCGATGTTTACACAAGGGGGATAGAAGTTCGTGTAACAATTGGCGAGGTTACACTCTGTCCCTGGCAAACGTTCTGGACCATGATCTTCAACATAGTAGGGCAGCCATTTGTGACAGATACGGGGAAGAACAAGGTGTTCTTTTTGCTAGCACATAACATACTCCGATTGACCAGATGTTTACACCGGGTAACATCAAGGAGCAAAGCAATGAATGGCAGTTAACAATTTCATTCATGACAACAAGGCATTGATAATTATGTTACATGCTGCTTCTTAGTTCGACACTGTCGTCTGCCTGTCCACAGACTTCAGTTTTTGATCGAGGAACAACTGAATTCAAATTGAATGTTATATTTCGAACACGAATCGAAACATGAATCGGCAAACAAACCTGTAGGTTAGCAGTACTTTGGCTCTGAATTAATCCGCATGGTCGCGTGTGTACAGAGAGGCCGGATAGTCAGGGCCCTTAGGGATATTTTGGGGCCGTTTGGTTCAAATTCTTCCAAAAGCACCAAATTTGGCCCAGATGTTGCCCATGCCATACTCTTTCGATTTTTGACGGGCGCCAAGACGGGCGCCCCCCCCCCCCCCGGGGGCCCCATATTGGCGAAATACTAAATGGCCGCCACCCGGATTAGAGGAAAATCAGTTAAATAACCAAAAGGGTTGGAATCATGTATGATACCACTTTTCAGAGGTTTTCGAGGTCGAGGAATCCAATTATGATGTTATTTTGATGATTCGAGGTCAAGGTCAACCCTCAAGGTCATCTTAAAGGTCATTTTTGAGTCAAACATGTCGGTTTTTGAGTTTTTTGTCAAGATTTACGCGAGGTTCACCATTTTATGTTTCTGGGTTGGGTAATCGAACTCTGACCTTATTTTTGACAATTAGAGGAAATATTTACATGTCTATTTCCTAATTTTCAGGCATATGCAGTTCATCAGTCTAATTACAAAGGCATGGATTTTGATGTTTTATGAACTGTATGCCATATCCTTGTGTTTAATTTTTGTGCGATCATGATCCGGGTTCATGTATACATGATTGTATACATGTCATAAATATGACGTCATAGGTCATGTGACCTGGCGGCCATATTGGTTTTTATGAAAACCTTAAAAATGGATCCCTGCCTTCATTTTTCGATCGATTCATTTTGAACTTTGACCACTTATAGTACGCCATGTGATTGGATGCATATCCTAATTATGACGTCATAGGTCAGGTGACATGGCGGGATGGACCGGTATGGTCCCCGGATCATACCGCCCTTGGCGCCCGTCAAAAATCGAGAGTATGGCATGGGCAACATCTGCGCCAAATTTGATGCTTTTGGAAGAATTTGAACCAAAATATCCCTAAGGGCCCTGACTAGGAGTGAGATAATATTTTTAGTCTATCTGCTTGTCTGGCAGTCAAACAAAACTGAAAATAATTCCAAATGGGAAACTTGCCATTTGTGAGGACGTCAGCAAAGACACAAACAACAGCCACAAATAACTAATTTAACGTGTTGAATAAGGTGGTGTAAAAGACGCTGCATCAACAGTGGTAAACTACCAAAAAAAAGGTTTTTCTACAACCTTTATTTTATTTAAATTGAATTATATACTTGAACATTGTGGAACACCAATCACCTTGTTGCCTTTTTCAAAAACCTTTCATTCAGCAGGACCTGCACGAGATAATACGCCATTTTCCACCATCTCGACCAATCAAATTTGCTGCTCGCAGATCCGGCCCAGGTCCTTTTTTCGCTAAACTTTGCGGTGTAAGGTGTTATATGAACACTCCATTATTATTATTTAAAAAAATTTTTTTTTTTTTGTATACAGAGTCGAGGCTCGTGAAAGAGCTAACATTTATCAAACAAACAAATCAAACAAACAAGCAAACAAAGTATATAAAAAGAGGAGCGGATAATAATAGGAGGAGCAAATAGGAGGAGGAGACAGCCAAGGAGCAAAAAAAACAAACAAAAAAAACACCTTTAGAGGCCATTTTTCCCCGCAAGCTGGGGTTGGCTTTTTTCGGGAACTGTGGTTGTTGTTGTTTTTCGGTCCCCTTTTTGAAGCAATGTTTTACGGCCGGATGCCCTTCCTGACGCCAACCCTTTTTGCCGCCTTTAACGACAAGCAGGGAATTACCAGTGAACTGGTACTCAAATATTAATAATTAATAATAATAATTAATAATAATAATAATAATAATAATATTAATAATAATAATAATAATAATAATAATAATAATTAATAATATATAATAATATAATAATAATAATATAATTAATAATAATAATAATAATAAAATTAATAATAATAATAATATTAATAATAAGTACTCAAGCCAAGGAGCAAATAATAATAATATTATTATTACTATTATTATTATTATTACCTCCGCCACCGAATGTGGATGGAGGTTATATTTTTACCCCTGTCTGTTTTTGTTATTTTGTTTTTATCTTTGTTTGTTTGTTGTGATGAAAATTGAAAATTTGAAAATTTTCATCATATGTCGGTCTCTCTCGTTTGTTTGTTTCTTTGTCTGTGAGCGTGATAACTCGCAAACGCTTTCAGCTATCCTCATCAAACATTACCACATGATTCCAAAAGCCAAACGTGAGGCTGGCAATGTTTTTGACTATATAGGTCAAAGGTCAAGGTTCTCTCGTTTGGCCGGGCGACATCTCAGCCATCCTTTAAGCTAGGAGGCTGAAATTTTGGCACAATAGTGAGCAAGTGCTTTTTTTTGTCTATTTTTGGCACAATAGTGCGAAAAGTCTATTTTTTGTTTTTTGATGAAACAATTAATTGATTATTTACTTAATTATTATCGATTTATTATGTACTTATTTATTTTCTTACTTGTCTGGGAAATATCTCAGGCACCTTTTGAGAGGGGAAGCTGATATTTGGACACAACAATGACCAAGTGATTTGGCTGTAAATGGTATTTTTGATTAATTATTTAATCTTTCGATAAATCACTTGATTCATTTATTTTCAAAAAGTTACAGATTCGGATGAAAAAGTGGCGGTTCAGGTATGCTATTAGCCAATTGATTAAAAATTTAATTTTTAATCTTTGAAATTTAATGAAAATTTTAAATTAAATTTAAGATAAAATTTTTAATTAAAATTTTAAATTTAAATTATTTTATGATTATTATTCATTTACTTTAATTACACAAACAATTAATCAATTATTGTTTCTCTTGATTTTCGTAATACCTGTCGGGCTCCTGTTTGTCTGTTTGTTTGTTTGTCTGTAAACAAGATATCTCACAATGTTGTGAATAGAATAGGACGAAATTTGGTGGAGAGCTTGTGTGTGTGGCGAGGACGAAATGATTAGATTTTGGTTCAGGTCCAAATCCAGATCCGACCTATCAGTGGGATACAAAACATAGACTGTTCAGCCTGGTGGAGCTTTGCGTTCTACCAAGGTGAAGAATCACTTTAAAAATTTTACTAGCTGGATCCGGATCCGGATATTCAACAAAATTGTTGTCGATTCTTCCTTGTCACACACAAAACCTGTCCAACAAGTTTCGTCCAAATCCATCCATAACTTTTTGAGATATCCTGCTATGTATCGTTTTTGGCTCAATCTCCCAATGGTGAAGAATCACTTAAAAAATTCTCGTAGCCGGATCCGAATCCGGATCTTCACCAACATCTAATCATTTCGTCCTCGTCACATACGCTACATCTCTGCCAAATTTCGTCCGAATCCGTCCACAACTTTTTGAGATATTTTGTTCACAAGGGGACAGATAAACGGCTAAACAGACAAACAGGGGTGAAAACATAACCTCCATCCATCTTTGCTGGCGGAGGTAAAAAGCTGTGCTGTGAGTGCCACAGGCAGATAAAGTTCTTCTGTGAGTGACACAGGTAGATAAAGTTCTTCTGTGAGTGACACAGGTAGATAAAGTTCTGCTGTGAGAGACACAGGTAGATAAAGTTCTGCTGTGAGAGACACAGGTAGATAAAGCTGTCCTGTGAGTGACACAGGTAGATAACGTTGTGCTGTAAGTGAATAAGAGCGATTCATACTACGGTATATGTACAGTCACGTGAAAAAGTAAGTAAACCTTTCTTTAAACCTTTCCTTTCTTTAACCTTTCTAAAGTAAGCCTTTCTTTAAAGTAAGTAAACATGTCTTTCATTCCTGATAAATCTCACACTCTTACGATGTCTCTCCGAAAAGACCGACTGGAAAACCCTCCCATCCACTTTCTGAATAATCCTCTCCAAGAAGTTCTGTCACTCAAGCTTTTGGGTCTCACTATTTGCCATGATCTTTCCTGGGAAAACCACATTTCAAATCTGGCCTCCAAAGCCAGTCGCCGACTGGGCATCCTCCGTCGTGCGAAGTCCTTCCTTGGCACACCTGAGCTCCTCACCACATACAAGGCTTTCATCCGCAGCTCTATGGAGTACTGCTCTCCCCTCTGGTCTGGTGCTCCTGCCTCACACCTAGCTCGTCTTCACGCTGTTGAAACCAAAGCGTTCAGAATCATTGGAATCTCCCGCGATGAAGCTAACTCCAAGGGCCTTTCACTCCCTCACCGCAGGCAGGTTGGTGGTCTTTCCGTCTTCTACCGACTCCTCTCTGGCCTTGCCCCCCCAGCCCTCTCTGGGCTCTGTCCCCCAAATATTTCTACAGGTCGCACAAGATCTGCCTGCAACCCTCTTATAGTTAAACTGCCAAAATCAAGACTTTCTGCTCACCTTCACTCCTTCATTCCTCTTTTCTCCCGCCTCTGGAACAAACTCCCTCACTCTCTTCAATCCCACTCCACCCTCCAGGTCTTTAACACAGCTGTTCACCACCATCTCTTATCCTCCCCCATCCAAAACCTTGATCTTTTCTACCCCCGCTAATTTCGGTCCCCTTGTGTTTTATACCTCTCCCCCCCCCCTCCCCCCTCCCCTTCCCACGCCTCCTGTCCCCAAGCCCTTTCCCTCCCACACTTCTCCCTGCTCTCAAATGTTGTGGTTGTGTGCTTCCCCTTCTCTCCCCATCTTGTCTTCCGCTCCCTCTTTTTGTATATTTTGTTTGTCTGGTTGATTTGTTTGTGAAATAAATGTTAGCTCTTTCACGAGCCTCGATTCAGTATACAAAAAAACAACAAAAAAAAACCCCCATGTAAAGTTTTGACTTTTTCAACAAATTTCAACATACAGCTATTTGATCTTCATTTCAACAATATTGATAGATAAAGGTGATATAATATAACAAATATCATGAAACATTTACATTTTGTAGTCCATTGTATAATTTAAATGAACATAAATGCAAATTTCGCATGTGGAAAAAGTAAGTACACCCCCACATTTATCACTACTTCAAATACCTAAAAATAGAATCAGGTGCACCAGCTCAGGTGAAAATGATTAGAACATCGTTGGAGAGGATCTTGGAGGAACCTGTCTTATTTAAACCTCAGACATTTAGTTTGGTTTGCTCTTTGTTGTTGAAATGTGCGGCGTCACCATGCCTGGATCAAAAGAGCTCTCTGAGGCCTTCAGAAAGAAGGTTATAGATGCGTACGAGTCTGGGAAGGGATTTAAAAGATCTCCAAACAATTTGAAATGAATCATTCGACTGTCCGGAAGATCAATTACAAGTGGAGAAGATTCCAAACAACTGCCAACTTGTTCAGGCCAGGCCGCCCCAGCAAGTTCCGCCTGAGAGCAGACCGCAAGATGCTGAAAGAAGTCTCTAAGAACCCCAGAATGTCATCACGGGACCTACAGGTAGCTCTTGCCACTGTTGATGTCAAAGTGCACTAGTCTACCATTAGAAAGAGGCTGCATAAATTTGATCGACATGTGTTTGCGAATTTTTGGTTTGCCAAGACTAAAGTTTGCCAATGACCACCTCGGCAAAGACCAGCACTTCTGGAACAATGTGCACTGGACAGATGAGTCAAAGGTAGAGCTATTTGGCCACAGTACCAGAAGACATGTTTGGCGAAAACCAAAGACAGCATTTGACCACAAGAACCTGATACCAACTGTAAAGCATGGGGGTGGAAATATTATGGTTTGGGGCAGCTTTGCTGCATCAGGGCCTGGGCAGCTCACCATCATAGAATCCACTGTGAATTCTTCATTGTACCAGAAGGTGCTTGAGGATAATGTGAGGCCATCTGTTGGAAAGTTGAAGCTCACACCGAAGGTGGACCTTGCAACATGACAATGACCCCAAGCATACCAGTAAATCCACCAAGGAATGGCTGAAAAGAAAGAAATGGAGGGTTCTGGAATGGCCAAGTCAAAGCCCGGATCTAAATCCCATTGAGATGTTGTGGGGGGATTTGAAACGAGCTGTGCATGCAAGAAACGCCTCAAACATCGCACAGCTGAAAGAATTCTGCATAGAGGAGTGGGGAAAAATTTCTCCCAGTCGATGTCAGAGAGTGGTAGACAGTTATAAGAAACGCCTACTTGAGGTTCTTTCTGCCAAAGGGGCAATACCACCGATTGGAGCCAAGGGTGTACTTACTGTTTCCACATGCGAAATTTGCATTTATGTTTATTTAAATTATACAATGGACTACAAAATGTAAATGTTTCATGATATTTGTTATATTATATCACCTTTATCTATCAATATTGTTGAAATGACGATCAAATAGCTGTATGTTGAAATATGTTGAAAAAGTCAAAACTTTCCATGGGGTGTACTTACTTTTTCACGTGACTGTAACTAAAAACAAGCGTTACGCCCAGGTCCCGCGTCGGTGAAGTGATGTGAGTTGACAAAGTGGAAGAAAACATGCAAGAGTCTATAATATTTGCGAGTGGGTTGGAGACACACCCACACACCAGATTAGAAGTTAGTAGTTCGTTTATTTTTCAAGATATTCCGCTCACAAGGTTCAGACATATATGGTGGCGGCCATCTTGGATTTTGACGAGGTGACCCAATTTTCAATAGCGTTCTCCCTTATCCCTAGCTACACCCACACACCAGATTAGAAGTTGGTACTTCGCTTATTTTTCAAGATATTCCGCTCACAAGGTTCAGACATACATGGCGGCGGCCATCTTGGATTTTGACGTGGCGACCCAATTTTCAATAGCGTTCTTCCTTATGCGTAGATACACCCACACACTAGATTAGAAGTTAGTAGTTCATTATTGTCCCCCGTCGCACCGCGGAGCGAAAGGGGGACTATGGTTTTCCCCTCCGTCTGTGTGTGCGTGCGTGCGTCCGTGCGTGCGTCCGTGCATGCGTGTGTCCGTGCGTGCGGACGTGTGTGCGTGCGTGCGTAAGCGAAGGACCGAATTCTAATTTGGTGTGTGGGTGCAACGAGGCATGTGGAAGAACCCTATTGAAAATTAGGTCGCCACGTCAAAATCCAAGATGGCCGCCGCCATGTATGTCTGACGCCATGTATGTCTGAACCTTGTGAGCAGAATATCTTGAAAAATAAGCGAAGTACTAACTTCTATTCTCGTGTGTGGTTGTCACTCCGCATAAGGAAGAACACTATTGAAAATTGGGTCGCCACGTCAAAATCCAAGATGGCCGCCACCATATAGATGTCTGAATCTTGTGAGCGAAATATCTTGAAAAATAAACGAACTACTAACTTCTAATCTGGTGTGTGGGTGTATCTACGCATAAGGAAGAACGCTGTTGAAAAGTGGGTCGCCACATCAAAATCCAAGATGGCTGCCACCATATACATGTCTGAACCTTGTGAGCGAAATATCTTGAAAAATAAACGAACTACTAACTTCTCATCTGGTGTGTGGGTGGTATATATCTACGCATAACGTGTATCTACGCATAAGGGAGAACACTATTGAAAATTGGGTCGCCACGTCAAAATCCAAGATGGCCGCTTTGCATCTTCCACTTTGTCAACTCACATCACTTCAACGACGGGGGACCCAGGCGTAACGCTTGTTTTTCAAGATATTTCGCTCACGAGGTTCAGACATATATATGGTGGCGGCCATCTTGGATTTTGACGTGGTGACCCAATTTTCAATAGCGTTCTTCCTTATGCCTCGATACACCCACATACCGGATTAGAAGTTAGTCGTTCATTTATTTTTCAAGATATTCCGCTCACAATGTTCAGACATTTACTTTTCAAGATATCGCACTCACAAGGTTTAGATATGGTGACAGCCATCTTGGATTTTGACGTGGCGACCTAATTTCCAATAGGGTTCTTCCATATGCCTCGTTGCACCCACACACCAAATTAGAATTCGGTCCTTCGCTTACGCACGCACGCACGCATGTCCGCACGCACGGACGGACGCACGCACGGACGGACGGACGCACACTCGGACGGAGGGGAAAACCATAGTCCCCCTTTCGCTCCGCGGTGCGACGGGGGACAAAAACACGTTTTGTTTACCTTCTAATAATTACAAACTAAATAAAGATTATTTGTGTGTACGTATGAAACCAACCCCTGTGGTCAACCCCTGCTCCGCGGGGAAAAATGGCCTATAAAGATGGTTCTATAAAACCATTTCTCTGAATACCCACCTGTAAGTTGATCCGTTTTACCTACGTAGGGATAAGCAGGTGTACAATTTCTCATCATGTTCAAAGCTGGTACAGTAAGTGAATCAGTAGTTTTTCTCTTTGCTGTATGTATCCCATACTTTTACAAAACACCTGTGCTTAACTCAATCAGGGGGGGGGGGGGGCGGGGGGGGTGGGTTGCCCTTGTAAATGACTATCTATTTATTACATACGCACTGGCAGGATTTGAGGCGAAATTGATAAAAGGAAGAGAGATTGGAGCCGTGGGCAGACGAGAGAAGGAAAAGTTTTGGAGTAGTCCTTAGTAAGGGGAGGGAAGGTAGAGGACATGAATGGAGCACAGGTGGGAAAGGGAGTGAGGGGCGTGGACGGAGAGGTCATCATCCCGCCATATGTGCGTACGTAATAAATAGACCCTCCAAAGCCGCCAGTTTCAGACGAAGAAGGAAGTAAGAAGTTGGATGAACCAAAAATGTCCTTCCTTGAATACGAACGAGGTGTAGTGTATATATTGGGTGCTTAGGTGTAGGTGTATCTTCGTACCTGCATTTGCAAAGGTTTGTGGCAGGTGCAGGAAAACAAGGAGCTGATACTCCAGGTCATCCACCGCCTTTTGGGTGGTATGAGGAATAGATCTGTGTAATATGAAAGCTAAATCTTGAAGGGTTTTTGAAATATCGTGTACACAAACCAAGTTATCAAGGTGGTTAATTCAGCCAATCGTAGCTGTGATAATGTATAATGTGATAAGTATAATGAATGAATACAGTAAACAACTTGCTCGTTCACCGTTTTTCTTTATCTAACATTTTAGAGGTTGCTCAATTACTTGAATATAACGTTCAGCATCTAGGTTACTTTCATTTTCCTAACAAGCACCACTCGTGATCTTTTTCTTGTTACCTCTGCCACCGAAGGACTGTCTTTTGTTTGTTACTTGCGAAAATTGAAGATTTTTCAAGTATATTGGTTGGTCGCGTGTGTTATTCTGTTTGTCTGTCTGTCTGTCTGTCAATCGCCGACAGGTCACAATTTAAAACCAATATTCGCAAAACTTCACAAAATGGCAGAATTGGTTGTAAGGATTAATTTTTTTGATTTAGAGGTCAAAAGATCAACCTAGGCCAAAAGTCAACAACTTCGTCAATTTTTTTTTGCATATCAGGTCACTTAGCCTGGTGTTGGCTTAGCGGTTCGGGTGCTGGCTTGGGATCCTAGGATCCTGGGTTTGAATCCTGGTCAATCGCTGAATTAACGCCAGGAGGGTTGACTCAGCCTGTCATCCTTCCGAGGTCGGCAAATTGAGCACCAGTTCACTGGTAATTCCCTGTAAGTTTCTAAGTCGCAAGAGGCGACTAACAGGGTTGGTTGCGGGAAGGGCATCCGGCCGTAAAACATTGCTTCAAAAAGGGGAACAGGGAGCCCAAAAAAGGCCAACCCCTGCTCTGTAGGGAAAAATGGCCTCTAAAGGTGGTTGTTTTTTGGGGTGTTTTTTTGCATATCAGGTCACTGAATTCAACCACCAATTATTTTTGAGGTCTTAAGGTCAAAATGTCAACCATAGGCTGGATTTCTAAATTCGTCAATTTTCATCTGATTGACTTTAAATTTGAATAGGATTTGCTGATTACCTCCGCCACCAAAGGTGGATGGAGGTTATGTTTTCACCGCTGTCTGTCCGTTTGTGGAACATATCTCAAAAAGTTGTGGACGGATTTGGACGAAACTTGGTGGACCGGTTGGGTGTCTGACAAGGACGATTCGATTCGATTTTGGTGAAGTTCTGAATAATGGATTCGGATATGAGAAATATTTAATTTTTAAGTGATTCTTCACCATTGAGAGATGGGACCAAAAACGACATATAGCCCAATATTTCAAAAATTGGAGGGGGATTATGATGAAACTAGGTGGATGAGTTGGGTCGGTGTCAAGAAGAAGCCAATTAGATTTTGGATCAGATTCGGATCCAGATCTGGCCTATCAGTGGATACAAAACGTAAAATGTTCAGCCTGGAGGAGGTATGCTGCGCTCTACCTCGTACCTTTCTAGTTTAAACTGTGATTCATTGTGTGGTAGTGATGTCACAGTCTGGATTCCCATGCTTTGTGTAGAACATGTGTGTGTGGAGGATCAATCACACAGAATCTAACGCATGAACACTGAACACCCTGCCTATTGTACGAGTGTGAAAAGTAGCATCTTCTTCACTGGAAATTGAAAGATAACGAACACGGAGGAAAAGAAAGTGTAACTTTTATTTTGAAGTGATGTGTACAGACAAATCATCAAACCTCGATGATGGACGGTGCCCATCTAATGGTCCATGTGGTCCTTGAATCAGGTCATCAGTAGCTCTCCCTCTCCCGCTCTCTTTCTCTGTCAAAGCAGCTTTACAGCAAGGATGACGATGGGTGGTTTGCCTTTGCCTTCCCAGCAGGTCCATGGTTGATTCACCATCATCACTTGCGCTCTTGCAATGCAATGCGCTCTCATGCCTGATAGAACGAAAAACATCTCATTTTAATGGTCTAGTGTGGTCCACATCCCTTGATAATCAAATTATGCACAATATCCCATTCATTTAGCTAATCTAGCAGGTGCACAATCACACAATGGCCTACTGGGCTGGCAGGACAGATTATATAGGCATACCGCACTCACCTTGAGATAGCTCCTCTCCGTTCGAATCTCGACCCAACTATAAACTGCCGTCCTGGTGTTTCGCAGGCAAGGCGATGCGTCATCAATGTGTGTGACGTCATCGGATGGGACGAAAGCTGAATGCTTTATCCTGCTGCCAGCCTGGCTGTTGATTTCGTTAGTTGCTTCGTTGTTAGTGTACGCACACTGATTGGGTGCATTAAAGATCCCGAAGAGTAGGCGAGTTATCGCCGGCACCCTAAACAAATTGCAAATTCCTGCTTTATCCTAAAGGGGCACTGCATCAGCGGCACAGTTGTACTCCGTTTAAATGACGCAAACCAGGAACCATGTGCTGCACACGAATGAATAAATGAATGAATGAATGTCTACTCTTTTTCGAGAGATGATGTGGGATGGTAATTGCTGTGTCTGTTCGTCTAATTCACAACCTGAATGCATACTGGACAGCCGGCTTAATGTTGCTCAGATGCAATATCCCTTGATCTTGATGCACCAGAACGGAAGTTTCCATCTATTTTTTCCATAGGAAGGCTTTCCAATGAAGTTCTGCAGTCCAAGCACTAAGTGATCTGATGGGATCGCGCGAAATTAAGGAAATGCGACAATCAACAAAAATATGATGTAATATTAAAAAATAATAATAGTTATAAAAATTGGTTTCATGAATGAAATGATTAATACGCTTTAAAGAATAAAGTTTAATATATGTCCTGACATCTCAAGTTAACGTGATTCCTTAGTAGTAGGAAAGGAGAAATCGCGATGCGTTCAAAATAAACCCTTTTGCAACTCCAGTAAAAGTATGCCGCCCCTAGGGCATTTGTATGTTTAGAAAGTACTTCGGCCGCCAAGAGTCATGCCTGAGCAGTTGAAGTTGTCCTGGTTAAGGGAGTACAAGTCGCCCTGAGGGCAGTAACGTCAATCAAAATTATCTATCGTAAGCAACTGTGTTTTTGCTCTTCAATGGCCGACAGGGCGCGGGTTGACAGATGGTAATAGGCCTCTGTAGGAGATAATCAGCGATAAGAGGGAAAGATTTGGAGAAAGAAAAAACCCAGAAGAAATATAAGGGATGGGAGGTAGGGAGCGAGTCGTAATGAGTACCGGAAAAGGGTAGGGCGAGCTATGGAAACTTTCAGTGATGGAGAGATGGATACCTGACTGGCTGCTTGAGTTAGGCCTGATGGTGTCTGCCTGGCTTGTCCAAGAATGTTGATGGTTGTCTGAGTGTGCAAATAAAGTTCGGGTTGTACAGAATACCCATCGTGATTGATAATTAAATGAATGATACCGACTGTCGTGTGCATGGGATGTTCGGTGAGCTCGAATATGTCTGCAAAATGCTTTGCAGAATCTCCCTGCTGTTGGGAGTCGAAGTGCGTTGGACTGCGATACGGTCCCATGGCGTGACTTGTGAAAACGGCTCAAGACGTCTGTACGAAGGTATGTTGGACATTTAGCATGTGGTCCTGATACCTTCAGAAGTAATGTTGAGTATTGATACATGGAGAGTGTGTGTGTGTGTGTGTGTGTGTGTGTGTGTGTGTGTGTGTGTGTGTGTGTGTGTGTGTGTGTGTGTGTGTGTGTGTGTGTGTGTGTGTGTGTGTGTTTTTTTTTTACAGCCGCTGTCTCCACTCTGATGTGATGAAGTCTTCATGCATCATCAATGCCTGATTACCTTGCTCAAATGCGCTGCCTACAAGCGCGGACACCATGGTACGCCGCGCAAGACCCTCTTGGACGTTTGTATATGAGTTTCTGCCTCATGGAGTGAAATTATTGATAAGGATGAATTTTTATGGCAAATCTGTATGTGCAACTTCAGCTTCTGTCCGCATCCCCAATAGTTGCATCATCATCCATCATCATGTACCAAGTTCTATACAGAGCGTCAGTTCTGCCGAAGGGGTTTCTTGGACAGCGTTAAAATCCTGACCGGGACGCCAAGCCGACGGAGGATGCTCGACCCTGTGTGCAGGAATTTGGAATTTTGTTCAAGGTGCCGGCGATAGCTCGCTTACTCTTCCTGAAGGACACTTGACCTTGACTAATGTTGATAGACGGGACCGCCGGCTTATCGTCCATCCAAGGGATGGCACACACATTGATTAATTAATCACTGGTTGGGTGTGCGACAAGGACAAATTGATTCGATGTTGGTGAAGATCCGGATCCTGATACTATAACTTTTAAAGTAATTCAACATTGAGAGATAGGGCCAAAAACGATATATATGACGATATCTAAAAAAATGTATGGACGGATTATGACAAAACCTGGTAGATGACAATAACGAGCCAATTAGATTCTGGTTGTGTTCCGGATGCAGATCCGGCCTATCAGTGGTATACAAAACGTAAACTGTTCAGCCTGGCGGAGTTATGCTCTCTACCGATTGCCGTTCTCGTTAACTTATGAAATTGATTGATATAATCTTAACCCTGTAACTGCACCAGCAAACCCAATCTCGGTAAAAAAAAACCTTTCCACCAAAACATAATCGGCTCAAAAAACGGACTTGACATGTTTAGCTCTGTCATTTAAATTGGAGAACTGCACATCGTGTTAGAGATTTTGGATAAAGCTCTGTATTCTGATACATGTCTGCGTCCATTCCAGTCCCGCTGTGCATGTCTCTGTCTGGCTTGTGTGCAATGTTGTGCTGTGATATGGTATTAGGCCTCGCACATAGTTATCTTTGCTGAACCCGAGCAGTTTGTTTTTCCTTTCGTCCTCGTTCTATACCGTACCTGCTCCTTACTCTTCCCATCTCCTTCCTTACTGATTTAATCACGCTATCCAAACAAAGGTCTGACAGGATGGCCTAGCGGTGCGCACACTTGCCTCTAAGCTGTCTCGCCTGGATTTTAATCCCGCCCCAGCTACAAACTGTCAGTTTCACGGACAGGATGATTAATTAAAGTGTGTGCCCTTCCTTGGATGGACGTTAAGCTGGGCGTCCCGTCTGCCAGCATTAGGTGAACTATCGCCGGCACCATGAACTAATTGCAAATTCCTGCCCTGACTTCTTGAGCCGGAGTGGTGACCTGACTAGGATTGTGGCTTTCGTAACTGCTTCGGCATTTAGTACGTTTTGTTGTACAGTCGGACCCTGACATTCGCAGGGATACGTTCCTGGAAAATGCTGCGAATGTCGAATCCGCGTATGTGGAGGCATTATTTAAATTCGAAAAGCAGGGATAGTTTTCTGGCGGTTCGTGATTCATAAGGGAAAATCAAAAATTCCATGAAAAACCGTGGACATGCCTGCAAAAAGCAACGAATATGTGAAACACAGGCCGCGAATGTCGAAGCAAGTCAGAAAAACTGCAAATGGAATGTCGAATCGTGGAGTTGCGCATGTATGTCGCCTTTGTGCGTGACGCATGGAAAATGCTTTTAGAAGTGGCATGTGAATGGCTGGTGGAAGATCATTTTTTTGCTGCACCTGCAAAAACCATGAATACGTGGGACACAGTTCCACAAATGTAGAAGCAGGTCACATTTTATCAAAGGCGATTACACGAAACCCACAAATGTTGGGACCACGAATGTCGGGGTCTGACTGTATATTAAACACAGATGTCTTAAAGTGTTTATGACCTTTATTCCTTCACCTTCCTGTAGCAAAGGTCAGAGCATACAAGCGAATGTTACCAAAGTTTTTATGCAAGTCAATTGTCTAAGATAATTTGGTGAATCGACTGGTTGGAACTTATCCATGATATTCTTGCTCTTCAGGTCAGTCGGACTGGAACAGCATTGGAACAAGCTCTCGACCATGCTGAGGTAACCACAAACTGTTTTTGACTCCTGTCTGTGTTCCAGATGGTTTTTAACCTCAATGTGATGATTTTTTAAAAATCCCCCTACCCCTTGATTATCTTGCAGTACATCATAGAAAGTGCGTCACAAAAGCCACCTCGAAGGAAAATGCCGACAACTTCAGGATCCCGCTGGTACGATGCACCCTAAACCACCATTAGCTGGAAACTGCCGAATCATTTCACATCTTTGATGCAAACTTTCCTGAACGTCATTTTGAGTGACCGAGCGTAAAGGACATCCGAGTTAATAACGATGATGAGCCCCCCCACTCCTCTCAACTCCCTTTTCTCTTCCCCTCCTGTCATTCCATTCTCATCCTGCTGAGGATTTTCTTGGCACCAAGCATTCCTGTTTGTGTTGCTGTTCATTCAAAAACAGTCATACTTTGACCAAACAGCATTCAAGTTGTGTTTGTTGCCTTCGAGCAACCTGCCCTTTATCTCGGAGTATCTCGGAATCATTAGAGATGATGCATCGCCCCATTGTTCTCCCTGTCCCTCCTCCCCATTTTCCCCCAGTGAGAGTAGATAAATATACTGACTGATTTAATATGGTGTTGATAAAGCACAGGCATGATGATCCAAATGGCCTCCTCCTGTGGCTAAGTTCCTATCATGCTTCATTGCTGCCTTCCAGCATGTTAAACAGCGTACACATCACCAAGCTATCTGCTTCGCATGCTTCGCCGTTTTTGTCCGTGTATTGCACAGTAACGATTCGGGGTTGTCCTCGACCCAGATTTTCCTTCCTGTCTATTGTTCCGTGATTGCTTTTTCTATAATTTAAAGGATATTTGGCACACTATTTATGGTCTGCCACCATTTTGCTCTTTGTGCTAGTGTTATAAATGGTCGTGTTGACAAAATGAGGCCAAATCATCGTGGTGGTTGTCACACAAGTGCCGCCTCCTTATAAACTGTTTCATTTGAAGGTTCCTGTTTGAATTTGTTTATATCCCACCCTTCCCAACGAAGGCGACTGTATGTTTGAAATTTCAAAATGACCCTACTTTATTTATCAAATTATCTTCTGATATTAATCTTCTTCTTCTTTACCTCTGGGCCATCCGACCAGCCTTATTGTCCCCCGTCGCACCGCGGAGCGAAAGGGGGACTATGGTTTTCCCCTCCGTCCGTGTGTGCGTCCGTCCATGCGTGCGTACGTGCGTGCCGTAAGCGAAGGACCGAATTCTAATTTGGTGTGTGGGTGCAACCCACGTCAAAATCCAAGATGGCCACCGCCATGTATGTCTGAACCTTGTGAGCGGAATATCTTGAAAAATAAGCGAAGTACCAACTTATAATCTGGTGTGTGGGTGTATCTCGGCATAAGGAAGAACGCTATTGAAAATTGGGTCGCCACGTCAAAATCCAAGATGGCCGCCACCATATATATGTCTGAACCTTGTGAGCGAAATATCTTGAAAAACAAGCGTTACACCTAGATCCCCCGTCGGTGAAGTGATGAGTTGACAAAGTGGAAGATGCAAGGCGGCCATCTTGGATTTTGACGTGGCGACCCAATTTTCAATAGCGTTCTTCCTTATGCCTAGATACACCCACACACCAGATTAGAAGTTAGTAGTTCATTTATTTTTCAAGATATTCCGCTCACAAGCTTCAGATATACATGGCGGTGACCATCTTGGATTTTGACGTGGCGACCTAATTTTCAATAGGTTTCTTCCATATGCCTAGTTGCACCCACACACCAAATTAGAATTCGGTCCTTCGCTTACGCACGCACGTCCGCACGCATGGACGGACGCACACACACATGGACGGAGGGGAAAACCACAGTCCCCCTTTCGCTCTGCGGTGCGACGGGGGACAATAAACGAACTACTAACTTCTAATCTGGTGTGTGGGTGTATCTATGCATAAGGAAGAACGCTATTGAAAATTGGGTCGCCACGTCAAAATCCAAGATGGCCACCGCCATGTATGTCTGAACCTTGTGAGCGGAATATCTTGAAAAATAAGCGAAGTACCAACTTCTAATCTGGTGTGTGGGTGTATCTAGGCATAAGGAAGAACGCTATTGAAAATTGGGTCGCCACGTCAAAATTCAAGATGCCCGCCTTGCGTCTTCCACTTTGTCAACTCGCATCACTTCACCGACGGGGGACCTAGGCGTAACGCTTGTCTTCTTATTTTAATAATTTTTCTTTTCGTAATCATTGTCGGCATTGACTCTCAGAAACTTTTGTTATTCGCATTTTGCAAACCTTTTCATCATCAGAAGCCAACTCTTTATCTGCCTGCAGGAAATCTTTGTACCAGAAAATGTATGACATCTTTGTGGAAGAATCCAGCAAAGAGCCAGAAATGAAGGTATGCACATGAGTCAAAGGTCAATCATTAGCTACGCTTGCATCACAAGAGAGTGATGTTGAATTTGAGTAAAAATGCTAATTGATGCTCCTCCTCATCCTCCTCCTCCTCCTCCTCCTCCTCCTCCTCCTCCTCCCCCTCCCCTCCTCCTCCTCCCCGGCGTTGTTGGCATGCAGCCCGTGTCTGCGGGTTAGCATCAGTTCCTGCAGAGGCAGGACAGTGCTGATGATGCAATGCCCTCCATAGGTTAAAGCATAAACTTGTAATTTGTCGAGGTGCCAGTGACGATTCGCCTGCTGTTCGTGAAGAACCTTGTTGGTGCATGAATAGGTGGAATGTTTGAATTCTTCCAGAAGTAAAATTGACCAAGACTTACTCTGTATTTGAATTTCTATTTTTATTTCAAACATTTAAGGAAACGATCATTTATTTTAAGTAACTTGAAGTTGTCAAACACTCATCATGTTTTCATTCCAAAAGCTTTTGTTAACCCATTTTACGTGTGGATTTGAATGTGGTGTACGTGTGTGTCACAGCAAAATCAAGCAGAGTGAACTCGATGGCGCTTCGATTCAAATCCCCACGCTTCCCACAGAATGCAAAGTTTAACTATAAAGCATCTGAAAATGCAAGGCCCGTCTACGTCCGTTTGCATTTAGACGTCTTCTTCTTCTTCCGTATGTTCAAAATAACGAAAACAGTTAAAAAAACAAATACAAAATGAAAATTAATGATTTTGTGCAGCCTTGACCTTTAGCTTTCGATCTAAAACAAGTACAAAAAGTTTTAATCAAAACAAAAGCCGCGTCGATGTTACACAATGCCTAGATGCAGCTGTGCCTATAACGTCGATGTTATAGGCACAGGACATTCCTATTGATTCGATTACTTGATGTTATTTTTGTGCAAAGTGAAAATATATCTCGGCAATTTCCCGTGTGTGGCGACGAATTTTTAATATATCTCGGCATTTTCCCATCTGTTATTTCGGGCGGTGTATGACTGACCATGCCGTGATTGTAAAAAAATATATCTCGGCAATTTCTCGTGTGTAGCGACACGTGAACGAAGCTATGCTCCTCTCTCCACATTATTGTGACGACGTATAAATTAAATATTTCATCGTGACAATTGTCATCAAATGGACGGATTTTTAATATATCTCGGCATTTTCCCGTCTGTTATTTCGGCTGGTGCATGACTGACCATGCCGTGATTGTAAAAAAATATATCTCAATGGACTTGAAGTTACAGGCCTTTGAGAATTCATTTCGTTCTATAAAGGGCAACTTTCATCGGATTTTCTTCCCGTTTTTTTTCAACCGAGTCTAAAACTATGTTAGCGACTGTGAAAAATGAAATGATATTTCTCTTTATGATATGAAATGATACATCCTCACCCTTGGCCTCGTGCTCGTCCCTTCGCTCCTGCTGGCATGGCTCTGCGGTACTCCGCCGCAAGGCTTCTCCTGCTTAAAACCCGCTCCACCCCATCATGCATCTCTGCAATCAAATCGAATGGACTCCTGCGTCGACCCAGGTACATTCACCGTGGCTCCGGTCGTAAGTTTGTTTATTTACAATCAGGTCACTCCATCCCCATCCTCTGGTCGGCTCAGCGCACTCCCACTCATCGTCCCAACACACCTGGTCACAACAACGCACAAAATCGCACTTCCTGTCTGCGAACCCTGGCCAAATCACCTGGATTCATACCCGCCGTACAAAACAACATCAAGCTCACCCTGTTCAATACCCGGTCCCTCAACAACAAATGCCTCATCCTGAACGACTACATCCTGGAAAATAAACTGGACTTTCTCTGTCTCACTGAGACCTGGCAACAACCACTGGACTACTACACGCTCAACCTCACCACACCCAATGGATATTCTTACATCAATAAACCACGCTCGGAGGGCCGAGGTGGTGGAATTGCCGTTATTCACCGACAAGACATCAAGACCAACCTCATCTCCATCTCATCTGCTCCATCATTTGAACACCTGGCTTTTAAACTCTCTGGTCACACACAGTCAGTCATGGCTGTTGTCTACCGCCCTCCCAAACCACACCCATCATTCCTGTCTGACTTCTCCTACTTTCTGACCCAGCTATGTTCCCTCTCCCCCTCAATCCTCCTCCTTGGTGATTTCAATATCCACATGGACTCCACTGACTCCATGCTAACCACTGACTTCACTGATTTACTCACCTGCTTTAACCTCACTGAACATGTCAACTTTCCTACCCATAACCGTGGTCACATTTTGGACCTTGTCTGCTCTACTGGACTAATTTTGCACCATCTCTCTGGCTCCGACCTCACTCTCTCTGACCACCTAGCCATCACTCTGACCATCAACATCCCCACCCCAGCACCAAGGCATTATCGCACTATCAACTTCCGTAAGCTAAACGCTCTTTCACCTACCTCATTCTCATCGACCCTCTCTGAAAAATTGTCCACTTCTCCCTTCGTTGACCTCCACACCCCTTCTGACCTCACTGACTACTACAACCACACTCTCTCCTCCTGCCTTGACCAACTTGTGCCTATAAAAACCAAAACAGTTTCTTTCACCCATTCTGCTCCCTGGTTTACCCCTGAACTCCGCCTGATGAAAACTCGTGCTCGCCAACTTGAAAGACTCCGCAATAAAACAGGTCTCACAGTTCACTCCCAGGCCTACAAGGACCACATACAACACTATAAAGATGCCCTCTCCCGCGCCCGCTCCGCCTACTACTCTCAAATTATCCACTCTGGCTCCGGAAACCCAAAAGCACTCTTCTCTACAATAAACAAACTCCTCAGCCCCCTGAACACCACCACCCAGTCATTCACAATAGACAACTGCATCTCCTTCCTTTCATTCTTCCAACGCAAAATTGAAAACATCGACAACAGCTTGACCACCGCCGCACCCGCTCCCCCTCAAACCACCTGCCCCCCCTTATCCTGCCATCCCCTGTCTCAATTCTCCCCAGTCTCCCCTACTGACCTCTCTGAACTCCTCATCGGAATGAAAACTGCCACCTGCACTCTTGACCCCATCCCCTCCAGCTTTGTCAAGGCCTCCCTTCCTGCTCTCTCTCCACTTATCATTGCAACAATAAACTCCTCCCTGTCTACAGGCATCGTCCCACCATCCCTCAAAATTGCTGCTGTTACCCCCATTCTGAAAAAACCTGGACTAAACCCTGACACCCTAAATAACTTCAGACCCATCTCCAACCTACCCTTTCTGTCAAAGGTTTTGGAACGCGCTGTAGCCACTCAACTCAAACATCACCTCTCTGCCAATAACCTGTATGAAACATTCCAATCCGGATTCCGCTCCAACCACAGTACTGAAACTGCTCTCCTCAAAATCACCAACGACCTTCTCCTCTCCTCTGACGCTGGCAACCTCAACATTCTCATCCTCCTCGACCTCAGCGCCGCCTTTGACACCATCGATCACACCATCCTCCTCACCCGACTTGAAACCACCTTTAACATTACCGGCACTGCCCTCTCTTGGATTAAATCATACCTCTCTGACAGACGCCTGTTCATCTCCATCAATAACTGCAAATCCCCTACTGCTCCCCTCCCCCAAGGTGTCCCCCAAGGTTCAGTTCTTGGCCCCCTCCTCTTCATCCTTTACCTGTCCCCCCTCGGTCACTTAATCCGCCGTCATGGTCTCCAATTCCACTGCTTCGCCGATGACATCCAGCTTTTCATCTCCACCAAGTCCATCTCCACCGCCACCTACTCTATCCTGACAAACTGCATCACTGAAATAAAATCCTGGCTTCAAATCAACTTCCTCAAACTTAACTGTGATAAATCTGAAATAATCATCATTGGCCCAAAAACGCTCACCAAGTCCACCCATAACTTTGCCCTCAACATCGACGGTTTCCCAGTATCCACCTCCCCTCACATCCGGAATCTTGGCATCATCTTTGACCAAACCCTCTCCTTCGACAAATACACTAAACAGATCACAAAGACAGCCTTCTTTCACCTGAAAAACATCGCCCGTCTCCGTCCATCCCTCTCCTCCGTGGCTGCAGAAACCCTCATCCACGCCTTCATCACTTCCCGTCTGGACTACTGCAATAGCCTCCTTTATGGTTCACCCTCAACAATCACCAATAAACTCCAATACATTCAGAACTCCGCTGCCCGTCTACTCACCCATTCCCGGACCCGTGACCACATCACCCCCGTCCTTTACAAGCTTCACTGGCTCCCCATCTCCCAGAGAATCCAGTACAAAATCCTCCTCTTGACCTACAAAGCCCTCCATAACCTGGCCCCATCCTACCTGGCTGACCTCCTCTCCAGACACACTCCCACCCGCAACCTCCGCTCTGCTGGTACCAACCTCCTGACCCCCCCCCCCATCCGGACCAAATTTAGATCCTGGGGGGACAGGGCCTTCTCCATCGCTGCTCCCACCCTCTGGAACTCGCTACCTCACACCATCAGAGACTCCTCCTCACTCACCACATTCAAAACATCACTCAAGACCCACCTGTTCAACACTGCATTCAACATTTAACCCACAGCATCTAACCCCTGACTATCTCCTCTCCTTCTCCCTCCTTTGTGCTTTGAATATTTCCCTATTGATTCTTCTTTTTTTGCAATTGTTTTTATGTTTTGCTATGCATTATGTTTTTGCACTCTGTCAAAGCGTCTTTGGGCTTCCTGAAAAGCGCTATATAAAATAAATGCATTATTATTATTATTATATATCGAATTTGATTTGAAATAAAACTGTGTGAGAGAGGAAGACACCACGGGCCTACAAAACAGGCCTCAAAGCTATGCGAGTTAATAAAATGGTGGATATTTGTTTATATGAAGGCTCTCCCAGAATGGGTGGAGCTATGGTTCCCAGAATGGGTGGAGCTTTGAGGTTTTGTCTTCTCTGCAAGAACAAGAAGAACAAGAAGAAGAAGAACAACAACAACAACAGCAGAGGGCACTCTGAGCAGCGTCTGCGACGCGGCTAAAAAGAATCGGCTTCTAACTTTTGATTGGTGAACCAATTCTGTGACCCAAAATGAAAATTCTTAAAATTTCAGATCAAATGGATGAAAATTGACAATATGCAACCTTGACCTTTGACCTTTTACTCTATAAAAAAAAATCGAATCCTACCTTTTGATTAGTGAACCAATTCAGTGACCCGAAATGCAAATTCTTAAAATTTCAGGTGAATCGGATGAAAATTGACAATTTTATGTGATGCTGACCTTTGACCTTTTGACCAAATTATTAATTTGCTTTCTTCATATTCTCATAATAAAGCCTCGTTGAAAATTTGATGAGAAAACTCAAATGGTAAATTTAAATTTCAGGTCAATTGGACCACAGACACGTACTCACACAGACACGTACTCACGCAGACACGTACTCACGCAGACACGTACTCGCGCAGACACGTACTCGCGCAGACACGTACTCGCGCAGACACGTACTCGCGCAGGCACGTACTCGCGCAGGCACGTACTCGCGCAGGCACGTACTCGCGCAGGCACGTACTCGCGCAGGCACGTACTCGCGCAGGCACGTACTCGCGCAGACACGTACTCGCGCAGACACGTACTCGCGCAGACACGTACTCGCGCAGACACGTACTCGCGCAGACACGTACTCGCGCAGACACGTACTCGCGCAGACACGTACTCGCGCAGACACGTACTCGCGCAGACACGTACTCGCGCAGACACTTACTCACACAGACACGTACTCGCACAGACAGACACACAGACACACAGACAGGCAGAAGTGATTACAAAACTCTGTCTCCTGCTGTGCAGGGGACAGGCTAACTCAAACGGCACTCAGTAGAGCGCATTCCTCCGTCAGGCTGAACAGTTTACGTTTTTGTATCCCACTGATAGGCCCGATCTGGATCCGTACCTCCAAAACCTAATTGGTTTATTCATGTCACCGACCCAACACATCCACCAAGTTTTGTCGCAACTCATCCACAATGTTTCGAAATATCATGCTATGCTTTATATTGTTCTTGGCCCCATCTCTCAATGGTGAAGGATCACTTAAAAATTCTCGAATCGGGATTCGGATCATCACCAAAATCGAATCAATTTTTCCTTGTCACCCAATGAATTGTCACCCAATGAAATCATTCATTCATTCATTCTTGTCACCCACCCAACATGTCCACCATGTTTTGTTCGAATCTGTCCACAACCTTTTGAGATATCTTGTTCACAGTCAAACAAACACACATAACGTCCGTCTGAAAACACAACGTCTGTCTACATTCAGTGTCGGAGGTAAAAGTGGCAAAACGTTCCACCAGGAATGTTGATCAAATTTTAAGTAAAAAATTTTCCCGTCTTGATCCTTGTGACCCTGAGTCCGCCCAGGAGCGGGGCCAAAATCTATAATGCTCTCTCATCTTTCAGCCATGTGGTGATCGTAACTACCAACTTTGGTGAATTTCTTCACATCCATTTAGGAGAAGATAGCTTGACGGATGAACAGGCAGACGGGCGGAGCGGATTACAAAAATACTGTAAAATGTGACTTTTTTTTTTTTTTTTTACATCGTCGAATCCACGCAAAGTAAAATGTGACTTCAAGCCATCAATCCCCCCCCCCACCCCCCCACCCTCTCTCTCAAATCCAAAGAACTCAACCTCCCACTTCAAACCAAAAGGTTTTAATCCCCTCCACACTTCAACTTCAAGCCTTCAAACCTCCTGCCCACCACAACTCCCCTCACCCACCCACCAATCAACCCTCTCCTCCTCAACCCCTTCCTCCCCAAAGTCTCAACCTCCATCTCCAAACTCTGTCCCATCTTTGCTCTGGCTCTCCCCAGCCCCCCCCCCCCCCCACTCTGAACCACAATTCTCTGTCCTCCGCCCCACCCCACCTCTCCTCCCACTCATAAAAGTGAAAGGGCGTTCTTACATTGATCGTTATGTTTAATATCGTTTCACCACAATCGCTGAGCTCGAAGTTGTCTTACTTGGAGCCTCCTCAACATTACTCATCCATATCATTACTCACTCTCCTCTCCACCCCACACTCTTCTCTCCACCCCACACTCTTCTCTCCACCCCACACTCTTCTCTCCACCCCACACTCTTCTCTCCACCCCACACTCTTCTCTCCACCCCACACTCTTCTCTCCACCCCACACTCTCCTCTCCACCCCACACTCTCCTCTCCACTCCACACTCTCCTCTCCACCCCACCCTCTCCTCTCCACCCCACACTCTCCTCTCCACCCCACACTCTCCTCTCCACCCCACACTCTCCTCTCCACCCCACACTCTCCTCTCCACCCCACACTCTCCTCTCCACCCCACACTCTCCTCTCCACCCCACACTCTCCTCTCCACCCCACACTCTCCTCTCCACCCCACACTCTTCTCTCCACCCCACACTCTTCTCTCCACCCCACACTCTTCTCTCCACCCCACACTCTCCTCTCCACCCCACACTCTCCTCTCCACCCCACACTCTCCTCTCCACTCCACACTCTCCTCTCCACCCCACCCTCTCCTCTCCACCCCACACTCTCCTCTCCACCCCACACTCTCCTCTCCACCCCACACTCTCCTCTCCACCCCACACTCTCCTCTCCACCCCACACTCTCCTCTCCACCCCACACTCTCCTCTCCACCCCACACTCTCCTCTCCACCCCACACTCTCCTCTCCACCCCACACTCTCCTCTCCACCCCACACTCTCCTCTCCACCCCACACTCTCCTCTCCACCCCACACTCTCCTCTCCACCCCACACTCTCCTCTCCACCCCACACTCTCCTCTCCACCCCACACTCTCCTCTCCACCCCACACTCTCCTCTCGACCCCACACTCTCCTCTCGACCCCACACTCTCCTCTCCACCCCACACTCTCCTCTCCACCCCACACTCTCCTCTCCACCCCACACTCTCCTCTCCACCCCACACTCTCCTCTCCACCCCACACTCTCCTCTCCACCCCACACTCTCCTCTCCACCCCACACTCTCCTCTCCACCCCACACTCTCCTCTCCACCCCTCATTCTCCTCTCCACCCCTCACTCATCTCATTCCTCATTCCTCTCATTCCTCATTCCTCTCCACCCTCTCCTTCCCCATCACTTTTCTCCACTCCTCACTCATCTCCTCTCCCCCTCACTCCTCCCTCCTGTCCCCTCTCTATCCCCATCCTCCATCTCTCTTCTCCACCCCTCACTCCTCTCCAACCCCTTCTTACTCCACTCCAACTCCACCTCACTCTTCCACCCCTCACTCTTCTCCACCCTTCACTTCTCTCCACCCCCAACTCTCCTCTCCCCCCTCACTCCTCTCCAACCCCTCACTGCACACACTGCACAGGGGAGAGCACACATATGAGAGAGGAGGAATGGATCGCACACAGAGGAGAGGAGGGAGGGTAGGGTGGAAAGGGACACTTCTACATTGACTTGATTGACTTGCCTTGACTTGAATTGAGAGGAGGGAGGATGGAGAACTCACCTTGACTGACTTCTGTTCATTTTTGAAACATCGAATACACTTAGCTTTACAAATTAAAAATAGATTAAAACCAAATGTTATTATTTGATAAATATTGTATTTCATACGCTGAGGAGGCTGTACCTGCATTACAGGCTGTACCTGTAACATGCCTGCATTCTTCAAAGTACATTTTGTTTAATTACATAGTTGGACAAGAGTAAACTCACCTTAAACAAACTCTATATTGTCGCGTCGCCGGGGATTAAGATCCCCGAGCTGACGGATAGCTGTAACGAGCTTTACCTCCGAAGCGTATACCCAACTTGACGGTAGTGACACACGCGGGAAGGTTTGAGGTCTTACCTGATCACGCAGGGGTTATACGATCCCCACAGACACAGAGACGGGACAGCAAAATACACAATACACGGAAAGTAAGATTCGACAATTAATGATTTCATTAAAATAAATGCAAATAACAATGAAAGGTGAGGTAAAAACTATTTCCTAAATTGAGACGTCTCCACTCAGACTCCTATACAAACAAGGGGAAAACGAAAGTAAAAGAAAATAAATGGTACTGTGGTAATCGACCGACACAGCTTTGCGTCCCCAAATGGCTGGTAAGGCTGCTGGACGTCGCCTCGAACCACAGCGCGGGAAACGCACAAAGTGGTGCGGAACCGCACCCGTAACCAGCTGCCAGTGTGAGACAAGCAGGCAGGATCCCTCTTGGTTTCACTCGCGACCCCAACATTCTCCACAGAGCACCACCGTCAACCAGCACCACCTCCTTCCACGTTGCAAAAGGTTACAAAGCCCCGACACGTCACCTCACCAGCTCACCCGAAACCACAGCGTCCACTCACGACGAGAGCCAGAACGAGAGAGAGAGAAAGATGGCGAAACGCGTCTTTTTGCCTTCTCCTGAATGTTCCACGCTCACGTCACACCCTCTGTCCAATCACCGAGCGCTACTCTATCACGAAGGACGGGGCGTGCCCTCCCCGTTGCGATACGTCAGGGGAGGAGTCCAATCTCTGTTCGGGAATGTTCGGATGACGTCGTTCCCTTGCTGATCGGCAGAAGTGCCGTGTTTGTCGGACCTGGCAGCGTTGTGAGCGAATGAGTCCATTTACAGTGCGATTGTTGTAGTTATTGTGGTGGACCTTTTTGATGCAATAACAACGAATGGAAAAATCCCAGAGCAATTACACACTGGGGTTTATCCTTAAGCCCGACCTAATTAGCATAGCTCCACCCCTCGTATGGAGACATATACAATCTTACCCGGACAGTCGGCCTAACTTAATTTACATCGAGGTGGGTTCTCCTTCTTCACGACACTCAGAGCATTCTAAACCTACATGATTCTATCTCGACTAAAGTATTTCATCCCTACCCCAAAAACATAATATATATATATATATACCCCGGGAATATGAAAAAAAATCATGATTAGATGACAGTTTGATCCCTAACTTTCATTTTCAGTCGTTCTACTTTTCCAAAGTAATAATAAATAACTAATTCCCGAGTAGGGAACCCTACCTTCCCTACTCTCTACCCCCTCCGTGCCTCCTCTCCCCTCCGCCTCCCCACCTCTTTCTCCTTTCCTCCCTCATCTCCCCCTTCACTCCTTTCCGACCTCAACTCCCCCTTCACTCCTCTCCCCCTTCACTCCGCTCCCCCTTCACTCCTCTCCCCTCTTCTCCACCCCTCCCTCCTCCTCCTCCCACACCCTCTCCACCTTCTCTCTCCTCTCCTCTTCACAACACCCCTCTCCCAGTCCCCGCATTGCATCCGACCAGATACATTCAAAACGGCCATTAGATTGCATTTTTGCCAATAAAACGCCAATATTTGTCCGATTTTTAAAAACCTTTTGCTGCACTGAGAATTAACCATCTTAGCGACTATGAAAAATGAAATCAGATATTGAATTGGAGTGCAGATAAGGCCATGAGAGAGTCAATAAGCATGGGCCTTGCAAAAGAGGCTGATGAGGCCTCAGAGCTATGCTGAGCAAAGATTTGATTTTGAAGCCCCACCCTGAATGGAGATACAGACAAAGGGACTGGAGGAAAGTATTATAGTGTGTATGTTTGTATATACAGTCATGTGAAAAAGTAAGTACACCCCATGTAAAGTTTTGACTTTTTCAACATATTTCAACATACAGCTATTTGATCTTCATTTCAACAATATTGATAGATAAAGGTGAGTATAATATAACAAATATCATGAAACATTTACATTTTGTAGTCCATTGTATAATTTAAATAAACATAAATGCAAATTTCACATGTGGAAAAAGTAAGTACACCCCCACATTTATCACTACTTCAAATACCTAAAATTAGAATCAGGTGCACCATCTCAGGTGCAAATGATTAGAACATCGTTAGAGAGGATCTTGGAGGAACCTGTCTTATTTAAACCTCAGACATTTAGTTTGGTTTGCTCTTTATTGTTGAAGTGTGCGGCGCCACCATGCCTGGATCAAAAGAGCTCTCTGAGGCCTTCAGAAAGAAGGTTATAGATGCCTACGAGTCTGGGAAGGGATTTAAAAAGATCTCCAAACAATTTGAAATCAATCATTCGACTGTCCGGAAGATCATCTACAAGTGGAGAAGATTCCAAACAACTGCCAACTTGTTCAGGCCAGGCTGCCCCAGCAAGTTCAGTCAAAGAGCAGACCGCAAGATGCTGAAAGAAGTCTCTAAGAACCCCAGAATGTCATCACGGGACCTACAGGTAGCTCTTGCCACTGTTGATGCCAAAGTGCACGAGTCTACCATTAGAAAGAGGCTGCACAAATTTGATCTACATGGGAGGTGTGCCAGGAGGAAACCTTTGCTGTCCAGAAAGAACATGAGGGCAAGACTAAAGTTTGCCAATGAACACCGAGGCAAAGACCAGCACTTCTGGAACAATGTGCTCTGGAGTCAAAGATAGAGCTATTTGGCCACAGTACCAGAAGACATGTTTGGCGAAAACCAAAGACAGCATTTGACCACAAGAACCTGATACCAACTGTAAAGCATGGTGGTGGAAATATTATGGTTTGGGGCAGCTTTGCTGCATCAGGGCCTGGGCAGCTCACCATCATAGAATCCACTATGAATTCTTCATTGTACCAGAGGGTGCTTGAGGATAATGTGAAGCCATCTGTCGGAAAAGTTGAAGCTCAATCGAAGGTGGACCTTGCAACATGACAATGACCCTAAACATCTATCTATAATTCCAGTAATCTCTGTGTGTATGTTTGTATGTTTGTATGTTTGTATGTCTGTGACCGCTGTTTCTCGACAACCACGGGTCCGATATACTTTAAACTTGCCAGGTATATTGCTGGGGACCCGAGGATGTGCCTTTTCAAGGTTTCATATTAATCGGACAAGTAGTTACCGAGCTATGTCCAAAAAACGATTCAACCAATCAGAGAGCAGCGAGCTATCACGTGTGCCGAACGTGCCGAACAGACTCTGCCTCGGACGGCACATTTGAGAGCGTATTCATTTATTTCACGTTGGCAAACTATGTTGGCGTTAAACTATGTTTTAAAACTAATTAAAACTAATTTGCGATTCTTTCGCTTTCCTGCGCATTTGTGCACGCTATGGCGATTTCTTTACCAAACTCCGCAAGCCGTTCGCTTTGGACCAAACCATTTCATGTAAATAGAGGGGGGGGATTGTCACCGTACTCGCAAGCCGTTCGCTTTGGACCAAACCATTTCATGTAAATAGAGGGGGGGGGGATATAATTTTAGATATATATATAGTACGGGCATGCCCTAGTACCAGTAAATCCACCAAGGAATGGCTGAAAAGAAAGAAATGGAGGGTTCTGGAATGGCAAAGTCAAAGCCCGGATCCAAATCCCATCGAGATGTTGTGGGGGGATTTGAAACGAGCTGTGCATGCAAGAAACCCTTCAAACATCGCACAGCTGAAAGAATTCTGCATGGAGGAGTGGGCAAAAATTTCTCCCAGTCGATGTCAAAGACTGGTAGACAGTTATAAGAAACGCCTACTTGAGGTTGTTTCTGCCAAAGGGGGCAATACCACCTATTTGAGCCAAGGGTGTACTTACTTTTTCCACCTGCGAAATTTGCATTTATGTTTATTTAAATTATACAATGTGGTGGTAGAAGGAGTTTTTTAACAGTGGTGGTAGAAGTAGACATGAAGTTGGCATGCCCAAAAGAAAACTGAGTGTAGATCGTGCAGCCCACAAATGCTCTCCACCTGCATGCATCCTTCATGTGCCAACCATGTCAGATCATTGTCATTTTACACCCCTCACTAAAATCAAAGGAACTGCTACAGAAAAACTACAACAGTAACACATTAACAGTAACACATTTAAATAAACTAATAACAGTAACACATTTACAAAATGTAAATGTTTCATGATATTTGTTATATTATATCACCTTTATCGATCAATATTGTTGAAATGAAGATCAAATAGCTGTATGTTGAAATATGTTGAAAAAGTCAAAACTTTACATGGGGTGTACTTACTTTTTTACGTGACTATATATATATATACATATACACACACACACATGCATACACATTAGTATGAAAGCCCGTCAAAATTTACAGGCGGTACAGCCTCCTCAGCGTGCCAAAGTCTGAAGCCTCGGCCTAGCATTAGGTGTGCTTATTTTTTTTATTCAACATGCTACACACACAAATGAACATGCTACACACATCACATGCAGTGAATTTCACCTGCCTGCACCTTTTATTGTTTTTTTTTTAATGCTTCTGTGCACCTCTTTTATGAAAGCCTGGTGTTGGTTTAAAGGTTAAGGTGGTTGGCTTGAGATGTTAGTGTGGCGGACACAAAAGCCCACTGGCGTGGTGACATCATTCCACGCACCAAGTGGGCGGTGGCCACGTCCGAGGGGTAGGCGTGGCCTCATGGTATACACCGGGCGCCCAGCCCGGAGCGGTACAGTGTTACAGTGTAGTCTTACAATAAAGACGTTTGTATGTTACCGCTTGTCCGCTTCCTCCTTGCTCACAAGCAGCGCGCGTAACGCCGCGCTTTACTGGTGACCCTCGACGTTGGATCTGCCGTAGCGATCCTTCCGAACACGACGCCATTGCAATGGCCAACGACAAGTCAATGGCGATTAAACTTCCCGAATTTTGGGAGGCCCAGGCCGAGGTCTGGTTCGTTCAAGCCGAAGCCCAATTTCAGCTTCGGCGCCTCACCAATGACGACCTGCGCTACTGCCATGTCGTCGCCTCCCTCGGGCCCGGCACGGCCGCTCGAGTTGTGTCCGTCCTTCGCCACCCACCGGACGGCCACAAGTACGAGGCGCTCAAGCGGCTACTCCTAGCCACGTTCGGCCTCACGGATGACGCACGGGCCGATCGCCTCCTGGACCTCCCCGAGCTCGGTGAGACGCGCCCGTCGGTCCGAATGGACCATATGCTGTCACTGTTGGGCGACGAAGCCCCCGGTTCGCTATTCCGGGCGCTTTTCCGTCGCCAACTTCCAGCGCAGGTTCGCCTCGCGTTGGCCGGGACCGGGCTAACGGAACCCCGGCAATTGGCGGCCGAGGCGGACAAGTACTTTGCCGCTTCGGACACGCGGGCGAGCGTTGGCGTGGCCGTCACGGCCTCCGACGCTGCTGCTGCTGTTCCACAGCATCATCTTCTACAGCACGCTGCGTTTCAGCAGCATGCTGATACGCACCTCGTGAACGCCGCCACGCCCCGCCCACCGCCGCGGCGAAAACCGCCACCGCGGGGAAACCCGTCGACTCCACCGGCCTGGCGGAGCCAGCCGCGCTCCTCCGGCTCCACCACCTGGTGCTGGTTCCACGCCAAGTTCGGCCACGAAGCTCGGCGGTGTCATCCGCCGTGCTCCTTCGACGGGTCGGGAAACGCCCGGGCCGGCGCTCCATTGTGGCGATGAGCGCCGGCCGTTCGAGCAGCCTGCTGTTCATAACGGACACCTTCTCCGGGCGCCGTTACCTGTGCGACACGGGAGCACAGGTGAGTGTCATTCCCGCCGGCACGTCAGACAAGCACGCCGCGGGTGGGGGCCCCGCGCTGCTTGCCGCGAACGGGACGCCCATCCGTACGTACGGAAAACGATGCCTCTCTCTGCGGTTTGGAGGGCAGGTTTTCCGATGGACGTTCGTCACCGCCGACGTGCCCATGGCACTGCTTGGCGCGGACTTCCTGTGCGCTAATGGGCTCCTGGTCGACGTCAAGCGCAGACGGCTTGTCCAGGCCGAGACGTTCAGCTCGCTCGCATGTGCGTTGCCCAGCTCAACGAGCGGCTTGCCAAGCGGCTTGCCGAACGATTCGGTTCCGGCCACGTTGGTCTGTACGCTTCCGGCAGCGGACGCATTCACCCGCCTCCTCGCCGGCTTCCCGGCCCTCACGCGGCCCACCTTCTCGGCGGGGGCCGTCAAGCACGGGGTGGCCCATCACATCCCCACCGTCGGGCCACCGGTCTACGCCCGGGCACGCCGCCTCGAGCCGACGAAGCTGGCGGTGGCAAAAGCGGAGTTTGCTACCCTGGAGCGACTCGGCATCGTTCGGCGCTCAGAGAGCGCTTGGGCGTCGCCGCTGCACATCGTGCCGAAGCCCGGCGGGGGATGGCGACCGTGCGGGGACTATCGCCGTCTCAATGACGCCACGACTCCCGACCGCTACCCCGTCCCCCACATTCAGGACTTTTCCGCCCGTTTGGCGGGCAGGTCCTTCTTCTCGAAGGTGGACCTCATACGCGGCTACCATCAGGTCCCCGTCAGGCCGGAGGACGTCCCGAAGACGGCGGTCATCACGCCATTCGGACTCTTTGAGTTCCTGCGCATGCCCTTCGGTCTGAAGAATGCGGCTCAGGCGTTCCAGCGACTGATGGACAGCGTCCTGCGCGACTTGGATTTTGTCTACGTCTACCTGGACGATATCCTCGTCGCCAGCGCGTCCCGCGAAGAGCACCTACGCCACCTCCGCACGCTCTTCGAACGCCTGGGCCAGCATGGCCTGATTGTGAACCCCGCAAAGTGCCGGTTCGGCGCCGCCACAATCGATTTTCTGGGGCACCGTGTCACCAGGCACGGAGCCGTCCCCCTGCCGGCCAAGGTGGAGGCGGTGAAGGGGTTTCCGCGCCCCCGCACGATCAGAGGGCTGCAGGAGTTCCTGGGCATGGTGAACTTTTACCATCGGTTCCTGCCCCGTATCGCCCAGCTCCTGCGCCCCCTGCACGAAGCTCTCCGAGGTAAGCCGGGCAAAGGCGACGTTACCTGGACCGAGCAGATGGACACGGCGTTCACGGGCACGAAGCTCGCCTTGGCTAACGCCACCATGCTCGCGCACCCGGCGCCCGATGCACCGATCGCCCTCACCACCGATGCCTCGGACTACGCGGTGGGCGCGGTGCACGAGCAATGGGTGCGTGGAGCTTGGCAACCGCTGGCGTTCTTTAGCCGGCAGCTTCGCCCGCCCGAACGCCGTTACAGTACCTTCGACCGCGAGTTGCTCGGACTTCACTTGGCGGTCAGGCACTTCCGCCATCTGCTCGAGGGCCGGGCGTTCACTGCCTTCGTCGACCACAAGCCGCTGATCTTCGCGATGGGCAAGGTCACCGAGCCGTGGTCGGCCCGGCAGCAGCGTCACCTCTCGGCCGTGTCCGAGTACACGACGGACATCCAGCACGTCGCGGGGAAGGACAACCCGGTGGCGGATTGCCTTTCCCGGGCCGTCGCCCACGCAGTCCACCTCGGCATCGACTATGCCCGGATGGCAGCGGACCAGGCCGCTGACCCCGACGTCCAGGCCTTGCGGACCGCCGTCACGGGCCTCCGCGTCACCGAGGTGCCGTTCGACGGCGCGGGCGCGGCCCTCTTGTGCGACGTCTCCCTCGGGCGTCCTCGCCCCATTGTGCCCGCGGGCTGGCAGCGCCAGGTGTTTGACGCCATCCACGGCCTGTCCCACCCGGGCGCGAGGGCCTCCCAAAGGCTGATCGCCGACAAGTTCGTCTGGCATGGCCTCCGGAAGGCCGTCCGCGGCTGGGCCAGGACATGCCTCGCGTGCCAGCGCGCCAAGGTGCACCGGCACACCCAGGCCCCGTTGGCCCCGTTCACGGTGCCGGAACGCCGGTTTGACCACGTCCACGTGGACCTGGTGGGACCTCTGCCCCCCTCGCGGGGTTTCACCCACGTCCTCACCATGGTGGACCGCACCACCCGGTGGCCGGAGGCCGTGCCCTTGGCGTCGACAACGGCGACCGATGTCGCGCAGGCTTTCATCGCCACCTGGGTCGCCCTGTTCGGCGCCCCCTCAGACATCTCATCCGACCGCGGCCCCCAGTTCACCTCGGAGCTCTGGGGGGCGGTTGCGCAGGGGCTCGGGGTCCGGCTGCACCGAACCACGGCCTACCACCCCCAGGCCAACGGCCTGTGTGAGCGATTTCACCGCTCATTGAAGGCCGCGCTCCGGGCCACCCTCCGCGACGGCGGCTGGGTCGACAGGCTCCCCTGGGTCCTGCTGGGCCTCCGGACGGCGCCCAAGGAGGACCTGCGCGCATCCGCGGCGGAGTTGGTCTTCGGGCAACCGCTGCGGGTGCCGGGCGAGTTCCTCCCCGACTCCACGGCACCATGGTCCGCGGCACAGCAGCGCTCCGCTCTGCAGGAGACCGCCCAGAGGTTCGCCCCGGTGCCAACGGCATGCCACGGGCACCCACCGACGCACGTCGCCCCGGAGCTTCGCACGGCGGAGTACGTCTTCGTCCGCCACGATGCCCATCGGACACCACTGCGGCCCCCGTACGACGGGCCTTTCCGCGTGCTGGAGACCGGGGCGAAGCACTTCACCCTGGACATCGGCGGTACTCCTGACCGCGTTTCGGTAGACCGCCTCAAGCCGGCCCACCTCGATGTGGACCATCCACCGCCAGTGGCCCGACCCCCACGTCGGGGCCGCCCTCCTGCGGGCGGACCCCCGGCACCGCCCAGCTCCGCCGCCCCCCGGTCCTGCACCCATCCCAGGAGCAGCCAGGGGCATCCCACCTGGCATCACTGCACCCCGGACGCCGCCGATCGCCAGGGGGCGCTTCGGCCGGGTCATTCGTCTGCCCCGCAAACTGGCCCTCCAGGTGCGCGGGAATTCTGGGGGGGCGCGTGTGGCGGACACAAAAGCCCACTGGCGTGGTGACATCATTCCACGCACCAAGTGGGCGGTGGCCACGTCCGAGGGGTAGGCGTGGCCTCATGGTATACACCGGGCGCCCAGCCCGGAGCGGTACAGTGTTACAGTGTAGTCTTACAATAAAGACGTTTGTATGTTACCGCTTGTCCGCTTCCTCCTTGCTCACAAGCAGCGCGCGTAACGCCGCGCTTTATTAGAGTCCTAAGTTCGAACCTCTGTTTTAATCGTTGAATTAACACCAGGTGGGTTGACTCAGCCTGTTATTCTTCCAAGTTCGGCAAAATGAGTAGCAGCTGACTGGTAATGGGGGGAATTGCATCAGCGGCATAGCAGCACCCTCAGGAAATGATGTGGCTAAGCAGCCACAGGGTGCATACGACCACCACCACTCTTTTATGGAAAACGTTTTTCGAGTTTTTTTATTCTCAAAAATAGACCATAGTGAACACACATTTGTGTTAAAAGATTGGCCTTTACTACCCTCATCAAAGCGTCTTAATGACGGGGGACAGACAAATACACACTATTTTTATATAGGAAGATGATACCACGGGTTTTTTTTTTAAGCACGGAGTTAATTACTCCGTCCTTGTGTTTCACTTTTACCTCTTCTCATTATCACATCCTGGACCTTATATCCTGCATGACATTGGGTCTCATCGTAAAGTCAAAGGGTTGTTTGAGGGGCATGTTTCTTAACGTTTGAAGCTCCTTTTTGAAGTTTTATTAATCACCAAAGATTCAAGCTTCCATCTTGATTGATATATTGCAGCTATCAATTATATACATCCCTCGTCATCCCAAGATGCCACACCAAATGTTGTGCACAGAGACTGCGGAAGAATGTAAAGCTACTGGAGAAAGTGGTGAATAGGGACCGACCTTGCTGCCTTATCATCAACTTTTTTAAAGGCAACGAAGGCTATTCACTCATGCTGCGCGCCAAGAACGGCTCTGGTATGATGTGCTCTGTTCGTCCTTTGCTCCTGATCGTGTGCTCGCTTTTCCTTCTTGCTGTTCGCCCCCTCCCCCCGCCCTTCGTTGGTATTTTGCGAATTGTTTGAATCACTTGACATCTATCTATAATTCCAGTAATCTCTGTGTGTATGTTTGTATGTTTGTCTGTGACCGCTGTTTCTCGACAACCACGGGTCCAATATACTTTAAACTTGCCAGGTATATTGCTGGGGACCCGAGGATGTGCCTTTTCAAGGTTTCATATTAATCGGACAAGTAGTTATCGAGCTATGTCCAAAAAACGATTCAACCAATCAGAGAGCAGCGAGCTATCACGTGTGCCGAACGTGCCGAACAGACTCTGCCTCGGACGGCACATTTGAGAGCGTATTCATTTATTTCACGTTGGCAAACTATGTTGGCGTTAAACTATGTTTTAAAACTAATTAAAACTACTTTGCGATTCTTTCGCTTTCCTGCGCGTTTGTACACGCTATGGCGATTTCTTTACCAAACTCCGCAAGCCGTTCGCTTTGGACCAAACCATTTCATGTAAATAGAGAGGGGGGGGGGATTGTCACCGTACTCGCAAGCCGTTCGCTTTGGACCAAACCATTTCATGTAAATAGAGGGGGGGGATTGTCACCGTACTCGCAAGCCGTTCGCTTTGGACCAAACCATTTCATGTAAATAGAGGGGGGGGGGGGATATAATTTTAGATATATATATAGTACGGGCATGCCCTAGTGTTTATAAATCGTGGATGGGATTTTGGAGGTTTATCCATGGCGTGTTCACTTGCCTTGCTGTTGGGCGTCACAACAGGCAATTGGGTTGGGTGCCCTGCTCCTTCACACATGGTCAAAGCTTCAAATAACAAACTGATAATGGTGATCTACAAATTAAGAATGTAAGTCAGGGTTTATTTCGAGGAAAGTGACAAAATATAGAGGCAAGAGAGTCGGAAGATTGCTCCCATTGCTATGCATCAACCCCTCTGTAGCCATCTGACAAAGTTGTCATGCTTTGGGCATTTTATGCTGTCCTTGTAGCATTCTCCACACCTCAAAAAACCCTGGTTAACATGTTACCAGTTTGTACATTTCCTTAACCGTGTTCAATGAATGATTGTCGAGATTGGTAATCTACACATCCCAGGGTGTTTGTTATATAACTATAACACGAGTTCCCTCACAAGGAACTTTTGACGCAGGAGGAGACAATCAGGCTCATCAAGGCCTGCACGATTGTTACCAATCTATGGTTTTGTCCATGCCCTATCCTTTTAAATGCTGAGCGTCAAGCAAGGAAGCAGCACAAACCGTTTTTAAAGTATTTGGTATGACTCGGCTAGGGCTCGAACCACCAACCTCCCAGACTCAGAGCGGACCCTTTAATCCTTACGCCACCGAGGCTGGTGAAAGCAACTTTGTTTGTTCAACTTTTATTGTCCCCCGTCGCTCAGCGGAGCGAAAGGGGGACTATGGCTTTCCCCTCCGTCCGTGCGTGCGTGCGGGCGTGTGTGCGTGCGTGCGTAAGCGAAGGACCGCATTCGAATTTGGTGTGTGGGTGCAACCCACGTCAAAATCCAAGATGGCCGCCGCCATGTATGTCTGATGCCATGTATGTCTGAACCTTGTAGCCTGCATATCTTGAAAAATAAGCGAAGTACCAACTTCTAATCTGGTGTGTGGGTGTATCTAGGCATAAGGAAGAACGCTATTGAAAATTGGGTCGCCACGTCAAAATCCAAGATGGCCGCCGCCATGTATGTCTGAACCTTGTGAGATGAATATCTTGAAAAATAAGCGAAGTACCAACTTCTAATTTGGTGTGTGGGTGTATCTCGGCATAAGGACGAACGCTATTGAAAATTGGGTCGCCACGTCAAAATCCAAGATGGCCGCCACCATATATATGTCTGAAACCCGTGAGCGAAATATCTCGAAAAATAAGCGAAGTACCAACTTCTAACTTGGCGTGTGGGTGTATCTCGGCATAAGGAAGAACGCTATTGAAAATTGGGTCGCCACGTCAAAATCCAAGATGGCCGCCGCCATGTATGTCTGAACCTTGTAACCTGCATATCTTGAAATATAAGCGAAGTACCAACTTCTAATCTGGTGTGTGGGTGTATCTAGGCAAAAGGAAGAACGCTTTTGAAAATTGGGTCGCCACGTCAAAAGCCAAGATGGCCGCCGCCATGTATGTCTGAACCTTGTAACCTGCATATCTTGAAATATAAGCGAAGTACCAACTTCTAATCTGGTGTGTGGGTGTATCTAGGCAAAAGGAAGAACGCTTTTGAAAATTGGGTCGCCACGTCAAAATCCAAGATGGCCGCCGCCATGATGGCATCTGAACCTTGTGAGATGAATATCTTGAAAAATAAGCGAAGTACCAACTTCTAATCTGGTGTGTGGGTGTATCTCGGCATAAGGACGAACGCTATTGAAAATTGGGTCGCCACGTCAAAATCCAAGATGGCCGCCACCATATATATGTCTGAAACTTGTGAGCGAAATATCTTGAACAATAAGCGAAGTACCAACGTCTAATCTGGTGTGGAGGTGTGTCTATTGGGTCGCCACGTCAAAATCCAAGATGGCCGCCGCCATGTATGTCCGAACCTTGTGAGATGAATATCTTGAAAAATAAGCGAAGTACCAACTTCTAATTTGGTGTGTGGGTGTATCTCGGCATAAGGAAGACCGCTGTTGTAAAGTGGGTCGCCACGTCAAAATCCAGGACGGCCGCCACCATATATATGTCTGAACCTTGTGAGCGAAATATCTTGAAAAATAAGCGAAGTACCTTCTGGTGTGTGGGTGTATCTAGGCATAAGGAAGAACGCTATTGAAAATTGGGTTCCTACGTCAAAATCCAAGATGGCCGCCTCCATGTATGTCTGACCCTTGTGAGCGAAATATCATATCATAGCATGTTTTCTGCGTGTTCCACTTTGTCAACTCACATCACTTCCCCGATGGGGGACCTAGGCGTAACGCTTGTAAGTACCTTTGCTGAAGTTGATGGTGTTGTCTCTCCCTCTCTCTCGCTCTCTCTCTCTCTCTCTCTCTGTCTCTGTCTCTCTCTCTCTCCGTCTCTCCATCTCTCCATCTCTCCCTATCTGTCTATCTCCCTATCTCTCATCTCTCCACCACCTCTTGTTATATCTGTCATGGCAGATGTTGAAACTCTGCACCTGCCATATGAAGAAGGGGAGTTTCTTGCATACTTGGATTCTGGAGAGCTTCCTCCAGTGCTGGTGGACTTGCTGGAGAAAGCACAGGTACTGATCATGTGATGTCTGGGTGCTTTGCTTATAATGGTTGCTTTGTTTTGATATGACAAAATCAAAGTCAGTATAATAAGAGTATCTTAACTAACATGGGAAATGAAGTGTGACAGACGTTTTGAGCAGTTTTTTTTCTTCATCAGGGCAAAAGATAGGAATGTGGGTGGACGGAGGGTTTATATATACAGTATAGTGTCGGGAATGGGTCGAATGGTCCAGATTAAGGATAAAAGAGACCGCTAAAGATGAAGGATCAAAGGTCTATGGTACTGAATTGCAGGTCAGAAGTCAAGGTCAAGTCAAGTCAAGTTGAAGTCAAATCAAGGGTCAAACATACAAGGAAACTGCATGGTTGATGATATAATATTTTTTTGTCAGAGGAGAGTAAGGGCGGCAGTATTGTCTACCATAGATGAAGCTGGTTCATTGAATGTAATGGAGGTATTATTGTGAAAATATAGGTCTTTGTGTGATCTAAGGAACTCTCTCCTCCTTTTCCTCCTCCTCCCCCTTCTCCCCCTCCACTCACCCACCAGGTTAACATCTTCCACAGTGGATGTGTGATCGCTGAGATAAGGGACTATAGACAGGTCGGCCTCGTCAAGGGACAAGCTCCAGATGTGAGACACGTGCTACTGAAGCCAACCGCGCAGGTACTCCCAACAGAGTTATTTGTCCTTACTCCCAACGCTTGTTTTGATTTGCTCAACTTTTTGTCTTTTGCCCAATATGTTTGTGCCAGAGTTTTCTATGTGTGGTTTTTCTCTTTCCAGACGCTCATTTGTGACGTCAATGCAATCACTTGTGATAACCACAAATGGACGCAGGTTGGTTTATTTGAATTGAGGACGTTAGAGAGAAGTAAGATGCTGAAAGAGACAGAATGACGCATTATCTAATAACGAGAACGGCACTCAGTCGAGAGCATACCTCCGCCAGGTGAACAGTTTACGTTTTGTATCCCAGAGTAAAAAAAATAAAAAAAATAACCACCTTTAGAGGCCATTTTTCCCCGCAAAGCGGGGGTTGGCCTTTTTCGGGAACCGTGGTTGTTGTTGTTTTTTGGTCCCCTTTTTGAAGCGATGTTTTACGGCCGGATGCCCTTCCTGATGCCAACCATTTTTGCCGCCTTTAACGACAACCAGGGAATTACCAGTGAACTGGTACTCAATTAGCCGACCTCGGAAGGATGACAAGCTGAGTCAACCCCCCTGGCGTTAATTCAGCGATCGACTGGGATTCGAACCCAGGATCCTAGGATCCTAAGCCGGCACCCTAGCCGCTAGCCCAACACCAGGGTTGTATCCCAGAGTAGACGAGGATATTACAATACAGAATCACATTTGATCTAAATCTTCTGTCCACAACTTTTGTACACCGCTCCTTTCCTATGGCATCTCCAGGCATTGCAAATCGTCATTGCCGGGCACCAAAGGGGGCTCGGCAGTGACGCACGCTGAAAGAGAGTACTCAGTTTTCACTCTGGTTTCTTGTTGTACACCGCTCCTTTCCTATGCCACCTCCAGGCATTGCAAATCGTCATTGCCGGGCACCGAAGGGGGCTCGGCAGTGACGCACGCTGAAAGAGAGTACTCAGTTTTCACTCTGGTTTCTTGTTTGTTTTCTTGTTGTACACCGCTCCTTTCCTATGCCATCTCCAGGCATTGCAAATCGTCATTGCCGGGCACCAAAGGGGGCTCGGCAGTGACGCACGCTGAAAGAGAGTACTCAGTTTTCACTCTGGTTTCTTGTTGTACACCGCTCCTTTCCTATGCCATCTCCAGGCATTGCAAATCGTCATTGCCGGGCACCAAAGGGGGCTCGGCAGTGACGCACGCTGAAAGAGAGTACTCAGTTTTCACTCTGGTTTCTTGTTTGTTTGTTTGTTTTCTTTCTTGGTTGTCCGGACGATATCTCAGCCATCCTTTGAGCTAGGAAGCTGAAATTTCGGCACAGTAGTGAGCAAGTCCTTTGTCAAATACGGTATTTTTTGTTTTTTGAATAATCAATTAATTGAGGAGTTATTTAATTATTAGCGTTTAATTAAGTACTTATTTAATTAATTAAATTTCATTTCTCTTCTGACCATTATTAACTCAGGCACCTTTTCAGTTAGGAAGCTGATATTTGGACATGCCAATGACCAGGTGATTTGGCTGCAAAGGATATTTTTGATTTATTAATTAATCAATTAATCGATTAATTATTTAATTATTCGATTAATGACAAAAAATTTTTTTTTTTTTAAGTTACAGATTCTGATGAAATAGTGGTAGTTTATGTGTTCTCTGACCAAATTGATTAATAATTTAATTTTTTTATGATTATTATTTATTTATTTTCATTATTAATCATTTATTTATTTTCTTTCTCATTTGGCTAATATCTCAGGCACCTTTTGAGCTGGGAAGCTAATATTTGGACATGAGTGACCAAGTGATGTGGCTATCAAGGATATTTTTGATTTATTGATTAATCATTTCATCTATTAAGTATTTATTGATTAATCGATTAATTATTTATTGAGTAATCAATTAATTATTAATTTTTTTATAAATGACTTATTTAATTAAATTTCTAAAAGATACATCTTCGGATGAAGCACTACTGGTTTAGTTATGCGATTAGCCAATTGATTATGAAAATATTTTGTGATAATCTTTTATTGATTTTAATTATACAATTAATCAATCAATTAGTGTACACCTCTCCCTCCCAATGCAGCCTCAATGAGCTGCACTGCGGTATTGCCGGGCGCCGGAGGCGCCCCGGCAATGCCGCGCTGCAGCATATTTAATTATTTGGCATGGGGCGGTGTACTTTGAATGTATGTGTACTTGTTGTACACCGCTCCTTTCCTATGCCACCTCCAGGCATTGCAAATCGTCATTGCCGGGCACCGAAGGGGGCTTGGCAGTGACGCACGCTGAAAGAGAGTACTCAGTTTTCACTCTGGTTTCTTGTTTGTTTGTTTTCTTGTTTCCTTGGTTGTCCGGACGATATCTCAGCCATCCTTTGAGCTAGGAAGCTGAAATTTCGGCACAATAGTGAGCAAGTCCTTTGTCAAAAACGGTATTTTTTGTTTTTTGATTAATCAATTAATTGAGGAGTTATTTAATTATTAGCGTTTAATTAAGTACTTATTTAATTAATTAAATTTCATTTCTCTTCTGACCATTATTAACTCAGGCACCTTTTGAGTTAGGAAGCTGATATTTGGACATGCCAATGACCAGGTGATTTGGCTGCAAAGGATATTTTTGATTTATTAATTAATCAATTAATCGATTAATTATTTAATTATTCGATTAATGACAAAAAATTTTTTTTTTTTAAAGTTACAGATTCTGATGAAATAGTGGTAGTTTATGTGTTCTCTGACCAAATTGATTAATAATTTAATTTTTTTATGATTATTATTTATTTATTTTCATTATTAATCATTTATTTATTTTCTTTCTCATTTGGCCAATATCTCAGGCACCTTTTGAGCTGGGAAGCTAATATTTGGACATGAGTGACCAAGTGATGTGGCTATCAAGGATATTTTTGATTTATTGATTAATCATTTCATCTATTAAGTATTTATTGATTAATCGATTAATTATTTATTGAGTAATCAATTAATTATTTAATTTTTTATAAATGACTTATTTAATTAAATTTCTAAAAGATACATCTTCGGATGAAGCACTAGTGCTTTAGGTATGCTATTGTACACCGCTCCTTTCCTATGCCATCTCCAGGCATTGCAAATCGTCATTGCTGGGCACCAAAGGGGGCTCGGCAGTGACGCACGCTGAAAGGGAGTACTCAGTTTTCACTCTGGTTTCTTACTTTCTTGCTTTCTTGCTTTCTTGCTTTCTTGGTTGTCCGGGCGATATCTCAGCCATCCTTTGAGCTAGGAAGCTGAAATTTCGGCACAATAGTGAGCAAGTGCTTTGTCAAAAACGGTATTTTTTGTTTTTTGATTAATCAATTAATTGAGGAGTTATTTAATTATTAGCGATTAATGAAGTACTTATTTAATTAATCAAATTTCCTTTCTCTTCTGACCATTAACTCAGGCACCTTTTGAGTTAGGAAGCTGATATTTGGACATGCCAATGACCAGGTGATTTGGCTGCAAAGGATATTTTTGATTTATTAATTAATCAATTAATCGATTAATTATTTAATTATTCGATTAATGACAAAAAAATTTTTTTTTTTTAAGTTACAGATTCTGATGAAATAGTGGTAGTTTATGTGTTCTCTGACCAAATTGATTAATAATTTAATTTTTTTATGATTATTATTTATTTATTTTCATTATTAATCATTTATTTATTTTCTTTCTCATTTGGCCAATATCTCAGGCACCTTTTGAGCTGGGAAGCTAATATTTGGACATGAGTGACCAAGTGATGTGGCTATCAAGGATATTTTTGATTTATTGATTAATCATTTCATCTATTAATTATTTAATGATTAATCGATTAATTATTTATTGAGTAATCAATTAATTATTTAATTTTTTATAAATGACTTATTTAATTAAATTTCTAAAAGATACATCTTCGGATGAAGCACTAGTGGTTTAGTTATGCGATTAGCCAATTGATTATGAAAATATTTTGTGATAATCTTTTATTGATTTTAATTATACAATTAATCAATCAATTAGTGTACACCTCTCCCTCCCAATGCAGCCTCAATGAGCTGCACTGCGGTATTGCCGGGCGCCGGAGGCGCCCCGGCAATGCCGCGCTGCAGCATATTTAATTATTTGGCATGGGGCGGTGTACTTTGAATGTATGTGTACTTGTTTGTTTTCTTTCTTGTTTTCTTGGTTGTCCGGGCGATATCTCAGCCATCCTTTGAGCTAGGAAGCTGAAATTTCGGCACAGTAGTGAGCAAGTCCTTTGTCAAATACGGTATTTTTTGTTTTTTGAATAATCAATTAATTGAGGAGTTATTTAATTATTAGCGTTTAATTAAGTACTTATTTAATTAATTAAATTTCATTTCTCTTCTGACCATTATTAACTCAGGCACCTTTTGAGTTAGGAAGCTGATATTTGGACATGCCAATGACCAGGTGATTTGGCTGCAAAGGATATTTTTGATTTATTAATTAATCAATTAATCGATTAATTATTTAATTATTCGATTAATGACAAAAAAATTTTTTTTTTTAAAGTTACAGATTCTGATGAAATAGTGGTAGTTTATGTGTTCTCTGACCAAATTGATTAATAATTTAATTTTTTTATGATTATTATTTATTTATTTTCATTATTAATCATTTATTTATTTTCTTTCTCATTTGGCCAATATCTCAGGCACCTTTTGAGCTGGGAAGCTAATATTTGGACATGAGTGACCAAGTGATGTGGCTATCAAGGATATTTTTGATTTATTGATTAATCATTTCATCTATTAATTATTTATTGATTAATCGATTAATTATTTATTGAGTAATCAATTAATTATTTAATTTTTTATAAATGACTTATTTAATTAAATTTCTAAAAGATACATCTTCGGATGAAGCACTAGTGGTTTAGTTATGCGATTAGCCAATTGATTATGAAAATATTTTGTGATAATCTTTTATTGATTTTAATTATACAATTAATCAATCAATTAGTGTACACCTCTCCCTCCCAATGCAGCCTCAATGAGCTGCACTGCGGTATTGCCGGGCGCCAGAGGCGCCCCGGCAATGCCGCGCTGCAGCATATTTAATTATTTGGCATGGGGCGGTGTACTTTGAATGTATTTGTACTTGTTTGTTTTCTTGTTTGTTTGTTTTCTTTCTTGGTTGTCCGGACGATATCTCAGCCATCCTTTGAGCTAGGAAGCTGAAATTTCGGCACAGTAGTGAGCAAGTCCTTTGTCAAATACGGTATTTTTTGTTTTTTGAATAATCAATTAATTGAGGAGTTATTTAATTATTAGCGTTTAATTAAGTACTTATTTAATTAATTAAATTTCATTTATCTTCTGACCATTATTAACTCAGGCACCTTTTGAGTTAGGAAGCTGATATTTGGACATGCCAATGACCAGGTGATTTGGCTGCAAAGGATATTTTTGATTTATTAATTAATCAATTAATCGATTAATTATTTAATTATTCGATTAATGACAAAAAATTTTTTTTTTTTTAAGTTACAGATTCTGATGAAATAGTGGTAGTTTATGTGTTCTCTGACCAAATTGATTAATAATTTAATTTTTTTATGATTATTATTTATTTATTTTCATTATTAATCATTTATTTATTTTCTTTCTCATTTGGCCAATATCTCAGGCACCTTTTGAGCTGGGAAGCTAATATTTGGACATGAGTGACCAAGTGATGTGGCTATCAAGGATATTTTTGATTTATTGATTAATCATTTCATCTATTAAGTATTTATTGATTAATCGATTAATTATTTATTGAGTAATCAATTAATTATTTAATTTTTTATAAATGACTTATTTAATTAAATTTCTAAAAGATACATCTTCGGATGAAGCACTACTGGTTTAGTTATGCGATTAGCCAATTGATTATGAAAATATTTTGTGATAATCTTTTATTGATTTTAATTATACAATTAATCAATCAATTAGTGTACACCTCTCCCTCCCAATGCAGCCTCAATGAGCTGCACTGCGGTATTGCCGGGCGCCGGAGGCGCCCCGGCAATGCCGCGCTGCAGCATATTTAATTATTTGGCATGGGGCGGTGTACTTTGAATGTATGTGTACTTGTTTGAGATATTTTTGAGATTTGATGCTATTTATCATGTTTGGACATATCTCCCAATGGTGAAGAATCACTTAAATAATTAAATAATTCTCATATCCAAATCCATATTCAGATGTTCCCCAAAATCGAATAGATTCGTCCTGGTCACAAACATGACCGGTACACCAAGTTTCGTTCAAATGCGTCCACAACTTTTTGAGATATTCTGCTATATATCGTTTTTGGCACTATCTCCCAATAGTGAAGATTCACTTAACAAATTCTACTAGCCCGATCCGAATCCGGATCTTCACCAAAATCTAATCATTTCGTCCATGTCACATACGCTACCTCTCTGCCAAATTTCGTCTGAATCCGTCCACAACTTTTTGAGACAGACACCTATCTTGTTTACAGACAGACAAACAAACAGACAGACAGGAGTGAAAACATAACCTCCATCCACCTTCGTTGATAATGGTAAAAAGAACATTTGACGATTTTAGGCGACCTTGATTGACTGTTTCACCTCAAAAGGAATAGGCTTCAGTGACATAATGTGCAAACCCTGCTATAATTTCAAGTCGATCAAATGAAAATTTGCGATTTTATGCAACCTTTACCTTTGACCTCTTGATCTAAAAAAAAATAACAATAAAAAAAACAAGCGGCTTCTAGCTTTTGATTGGTGAACCAATTCAGTAACCCAATGTGCAAATTCTTCAAATTTCAGGTCAATTGGATGAAAAATGACAATATCATGGGACGCTGACGTTTGACATTTCAACCAAATTATTAATTTGGCTTCTCCATATTCTCGTAATAATGCTTTGTTGAAAATTTGATGACAAAAGCTCAAATGGTAAATAAGTTGCAACCCAGGAAAGACAGACACACAGAAGTGATTGTAAAACTCCATCTCCCGCTGCATGATTGCCTTGACAATCTACCCTTAACAAATAGAACAAGAAAGAGCAATCAGAGATTGCAAACCCTCACCAGGATGTGTTTTCAGTGTTTTTTTTAAGGCTTTTGTGTTAAAACAAATATGGCGCCCGAATCACGTGACTGACGACGTCATCATTAATTTTTTTTCTCCGCCAATTTATTCCTAGATTATGCTCAAGAAATTTCATCTTGATTGGATGAAGTTTTGTCCTTGTCAAATTATGACGTCATAATGGAGGTACCTATGACATAATTAACAGATGTTATTCCACATAGAGAGTTCTTCACAATGAGCCATGTCTCAATTTTTCCTATTCAGCACTTTCGGAGATATAGAGGTGCAAAGTTTTTTGGTTTTTCCAAGATGGCGGCCTAACTACGCGACCTATGACATCATAATTATCATTTAAAAAATTTCCAGGTGGAGGTGCACCTATGGTGAAAATTTCCTGTCAATCGGACCAATGGTTGCAGAGAAAATCATATTTATTCTGTGCGGACAAACAGACAAACAAGAAGATGTCATGCGTAGCACGATACTTGCAAAATCCCCCCCCCCCCCCCCCAAAGTTTTCCATTGATACAGCGAATTGTCCATTTCATGAAGATAAAAATTTGCAATCTTGATCAAAGCTTGGGTCAACAGAATGAAAAGTGACGATTTTTCAGCTGAAAAATGAGGATTTTAGAAATTTGGCCTATGTTGACCTTATGGCCTATGTTCACCAAAAATATAATTTGTGGTTGAATTCAGTGACCAGATATGCAAGTCCTCTTCAAATTTCAAGTCAATTGGATAAAAATTGAGGATTTTAGAAATTTGGCCTATGTTGACCTTTTGGCCTATGTTGACCTTTTGGCATATGCTGACCTCAATAATACTTGGTGGTTGAATTCAGTGACCAGATATGCAAGTCCTCTTCAAATTTCAAGTCAATTGGATGAAAATTGAGGATTTTAGAAATTTGGCCTATGTTGACCATTTGGTCTATGTTGACCTCAAGAATACTTGGTGGTTGAATTCAGTGACCACATATGCATTCCCTCTTCAAATTTCAAGTCAATTGGATGAAAATTGAGGATTTTAGAAATTTAGCCTATGTTGACCATTTGGCCTATGTTGACCTCAAAAATACTTGGTGGTTGAATTCAGTGATCAGATATGCAAGTGGTCTTCAAATTTCAAGTCAATCGGATGAAAATTGAGGATTTTAGAAATTTAGCAAATTTGGTGACCTTTGGCCTATGTTGACCTTTTGACCTATTGATCCCAAAAACAATAGGCTTCTTGCTTTTGACCAACTCTACCATTTGGTGAAGTTTCGTGAAGATTGGTTGAAAAATGTGACCTGTAGGCCGGTGACAAACAAACAAACAAGAAAACGTCATGCGTAGCACGATACTTGCAAAATACGCCGTCCCCCAAAAGTTTACCATTGATACAGCAAATTGTCCATTTCATGAAGATTTAAATTTACAATCTTGATCAAAGCTCGGGTCAACAGGATGAAAAGTGACGATTTTTCAGATGAAAAATGATGATTTTGGAAGGTTGACCTTGAGTTGACCTTTGACCTTTTGACCTCAAAAATAGTTAGTTTCCCTATGTAGTGACTCAATGTGCAAATGCTGTTCAATTTTCAAGTGAATTCGATGAAAATAGAGGATTTTAGAAATTTGGCCTATGTTGACCTTTTGGCCTAAGTTGACTTCAAGAATACTTGGTGGTTGATTTCAGTGACTAGATATGCAAGTCCTCTTCAAATTTCAAGTCAATTGGATAAAAATTGAGGATTTTAGAAATTTGGCCTATGTTGACTTCAAAAATTCTTGGTGGTTGAATTCAATGACCAGATATGCAAGTGGTCTTCAAATTTCAAGTCAATCGGATGAAAATGGAGGATTTTAGAAATTTAGCAAAGTTGGTGACCTTTGGCCTATGTTGACCTTTTGACCTATTGACCCCAAAAACAATAGGCTTCTGGCATTTGACCAACTCTACCACTTGGTGAAGTTTGGTGAAGATCGGTTGAAAATTGTGACCTGTAGGCCGGTGACAAACTAACAAACAGAGTCACAAACACAACCGACCAATATATACACAAAGAATTAAGTTAAGCACCCCCCCCGTTTTTTTACAACCTCGCACATTACAAGTTTGTTGTCGTCAAAACAGTGTAATATACCCATGATATTGCTATATTTTCTGGAGAAGTGATATTATGGTCACATAAAAACATAACAATCATGCCGTTTTCAATATTTTATTCTGAATAATTTAAGGTGAAATTTTTTGGGAATTTTAGGCATATTTTCACCTCAATTTAAGTATGGAGCTATAGGTCCATCACGGACAGTGTGGATGACGTTTATGTTTTCTAACGTACAGTCATTGTTCTGAGAAGACCTCTAGCGATCTTTGCGTCAATAACGTGTGTAGGACCCACGTGATCGGATCACTAACTCAACCCTACGTCTCATAGACCCTATAAGCCGTCGTATGCGTTGCTGTGGCAGGTTGTTCCATTCCCGATGTAATGCACGTTCCAATTCATCCAGATTGGCTATTGGAGGGACCATCTTCGCAAATTGTCGTCCCAACATGTCCCAAACGTGCTCGAGGGGGTTCAACCTGCCACAGCAACGCATACGACGGCTTACAGGGTCTATGAGACGTAGGGTTGAGTCAGTGATCCGATCACGTGGGTCCTACACACGTTATTGACGCAAAGATCGCTAGAGGTCTTCTCAGAACAATGACTGTACGTTAGAAAACATAAACGTCATCCACACTGTCCATGATGGACCTATAGCTCCATACTTAAATTGAGGTGAAAATATGCCTAAAATTCCCAAAAATTTTCACCTTAAATTATTCAGAATAAAATATTGAAAACGGCATGATTGTTATGTTTTTATGTGACCATAATATCACTTCTCCAGAACATATAGCAATATCATGGGTATATTACACTGTTTTGACGACAACAAACTTGTAATGTGCGAGGTTGTACAAAAACGGGGGGGGTGCTTAACTTAATTCTTTGTGTATACTTGAAAAATCTTCGATTTTGCAAGTAACAAGAAGACGTCATGCGTAGCATGATACTTGCAAAATGCGCACCCCACCCCCCAAAAAAAGTTTTCCATTGATACAGCACATTGTCCATTTCATGAAGATTAAAATTTACAATCTTGATCAAAGCTCGGGTCAACAGAATGAAAAGTGACGATTTTTCAGATGAAAAATGATGATTTTGGAAGGTTGACCTTGAGTTGACCTTTGACCTCAAAACCAGTTAGTTTCCCTATTTAGTGACTCAATGTGCAAATGCTGTTCAATTTTCAAGTCAATCGGATGAAAATTGAGGATATTAAAAATTTGGGCTATGTTGACCTTTTGGCCTATGTTGACCTCAAAAATAGATGGTGGTTGAATTCAGTGACCATGTATATAAATCCTCTTAGAAGTTCAAGTCAATAAAATGAAAATTGGTGATTATAGAAATTTGGCCTATGTTGACCTTTTGGCCTGTGTTTACCTAAAATATAATACAGGGTTGAATTCAGTGACCAGATATGCAAGTCCTCCTCAAATTTCAAGTCAATTGGATGAAAATTGAGGATTTTAGAAATTTGACCTATGTTGACCTTTTGGCCTATGTTGACCTTTTGGCCTATGTTCACCAAAAAGATAATTTGTGGTTGAATTCAGTGACCAGATATGCAAGTCCTCTTCAAATTTCAAGTCAATTGGATGAAAATTGAGGATTTTCGAAATTTGGCCTATGTTGACCTTTTGGCCTATGTTGACCTCAAGTATACTTGGTGGTTGAATTCAGTGACTAGATATGCAAGGCCTCTTCAAATTTCAAGTCAATTGGATGAAAATTGAGGATTTTAGAAATTTGGCCTATGTTGACCATTTGGCCTATGTTGGCCTCAAAAATACTTGGTGGTTTAATTCAGTGACCAGATATGCAAGTGGTCTTCAAATTTCAAGTCAATCGGATGAAAATTGAGGATTTTAGAAATTTAGCAAATTTGGTGACCTTTGGCCTATGTTGACCTTTTGACCTATTGACCCCAAAAACAATAGGCTTCTGGCATTTGACCAACTCTACCATGTGGTGAAGTTTGGTGAAGATCGGTTGAAAATTGTGACCTGTAGGCCGGTGACAAACAAACAAGCAAACAAACAAACAGACAGAATCACAAACACAACCGACCAATATACTTGAAAATCTTCGATTTTGCAAGTAACAAGAAGACGTCATGCGGAGCACGATACTTGCAAAATACGCCCCCAAACCCTCCCCAAGAAAAAAAATTCCATTGATACAGCAAATTGTCCATTTCATCAAGATTAAAATTGACAATCTTGATCAAAGCTCGGGTCAATAGGAAGAAAAGTGACGATTTTTCAGATGAAAAATGATGATTTTGGAAGGTTGACCTTGAGTTGACCTTTGACCTTTTGAGCTCAAAAATAGTTGGTTTCCCTATTTAGTGATTCAATGTGCAAATGCTGTTCAATTTTCAAGTCAATCGGATGAAGATTTACGGGTTTTCAGATAAAAAGGGATGATTTTGGAAGTTTGACCTTGAGTTGACCTTTGACCTTTTGACCTAAAAATAGTATGCTTCCCAATTTACTGACTCGATATGCAAATGCTGTTCAATTTTCAAGTCAATCGGATTTAAAATGGCGATTTTAGAAATTTGACCTCCAGATGACCTTTGAACTCAAAATCAATAGGCTTCTCAATTGGGACGACTTATATAACGTGGTGAAGTTTCGTGACGATCGGTTTAGAATTGTGACCTGTAGGCCGGTGACAGACAGACAGACAGACAGACAAACAGACAGAACCACAAACGGAACCGACCAATACACTTGAAAAATCTTCGATTTTGCAAGTAACAATCAAACGGACTCAAATGCAATACCCTCTCCTCAGGTGAGGGTAATAAAAAAGCGGGTTTTTCTAGTGGTATTAAAATACCATATGTGGTATATGCATTAACAACTGTGGGCCTTCTAATTGTCCAAAATTCCAATCTTAATTGATGTCTTTTATGCAGATAAGGTACTCCGTCACCATCTACTCACCAACTCCCCGCAATTACTTCCATTGCTTTTGTCTACCTTGTAACTCATCTAGTCATACAAGTAGATATTTTATCAACGATCTTTGTATGTGGGAATGCAATCTTTATATCCAGTTGCTTTAGATTGGAACGAATAAAGATCAAAGTGTTTTGGTTCTTTTTTACCGCTGCTTCAGGAGGACAAACTTGCTCTTGAAAGCCACATGCTGTTGGCCACCAGTGAACCCTTGTGTCTTGACCCATCCGTCTCCATCTCATGCGTTGCAAACCGTCTGTTGCACCAAAGAATGCACCTGAACTCCCCTCGTATCCAAAGGTACCTGTTTGCTACCTTCGGAGGCTCATACGGAATGTGAAATATAAGAACGGCTCAATGTAAAAGCGTATCATGAGGAATGGAAACAATATTTAGGGTGATTCAGTCATGGTAGCTCTAGAGTAGATAGCATAGTAAAAGTGCCAGATAGATAGACAAATGTATTTTGGAAGATTGTACTTGCATTCTAGGCCGAAGTTCTTCTGTTAACCTTCCTTCTATCAACTGTTCATCCCTTGCTTTGATTCCTCACTTCGCTTTCTTCTACACTAACAAAATTGAAACTTTGAAAAAGTGAAAGTTGAACAAGTGATGGAGAAATTGTAAGGGGGAGGAAGATTGAGACGAGTGAAAAGTCCTTGTGCTTTGCTCAGGGCCGTTCAGCGGAGGTCGTGGCCAGCATTGGTTCGACAACTTGAGTCCATCCAGCCGACAACACCAGCGTGCCAAAGGTTGCACACGTATCTGAGTCGCCGCAAAGACAAGCGCACCACCATGCCTCGTGTGGACCTCAAAATTTCACGCACATCCACTGTGAGTTTTGACTGTTTCGATCTTTCTCTTTTTCTCCCCTCCCCTCTCCTTGCCTCCTCCTACCCTCCGGTTCCCCCATTTTCCCTTCCCCTTCTGTCCTTTTTCCCCTCCTGTCCCCATTCCTCTGCCGTCCCCTTCCTTCCCCTTTTCCCTTGCTTCCTCTTTCTTCCCCCTTCCAATTCCACCCTCTCCTACCCCCTTGGCACTTCCACCCCATTGGCACTTTTGCCCCTTCCTGGAACTCTTGCGTCCCTTGCACTACTGCCCTCCGCCCTCTCATCCCCCCTCACCCTCTCGCCTCTCGCCCTCTCACTCCCCTCACCCTCTCACCCCCCTCGTCCTCTCACTCCCCTGTCCTCTCACTCCCCTCGTCCTCTCATTCCCCTCGCCCTCTCACTCCCCTGGTCCTCTCACTCCCCTGGTCCTCTCACTCCCCTGGTCCTCTCACTCCCCTCGTCCTCTCACTCCCCTCGTCTTCTCACTCCCCTCGTCCTCTCACTCCCCTCGTCCTCTCACTCCCCTCGTCCTCTCACTCCCCTCGTCCTCTCACTCCCCTCGTCTTCTCGCTCCCCTCGTCCTCTCGCTCCCCTCGTCCTCTCGCTCCCCTCGTCCTCTCGCTCCCCTCGTCCTCTCGCTCCCCTCGTCCTCTCGCTCCCCCCGTCCTCTCACTCCCCCCGTCCTCTCACTCCCCTCGTCCTCTCGCTCCCCTCGTCCTCTCGCTCCCCTCGTCCTCTCGCTCCCCTCGTCCTCTCGCTCCCCTCGTCCTCTCGCTCCCCTCGTCCTCTCGCTCCCCTCGTCCTCTCGCTCCCCTCGTCCTCTCGCTCCCCTCGTCCTCTCGCTCCCCTCGTCCTCTCGCTCCCCTCGTCATCTCCCTCCCCTCGTCCTCTCCCTCCCCTCGTCCTCTCGCTCCCCTCGTCCTCTCGCTCCCCTCGTCCTCTCGCTCCCCTCGTCCTCTCGCTCCCCTCGTCCTCTCGCTCCCCTCGTCATCTCCCTCCCCTCGTCCTCTCCCTCCCCTCGTCCTCTCGCTCCCCTCGTCCTCTCGCTCCCCTCGTCCTCTCGCTCCCCTCGTCCTCTCGCTCCCCTCGTCCTCTCGCTCCCCTCGTCCTCTCGCTCCCCTCGTCCTCTCGCTCCCCTCGTCCTCTCGCTCCCCTCGTCCTCTCGCTCCCCTCGTCCTCTCGCTCCCCTCGTCCTCTCGCTCCCCTCGTCCTCTCACTCCCCTCGTCCTCTCACTCCCCTCGTCCTCTCACTCCCCTCGTCCTCTCACTCCCCTCATCCTCTCACTCCCCTCATCCTCTCTCTCCCCTCATCCTCTCACTCCCCTCGTCCTCTCACTCCCCTTGTCCTCACTCCCCTTTTCCTCTCACTCCCCTTTTCCTCTCACTCCCCTTGTCATCTCACTCCCCTTGTCATCTCACTTCCCTTGTCATCTCACTCCCCTTGTCCTCTCGTCCTCTGAACCCTCTCGACCTCTCATCCCTCCTTGCCCTCTCATCCCTCCTTGCCCTCTCATCCCTCCTTGCCCTCTCATCCCTCCTTGTCCTCTCATTCCTCCTTTCCCTCTCATCCCTCCTCGCCCTCTCATATCCCCCCACCACCCCAACACCCTCTCACCCCCCGCCACCCCCATCACCCTCTCACACCCCCTCTCCCTCGCTCCTCCCGCCTCCCCCACTGCCCTCTCTCCTTCTCCCCATGGCCCTCTCTACATCCCCCCCCCCCCCTTCAAATCGCCCTCTCCCCATCCCCATTGCCCTCTCCCCATCGCCATTGCCCTCTCCCCCCCCTCCTCCCCATTACCCTTTCAACCCCTCCCCCACCTTTGCCATCTCCTTCTCCCCTTCAACCTATCCGTCCTCATCCCTCTCGCTCCACCCACCCTTTCCTCCCCTCCTCTCTGCCCTCTCTGTACTCGGTGCATCCTCTCTGCCTTCACCCCCCTGCCTTCTCTCTCCCCTCCCCCTTCCCTCTCCCTGTTCTGCCTTCTGCCTTCTGCTCCTCTGTCCTCTCCACTGTCCCCTCCCTGCCTTCTCTTCCTCTGCTCTTCCTCCTCTGCCTTCTCTTCCTTCCCCCCTCCCCCCACTCCTCCACTCACTACCCTCTCCCCCCTGCGCTCTCTACCCTCTCCCCCCTGTGCTCTCTGCCCTCTCCTCCCTCTCCTCTCTGCCTTCTTCCCCCTTCCTCCCTCTCGCCCCCCCCCCTTCTCTCTCCTCTCCCTTCTCCCTAGCCTCTCTTTCTTTGACATCTTACTCTCTGATCTCTGTTCTCTCTTTCGCTCCCCTCTCTTTTTCTCCCCTCTTTCTCTCCCCTGCCTGCCCTCGCTTTCTCATCCGTCTCTGCCCTCCCGCCATCTTTCTCTCCCCTTCCTTCCCTCGCGTTCGCTCCCCTCACTGCTTTCCCTGTCCTATTTCTCTGCCCTTTCTTTCTCTCTCCCATCTCTGAACTTGCTGCCTTATTTTTCTCTCTCCTGTCTCCCATCCCTGCCCTCTCTTTCTCTCCCCTCCCTGCCATATTTCTCTGCCCTCCCTGCCCTATTTCTCTGCCGTCCCTGCCCTATTTTTCCCTCCACTCTCTCCTCTCTTTCTCGCCCCTCTCTGCACTCCCTGCCCTATTTTTCCCTCCACTCTCTCCTCTCTTTCTCGCCCCTCTCTGCCCTCCCTGCCCTATTTTTCCCTCCACTCTCTCCTCTCTTTCTCGCCCCTCTCTGCACTCCCTGCCCTCTTTCTCTGCCCTATTTTTTCCTCTACTCTTTTCTCTTTCTCGCTCCTCTCTGCACTCTCTTGCCCCTCTCTGCCCTCTCTTTCTTTTCCTTCTCTGTCCTCTCTTTCTCTCCTCCTCCTCTTCCTCCTTTTCTCTTTATTTGCACTTTCTGCAGTGACTTTTCACGTGACGCATGAAATTTGCGTTCTGCAGTGCGTCGACACATGGAAACAGCGTTCACTTCAACTTTCCGTTCCTTCTGAGATTGATGTGAGTTTTTTGTTTGAATTCAGAATATCAAACATTAAGTCTAAAAAGATTTGCTTTCTTCTTGTATCCTCATTGCCTTTGTGTTATACTTGCAGGTGGAGAAATATTTGAAAGTAGAACAGCATGAAGAAACTCATGTTTCGGAAAATTTGGTGAGATTGACTACATTCGGTACCCCTGTTGATAAAATCGCCGATTGTAGTAACTGCTAATTCTGGTTTTTCAAAGTGAAGCGAACGTCAGCATCAATGAAATGGATAATTTTCAGCACGTCCTTTGTAATGTTGAGTGCTTTTTCCACTTACAATTGTAACGATTATGACGAAACTCATTTGAGACCAATATAATCAGTCTGTCCCCTGCGCATCAGGAGACAGTGTTTTGTAATCACGTGTGTGTGTGTGTGTGTGTGTGTGTGTGTGTGTGTGTGTGTGTGTGTGTGTGTGTGTGTGTGTGTGTGTGTGTGTGTGTGTGTGTGTGTCAGTCTGACTGTGTGTGTGTCAGTCTGACTGTGTGTGTGTCAGTCTGACTGTGTGTGTGTCAGTCTGACTGTGTGTGTGTCAGTCTGACTGTGTGTGTGTGTGTCAGTCTGACTGTGTGTGTGTGTGTGTGTCAGTCTGACTGTGTGTGTGTGTGTGTGTCCGCGTCCGTGTCCGTCCGTGCCATAACTTTCTTACCATTTGAGCTATTGTCATCAAATTTTCACCAAAACTTTATTATGATAATATGGAGAAAACAAATTCATGGTTTTGTCAAAAGGTCAAAGGTCAGCATCACATAAAATCATCAATTGTCATCAGATTGACCTGAAATTTTAAGAATTTGCATGTTGTCACTGAATTGGTTCACCAATCAAAATCTAGAAGCTGATTTTTTTTTTTTTTTTTTTTGATCCAAAGGTCAAGGTTGCATCAAATCACCAATTTTCAACCTATTGACCTGAAATTTTAAGAATTTGAATGTTGGGTCGCAGAATTGGTTCACCACTCAAAAGCTACAAATCTATTGCTTTTTAGATCAAAAGGTCAAAGTTCAAGATTGCGTAAAATCACCAATTTTCACCCTATTAACCTGAAATTTAAAGAATTTGCATATTGGGTCACTGAATTAGTTCACTAATCAAAAGGAAGGAGTCGGGTTTTTTTAGATCAAAAGGTCAAAGATCAAGGTTGCATAAAATCGTCAATTTTCATCCAATTGCCCTGAAATTTTAAGAATTTGCATATTGGGTCACAGAATTGGCTCACCAATCAAAAGCTAGAAGCTGACTTTATTTATTTATTTATTTTTGTTGTTGTATACAAGATCGAGGATCGTGTAAGACTGTAAGAGCTAACAATAATCACAAGAAAACATGAATGGACACACAAAACATACAATAAAGGGAGCGGGAGACAAGATGGGGAGAGAGAGGGAAGCACACAAGTACAACAGTAGAGAACAGGGACATCGGGAGATCTGTGGGAGGGAGAGGGCTTGGGGGGAGGAGGCATGGGAAGGGGGGGGGGGGGGGGTGGGAGAGGTATAAAACACATAGACACTGCTAGGCCTTCCAGGAAAGAAGTCGGTATTTCAAAAAAGTGGATCTGGGGTGAATTAATGGGGGTAGAAACTATCAAGGTTTTGGATGGGGGAAGATAAGAGATGGTGGTGATCAGCTGTTTTAAAGACCTGGAGGGAGGAATGGGACTGAAGAGAGTGTGGGAGTTTGTTCCAGAGGCTGGAGAAAAGAGGAATGAAAGAGTGAAGGTGAGCAGAGAGTCTTGATTTTGGCAGTTTCACCAGAAGAGGGTTGCTTGGCAGATCTTGTGCAACCCGAAGTTAAATTTTGGGGGATGGAGCACAGACAGAGCTGGGGGAGCAAGGCCTGAGAGGAGTCGGTAGAAGACAGAAAGACCACCAACCTGCCTGTGGTGAGCGAGTAAAAGGCCCCCAGAGTCAGATTATTTTTTAAAATCTAAAGCTCAAAGGTCAAGGATGCATAAAATAATCAATTGTCATTGTACACTGCTCCTTTCCTATGCTATCTCCAGGCGCTGCATGACGTCATCACCGGTCACCGAAGGGGGACCGGCAATGATGCGCGCTGAATGGGAGTACTCAGTTTTCACTCTGGTTTCTTTCTTGTTTGTTTGTTTTCTTTCTTCCTTGCTTGGTTGTTTGTTTGTTTGTCTGGGCGATATCTCAGCCATCCTTTGAGCTGGGTGGCTGAAATTTGGACACAATAGTGAGCACATGCTTTGGCAAAAAGTGATTTAGCTGTAAAGGGTATTTTTGAATGAAATGAATGAATGAGGGTATTTTTGATTGATCAATTAATTTCATTCATTCATTCATTCATGTTGGCTCTTTCAAGAGCCTCGATCTTGTATTATTTTTAAAATTTTAAAAAGGGGCAGATATTTTTTTCAATGCCGTGAACAAACTTTGGTACGTCATGGGTGGTGAAGATTGTGGTCAAGTTTCATTGCTTGTGTAGTTTCAGAGGAAAAGGCAAATACCTATTTTGGGGGAGCTTATGCAATGGCGTGTCGTCCGTTGGTCAGTCCATCAGTAAACACTTGCAACTTCTTCTACGAAACCGCTGATGGGATTGTGACCAGATTTGGCACAAATGACATTTGGCATGTTGTGACTAAAGTTTGTTCACGGCATTTTAAAAAATCCAGGTCTAAGGGGTCTACCAAGGGTCAAAGTGGATCTCGGTGTGTACCCCGGTTTAGAATAGGTACACCGTATCCCTGCGCATCGTAAGAGGCGACTAAGGGTTGGCGCCAGGAAGGGCATCCGGCCATAAAAACATTGCCTCAAACAGGGAACCATGATTGTCATGGGGCCCGCAAGGCTAACCCCTGCTCTAGCGGGGAAAATGGCCTTAAAACGATCATTCATTCATTCATATTAATTGATTAATTATTTCATTATTCGATTAATGACGTAAAAAAATTAAGTTACAGATTCGGATGAAACGGTGGTGGTATAGGTATTCTATTAGCCAATTGATTAATAATTTAATTTTTTACCATTATTATTTTTTTATTTTCATCATCAATTACTTATTTATTTTCTTTCTCATCTGGGCATTATCTCAGGAACCTTCTGAGCTAGGAAGCTGATATTCGGACATGACAGTGACCAAGTGATTTGGCTATAAAGGATATTTTTGATTTATTGATTAATCAATTAATCGATTTATTATTTATTCATTAATCAACGAATTTTTTTTTGATTAATGACATTTAATTTTCAAAAAGTTAGAGCTTCGGATGAAACCACTGGTGGTTGAGGTATGCTATTAGCCAATTGATTAAGTAATTATTTTACGATTACTATTTATTGATTTTAATTACGCAAACAATCAATTTATTGTACACACCTCCCTCCCAATACCGTCTCTATGTGCTGCACGGCGGTATTGCCGGGAGACGAAGGTGCCCCGGCAATGCCACGCTGGAGGATGGTATTTATTTATTTGGCATGGGGGCGGTGTACTTTGAATGTATCTATACTTGTTTTGTATTTTGTTTAAACTGTTTTCTTATTTTGAGCATACGGAAGAAAAATAAGGCGTCTGAATACAAATGGGAATGGACGGGCTTTGCAATTTCAGATGCTTTCTCGTTTGGATTGTTTTTTTGTTCTTTTTTCATGGCACCATGTGACTTTTACCATAGTCGAGAAAAGTTTTGTTGTTTTGCGATCCAAATACAGTACGTGGTAGCGACATGAACGAATACAATGCATACCAGCACCAACTGTTGCTTTGGCGTTTGATCGTCGGGTCGTGAACGATTGTGCTCTTTTCCAGTTGCTGCAGGATGAGTTTGTTTTTGAACACGGGGTTAGCGACCGGCGATCCGTATCACGCCTGATGGTACATCGTGTACCTGGAGATTCTCGTTGCTATGGAACATCGTTTGTCAGCAAATCGGTGCCTGATGGAGATGAAGGCGAGCTGATGGAAGGAGCCAAGTAAGTCCTGGCCTACCTTTTGAGTGCACTGATGTTGTCCTGTCACTGCGTGCTGCTGCAATGCAAACTGCCATCACACCAAGAGCGATAGTCGTCGCCCCCGGTGTTTGTGAATAATAATTGTTCCTGTTGACTCTCCGACTCTGTATTTCAGATTCATTCTTGCTGACAAGCAAACTGCAGACAGGTAATCCTGGGTGTTTGTCTCTCCTTGAGCAGCTATTCCTTCAGCTGAATAACTTGCAAACCGTAAACAAATGCACATTTAATTTTCAGCACAGATAAATGTAGTTATCATCACAACATCTCATTTATATTTTGTAACCTGGAAGGTGAACAGCATTTTGTTTGTAGTTGATTTTATAAATGTTGAATTTGACTTTACTGACGTTGGGATAAAACTAACTCGTAATTCATTGAAATAACGAGAACGGCACTTAGTAGAGAGCATACCTCCGCCAGGTGAACAGTTTACGTTTTGTATCCCAGAGTAGACGAGGATATTACAATACAGAATCACATTTGATCTATATCTTCCGTCCACAACTTTTTGAGATCTTTTAGAGATTTCTTGCTATTTATCATGTTTGGCCATATCACTCAATGGTGAAGAATCACTTAAAAATTTATACTAGTCGGATCTGGATCCGGATCTTCACCAAAATCGAATCCGATTCTTCCTTGTCACACACACAACAGGTCCACCAAGTTTCGTCCAAACCCATCCATAACTTTTTTAGATATCCTGCTATGTACTGTATCGTTTTTGGCCCTATTTCCCAATGGTGAAGAATCACTTTAAAAATTCTAGTATCCGGATCCGAATCCGGATCTTCACCAAAATTGAATAATTTCGTCTTTCTCATATACGCTAACTATCTGCCAAATTTCGTCCGAATCCGTCCACAACTTTTTGAGATGTCTTGTTCACAAACGGACAAACTAGCAAACAGACAGACAGACAGGGGTGAAAACACAACCTCCATCCACCTTTGGTGGCGGACGTAATTACACTTGCATTAATGCCATAACCAGACAACCTTCCAGCTTTCAATGATGAGAAAGCATTTAATATCAGGTCGTACTAATGGGTTTCCTATGAGTCCATGTAGGGTCTGTAATGCTTGTTGACTAACGTTGATACATACTGTCTGTTTGCTGACAGGTTAGTACGGCAACTGAAGGAAGTCGTGGAAAACGAGGTACGTCAGGCGGTGCAGGTCATACACCACACCAGCGCATCAGGCCCGCCAGGTCTTTCCTCACCCCTGGAAGACCCTGAGGTGAGTGTCTGATGTATGAGTGAAGGGATACATGCTGAGCAGACAAATGCATTGGCAGAGTTGGTGTTTCATGGTTGGTCTCAGCTGAAAATATTTTGAAAATCTATTCACCAGCAGCCTGAGATCACTTGCCATCCTCTGCCCTTGTAAACATGAAACGGAAGCATCACCTTTGTTAAGGTAGTCCAGGGTCTGGTCGCCAGTGCAATTCCTCTTTTTGTTTGTGTCGAACAGGCAATGGACACGGGTGTCTCTGTGCCTTGCTCGGTGCTGGGAAAGGGTATACGTCACCGTCCACCTCCCATCAAGCTCCCGGGACCTGCTCCTTCTTGCTCTTCCTCTACGACAGGTTTGCTGAAGGGGGTCAACAATAACTTTTAATTTGGTTTAATTATTCATTTTCTTTCTTAAAGAGCCAATAAAGTTTAAGTTTTCTTATGGAATTTTTGATGTCACTTTGGACCAGGCTGCTCGTGTTTCTTGCATCGCATTTGGAAACATGATGCCTTGATTGCATATTTGGATAGTATACTACTATTGATAATTAATCAAATCCCTGTTACTACCTCAATTCCATGACCTTGCCTTCACCGTGCCAGGGTTTAGCCCCACCGGAAGCCTGATTAAGTCTTCCACGCCACCTCCCATGTCCCAGCCTGGCCGCCCAGCTTCTCGCAAGCACTCGATGGACACGGCAACGCAGGGCATGTTGTCACCTCCGGCAATGTCCCCGGCAGCGCTGCAACGTGCGTGCTTCATGGTGTTCAGTGTCTTTGTTTGTTTGGACTGAAGGTCGCTCCATTGTCAATCTTTACCACAACTGCTGTTGTTTTTTCGTTGTAGGTGCAGGCACCCCTAAATCCTCGACTCCAACGCCAACCAACACACCGTCGTCCACACCGCACCCGTCGGATGCCCGGACGCCAACGCCCACAGCCCCCCTGACTCATACGCCCAGTCCACAGGACGTATCTACAGGAGGAACAGCCTGCCCACCCTTGGCTGCCCATACCCCCCAGCCTCTCTCTACCTTAGTCGGACACTTGGGGCAACCAGTGGCCACTGCCTTTGCTAGTGGCCAGGGAGGAGGCATGATGCCTCTAATGACTATCCCTTTTCCTGGCTCTGGCCAAGGAACTGCTAATAACCCTTCTTGTGGTTCTTCCTCACCACAAGTCGTCTCCACTTTAGGTCACTACCTCGTCTGGTACGTCTGCTTTGATTTTTTTTTTTCTGCCTCATTTTTCTGAAAGAGCCAACCTCTTGTTGTTTTATTTTTTGTAAATATTTTCTTCCTTCCTTGACCCCTTACCCATTGCGAATCAGCGGAGCGCAGCCTCTCCTTACATCTGCAATTGTGGCAAGCTCTTCAAAAAGCCTTGGGCTTATTGGGCCCACGGGTCTTATACATGCCACGCAAGCAGGTGTTTTCATTTTTTTACCTCATATGTGGATGGCCCTTTCCCAAACTGAAAATGTTCTTGCCTGCCCATTAGGAATACCTTCTAAATATATTTTCTTTAATCGATGGTTCTTAACACAATGTTTTAGACAAGAGAAGCTAACCAAGTCCAGAAGGGGGGGGGTGAGGGAGGTTAGTTTGGGTGCTTCTGAAAACATTTTTACCCCGCACACTCAAAGCGAAAAGCGGGGTTAAGCTATTGGTTCACTTTGTCTGCCTGTTTGTGTCTCTGTCTGTCTACAAATGTCAGTTTGTGATCATGGAACAACTTAATATAAATTTAATGTTATATTTTTAACACAAATCGAAACGAGTCGGAAAACTAACCTGCAGATTAGCAGTACTTGGACAAAATATTACGGCATTTTATGCCATCACGACCAATCAAATTTGCTGCTCACAGGCACTACCCATATCTTTTTTTTTCTTTCTCAAGACTGAGTAAGGTAATGTGTTCCATGAACTGTCTAGTTTTTACTCTCAAGCTCTAGGTCTACAAGAGCTTTGCTGTTGTTGCTGCTGCTGTTGTTGTTGTTGTTGTTGGGGGTCAATTTTTGAAATGTGCAACATTTGGTCGGACAGCCACCAGACCACACCCACATCTGTCGCTTGACTCCTCCCACCACAGTGCTGAAGCAAAATGATATTGCCGCCATCTTGTTTCCTGGTGGGCCTAACATTAGGCCTGTCGGCTTCTGCTGATTATACACTGCTCAGCTTTGTTGTGTCAGATTTCCGTTGGTTTAGTTTAGGTCGAGTGTTAAATATTTAGTAAGGTTTAATCAAGGTCTCATGCACCTCCCTCAAAAAAATAGCGTGACATAATTTTTGAACTGTGCAACATATGCGTATTAAATGCGCGTTTCCCAATCGGCCCCTAACCAAATTTTTAAAGCCAGTTCAGTCACACTTCATGGCAAATCATGTACCTCAAATCACCACGTATATGTTTTTATGAACAACAGGTTGATTACCACAAAGAGATAGAGCGGGAGGGTGGAAGAGAGTGAGAGAGAGAGACACATAACAAAACTGAAGTGATAGATATAAAATAAATCCTCTGTTTGGAATCACAATGAATGTTTTCTTCCTTATTTTGCTGTAAGTGCTGCTTCATTAGGATGAAGATACCGCACTGCGAGTCCAGTTGCTAAGCAGCTAGCTAGAGCTTGCCAAGCCAGCCGTTCCTTAACGGTTTTGAATTAAGTGCTCTCTTGAGTGCTTAAGCCACTTGGCGAGCGCTCTATAAGCAACTTGCGAAATGAATACACCCCTGACAGTCTTGAGGCTCGAGTCTCGATTTCCTGTAATCTTTATACCACACAGAGGATAATAAGACGACCCTTCCTGCCGTTCCTTTATGGAGTAGATGTATTAGTTGCCTGAAACCAGACCTAAATGTCCGTCAGATTAGTAATTGCTATTGTACTAAACCGTGAAGACCCTCGGAGATTAATTGCATATATATAAAAAATAACCACCTTTAGAGGCCATTTTTCCCCGCAAGCGGGGGTTGGCCTTTTTCGGGAACCGTGGTTGTTGTTGTTTTTTGGTCCCCTTTTTGAAGCAATGTTTTACGGCCGGATGCCCTTCCTGACGCCAACCCTTTTTGCCGCCTTTAACGACAAACGGGGAATTACCAGTGAACTGGTACTCAATTAGCCGACCTCGGAAGGATGACAGGCTGAGTCAATCCCCCTGGCGTTAATTCAGCGATCGACTGGGATTCGAACCCAGGATCCTAGGATCCTAAGCCGGCACCCTAGCCGCTAGCCCAACACCAGGGTTTGCATGTGTGCTTGCATGCCCAGGGCAACACCAACACCGCTAGCCCAACAAGCCGGCACCAGGGTCGGAGATTAATTGCATAATACCTTCAATAGCAAGGGTGAGGGAATTGAGAAGACAGGATGTGAAAAATATATATTTTGTGATCATTCTTGCTTTATCTTGCCAGTCAAACAGGAAGTGCTGTGTTATAACTCAAACTGCTCATTGTGCATAAAACATTCAAATAAATTATTTTTGCTTAAGAAGTTGCATTCTCTCCCTCTAAACATTATTCTGCATGTTCTTGATCAGGTGGTGCGTCTCCGATGGCTTTTGGATCCCTCGTGCCCGGATCAAACAGCAATGCACAGGCTCTGCGCTCAGGCCTCTCAAGTCCACTGTCTCTGCTTCCGGTATGTCAACAATCGCGCAAAGCCGCATCTCCATCCCACCGGCTGTACGCGCATTGTGTGAAATTTCCAAAGATCCTGGAATTTTATATCGATCAAGATGGGTAGGCTCAGGGTGGTTTTAGACTCGCTGTTAACGAGGCGAGATGCTTAATACTACTTTTACCTTATCGATATTCAAAATTTATTTATCTTTTCTCTGTTGTGTATTTTATCTCCATTTCCTGGTTACTTTACAATTATAACAAACAAATAAACACCAACTAAAAATGCATGTTTTAGATTGATTGAATTTTCATCCAGAAGGATAAAGGCTTAACCCTTGGCATGTACCTGTCGTGCGCTCCCTTGTATGAACTATCCGACATATATATAAATCAGCGATTGGACAGTGATCTGTCCTTTTGACTTATTCCTGTCCACCTCTTAAGCAACCCCTCACCATTGCCTAACACTCCCATTGCTGTGAGCAATCCCGTTTCCCTCTTTATCTTTATTTCTTTTATGTCATTGAAAAATTTTCTCACCTTGTGCGGGTTCATAGCATATGCCGGGCTGTCCTGGGATAAGGATGCACAGCCCGAACCTGGTTCCTCCCTCTCCTTTTGGACACAAGCCAGGCAGCTTGCTGCACCAGGTAGCCAGCCGGTCTTTTTGACCCATTTGGTTCATTGGCACCCCATTCCCCATCTTTTCTTGCATGCTTTGCTCTGTTACCCCTCTCCACATCCCCTCCACTACACCTTTTGTGTCCATCTTGCGATTTAGATTCAAGCATGACTTCCACGTCTTGTTCTTAATTGTACTTTGGTTTTCTTGTTAGATTTTTTTTTTTTTTCCTTTCTTAAAAATGCTAAAGAGAACAAATATCTTTCGGCCTTTCACTTCCATGTTTTCAATAGCACCTTCAACTCTATTTGTGGCAGCAAGTGCATTGGATGCAGTTAAGGACATTCTGATCATTTTTGGCATCAGGAATATCACTTGGAGAAAGTTTGAGTGAATGAATGTCAGGAAACAGCTCTTTGTTCGTAACAGAAGTTCACCAACAGCTTGAGAATGACGAAACTTTATTAAAATACCAATTATACAGATCTGGAGGAAGCGAAGACTTCTACAGCACGAATCGCCGTCATGCCACGTCTAGCCTTCCTAAAGCACATCGATTCACAGTTCACTTATATAGGGACATGTTTTATCAGGAAATCTCCGAGGGAACAAAGAAAACTGGTAGAGGTTCCTCCCCGGTGGGCCAAGCCCCCACCGTCATCCGTCCTTTCATTTGGGGGAGTGCAGCACGCACCGTTAGGATCCGGACCAGATGTGTTTTCAGGGCTCCGAGGTGACAGAAAATATAACTCACTGAAAAGGGAATTGCATTCTTGGTTCCGATAAGACCGTAAAGTAAATGAGGTTGCTCTGATGAGTCCCAGGTGTTAAAAGCACCTTCAGTTCACATTTCTCATTTAAACATAAATTCAAAGCATATTTATTGTAACTCAAGCGCCGCTGTGATTATACGAAATATAATTAATGTTTTGGCCGTTTATCAAAAGGTTTATGTCTGCAATCCAAGCATTCTACATAAAGCTACACATTCCACGCGCATATAAGCGTTCTCCTGCCCGCGGCTCGAGGCGCCGTCTGCGGATCGAAGGGAGAAAGTTTATGACCAGGCTTATCTAGCCTCTAAAGGGCACACGTATACAACGAGCCATATGTCCAGCACGAATGCATCGAGTACTTTCTCATTTTAACCTATAACAAAGCGAAAAAACCCTTTATTAACTTATGAAATAGCATTTTTAAACAACATTTAAATCATAACATATTTGTCGACCGACGTCTATAACAGAACATTAAACAATAACAAATCTACGACCTGACATTCCTTCCTCTTGTCTCGTCGAGACAAAGTATCTCAAGAGACAACGGGCCACATCGGGCTTTATTGAAAAACAATCGTGTAATGCGGGTATCTCCCAAGGGCATACCGTGCGCCCAAAGCGCCTCGCCCGTGCATTTGGTGAACGTGTCGTGTGGTGCGTGCTTGGAACCTGAGGGCTCAGAACATGAAAGTCCATTAACGTTTCGGATCCACAACGAAGGCGTCTGGTCCAGATGAGGTTCTGCCCCGCCAGAGGGCCCGTGACCTCCCCTGCGGAACTTGCTCCCCCCACCCTTTGCAGACGCGGTCCTTGCAGATCTTCGAAGTTAATCAACGATCATGCCCATGAGGTCCCTCACGTGCTGCTGTTCTGGGGAATACATAATGTCAGTATCTTGTGTCTCATGTTCCTGGTCAGGGTACAGAGCGTAAAAATCCGATTCACTTGACGCATTTGAACTTAAAACATTTGAAGCAAAGAGAGGGACTTCCTTTATGTCAAAGTCTCCCATGGACGCCTGGTCGGCTTGCGGGTCTAGGATATCCACGTCGGGTCCCTCGACCGCCAGACCCAGCGTCGCAATCAGATCCATAGTTGGGTCGGAAGGGGGCGTGCAGCTGTCAGCTTGTAATACATAAGAGGCGTTAGCCAGTACACGCAAGGGGTTTACAGCACAAGTATCACAGTCATCACAGACATCATTACAGGCAGCAGCCAGTTCCCACATGGGATCAACACAAGTATCACAGTCATCACAAAAATCAATGCAATTTTCTGGAGCGCCGGTCACATCTGCCTTGTTGAAGGACCCATTCAGGTCGACGGCCTTTGTGGTCAGAACCATAGTCGTTGTCGGCGGCTTCTTCACTTTCCATCCTGTAAAGTACTTTCTCATACAGAGGAGGACTAGAGATTTCATTAGTGCCCCCCAAATTACTACCCCAATTATCACAGCCAGTGCGGTCAATAACCACTTCACTATGGTGCCCGTCCATCCCCGGAACCAGTCAGTGAGCCAGCTAAATTTATAAGAATTCTCGCGCGCGATCCGATCGATCGTCAGGGCGTGGCTAGTTTCCCTTAGTCTCACTATTGCGGCTGACACTCCTTCAGATGGATCAGGTATGTAAGTGCAACATTTTCCCTCTATTATTCCGCATACCCCTCCTTTCTCTGCCAGGAGCATGTCCAAAGCCACCCGATTCTGCATCACCATTGTACGCATGTGAATTACCGTGTCCAATAGTATGTCATGAGCCGTAGCGGTGTCGTTTGCCACCTTTTCTAGGGCCAAAGCCAATTTATCTATCCGGAAACTATCCATGACTGTGCCCGCACCTGGGAAGAAGAAACCTAACACCTTTTCCCATAGGCTCCCGTGTAGTTTAGTGGTTCCATCTTCGTTCATGACTGACCTCTTATAACGCCTGTCCAAGGACTTTGGGTCTAGCTCATCCAGTATCTCAACGTCAGGAAGGACTGAACCCAGATAACATGTGCCCCCCCAATTATTTGGTAAATAGGGGTAAGCCTTGTCGCCGCATATAAACATTGTCCCATGGGGTGGGACCAGGTGGGTGGATAAGCACTGGAGTCCCTTTACCACCCCATTAATCCTACTAACCCCCCTAGAGAATGTTATAGCCGTTATGTTGTGGTTGTGTTTATCTTGCAGTACTATTCGTAATGTAATCCCCGAGCTCCCTTGTCCCAGCTTCCCGGGGAGAGTGTAGGCGCATTCTGATTCTCCCATACGCAAGTGGCCGGAACCCTGGAGGCAGACCGTCCCTTTCTGTGGTTTGACCCAGACGGGGGCAGGCTTCTCGGCCACATGGGCAATCATTGACGGGCGATAATTAAATTGTCGATTGCAACTCTTACCGTTGTCAACCCCTTCTCTTTCCAGCGTGGTGACTAAACATGGGGAATCGATAGGTTGTGAGCAGAGGTCATTGAGGGACAAAGGTAGCACTATCATGTGTATTCCTGTGGTGCCTGCTTGGGGAAAGTGCATGCACGACCAGCAGTGTGTCCTATTTTGAATTATTGCCACCTCCCTGGCCACTTTCCAATATGTGTTTTCACCCTTCTTTGGGGCCTTATCCTGGGGTTGCGGCGTGAGTATGTATTCGTTGCATCGTATGTAGTTCTTTTCGCCACCGGCCGCGCCAGGGGTCCAGACGCTGCACCGGACCTGCATAGTCATGTCTTTCTCTAGGCGTGTGCGTGTTTGTAGCTTAAAATCAGGGGTTCCCCATTGGTATCCTGGTTGGGCCAAGGTCTTAATGCTAGCTTGCCCGTCTTCCCGGAACTCTCGTATCTTTCGTAGTACAATGCCAACGCGTCCAGGCCCTGCCGACAGTGCTAGCCATCTTACGGCTACCCAATTTGTGTACAGGGTTTTCTGTTCGAAACATGGTAGTGATACTCTTTGTCCCCATGTTACGGTGAGGTGTCGGGTTCCGTTTTCGCATCTATTGGGATCGGAGCTTCCCCTAGCTGCTGTTGCTATCAATAGTATCGTACCTATGATTAGGCCCATCCTTACTGTGGTTGTTGTGGTGTAGTGTCTGGTGCTTGTATGGCCAACTTACAATGCGTGGCGTGGATCCACGAGGTCTTGCCCTCGCAAAAGACAGCCGTTGGTGTAGTCAGCAATACCTGGACTGGTCCCTTCCACCTTGGTTCCAAGGCGTTCTTGCGGGTGAAGTGTTTTACGAGCACGTAATCGCCGGTCTGGAAGTTGTGGATGGCGTGGCTTGTTGGTTCAGGCAACGCCTCTCGTACCCGGGCGTGGATGCTGCGTGCCACATTGGACAATCCTCTGCAAAACTTTAAAAGCATGTCATCCATCACAGGCAAGTCAAGTTTGGACATGTCCATCGGGGCCGAAACAGGCAAACTCATAGGTCGTCCCATTAATATCTCGTGGGGGAAAAGGCCCGTGGTGCAGCCCGGGGTGGACCGGATACTCATTAACGCCAGCGGGAGTGCTTCCGGCCACTTCAAACCTGTGTCTGCACAGATCTTGGCTACCTTGAGTTTCAGCGTCCCATTGGTGCGTTCCACAAGTCCCGCTGATTGTGGGTGATAAGCGCAATGGAAAGATTGTTTCACGCCCAGTGCCTTTAGGATACCCTTAATCACCTCTCCCGTGAAGTGGCCCCCTTTGTCTGACGAAATTTTCTGAGGGATGCCGAATCTGCACATGAAATCCCGCACGAGGCGCTTGGCTACTGTCGGGGCATCTGACTTAACGCATGGGTAGGCCTCGACCCATTTTGTGAACATGTCCACGATTACCAGGACATATCGGAACGACATACTTGGTTCCATGTTAATAAAATCGAACTGGACATGACAGAAGGGCCCGATTGGTCGGGGATGGCCCGCATTATGTGGGTGCCTTGGTGGTGCCCCCCTGTTGTGTTGTTGGCAAACCGCGCATGACCCGCACACCTCAGATGCGATTCGCGACAGTCCCGGTGCCGCCCAGGTATAGTTTATCTGTTCCATCACCCCCCTCTGGCACACATGGCCATTTTGATGTCCCATACGTGCCAGCCAAGGCAGTAGTTCCTTGGGTGCTATTGGTTTTCCGTGAAGGGTCCACATCGCATTTGGTCCGGGGCGTGTGGCCCCTCGTTTTACCCAGTCATTGTGTTCGGCTGCTGTTGCTGCGTTTTGAAGTTTTACAACGTCCTCATTAGTTGGTGAGGCGGTGATGATGGTGCACCCAATTTGCGGGGAGGGGGTTGGTCCTGAGGTCGGTACGTTGGCAGTTTGCGTGTGTGCCCCCTTTGCTCGCGTTACCATCGGCATGTTCCGTCCTATTTGTTGGTTGGCCGCTTTTCCTGCCGCTGCATCTGCTCTGGCGTTGCCTCGGGCGACGTCAGAGTCTGTCTTTTGGTGGCCGCGACATTTAATTACCGCGATAGCGCGGGGAAGCAAGATGCTTTGGAGTAGCCCTTCAACCAGTTCGCCGTTCTTTATGACCGAACCCGCGGATGTGAGAAAGCCTCGCATCTTCCAGATTGCCCCTTTGTCGTGAACTACCCCGTGCGCGTATGCTGAATCTGTATAAATGTTGACGGCCAGGTCCGCCGCCAAGCTGCATGCTCTAGTCAAGGCGCACAGCTCCGCCTGCTGGGCGGAAAATGTGGGCGGAAGGCGCCCGCTTTCTACCGTCTCATTATCTGAACACACCGCGTATCCGGATAGCAAAGAGCCGTCCCATCCGCGTTTAGCTGATCCATCGACGTAGTACACACGATCGGGGTTGTCGAGAGGAACGTCCTTCAAGTCCGGACGTACCGTGGAGACTTGCTGTACTACATCGACACATACGTGGGGTTCGCCCTCCTCTGGGGTGGGCATCAGTGAGGCCGGGTTGAGTGTAGTGCAACGTTTAATGGTGACGTTGGTGGCCGTAATCAGTGCTGTTTCGTATTGCATTAATCTAGTGGTCGACAAGTGTTGTGTTGTCCGCTGTAGTAACAGTGAAGTGACGCAGTGCGGTACCTGTAGCGTTACCGGGTGCCCCATCACAATGTCCGCTGTCCTTTCCACAGCGTACCTAGCCGCTGCCACGGCTTGCAGGCACACCGGGAACCCTTGCTCGACCGGTTCTAGCTTTTTACTAAAGTAGGCTACCGGTCGTTCCTTATCTCCATGAGTCTGTGTCAAAACGGACTGAGCAAAACCCCTTATTGCATGAGTGTAAAGGGTGAATGGTTTCGCATAATCGGGGAGTCCTAAAGTCGGTGCCGTTACCAATGCCTTTTTCAGCCCCTCGAAACAGCGCATCAATTCGTCCGTCCAAACCAAGTAGTTCGGTTCTCCTATTCTGGTGGCTTCGTACAGCGGTTTAGCAAGTAGCGCGTAGTCAATTATCCAAGAGCGGCAGTAACCCGTCATACCTAGGAAGCGCAACATCTGTCGTTGCGTACTTGGCCGTGGCGATTCCATGATGGCGGTCACCCGTCCAACATGCAGTTCTCGCTTCCCGTGTGAAATGGCATGACCCAAATAGGTTACTACCTTCCGTACAAATTGGAGCTTTCTCCGTCCCACCTTGTGGCTCTTGGCCGCCAAGGCTCTTAGCAGGGCCATGGAGTCCCCTTCACAGGCTTCCTTGGAGGGGGAACAAATCAACAAGTCGTCAATGTATTGCAACAACACCGAACCCCCTTTTAGTTCCACGTCTGCCAAATCGCGGTGCAACGCTCGGGAGAACAGGGTGGGGCTGTCGGAGAACCCTTGGGGTAACACCGTCCAGGTGAACTGGCGCCCCCTAAAGGTGAAGGCGAACAAGTATTGTGACTCAGGTGCGATAGGTACGGAGAAAAAGGCAGAGCATAGGTCAATGACGGTAAAATGTGTTGCGTCCGGTGGAATAGATGTCATAAGGCCTTCCGCATTTGGTACCACTGGGTGTATGCCTTGTATGACCTTGTTCACTTCCCTCAGATCCTGCACGAACCTCCATTTATCCTGCATTGGTTTCTTCACGGGCAAAATTGGTGTGTTGCATTGGCTGTTAGTTTCCACAATTATTTTCTGTTTCACCAAAGATTGAATCACTGGCTCTATGCCCGCATCGGCCTCGTGCCGCAATTTATATTGTCTCACGTTTGGGAGGGGCATTCCTGGTTGGACTGGTATCACCAGAGGTTTGGCATCGCGAATTCGCCCGACATCATTGTCGTGTTGGGACCACAAATCGGCCGGAACCTCCTCCAAAAGGTCATCGGACTCGCCCGGGCCCTGAGACACCGTTCGTACAACGTGGTTGCCCTTTGGGGGCAGGTCTGTCTCTTCAAGTTTTCCTTCTATACTCTGCTCCTCAAGGGTGATCAAATACCCTTCGTCATTGTCGAGCATCGTCACTGTCCAGTGGTCCACTTCATAAATAGCGCTGCACGGAATTTCTCGCAAGCGCCCCATCATCCATCCTACACTTTCCGCCGGCCACCCTTTAGCGGTGGTGAGGGTAACATGGGCGTCCACCCCTGCGGGATACTGAGACAACGCCCGCTGTTCCGCGGTTAGGGTTACCTCGACGCCTATTCCCTCCCGTCCAACCCATATATTTGACAATAGTAGGTCCGAATTCTTACCTATTGACCCCTTTATCTTTTCTCGGTACTCGTCGTCATCGCCCCTAGCATCGTAGTAAGCCGTGCAATGGGGAGGGTTGTCCTTTATGTCTGTTGTAATTTGGTGTACGCGCAGCCAATCCCGCAGCCCGTCGTTCCGGGAGCACACTATGTCTAGGACGTGTGCCCAAGTGGCCAAAGCCCCCCTTTCCAGGCTCCACCAGTAGGCGGTGGGGCCGGGCCGAGACAATGCCGTCATTAACAGATCGCGTTTGGATTCCGCGACATCTACAAAAACTCCCTGCTCCGTGCATGAAATTTGGCAGCCTAAACGGCAAAGTAAGTCCCGTCCCAACAAGTTAGTCGGGGCGGTGGTAGTCATCAAGAAAGCGTGTCTAGCCTCTAGTGGGCCGCACACCACTCTTACCTCTTCTGAAATGGGAAGCGCTTGGGGCAAGCCTGAAACTCCCACTATCTGAACATCTCTATCAGTGGGGCGCAAAGATGGTAGCTGCCCTTCGTTAATAGTACTGCGAGTCGCGCCCGTATCTACGAGAAAGTCTACCTGTTGCCCATCCACGTCTAGTGTCCAGGTCGGCTCCTCGGTTGGTGTCATAGTCAAGAGGGGGCATTCTACGGGCGGCCCGCCGGCGTCCCGTCAATAGGCTACTCGATTTCTCTGTGGCGGGTATCCCTGGCGGGGCCCCCGGCAATCACGTTTCCAATGTCCCATCCGTCCGCAACGGAAGCACGCCCCTTGTGGAGCGGTGGATGCGGGGTACCCGTTGCTATTGCGCTGACCCTGTTGCGTCGGACGCCTCGCAGGCTGTTGGTTCCGCTGTCCCCATTGTGGCGGCCCATTCCCGTTTGCTCCGCTTGGGGCCCAATAACTTGGGGGAGGCCCATCGATTTGGGGAGGGGGTCCCTGTGGATACCCGTTCTGGGGAGGGGGAGGGTGTACTGCCCAGGTCTGTGGAGGGGTTGTTTGCATGGCCCAATTCTGCTGCTGTGGAGGGGGCCCCTGCATGTTCCAGTTTTGGGGAGGGGGCCCTTGTGGGTTCCAATTTTGGGGAGGGGGCCCTTGTGTCCGCATGTCGACTCGTCCACTGTCGTTGTCGTCGACGTCATCGTCGCCTTCGTTATCGCGGCCCCACTCTTCGTTGGGCTCTATCCTGGTGTTCCGATTCTGGGCCCGTCCTTGGCCTCGATTTCCCTTCTTATTTTGGTTAAGTTGGGCCCGTTTTTCCTGGACAAGCATTTGCAACATGTCGTCCTTAACATCGGCCTTCTTCTCGTCGCCATCGCCACATTGTTCGGCCGCTTCGACTAGTTGGTCGGTTGGGGTGTTTCTCCATCCTATCATAGCCGTTTGAATGCGCTTCCTAACTGCCGGTCTCATTCCTTCTACCAAAAAATTGTTCACTACCGCGTGAGGGAGATCTTGTGCCCGCACCTGGCCCAGTCCTCCCCACTTTAACACTGCTCTTTCTACCCTCTCTCTCCAATCGATGGCTGCTTCGCCATGCTTCTGTTTTAGGCCGTATATTTTATTCCAATCTGGCCCCGCGGCAGGCATCAGTGCGGTGTATACCCCGGCCAACAATAGGTCGACCAGGGCCTCCCAATCGGCGAGGGTCTGGGCCGCGGTTTGGGCCGGGGGTGGTGCTACATTTGGCCAGCGTGCGTATACTTTGGCCTGGTCCCACACCCGCGCGGGCAATACAGCCTTCCCCATGTGGCAGACGTCCCGCCAATCTGCACCAGTATTTTGTATCCACAAACGCATAAATTCCGGTATCTGACCGGGATGTTCAGCCAGCAGGGTTCTCACCCGCTCCTGCATAGACGCCAAATCTGATTCTCTCCAGGGTATCCTGATGTTAATGGGTGCCCCCCTGTTTAGTCCTATGGTTTTTAAGGGACACATCCCGATTGTAGGCTGTGGGTTCTCCGATTCCGTGAACCCTTCCAATGAGGGGTACAGTTCTCCTAGCCCTTCTGGGGCCGCGAACCCGCTGTCCGCCCCACTAACTTCTTGTCCTCTAAATGGATTGCCCGGGCTAAGGTGAACCTGAGGAGCGGCTGGTCTAGTTTTCTGGGGGTCTAACCCCTGGGGAAACAGGGGCGGGGGTGGGAGAGGTGGCGCCTGTGGCCCGGGGACAGGGCTCAGGGCTTGGGGGGGTAGAGGCATGGTGGCTACCTCCCCTGTCGCGGGGTCTTGGTCCGGATTTTGGACGAGTGGCATTAGCCGCTGGTTTGCTTGCTTAACTACCTCCCTAATTGTTTTGTCCTGAACCTTGTCTGCTTGTTTCTTTTGGCCCTGAAGCTTCAGTACTTCCCCTGCCAAGCTAGCCTGTCTTGAGGCCGCCAGTCGCTTCATCCCTTCCTTTTCCCACCACCCATACACTTTCCAGTAATCGGGTGGGAAGTGTTTCCTTTCCCTTTCTAGCTTATCCAAAGCTCCGTACAACACTTCCAATTTGTCAAGTGCAAACGATCCCTCCTCTGGCCAGGGATTACTTAAATCTTTAGTTAACACAGCCCAGTCCTTTACTGGTCTTACCACGGCAAAATGATGCCTCTTAAACATGAAAGATGCCGGGGTTCCCTTGAGGGGTTCCCCTTCTTTCATTAGCTTGCTTCCCATCTTATTGCTCTGGGCTGATCCTTCCTGGAAAGTTCTTGGCCACCTGGCTCAGCCTTTACGGCTGTCCGACCTCATGTTTCCCCCTCTTCCTTGTTAACTATAACGTTACCCTTACTGAACGTTATCCTTACTGATATCCTGCGCGAATTCTTATCCTTAGCGTTATTCTTAATGTTATCTTGCGAAGATCCTACCCTTAGCGTTACCCTCGGTGAATTTCAACAAAGGCCCGTCATTCTAAGGCATGAAAATTAGCCTTTACTTACAATTTCTGTTCGGAGTGCAGGCAGGGCAGAAGACAGGGAAGTGGACTGAACCCGCTCGAGGGAGGAAGGTACGAATTTGGGAAAATAGCCCTCTGATATAAAACAATGCTCACCTTAACCAAATCAGCGTGCCGGCGCCGGCCTCAGGCAGCCTTCCTCCTGTCGTTCAGGTTCCGCTTCTCCCGTCCTCCGTCTGCTGCACCCCACTCCTGGTACCAAATGTCAGGAAACAGCTCTTTGTTCGTAACAGAAGTTCACCAACAGCTTGAGAATGACGAAACTTTATTAAAATACCAATTATACAGATCTGGAGGAAGCGAAGACTTCTACAGCACGAATCGCCGTCATGCCACGTCTAGCCTTCCTAAAGCACATCGATTCACAGTTCACTTATATAGGGACATGTTTTATCAGGAAATCTCCGAGGGAACAAAGAAAACTGGTAGAGGTTCCTCCCCGGTGGGCCAAGCCCCCACCGTCATCCGTCCTTTCATTTGGGGGAGTGCAGCACGCACCGTTAGGATCCGGACCAGATGTGTTTTCAGGGCTCCGAGGTGACAGAAAATATAACTCACTGAAAAGGGAATTGCATTCTTGGTTCCGATAAGACCGTAAAGTAAATGAGGTTGCTCTGATGAGTCCCAGGTGTTAAAAGCACCTTCAGTTCACATTTCTCATTTAAACATAAATTCAAAGCATATTTATTGTAACTCAAGCGCCGCTGTGATTATACGAAATATAATTAATGTTTTGGCCGTTTATCAAAAGGTTTATGTCTGCAATCCAAGCATTCTACATAAAGCTACACATTCCACGCGCATATAAGCGTTCTCCTGCCCGCGGCTCGAGGCGCCGTCTGCGGATCGAAGGGAGAAAGTTTATGACCAGGCTTATCTAGCCTCTAAAGGGCACACGTATACAACGAGCCATATGTCCAGCACGAATGCATCGAGTACTTTCTCATTTTAACCTATAACAAAGCGAAAAAACCCTTTATTAACTTATGAAATAGCATTTTTAAACAACATTTAAATCATAACATATTTGTCGACCGACGTCTATAACAGAACATTAAACAATAACAAATCTACGACCTGACATGTATGTGTACGGTTGTCGGCCGTAATACAATGCTAGTTCAGAAACTGGTGCACGGATGTTGCAGTGTCCACCATGGCTTTGCCTCACTTGAGTAATGATTGTATGAATACCTGTTTGTCCTGGCACCGACAGTTGACTGTGCCATGTCTTTTTGGTGGGGGGGGGGGGGGGGCAGGGGGGGTATACACAGTCGAGGCTTGTGAAAGAACTAGTACACATGGATGGATCAGGAGGTAACCTTACAAAGGGAACAGTTGAGAGAGGAGGGAAAGGACAAACAATGGGTGTGAGGAGGAATGGGGAGCAGGAAAGGAAGCATGGGATGGATGGACAAAGGAAGCATGGGATAACTCTCAGGAGGTAAGAACTGGAAGGAAATTTAGAAGGAGGAGGACTTAAGGTAGGGAGTGGGGGGAGGAGTGTTAAGAAGGGTAGAAAAGATCATGGTTCTCATTTTGGGATGATCTGAGATGGTGGTGAACAGCTGTCTTCAAGATGTGGAGGATAGTTTGGATAGTTTCACCAGAAATAGTTTCACGTCGATTTGGGTAGTTTCACCGGAAGGAGGTTGATGGTGGAGCGTGTGCGCCCTAAAAAAAACCTAGGGTTTGTGGGGACAAAGCACGGAAAGAGCAGAGTGTAGAAGACCAGAAAGGAGGCGGTAGAAGACAGATATACCACCAACCTGACTATTCTGAGACGGCGAAGTGATTGACACATAGACTCAGCTTCATCACAGGAGACTCCAATAATCTTGAAGGCCTTGGTTTCCACGCCATCAAGCTGAGCAAGGTGTGAGGCAGGGGAACCAGCTCAGGGGAGAGCAATACTCCATCAAGCTACAGATGATGGCCTTGTAAGTGGATAGGAGTTCAGGTGTGCCAAGGAATGACTTTGTATGACAGAGGATGCCCAGTAGACGGTTGGCTTTGGGGCTGATAGTGAGACCCAGCAGCTTGAATGACTGAAACATCCTCAATAGGATTGTTAATAAAGTAGATTGGGGGGTTTGCCATATGGTCCTTTCAGAGAGAGATATCACAGATTTCACACTCACGTGTGAGATTTGTCAGGATTGAAAGACATCTTTCTAAGTGTTTTACCGGCTTGTGAATTTTTTTTCCCCCAAGGTCTGAAGAGAGGGACGAGGCTGCGGCATTCCTGTCTGAAGGATGAGGGATGTCATGGCAGAGGGTGGAGTCATCCATCAGCAAATTGATAAAGAGGATTTTCCAGAGAGTCAGTGAGATCATTGATGAAGATCAGGAAAATGACTGGGATCAGACCACTGCCTTGGGAAACTGCAGCCTTGACAGAGAGGAGATGAAAGGATTCCCTTGAGAAAGTCAGCAAGTCATGTTTTGGGTTGGCCGTGGATGCCATTGTCAGAGAGTGTGGAGAGTAAATGCAGGATGCCAGACTGTATCAAAAGCACAACATATGTCCAGAGAGATGGCTCTGATCTCATGTCTGACATTGAGGGCCTCCATCCATTGTTGGGTGAGTAGAAGCAGCATGTCCAAGGTGGAGTGACCTGGTATGAATCCCAGTTGATGATCTGAGATGATGCTGTTGGAGAAAAGGAAGGATTTCCTATCAAATGTGATGATGGATTCCATGACCTTGCTTATGATTGGAAGTAAGCTGATAGGTATGTAGTTAAGGGGATCAGTTTTTGCACCTTTTATACCATGCAGTGATGATGGCTGATTTCCAAGCAAAAGGAAGATGACCTTGTGCAAATTATGGAGTGAAAAGGGCAGAGAGAGGAAGTGCAAGAGCAACAGAGCAGGTGTTTAGGGCACATGAGCTGAGGCCATCTAGTCCAGTTTCAGAGTCGAGGGTTGGAATAACCATCTCTCCCTTCTCGGGTGCAAACGCCAAAGAGTTCATGAGCAGTTGGGTGTGACAGGGAAGGATATGTACCGAGAGTGTGGGGGTTGGGAGGCACAGGATTTGAAGCAAACACAGCATTGAGGCATTCAACCTTTTTACGGGAGGAGACATGCCTTGTACCACCTCCAGAAAGTTTGCCGACGCAGATGATTTTGCCCTTGCTACCCAAACAATTAACCTTGAAGATCTCATCCGTACCCTGTCCCACAACTTTAAGGTACTGGGGCAATACTTCATCCACTGGTGCCTCCACCTAGAGTCCCTGTATATAGAGAGTTGTGTCAACTCAAATTTGGACGCCATTTTGTGTCTAAGTGTGTCGGATTAGATATACATGTACATTCGCGATATGGGGTGATATATTCTAAACCTGCTAAAAAAAAATTTACTGCACATATTTAGTCTTATTATTACATACAGGTGATATTTGTTTTGTCAAAAACTCAGCTATTGCCGTGAAAAAGAGCTGTGTGGTGATATTAAAAGTGGTATGGCAATGCATATTACAAGCCAACACTGCATATAAGAGCTAACATTATAAGTAAGACAAACCAATGCTGTCGTTCTCTGAATTTTAATAACTTTTAGAAAGGAGTGTGGGCATATCCAATATTTTTTAAAGGGTGCCGAGAGCAATTCCGGTGTAGGACTTCCAGCCGACATATAGTCTAACACACTTAAAACAAATTCTGTACGTGGTATTGCCATATTTCTATAGTGTACAACTTTAGTTTTATCGACATTTATATTCAATTTCCATTGTAATGATTTAACAAGCTGCAAGTCAGCTTCTGTCTCTGACATAAGGAAAACGTCATCGGCATCTAGTAAGATTGAAACGTTCAATATTACTACACCCTTGCCCAGAACTCTGATGGATATTGCCTGATCGATTAATATGTTTCATAGCTGGCGACTTAATTAACACTTAATTTTCGACTGCGCCAAGCCGTAATTAAACAGAGAAAAAACTTTTAAAAATACCTGCAGTGTGCACGGTTCGTCTCGTCGAACAGATATGGAAAAGCACAGATAAGACGTCGTATTCACCATAACTTGTTTAATTTCACCAGGAACACGATGAGGCCAACACAGTAAACATTCAGAACAAAACTTGGTTCATACATTCAGTACAGAACATGATTCATACATTCAGTACAGAACATGATTCATACATTCAGACCGTAAGAAAACTCTGCCCGTAATACAACACTCTGACCAGACCAACACTTCATCCCACTACGTTCACTCCTTGAATGGATGGACAGACAACTGAAAACAAAACGGACCATGGGTTTCCCACCCCTATAAAATCAAAATTAATTCCCTCTGAAAAAGTACAGTGACATTGCCCGCAGACTACCCAACCGCAGACCAGGCAATGTCACTGTACCGGGACATTTCATCAATCAATGACAATATGCGGTCCGCTAGGACTACCCGAAAAAAATTGAGCAGGGTTCTTCCCACGGAAATGCATTTTTGGTCAGCTCCTTGAAGATTATAAACAAACACAAATCACTTCCCTTTAAAAGGGTTTTCAACGGACAGACAACCAAAAAAAAACCGAGCAAATAGAATTGCTTTTGGACATCGATCATCAAGCGGCGTGGGCCTACCTGGCAGAGTCTCGAGGAGTCGATCGCTTTGCAGCTCTTTCGTCTGACTTTCGCTTCCCAAATTTGTCTTCTGACTTTATCACTTGGAAATCTATACATCTTATATTTCCCAGATTGGTTTGAACAACCAAAAGCAGAACAACCAGTCATTTTGTTTGGCAATAAACAACATTCCCGTACCAAGCTGACGTTCACGCACGGTGAAGTTAGACACAAAATGGCGCCAGGAAATCACGTGACCAGAAATCTCGGGTCAGCGCATGGCGCAACTCTCTTTATACAGGGACTCTACCTCCACCCAAGTCCAACTAAGACGACCGTTACCGCTTTCCATCTCAGCAACCGACTGGCTAACAGCAAACTCCAGGTTTCCTTTTGTGGCAAACCAGTCAAGGCAGTGCTGTGACTTGGCTGTCCAACATCGACTTAGATCTGAGTTGTAATTTGTCATACACAAGAATAGAAAAAAAAACTTTTACTTTTAAAATGCTTGTGTCTGGATCTTCACCAAAATTTGCTAGTATCCGGATCTTCAAAATTTGCTGTCTCCCTTGACATATCACGTGCCTTCGACAAGGTCTGGCACCCCGCTCTGCTCACCAAACTCTCCTCCAATGGTATCCATTGAAATCTCCACGCATGGCTTGCGGACTTCCTCTCTGGTCGTAGTCAACGTGTGGCCCTGAATGGTTTTTTCTCATCTCCCCTTCCTGTTCTGGCTGGAGTTCCCCAAGGCAGTGTTCTGGGCCCTGTGCTTTTTCTGGTCTTCATCAATGATCTCTCCGACTCTCTGGAAAATCCTCTCTATCTCTTTGCTGATGATTCCACTCTCTGCCGCTCCATACCTCATCCCTCAGATCGGCAGTCTGCAGCTTCCTCACTCTGCAGACCTGGACAAAATCACAGACTGGTCAAACAAGTGAACATGTCTTTCAATCCTGACAAATCTCACACTCTTACTATGTCTCTCCGAAAAGACCGACTGGACAACCCTCCCATGTACTTTCTGAACAATCCTCTCCAAGAAGTTCTGTCACTCAAGCTTTTGGGTCTCACTATCTGCCATGATCTTTCCTGGGAAAACCACATTTCCAAGCTGGCCTCCAAAGCCAGTCGCCGACTGGGCATCCTCCGTCGTGTGAAGTCCTTCCTTGGCACACCTGAGCTCCTTACCACATGCAAGGCTTTCTTATGCAGCTCAATGGAATACTGTTCTCCCCTCTGGGCTGGTGCTCCTGCCTCACACCTAGCTCGGCTTCACGCTGTTGAAACCAAAGCTTTCAGAATCATTGGAATCTCCCGCGATGAAGCTAACTCCGAGAGCCTTTCACTCACTCACCGCAGGCAGGTTGGTGGTCTTTCTGTCTTCTACCGACTCCTCTCCGGCCTAGCTCCCCCAGCCCTGTCTGTGCTCTGTCCCCAAAATATTCCCACAGGTCGCACAAGATCTGCCAGCACCCCTCTTCTGGTGAAACTGCCAAAATCAAGACTCTCTGCTCACCTTCACGCTTTCATTCCTCTTTTCTCCTGCCTCTGGAACAAACTCCCTCACTCTCTTCAATCCCACTCCTCCTTCCAGGTCTTTAAAACAGCTGTTCACCACCATCTCTTATCTTCCCCCATCCAAAACCTTGATCTTTTCTACCCCCGTTAATTCACCCCAGATCCACTTTTCTGAAATGCCGACTTCTTTCCTGGAAGTCCTAGCAGTGTCCATGTGTTTTATACTTTCCCACCCCCCTCCCCCTCTGCCTTCCCAAGCCCTCTCCCTCCCACAGATCTCCCGATGTCCCTGTTCTCTACTGTTGTACCTGTGTGCTTCCCTCTCTCTCCCCATCTTGTCTCCCGCTCCCTTTATCATATGTTTTGTGTGTCCGTTGTTTTTTTGTGATTAATGTTAGCTCTTACACGAGCCTCGATCTTGTATACAAAAAATAAAATAAAATCTAATATTTGGAAGCGGAAGGAGGGGACATAAAGTGGAGGGATGCTGATTCCAAATTCACAACTTTGACAAGCGGAGATAAAGATCATCGGATGGAAGATAAGATATTTTGTTCAAGGCACGGAGGAACGTGGTGCTGTATGTACGGGAGGAGGAATGTTTTTTTGTTTGTGTTTTTTCCTCTCCTCTGAGTGAAGAAGAGTGATATGTTAGTATTTTGAGTGAGGAACAGAAATGCATTGAGCTTAGGGATCTGTAGTAACAATACCTGGGATAAAACGAGGGAAACAACGGAGGGAAAGCACAACCTGACTATCACCAGTAGGCCTGACTTCAACCTGGACACAAACTGGATGATTCAACACAGCAAGATACGGTTTGGGACAGAAGAATTGACGAAAAACAGGAGTCAAAACAGTAAAACACAACGTATCTGATCCAGGGAATTTATTTTGGCTGAACTGGAAGCAGCAGCTACAGATCAGATGTTCATGTGAGGTGAACCCAGAACTGGAAATAAGTTTTTGTTTATTCTGTCAGTTTACCCGTTTTGCATGTTTTTTATTGAGCAAGAATTGCTTCTGCTGCTGCGTTTTGCACTGATGCAAGTCATGATGGAACCCGCCACGCACCACGGCCACCACAAGTTTCTACGGAAGTTTTTTTGCAACTTAATTTGTATCATCTTCACATGTTAGCGTGCAAGACGGGAACATCAACAACTCGACTATCAATTTTGATGCATCGAACCCGTTATGCACACCGACAGATGGTATCGACAGAATGTTGAGTGGAGTATGCTAACCGCAGTGGTAAGCTGTCATGATAACCCTTCGTCAGAGCAAAACAGGAAGGTTTGACTCTGACTAAGGGGATTGCCTGAAATGTTGGCTTCTCTTTGCTTCCCACGGCGGTTAGCATACCTCAGTCAATGTCCTGTTGATTTCTTCCATTGTTGTACCTGTCTACCACGACATGTCAACACCAGCCTTCACCAGCAGGTGAATTTGTCATTCTGTTCTGCACAAACTGGACACTGAACCAGCAAAATGGTGCCACACTCTGCCAACTCGTTTTTAATCCTGATCATCACCTGGTCTGAAAGATCCATGATAAACATGACGTAAGTTATTTTATCCCGTGCCATCTACCCAGTTCTAGCCTGGTGTTGACTTAGTGGTTAGGGTGCCGGATTGGGATCATAGGATCCTGGGTTCGAATCCCGATTGATCGCTGAATTAACGCGAGGGGGGTTGACTCAGCCTGTCATCCTTCCGAGGTCGACAAATTGAGTACCAGTTCACTGGTAATTCCGTGTGTGTCGCAAGAGGCGACTAACAGGGTTGGTGGTAGGAAGGGCATCCGGCCATAAAACATTGCTTCAAAAAGGGGACCACAGTGCCCAAAAAAGGCCAACCCCCACTCTGTGGGGGAAAATGGCCTCGAAAGGTGATTCCTTCCATCTACCCAGTTCCAGTCTCTTGTTTGCTTGTCTTGGCTCATTTCCACAGGGCTATTTATTTTTGATCCCCATCATTATATTTTACTTTACCTTTTTTTTTTTTTTTTTTTGTTGGAAACACTTTTGTTACCACACCACTACCTAGTCATACTTGCATGAGATGTTAATACTATTTATTGATATTTGCATTTTTGTATGGCTTAACTTGGTTGAGTAAACACGTAAATGTCACCACATTGGCTCATCGACGTATTACGTGGCAATGTACAGTCTTTCTTTCGTCACTGTCTGTATGGAGGAAAGGTCATGTCATTCATCATGAATTTTGATCACTTCCTGGTAGGGTTTTCCATTTTGAGATTGTACAGTTTATTTTGCATTTTGGTTTTATGGGGCTCGTCTGCATAGACCATTGTGGCTCTGAACAAGTCATGAAATGTATGAGGAAATGTGGAAATAGGGGAAAAAAACCCAAGGATTAATTAATATTCTTGTGTAAAGTTCCCCGTTCATTCCAATCTGCCCCCCAACCCACCCTACCCCTTCCCCACCCCACCTTTTCCACCCCAATGCCCCCCCTCTAATCCTAATCCACTCCCCCAACCACCATTCCCCAACCCCACTGCACCTCCTCCACTCCAATGTGCCCCTCTAATCCCAATCGCCTTCCCTCCACTCTTCTCCTTTTATGCAATAGCTTGAGATTCACCACTAGCCCATGCATATGTAATATGTAGATGGGGCAGGTTTTTCTTTTTCTTTTTTGTCCTTCCAAAAATTACTCCTCAGATATATTTTTTAAACTCCACCCATCCAATGAAACCTGTGGTTATTCCTATGAGAAGAAAACTTGAAACATCTGCTCAATTCAAATAAAGAAGCCATGTTAAAGCTATTGTGATGAACGACGATGTGATTTTGCATTAATGAGCAGAATGTTTCTGACCTTCTATGGCCGTATGACCCTTGGTTTATTTATTGAAAATTTTTATTTTTATCCGCACGGATGGTTGTAGCCGCAATTCGTGTTCAATCCACAGCTGCAGCAACTTCATGCCCAGCAGCAGGCCCCAGGCTCAGCTAACTCTGGCATTCTGGCGGGTCAGCTCGGAGATCAGGTGAGGCCTCGGTGTGGTCACAGCGATACCTGCATCTCCGTTTCAAGAGGCCATTCGTGCTTGAGCTTGTTTTCTGTGTGTTGTCCAGAACATTGCTTGTTGTCCAGTGCTGTGCTTGTATCTTCAATGTGCATTCATTTTTAGGACATGTGAGCCCGTCCGTCCGAGAAAATTGGTCAAGACAACCAGTGATTACCGCAATACTCGTACGGCTTCAGAAGGTTTACGGTGTTCAGAAAGACACCTTGGTCGTGTACCTTGACTGTAAAAACGCACAAGGTGGCTAATCGCCAAAAACCCTGAATGTTCCAATTTGAAAACATAAAGTTGCGAGTTTGTTGGTTGTTTTCTTTGGGGGGGGAGAGGGTGGGGAGGCAGTTGGCAAAGTTAATTAAACTATTTATATTTAATTATTCTTCCTCCACACTCATGCTTTTTTGTTGTGACGTCATTGTGTCTGAACAACATTAGCACGTCATTGCTTTTACAGGTATATAATTAATTTGATTGCCCACCATTGTTTTATCGAGTGTCATGATTTTGCTGTGGTTTTAGTTAACTTTTAAAGTGTGCGTTGTATCCACGGCTGTAACGTAACAACAGTGCGAACGTGGCGTTTTGCCTCGCGAGGAAATTACGTTTTCATCGCATGTTGCAGGCATGTTGCAGTCACTGCCACCGCCACCACCAGTGTGTTTCAACTGCCTTTGAACACTTAGCCCACATGGGTAAGGGGATGCATGAGAGCATCTGGGATGGAGTAGCGCGGTCAGACCTTTCTCCGTATTTGCGTACATAATAAATGTATGGGCCTCCAGCTTATCCGGAGAAGTCTTCCAGAAATTTTAATTCGTATCGGTTTGCTGTAATCTTGGATGGAAATTGGTTTCATGACCAGCGGGGAATTTTAACTTTTATTAGTCATACATCCAAAGTATTTAAAATACGGTATGAAGGACTTTCGGTCCATCATTTGGACCTCATGTTGTTATTTTTTTAAACCAAAGGTTCTTTGTCGGGGGTCGGGGGGGGGGGGGGGAGGTTCAATTGTGTGATGATATCCTGGATCTCTTGTATTTTATTCCAAATTATATGGTTCGAAAGTATTAAAGCAAATGAGCAGTCGTCGAGAGCTGTCTCTGCTCCGCTAATGAGGCAAAATGATCGACATACGGCTTGTATAATCCAGACCCATGTTGCCACCGAGGCATCAACAAACGCCCATGCACGGAGAGTTGCACCAAACACCTTGGAGATGATACGCCACTTGTGTAAATGTGAGAGGAGCATTGAGAGGTCTGCGAACCTGTAAAAGAGTGAAGGTGTGTGGGATGTGAAGAGGTTGGAAAATATTTCAACAATTCGTAACCTATGTCTGTCACCAACCTTCCTATCTCCCCTAACCTCCTCCCTTAGAGCTGTGAGGTAAGCGTCAGTGGACCTGACGGAAGCCTGACCACACAGCAAGCCACTGTGATCAGCCTGCCAAGCATCATGCCTACTCCACAGCAAGCTTCTAGTGAGCAATAGATTTGCTCCATTAGCAAGTATCCATTTTTTTAAGAGGAGTCTTTGCTTGGTTTAAATTGGTGTTGCTCTCCAGAGGGGCCTAGCACACTTGCTGGGACAGTTTGAATGAGCTCCCTCGGTGATTCATGCGAGCTGTTTGTGATTTGCAGGCAGAGCAGGACAAAGGATGCAGCTGAGCCCAGTACTGCAGCAGCAGCCCACGTCGGCTGTGGCGCAACATCAATTCCAGGTATCTTTGTGAAATTGACATGAAACGGCAGGCATAAACCTTGCTCGGTGAATAAAACCTCTGAGTTTGTGTCTGCCGGTTTGAGGGATTTATGAGTTATGTATTGCAAGACGGCAGGTTGGTTGATGTGGTGGTGGTGGTAGATGTTGTTACCCTGCAATAGTTATGGGTCCGTGACTTCAATATGGTCATTTAATTTCGTGTACAGCACATGGCTGCTGGTAGCATCATTTGCTGGGGGTGTTGCTGTGCCGCTGATGTAGCGCCTCGTTTGGTGGAGCAGGAATTTGTAATTTGTTTATGGTGCCGGCGATAGTTCGCCGACTCCTCACGAAGGACACCGTGGGATCTTTAACGTCCACCAGCTAATGTCGGTAGACGGGACACCCAGTTTAATGTCTGTCCAAGGGACAAGCACACACATTGATGCCTACATGTGAAACACCATGGTGAGTTTATAGCTGAGCCAAGATTCAAACCCAATATCAGACTTTGGTTGTTGTCCCCTTCACCCCGAGTTAGGAAACGAGTCTCGGTTGGTCATGATTGGAAATGGTGTTTGTGAACAAGGTGACACCATGCTCAAATGTATCAAGCGCTGTTATACGGATGTTAGGATCGCTGGTTTAACATCTCAGTGACGTTATTGAAGTCCTCTTTGTACCGGCGCACGGGGATTGTGCTATTGCCTTGCTGTGACCGAACCAGTGCCAGCGTACACGAATCTCCCCTCGGTTGTTGAAGGACACACACTGATGGATCTGTACCCTTTCCCCTCTCCCTAGCAAATGCTGCAGCAGCAAATGGCCCTAGCCACCATACGCCAACAGCAAGCTGTAGCAGCCGCGGCGCTGGCGGGGCCCGTGCCAAGCGGAGGTAATCCGGCTGGTCAACACAAAGCTAAAAAGAAAAGGACCACGCCGGCTACGCCTCCCCAGACTTGAATTCTCACCCACATGGGGGACATGGTCCTGTGGGAGCAGATTGTATAAAGAATTATTGCGCAGCGAGATGGACGTTGGTTTTTAACTTCGCCGGTTTGGACCGATTCGCGAGCGTGGCTTTGAGGCCGCGCGTTTTGCGGTCGGATTTTATGCAGTATGTCTTCTTTTGGAGATTGTTCTTCGTGGTCACTTTTGAATATGGAGGCTCTTTTTGACGAGGTCGAGAGGGTCAAGAAGGTTTCCAATGTTTCATTCTCCTGGGAGAATGTTGGTGTGAGGCAGGGGGGGGGGGGGGGGGAGGGATTCTTCTTTTGAGCTGTATTAAATGCAATTCTCGATATACGTTTTGGCGAAGCCAGGCATAATTGAAATTTTTTATTTTTACATGAATGTAGTTTTCTGCTTTTTCTTTATGCCGACCCCCTTCCCCACACCTTCCCCACACCTTCCCCATGGTGTTCAAAGGCAAAGTGTTGCTGAACCCCCTAAAGGTTTACCGTATTACAAAACTGTGAGCCAAAAGCAGCGTTCCAGCTCCGAGGCTTTTCTCAAAACCACCGAAAAGCCGTCTCGTCATCGTCTCATCACAATGAAGGTGCAAGGTGACGGTCCGATGGCACTTTGTAGAGGGACCTTTGTCTATTTAATAGAGTATGCTGCACAAAATGTGGAACAATGGAGCCGTACCGCAGACCGAGCCGCTCGGCCGTTACTACGTGCGACCGGTCTCGGCGAAGGTGCGAAACGTTTTTACCACTCGGCTTTGGTATCGTATTTTTGGTAGAATTTTGGAAATTTTTTGCACAGCTGTTGGGATTGTCCTGTGCGCTTCTCGAGAGAAAATATTGTCCGTGAATATGTCGTGTGGTCCGACCGTGGCTTCTCGTAACATGCCTTCGAAAGGGAAGAAAAGGGTCGCTCGGGGTAAACCGAGCCACCGTCATCGCCGGTCGTCTGAGTGACCGTCCGGAGGGTCGCGTCTTGACAAAAGGTCGATTCGTGGGGATACGTTGTACACAAATCTTGTCTGTAATTATTAATGACATGTTCAATGCTACAAAATGTTCTTTTTTTTATTTTCTTCCAGTTCTGCCGTTGTGGAATTTGTAAGTAAATTTGCTCTCTGCATCTTCTTCCGCCTGCTTTGTTTTGCATTTGTGTGGAGCTGCCCTTCCTCTTTCTAATGTCGCCTTCGGTGGTGGGATTGTAAACTTGTCAGGAACCCATTTTGCAGAAAAAAATTCATCGTTATTTTGAAGAGGATGTTTATTTATTACATATGCAAAGCATGGCAAACTATTTCCCCTCCCTCCCCCTTTCCCCTCTACCAAAAGCTTACACTTCGAAATGTCCAGTTCATAGTGCACACAATGTACAGCTACTAATTTCACTATAACAAGATTTAAACACTTCAAAAAAGTTTCATCGATATAATACTGCAGTCAGGCCACGATAGGGGAATAATTTCTGCAGTAACTTTTTGTAAAGGGCTGCAATGTGGAGTCCAGAAGATTCACTAAGCAGGTGTGCGAAGGTATTCGATACACTTGTGTTTCACGAATACCATCCCTCATGTGAGTTTTATGAACTATATTTATGTAAGTTCCAGTAATGACCCAGCGGGTCCATTGGAAATAACCTCCTCCAGACCATGCAAAGTGTCCTCGGCACTTTCGTTCTCCGGGGGTGGACCGACTCCATGACGCAGTGTACGCAGCGCACGAGCCAGCAAGGCGAGCATTGCCACGAGACAGACCATAAACAAGGCCGTATAGGAAGCGACGTCAGCTGGACGTGGACGGCCATTCCAAAATGCTTCGGGCCCGGACCTGTGTACCCGGAATGGCACAGAGCTGTTGGCTTCCATTGAATGTTCCTTTTTCCAGGTGCAAGTTGTAGTAGTAGCTGCTGGCAAACTGGAATGGAATTGTCTTATTAGGATATTAAAATAATAATTTTGGTATTGCAATAGGACAGTTGGCCCATCATGATTGTGTTGCATTCTCCTCAGAGCATAACTAAATGATTGTTGTGCACTGTTCTATTAGTTTATGGTTACTAACATCATCATTCAGTTGTGTATTTAAAATCTAGGTACAAGTAAAACACTAACCCCCTGCATGAAAAACCTGCTTTGGGGACAATTATTTATTGATGATGTAATTATGGTGGAAAGTACCCCCTGCCCTGACTGCCGACACACTCACTCTCCATCATCCCACTCCCTTCCACCTCTTTTTTAAATCTCCCTTCTCTCTCTCGGCACCCCAACCGTGCTTTTTGTACAAATAAATATATATGAATAAACTAGTGGTGGCCTTTGCCTCCTGGGGGTGTTCCGCATCGCTAGCTCATTCCATCAGCACCTGGAGCTCTCTGTGTTCCACACCCCTAGCTGATGTTTTGTTTTGCGCAGATCTTCGGTTGTTCCTTCGAGTCCTTCACCAACACTTTTCACATTTCCATCGCTTTGTCATCTGCCTGGGCCGGGAGTGTTTGAAGTGTGAATTGGCAAGAATCGGCAACCATCTCAAAAATGCCCACAGTGGTTCTACCTCCTCCGAATCTTTGAGGAGGGCGACCCAAGCGCCAGGTTTGAGTGGTGCTGGATACTGGGTTTAGGGTGCGTTTGCCACCTAGTTATATCAATGAAATTTGATACAGACCGACGCCATTTGTTTGCACACATAGTCAAGCCTCACGAAAGAGCTCGTACATTCAATGGATCATGACCTAACAGAACAAAAGGAACAGTAGAGAAAAGAGGGGTGGGGGGGGGGGGGACACCAACAGCAGAGTTGAAGGCCAAGAGAGAGGGAGACTTGTACACACAATGGGTGTAGAGAGGAATGGGGGGAAAAGGACAACATGGATACAGAAGGAAACTCACAAGGAGTGAAAAACTGGAAATATTGGAAGGAGGAGGGATAGGGTGGGAGGGGGTTACTGGAGTTAGAAAAGATCATGGGCATGATCTAACATGGCGGTCAACAGCTGTCTTGAAGATCTGGAGGGAAGAATGCAATTGCTTTTGAACGCTTTGAGGGTGTGGGGTGAGAGAGAGTATTTGCGTGTGTGGGGGAAGGTTTGAGTGTGAGGTGGAGGGGAAGTTTCGAATGGGTGGAGTGTGAGGCGTGGGGGATTGAGTGGGTTGTGTGCAGGGGAAGGTTTGAGATGGTGGGTGAGGATGCAGAATGGGGGGGACACTGAAGCTTTGAGGAGTGGTAGAGGAGGAGGGGACCTGAAGTGAAGGGTTGCTGATTCCAAATTCCCAACCTTGACAGGAAGATAAAGATCATGGTATGGAAGGTAAGATTTTTTTTTGTCAAAGGCATGGTGAAACATGTTGCTGTACATGTGATAGAATGGTTGGTGGACCAAGTTCTTATCTGACAGACAGTTTTGGATGCCTGAAGTAGTCCAAAATGCCTGCCCTATACCAACACCAGATTGAATTAATCTCATTGGAGGTAATGGGAGGGGGGGGGGGGGGGAGGAGGAGTGGCGATGAGGAAAGTGTAGCAGGCAAGTGATAATCACCCATCCAAACTCAAGCTACTTTCAAGTCCTGCCAACATCCCTATACCCCCTCTATCTCCAATGCTTCCAGGTATCTATCCAATTCTAATTTAAACCAATGTACTGTTTCTGCTGCCACTACCTTTCCAAGGTTCCAATTCCATGCATTGACTCCTCTGGGTGAAAGACCCTTGCCTTCCTACCATCTTAACTATCAGGTTATGGCCCCTGGTCCTATCACTGTCTCTTGTGCTGAATAATTATTCTGCACGTATTTTCTCAATACCCTTTGTTATCTTAAACATCTCCATCATATCCCCTCGTAACCACCTCCTTTCTAATGTATGAAGTGCTTTCTCCTTGAGCCTGGAAACGCCGAACCTTTTCCTCCCGAAATGATTCCCACTGCTTCCTAAATGCAAAACCTTCCTCAATACACCGTTATTCCATGCATAGGTTGACATCTATAGCTTTGCTCGTATAATATATAAAGAAGAAAGTTTATTTGTTTTTGTTTCTTTGTGTATCTGTTCGTTTATACATTCTGACCCTGCAGGAACCAGTGCAACCAAACATGACATGGCCTCCTCTTTCATCCAGAGGAAGGTCGAGGGCTATGTTTGGATAAAAAATTTTTTTTAAATAACTGTATATATTAAATTCAGATAATTGGCCTTCAGGCCTCAATCGGGTCTTGTGCTTATACACTGCCTGGGTTTTTCTTATCCTGGGGGCAATCGAGTAATGTATTGTGAAGATCGCATGTTGAGATACTATTTCATGATTTGTTGTCAACAACACAAATTTAATTAACAGTGTGTTTACACGTCCACCTGTAATAAAAAAATACATTGCTTTACACAGGTTTATTATAACACTTCCGTGTTCAGGCCTCGAGTGAGTATCTTCGTATACACTGGGATTTTCCCGGGAGCGATGGCATAAAATATGTAATATATGTATTGTGAAGATCGTATGTTGAGGTCAGATGTACGCAAGCTGATGATGGAAACTGTGTATTCCCTTTTTGCGTTTCTCCTCTACCTCTAATCCTCCCCATCTCGGTATGATCCGTCTGTTGCCTTTTTAACTTTAATCTACCTTATCATGAAGATCGGCATGGTAAGATGCCCGCCAGAGTACTTCTTGTGGCTTTACTCGCGCTAATGGAGATAGCTCTGGAAAGGACGATTTAGGGGGCATTGCACCTCTGGATTTATTACAACACCTCAGCGTTCATGCTCCTTCACCTGTAATCGTCTCCGTCTGTTGCAGGGAAATTACACGGGCTCAACTACTGATGTTAATTACTGGGATTTTATTTATTTCGTTTTTTTGCATTCCCACGTTATCAAAATGAACTTTGCATGTAAGTGGTGAAACCCTCTTTTGGTGAAATTGCCAAAATCAAGACTCTCTGCTCACCTTCACTCTTTCATTCCTCTTTTCTCCCACCTCTGGAACAAACTCCCACACACTCTTCAATCCCTCTCCTCCCTCCAGGTTTTTAAAACAGGTGTTGACCACCATATCTTATCTTCCCCCATCCAAAACCTTGATCTTTTCTACCCCCGTTAAACACCCCAAATATGCCTCTTTCAATCCCCAACTTCTTTCCTGAAATTCCTAGTAGTGTTCATTTGCTTTATACCGTGTACCCCTCCCTCCTCCTCCAGCCTTCCCCCTTCCACAGATCTCCCGACGTCCCTGTTCTCTACTGTTGTGATTGTGTGCTTCCCCCATCCTTCTGTGCTTCCCTTCTCTCCCCATCTTGTCTACCGCTCCCTCTTTTTATATATTTTATTTGTCTGTTTGATTTTTTTGTGTGATAAATGTTAGCTCTTTCACGAGCCTCGATTCTGTATACAAAAATTTTTTTTAAAATGTCTATGATCCTTCCTGCAAATTTTTTAAAATATATGTTGGAGGCTCCAGGCATGCACTGTATAGCCCTCATCGAAGCCAAACCTTAAATAAAAGAAGAATGAAATTTATGAAAAGTGTATGGTATTTGTTTGCGAGAAAGAGAGATTGAAGCTCGGCCGGTAGCTGTAGTTTGAGTGAGACAGAAAGTAAAAGCAGCAATCTTGACACGGAGCGTGTAGGATGGTTCCGGGCACCACTTTAACACTCCTAAGTCAGGACGGTAGTCCTACCCTGGGCGGTTGCTGTCTACAACCTACTACCTAAAATAAAACTAATTAAGAATTATACATACGAGCAACGGTACCCGCCCTATGGGCGGGGCTTCAATTGGGAGGCCAAAATGAAAAGGCAAAATATCAGAGTTTAAGGGTTTTTTTATTTTAAACGATTTATATAAACATCCGTTAAATCATATCACACGCAAATCATCAAAATCTAAACAGTATTTGTAGAATTTCAATAAAAGCCACATCACTGTGTCCCAAACCCATCCCTCTCTGTACCCACCATACCGGAAAAACTGGAATATTGGAAAAACAAGGCCTATTTTACTCCAGGGGGTCCCAGGATTACCCACCCAAAATTTTGTTGCGATCGGTTCAACCGTTTTTGCGGTACCTGGGAACGGACGGACAGACAGACGGACATTTGGTGAATTATTATACAGACTTGGCATTTAATATGGAATATATTTTTTTTCTTGACTTGGGTTTACTTTCTTAACTCAGTATATCAATCTGGTGAGTTTCTTTTACACTTTGGTGATTTATTTGTTGAAAGAACCATGTCACTGATTGTCTGTCGCAGCAAGAAGTCAACAACAGGATTATATCACAGGTGGCATGGCAAAATGTACAAACAGGTGCATTTGATGAATGGCTTCACAGTCGGGTACACAAGGGTTGTTGCGTTCTGTATTAGTGGAAAACAACTGCTGCACATCTCCAAAAGTTATTGCCGCTTCCTCTGGAGATGGTCCGTCAACTCTACAATGCTGTTTGTCATGGAGTGGTGGCTTTACGAAATTACGGCATGAAACAGCGTGCTATTGCTCGGCAGTATGGCATCACTCAAGGTCAGGTGTCAAAGATCCTGAAACGAAATGCTCAGAGTGGTGTCCCTACTCCAATACCGAGGCCAGGACGTCCTCGCAGAACCACAAGGAGGGATGATCGCCAGCTGCACCGGTTAGTCCGCAATGGCCGTACCAAGTCAGCTAATCGGCTTAAGGCTGAGTGGCAGCAACTGACAAATGTGCCTGTATCCAGAAGGCTAGTCAAATTACGGCATGAAACAGCGTGCTATTGCTCGGCAGTGTGGCATCACTCAAGGTCAGGTGTCAAAGATCCTGAAACGAAATGCTCAGAGGGGTGTCCCTACTCCAATACCGAGGCCAGGACGTCCCCGCAGAACCACAAGGAGGGATGATCGCCAGCTGCGCCGGTTAGTCCGCAATGGCCATACCAAGTCAGCTAATCGGCTTAAGGCTGAGTGGCAGCAACTGACAAATGTGCCTGTATCCAGAAGGCTAGTCAATTCAGGAGAGCACGTACACGTCGAGGCATGCTGTTCACGAGATTTGCCAAGGTTTGGACAGGAATCGCTTGCCATGCAGTGACGATAGTCTGCTGCAATTCACGCACAGAGGTAGGCTGCTGGTCCAAGTTGTCGATTTGACGCGTTAATTCTGCCCACAAGTTCTCTGTCGGATTCATATCCGGGGACATGGCAGGCCACTCCATATGCTCTACACCACGGTCAGCAAGAAAGTGTTGGATCATGCGAGCACGATGAGGCTGTGCATTGACATCTTGGAAGACAAAGTTTCCTCGAAAGGCTGCACGAGCAAATGGAAGCAATGTTTCTTCCAGAATGACCCTGTACTTGAACTGGTTCAGGTTTCCATTCAGAACAACCAGGTCAGTTTTGCCCCCTGCATGAAAAGCAGCCCAAACGGTCACCCCACTACCTCCAGCTTGGACTCTTGGCACTATACAATCTTCGTTGTGGGCTTCATGCACTTGGCTGCACACTTGGACGCGGCCATCTTTACGATAGACCAGAAATCTAGACTAGTCACTGAAGGTCACGTGATTCCAGTGTCCTGGCTGCCATTGACGGTGCTCTCTGGCCCACTGCAATCGGCGCTGGCTGTGTTGTCTGGTCAGGCGTGGCTTTCTCAGGGGACGCCTGGCACGATAGCCTGCTTGAACCAGTCGTTGGTTGACTCGCCTTCTGGATACAGGCACATTTGTCAGTTGCTGCCACTCAGCCTTAAGCCGATTAGCTGACTTGGTACGGCCATTGCAGACTAACTGGTGCAGCTGGCGATCATGTCTCCTTGTGGTTCTGCGTGGACGTCCTGGCCTCGGTATTGGAGAAGGGACACCCCTCTGAGCATTTCGTTTCAGGATCTTTGACACCTGACCTTGAGTGATGCCATACTGCCGAGCAATAGCACGCTGTTTCATGCCAGAATTTCGTAAAGCCACCACTCCATGACAAACAGCATTGTCCAGTTGACGGACCATCTCCAGAGGAAGCGGTAATAACTTTTGTAGATGTGCAGCAGTTGTTTTCCACGAATACAGAACGCAACAACCCTTATATACCCGATTGTGAAGCCAATCGTCAAATGTACCTGTCCTTACATTTTGTCACGCCACCTGTGATATTATCCTGTTATTGACTTCTTGCTGCGAAAGACAATCAGTGACATGGTTCTTTCAACAAAGACATCACCGAAGGATAAAAGAACCTCACGAGTTGATATACTGAGTTCAGAAAGTAAACCCAAGTCAAGAATAAAAAATATTCCATATTAAATACCAAGTCTGTATTTGGGATATATATATACACAAAGAATTAAGTTAAGCACCCCCCCCGTTTTTTTACAACCTCGCACATTACAAGTTTGTTGTCGTCAAAACAGTGTAATATACCCATGATATTGCTATATTTTCTGGAGAAGTGATATTATGGTCACATAAAAACATAACAATCATGCCGTTTTCAATATTTTATTCTGAATAATTTAAGGTGAAATTTTTTGGGAATTTTAGGCATATTTTCACCTCAATTTAAGTATGGAGCTATAGGTCCATCACGGACAGTGTGGATGACGTTTATGTTTTCTAACGTACAGTCATTGTTCTGAGAAGACCTCTAGCGATCTTTGCGTCAATAACGTGTGTAGGACCCACGTGATCGGATCACTGACTCAACCCTACGTCTCATAGACCCTGTAAGCCGTCGTATGCGTTGCTGTGGCAGGTTGAACCCCCTCGAGCACGTTTGGGACATGTTGGGACGACAAATTGCGAAGATGGTCCCTCCAATAGCCAATCTGGATGAATTGGAACGTGCATTACATCGGGAATGGAACAACCTGCCACAGCAACGCATACGACGGCTTCCAGGGTCTATGAGACGTAGGGTTGAGTCAGTGATCCGATCACGTGGGTCCTACACACGTTATTGACGCAAAGATCGCTAGAGGTCTTCTCAGAACAATGACTGTACGTTAGAAAACATAAACGTCATCCACACTGTCCGTGATGGACCTATAGCTCCATACTTAAATTGAGGTGAAAATATGCCTAAAATTCCCAAAAATTTTCACCTTAAATTATTCAGAATAAAATATTGAAAACGGCATGATTGTTATGTTTTTATGTGACCATAATATCACTTCTCCAGAAAATATAGCAATATCATGGGTATATTACACTGTTTTGACGACAACAAACTTGTAATGTGCGAGGTTGTAAAAAAACGGGGGGGGTGCTTAACTTAATTCTTTGTGTATATATATATTGTCGCGATCCCGGCTGTGAAATGGTTCCCAGCACGGAATACGGACGTTAATGTCCGGGCTTCAAGTAGTCCACGGAGTGGACAGAGAGAACTCAATAAACACAATTGTGTTTTAATCGGCCTTCTAGGGGTAAGGCACGATGCTTTATTGGCTCGATCACAAAACCATGAAAGGTAACAAAATGGAATAAACTGCACAAAGCCTGCAGGAACTGTCGGCAACAGACGCTCCAAACAGGATGCAGGTAAGATCACTCGCGGCTCCAATCGACGATCTCCGGGACTCGGAGGGTAACAGGATGGAATTCACCGCACAAGGCCGGCAGGAACGGTCGGCCAGCAGCTCCAACACGAAGCAGGCAATCACTCGCGGTTCCAATCTACGAGATCCGGGAATCACTCGTTCTCTTCCGGAGTTACTCGCTCGTAAAATACCGAACTGTAATCGACCAGCCCAACTCGGCTGTCGTGAGGATTCAAGGAAAGCCCTTTTGAGATTTCCCACTCGGAGCCTTCGAGCCGCGTCCGTTGCATAAGATGGCGACCGCGCTCTCTGACCCTCCACCAATCACGTGCCGAAACGCCTCCCGATCGCGTGAGGCTCCAAGGAGGCCACGTCACGCGGTGGGCGGGGCACCAAATCTGGGTGAGAACAGGTGGTTCCACCGGTGGTTTCTCACAGTCCTCCCCCCCTAAGTAAAAACCCCGTCGAATAGACGGCGTTTTTAAAACCAGTATTTGTAGTAGGTGCAAATCACATGGCAAGATGATGGCGGTAATCGCTAACAGGCAATTAACGCAATTAACAATTATTAACACTTATTAACAACAATAACGCAACAACGCAACAATACAACGCAACGCAATAGCGCAACAATAACGCAATTATTAACGCACAGGCAATTAACAGGCATTAACAGGTTAACAATGAACCAGTTTGGTTTTTTTTTTTTTTTTCACACACAAATTTTAACACCATACACCACATTAATATCTACCCTACAAGAGTTACACTTCACACAAAGCACAATAGAGAGGCAAGGGGGCCAAACTCAAGTTGGGGGAAGCGTTGACAGGAAGGAAACGGGCCGAGACCTAGAGCGGCGGGTACTCCTCCGGTGTCGAGAACAACAGTCATATGCGTAATGACCCCTTTCACCGCACTGGTAACATCGATCGTTCGGGTCGAAAGGCCTGCGGACCAAAGGGCGTCTGAAACGAGGCCGCCGCGACATGCCATTCGACATCTCGACGCACACACGCGATCCGCAAATTAACCTTCCATCAAGGGCTCTGACCGAATCTTCAGCATCTCGTGGCTCTTCAAACTCAACAACTGCAAATCCAGGTGGGTTTCGAGCAACCCATACGTTGCGGAGTGGTCCGTAATGTTCGAAGACCCTCCCTAGCTCGGCTTTCGCTGCTCCATTGCCCAGGTTTCCCACATATACCTTAGCATTAGCGTTCCTGCTGAATCGCGACATGGCGGGAGCGGTCCCTGAGGAGCACGGCACCTGAGGGTGGCTTGACGGGAGGCTCGGGTGGACTTCAGCTGACGCAACGTCACCGTCGGAAACTGGAGTCGAGGCGCTAGGCTCCTCGGGCCAGAGTGAAGATATGTCTGACTCCGCCACTCTCTCCGCCTGTTTACTCTGGGATCTAGTGACCCCCCCACAGGTCAGAGTCAATGACTCCTCCCTGGCCATGGCATCATTGCCAATCAGCAAGGAGACCCCGGGTATCGGGTAGTAGGGTACCACCACACAGGTCACTGGACCCTTAAAAATGTCACTCCGGACCTCGAGGAGGGCAAGGGGATACCGGCCAAGAACCCGGTCAATGCCCCGAAGGAGGGTATACTCGCCGGTATAACGCATCTGAGAGGCCGGAACTACCCCCGCCCGGAGAACACACCGTGTCGCCCCAGTATCCCGAAGGTATTGGGCCTCAAACTTCAGCATCGAATCAGGGCCACCCACTAAGGCTGTCCCTGAATAATCCTGGTACAGTGGATGAATGGAATTAGCCTCGGTGGCAGTGACCTCGGTCACCGATGCCACCGTCGTGTGCGAGGGCCCGGCGGATGAGCTCCACTGATCTCCCTCCGACTTAACAGGAGGGTTGCCTCGGTAGGCCGGACTAGCGGGATTAGAGAAGCAGCGGTTTTCACCGTGCCCCACGCGTTTGCAGAAATCGCACCAGGGCCCTGCCCTGGTCTGCGGCTCGCGACCGCCACCAGTGGAGGGCATCGGAGAACCCCTCCCCTCGATCCAGCCGCCGGGCAGACGGGGGGCGGTCTTGATCGCAGACTCCTCCGTCTTACGACGCGACTGCGTGACTTGCAGCATTTTGCACGCCAAAACATGTTTATCAATAAGGTTGACGCAGTCTGCCAAGGAAACAGTGTCTTTGTCGACAAGAAACAATGCTAAGTCAAGCGGAAGCTGTTGATCGATACGGTAACGCACCAGGAGTTCCGCAACCGCTTGAGGTAACTCAACCTTGCTCCCCTTGAACCATCTCTGCAGCTGTTCCAACAAGGCCCGCGAATGTTCCTCATAGGTTTGACTGGACTCACGAGTCCAGCTGAAAAAATTTCTCCTATAAATACATGCGGACACCGCATAGGCGTTCAAAATCTCGGCCTTCAGTGCCCTGTATTTGTTTGCGTCCTCGGTTGCCATCCTCGCATATACCTCCTTCGCCTTCTCATATAGATGGCTCACAAGATGGCCGACCCACAAGCTCTCATCAATGCCACCGGCAGCCAACAACTTCTCCGCCATCTCCAGATACGCTTCTGGCTTCGTGTCTCCCGTCCAGTCCGGCAAACGAACATGAACAGTTTCCGGGACTCTTGCAGCAGACCCCTCTGCCCGCGGTCGTTCAGTCAACATTCGCAACTCATGCTCTCTGACGCGTTCAGCTTCTGCTGCTGCCGCACGCTCTCTCTCTCTCTCACGCTCTCTCTCTGCTGCCGCAGCACGCTCTGCCTCTGCTGCTGCCGCACGCTCTCTCTCTCTCTCACGCTCTCTCTCTGCTGCCGCACGCTCTGCCTCTGCCCTGTCATTCTCCCTGTTATACATGTCAAGTTGTTGAACCGGAGTCAGCCCGGTCCAGAAGGGCGAACGCATGCATTTAGTCATGATGGAATCGCTTCCTAACATCTCGGGTTGAGTGACCGGGTCAAGGCTGCTTGCGTCGCTCACAATCGCCACCCCACCGTGACTGTCAACATGATCAGGTTGAACTCTCACTTCTGGTCGACATAGCTTGGCTACGAGTTATCATAAGACAAGGCACAAAACACAACGCTCAAACACAACGCTCTGTTGGGGAAATACGACACGAACTACACAATATCACCCGCACATCAAATTGCCAATGAGAAAAATACCACGTACAAATACTCACGTTTTTTTTTTTTTTTTGTCGGTTGTTTGGAGGATCCGAGGCTCACTTATTCTGCAGTGAAGCACCACCCAAGACAGCGTCCTACGGCGAGAAAGTTCCTCCAAGACGGCGTCCGCTGGTGAGAAGATGCAGAGAAGATGCAGATGCCGAATTCCCGTCTCAATTCGAATGTCTCTCACTTGAAAGATCCCGGACGGGCCCCCATTTGTCGCGATCCCGGCTGTGAAATGGTTCCCAGCACGGAATACGGACGTTAATGTCCGGGCTTCAAGTAGTCCACGGAGTGGACAGAGAGAACTCAATAACACAATTGTGTTTTAATCGGCCTTCTCGGGGTAAGGCACGATGCTTTATTGGCTCGATCACAAAACCATGAAAGGTAACAAAATGGAATAAACTGCACAAAGCCTGCAGGAACTGTCGGCAACAGACGCTCAAACAGGATGCAGGTAAGATCACTCGCGGGCTCCAATCGACGATCTCCGGACTCGGAGGGTAACAGGATGGAATTCACCGCACAAGGCCGGCAGGAACGGTCGGCCAGCAGCTCCAACACGAAGCAGGCAATCACTCGCGGTTCCAATCTACGAGATCCGGGAATCACTCGTCTCTTCCGGAGTTACTCGCTCGTAAAATACCGAACTGTAATCGACCAGCCCAACTCGGCTGTCGTGAGGATTCAAGGAAAGCCCTTTTGAGATTTCCCACTCGGAGCCTTCGAGCCGCGGTCCGTTGCATAAGATGGCGACCGCGCTCTCTGACCCTCCACCAATCACGTGCCGAAACGCCTCCCGATCGCGTGAGGCTCCAAGGAGGCCACGTCACGCGGTGGGCGGGGCACCAAATCTGGGTGAGAACAGGTGGTTCCACCGGTGGTTTCTCACAATATACAGACTTGGCATTTAATATGGAATATTTTTTTTTTCCTTGGCTTGGCTTTACTTTCTGAACTCAGTATATCAATCTGGTGAGTTTCTTTTACCCTTCGGTGATGTCTTTGTTGAAAGAATCATGTCACTGATTGTCTTTCGCAGCAAGAAGTCAATAACAGGATTATATCACAGGTGGCGTGACAAAATGTAAGGACAGGTACATTTGACGATTGGCTTCACAATCGGTATATAAGGGTTGTTGTGTTCTGTATTAGTGGAAAACAACTTCTGCACGTCTACAAAAGTTATTGCCGCTTCATCTGGAGATGGTCCGTCAACTTGACAATGCTGTTTGTCATGGAGTGGTGGCTTTACGAAATTTCTGGCATGAAACAGCGTGCTATTGCTCGGCAGTATGGCATCACTCAAGGTCAGGTGTCAAAGATCCTGAAACGAAATGCTCAGAGGGGTGTCCCTACTCCAATACCGAGGCCAGGACGTCCACGCAGAACCACAAGGAGAGATGATCGCCAGCTGCACCGGTTAGTCTGCAATGGCCGTACCAAGTCAGCTAATCGGCTTAGGGCTGAGTGGCAGCAACTGACAAATGTGCCTGTATCCAGAAGGCTAGTCAACCAACGACTGGTTCAAGCAGGCTATCGTGCCAGGCATCCCCTGAGAAAGCCACACGTGACCAGACAACACAGCCAGTGCCGATTGCAGTGGGTCAGATAGCACCGTCAATGGCAGCCAGGACACTGGAATCACGTGACGTTCAGTGACGAGTCTAGATTTCTGGTCTATCGTCAAGATGGCCGTGTCCGAGTG